>NC_045426.1:643693993-644293993 GCF_902635505.1 Sarcophilus harrisii | reverse complement strand
CTCATCCCAAACCCTAGTTCTAGGCCAGGGGAGACTGACTGGCATGAGATTTCTCCCATTGATGTGTTTTGGTGGGGTTTATATTTTAGGTGAAGAAATTAAACCGGTATTGGTTTTCTGGATGATCCTCTTCATTGTATATGTAATTGCTGTCTGGGTACTGACATTTGGCTTATTCATATGGTTGCTTCTGCGATACCAAGGTAATTATGAAGACCAACTCGAGGGAGGGCATTTTTGTGATCCTTATGGCAAATTTAGCACAAATCTTTCACAACCATGAGAGTCCTGGGAGCCTGACTAGGCTCTGGTCACTTATTCCAATGCACTGTCCCCCCATATCTCTGTGGCCAAAACCTTAAAAAGGGTGATTCTAAAAATGCTCACTCTTGGCCAGCCTTGATTCTCCTGTACAAACTTGTAACATGATAACACTATGCTTTCTGGTCAGTGAGAAAACTCTAAAAGAAAAAGGCAATATTATCTATTCCGGATCTTCTTTTACCATCTCTTCAGTAAATCTACTGCCTAGAACTTGATAGAATACTAAGAACTTTTTTTCCTTTCTTTAGTACTAACCCTCTACCCCAGGAGTAGGGTAGAAGAATGAAAATCATTCTACTTCAGCAGGATCCCAAATAGTGCAACTAATGCCTTCTCTGAAATGATTTTATGCTTTCAAATTTCCACTATTAGATGTTACTGTTCGGTAAAATATAGTAATTGATTCTAGCCCAATGGAAGTGTGCAGTGTAGATTGGAAACATGCAACTAATCTGAAACCAACTGTATACACTTTCAGTTTCATTCCTATAGTTGCCTAATCAAGAAGCAGATGGACACAATTGTAGCCTGGCCCAAAAATCAGTAATTTGAAAAAAACAAGAAATCAGAAAAACAAAAAAGAAGTGTCAGTGAGTTGAAATGAGTGACCTGACCTAAAGTCAATGGCAACTGAGATTTCACAGCAACTTCCAGTGGTCTGGACCATCTTTGTCTCTCACTCAGTTCTCTGATCCATTTTATCTGCCTAATGCATTGGTCTCAACTTCACTGCAGAGCCTCTGCTTCAGCCACTATTAGCTTTGGAAGATCTATCCCAGTTGTCTTAGCTATTCAGGAGTTCAGTGATCGGAGTCATCACCCATTCTGTTCCTAATCATTTAGAAGAAATAAAATGGAATGGAATGGCAAGTATGCAGTCTTCCCAAAGAGTCATGAAAAATTCACCCAGTCTTCAAATTTTTCAATTTCTGTCTCAAATTTGCATTCAGACAATTTTGTCTTCAATATCATTGTGAATCAGTAACCCTGTGGTAAGTCCATGGGCCCTCTGGATTCCATAGAAATGAAACATTTTACAGGTTCAAAGTAAAAGCTAACTGGATCTTCGTTTATCAACCAAAGTGAGAAGGAAAAAAAAAAAAGGTTGGTCCTTGTTATCTTTTGCCCCTGGTCAGAATATAAATTCAATGTTGTTTCCTTTTTTGGACACTTTTTAACATAGCATATATAAACTTTATATATATACACACACACACTTTAAGAATCCTTATCCCAATTCCCAAGATTGGTCTTAAGTCCTAAATTAAGGTTATATCTCCCCTTTAGGATTCTAGGAGTACTGCTAAGGAGCTAGTGATGACTCTAATGTCATTGGCTCAAGCCCTCACCAGTGTGCTTCCCCCTCAAGATGATCAGTTTCTAAAACAACTGAAGTCAACCAGCCTTAAACAGCTTTAAGGAAGCAGTATTTACTTAGGCAGTATGAACAATTGGACAAAATTTCCTTCCCAAAAGTCTATGCCATGTTATACAGAGTTCAGGGGAAAGTGAATTCAACTTCAGAGGACACAGGAGACAGCTATAATTCACAGATAAAAGATGAGGGAATTTCCTTTCTTCCATTTAAAGGTTACTAGAAAAGATCCCTGCCAATTTGCTGAACCTATGTCAAACTTAATACCAACTCCTTAAATACAGATACTTCTGTCAACCATTGCTGGCCCAGGAGGATAATGCTAGGTCACTGATAATCAAATAGGAAACCTCAAATTCTCCAGACTCTTTGAGGATTCCAAGGTCTTCCTCTGACCAAAAATAAGAATAAGACAGGGTATGTGAAAAAGAATTGATCATGATTGAGGATGAGCTATCTCCTTCTTCATAGGTAGCTGCTCCTTAAGGATTTTACTAGAAATTCATATTTTCTGCAATATCTACAATTCCCTGATTCTACCTAACTTTTACATAGACTCAGAGGATTTGATAAAATTCTTTTTTCAGTTGGAACACAATTCCTTTCTAGTGTCATTTTAATTTATCAGATAACTTACCTAAACATTCACACTGAGTCTAAAGTAGTTTGATTGAATTGATTGTTTGTGCATTGTTATTGATGAATCAACCAACCCCCACCCTTACATTGGGAAGAAAAGTGGAAAAGTTACAGAAATTCTCTGGATCTCACAGAATTTCTCCAATACAGCATAGTATGAAGGTAGTTTTATTTGCTCTCCCTATTTGATGGGTTTCAGGGCCAGCCTTGTTCAGTCTCAAGCCTTCCCAGATAACCTAATGCAAGTTCTCCAGAACCTTCTTCTCTTAGAATGCTCTCATCCCTTCTTTCTTGTTTAATAAGACAGCCTCTAATGCACACAGGAACCTAGACTGAATCATTATGGATTCAGAGATTAATGGAGATTCTTTTACGTATCAGAAAAATATCATGGAGTCTATTTTGATTTCAGCATCTGCTTTCTTCATCTAGGAATGCCCTGGTATTTTCTAGGGGTTATGGGACTGAATGCAGAGGGAACCAAGGGTCACAGTCTTTTCTTGGGATTGGGGGTTCTTTCAGAACATCTTACCCAGACCAATCCCTGGTTATGGGAAGGAAATGGTATCCTGGTTATATCTTGGGCATTTGAAATTGAAATTGCCTTGTATTTCCTGTGGATCCTGCTACGATGCCAAGGTAAGAAAGCATGGGCTCAGGGATGAGTTTAAATTATGGGATACTATTAAAATTCAGTTCCCTTCCACCCCCGGACCCTGAGTCCCATTGCAGATTTGGTCTCTGAATACCTCTAGAAGCCTCCATTGTGGATCCACCATTTGTCTTAAGTCTTTCTTAGAGATGGGATCAAGGGGATGAAGATGGATGAACTCTTAGAGAGCATAAGGTGTTAGGCAGTGCCCAAAGGTCCAGCGGGGAGGCTGGCTGGGGCTCAGATCATCAGAAGGAGTGGGAACTGAAACCTATAATCCCAGCCCTTCTAGCTTTAGGGGTGTTGGGTAGGGAAGGTCAAGAACTTACTCAGAACAAGTGCAACTGATGATTCCAACTGTTATGCAGGGTTTTCTCACAAGGAAGAGTCTGACAAACTAGACTGGATGGACTGGGTGGCCTTTCTGATCTCACTTTTCCTGCCCTGGAGAATGACTATGGCACTTCTTGCCCTGTTCAAAAGACTGTACTACTGACAAATCAAAGGTAATTACAGATACTCACAGCTGTGCATACACAGACTGGCCTGCCTTTCTCCAATAAAAAGCTGTGGAGGGACTGGAGTTTTGAAATTCCTTGTATTTTGGGAGTGGGGAGCAAGGAAGGGAAGCAATTACAACTGGAATTGGCAATATTTATTTAAACTTGGGATGAGCTGGGAGATAGGTGGGGAGATAAGACTGTCCTGTGAACAGGATACACAATAGGTACAAAATTCACCCAGAGATACTCCTAGGTGAATGTATGGAGGAAGATGAGCTTTGTAGTTGGATGGAGGAGAGCATTCTTCAGGAGTGTGCTACCAATGCCAATAAATTTCCCAGTCAGAAACAAAGAATGTCTGTCTGTCTGTCTATCTGTCTGTCTCTCTCTCTCTGTCTCTCTCTGTCTCTCTCTCTTTCTGTCTGTCTCTCTCTCTCTGTCTCTCTCTTTCTCTGTCTCTCTCTTTGTCTCTCTCTGTCTCTCTCTCTTTCTCTCTCTCTCTCTCTCTCTCTCTTTCTCCCTACTTCCCTCCCTCCCCCCTCCCTCCCTCTCTCTCTCTCTGTCTCCCTCCTTCAGTCCATCTATATCTTTTCTTCCATCTTGAACTCTCTTTCTCTCCCTTCCTTCTTTCTTGATGCCTCTCTCTCTTCCCTCTGTTTCTTTCCCTCTTTCTCATCTCCCTCCTTTTCAACTCTCAATTTCTCTCTCTGTTTTCTTTCTCCACTTCCCCTCCCATGCATCACCCATTTCTCACTCTCTACTTTCTCATAGCTCTGATCCCCCATTAACATGAGTAACCCTGATACAAAACAGACTTCCTTCCCTTGTTTTTAATTCCTAGAAGGGGTACAAAGGATGAAAGGCCATAATGCTCCTCTTCTTGACCACTACTTTAGTCCTACCCTTTCTTGCTGTGCTCTCCAGTCCCTCTTCCCCTACCTATTTGTGCCTAAATTTCAATTAGAGGTTAGGGAAAATAAAGATGAAATTATTTTTCCAACCAAGTTCACGGTGCCTTCTGAAAACCCTCCACAGACCCCTTGGGAGTTCAGGTACCCCAATTTAATAAACTCTGATCAAAATTCTAGTGAGATTGACCTGACCTCTTGTGTTCTGTGAGAGTCCTGCTTCCAGATGGGCAGATAGTAGTGCCAGCTAAGGCTACAAAGAACTCTTCCCCAGAGGTAGTCACTTCAGCTTCAGGCCATCTAGCACAGGAACCCAATAAAGAGGTCTTAGTAGAACTAAAAGTGAAATTTAAAGTGACAATCAGTTTCCTAAAGATCCTTAGGCAACTTAGAAGCACAAAGCAGAAATCCAGAAACCCCATAACTCATTCACCAACCTTATCTCAAGAAGTTTTGTCTCCTCAGGTTGCTGCCACACATCTGAGTGAAGTCCCAGGACCAGCACCTAAAACTTCAGTGACTCAGGGATTCATCATGGGACTACACAGGAAGCCTTGAAAAATGCTCTCTGACTCTGAAGAGACTGGAAAGCCCCTCCCTCTGTGCTTGCTTCCCTGATGTCATATTAATAAAATAATCCTGAGGTACCATCTCATATCTATCAGGTTGATTGCTGTAACAGAAGGAAAATGAAAAATATTAGGGAAAGATGGAAAAATCAGAACAATAATGCACTAAGGGTTTTTCCCTTTTTTTTTTTTTTTTGGGGGGGGGGGTTGTATGTTTGTTTTGGCAAGGCAATTGGAATTAAGTGACTTGCCCAGAGTCACACAGTTAGTGTTAAGTGTCTGAGGTCAGGTTTGAATTCAAGTCCTCCCAACTCCAGGACCCAATAATGAACTGTTGATAGAACTGTGAACTGGTCCAACTACTCTGTAGCGCAATTGGAACTATGCCCAAAGAGTTATAAAGCTGTGTATGTACTTCCCAGTGAAACCACTACCAAGTCTATATCCCAAAAAGATCAAAGAAAAAGAAAAAGGACCTATATGTACAGAAATATTTATAACAGCTCTTTTAGCTGTAACAAAGAATTGGAAATTGAGGGAATGCCCATCAAGTCAAGAATGGATAAAAAGATTGTAGTATGTGATTGTGATAGAATATTATTGTTATGAAAGAAATGATGAGCAGGATAGTTTCAGAAAAATCTCTAAAAACTTACATGAATTGCTCCAAAGTCATGTAAACAGAAACAGGAAAATATTATACACAGTAATAGAAACATGGTGTAATCATCAATTGTGAATAATTTAATTTTTCTCAGCAATATAATGATCCAAGAGAATTCCAAAAAACTCATAATAGAAAATAATATCCAACCCCAGAGAAAGAACTGATGGAGTTTAAATGAATATCAAAGCATATTATTTTCACTTTCTCTTTTATTTTCATGGTTTTTTTCTTTTTGTTCTGTTTATTCTTTCACAATATGACTAATATGGAAATATGTCATAATGATTGCACATTTATAACCTATATCAGATTGCTGGCTGTCTTGGGAAAGAGGTAAAAGGAAGGGGAGAGGGAGAAAAATTGGAATTCAAAATATAAAAAATGAATGTAGAAAATTGTCTTAACACGTAATTGAAAAAAATTGTATACCAAAAAAACCCTGTGCATATCTTTTGACCCAGCATTAGCATTAACATTAACATTAGCAGAATGCAGACATTAACAGGTCTGCATTCCAAACAGAACAGTGAAGAAGAAAAAGGATCTCTATGTAAAAAAAATATTTGTAGCAACTCTTTTAATGTTGGCAAAGAACTGGAATCTGAGGGGGCACCCATCAACTGGGGAATGATTGAATAAATTGTATCTGATTATGATGGAATAGTATTATAATATATGAAATGATAAGCAGGACGGTTTCAAAATAATCCTGGAAAAAATTGGTGAATTAGTAAAAAGTGAAATGAGCAGAAACAAGAAAACATACACTGTAACATCACTATTGCCACAATGATTAACTGAAAGACTTGCTCTGATCAATGCAATTATTTAAGAACTCAGGATGAAAAGTAGTATCTATTTTAGAAAAATAAACTAATGAATTTTGTGTGCAAATTAAAGCATACATTTTTCACCTTTTTTTTTTTTGCTTTTGTTACAAAAAGGCTAATATGAAATATTTTGCATAATTTTATATGTAAAATTGAAATTATATTCCTGGTTTTCTCAATTGGGGGGTAGAGAGCTAAAGGGAAGGAACCCCCCAAAAAATTTAAATGACTGTGTTTTTTTTAAGAAATAAAGGAAAGTTCCTACTGTGAGAAAAGGAGCAGAGACATCCACTTGACACCATCCTAACATGGTTTCTCCAACTCACTAGATTAGGTCTCAAATTCAAGGGACTGACTCTAACTAGTAATACAGAAAGCAGGGATATAATAAGAGAATTTAAACCTGTATTTCAGGGGATATTCTGTCAGGCATAACATAGAGATGGAAACTCACCTCTCAATTGGTATCTTTCCCTTTCTTATACAAATGATCTGCAAAATTGTAGAGAAGAAGCTAGGGAACTTGGAAGAAATCATCTTCTCCAACATTTCCTGGAGGTTTTCCTATAGTATTTCTCCCTATGAGAAAGAAGTGAAGATCATAGATTTAGGATCTTTACAGATTTTTGAGGCTATCTGGTCCAATGACCCCATTTTCTGGCAAAGAAACAGGTCCAGAGAGGTTAAGTGACTTTTCTAAGATCATGCGGGTAGTAAGTAACAAAGGCAAAATTTCAATATAAATCTTCTGATTCCAAAGGTAACATTTTTACTAGTATATAGTATTGCTTCTCTGCTAAATACCTCTTTATATTATGTGCCCTATAGATAACCTCTCAGAGACATTCTAGGCTCTGTTCAAAGATATTTCACCCTTCACAAGCTAATTGTACAATATTTCAGAGTCTGATTCTTTTTGTACAGCAAAATAATGGTTTGGTCATGTATACTTATTGTGTATCTAATTTATATTTTAATATATTTAACATCTACTGGTCATCCTGCCATCTGGAGGAGGGGGTGGGGGATAAGAGGTGAAAAATTGGAACAAGAGGTTTGGCGATTGTTAATGCTGTAAAGTTACCCATACATATAACCTGTAAATAAAAGGCTATTAAATAAAAAAAAGAAAAAGATATTTCACTTATAAATCTGAGTAAATGCTACTGCTAGGTGCCATATTTCCAAATAAGGAAAACTAAATATCTAGTATCAAACTACTCCAGTATCTCTGCTAAGAGTCTCTGCCTACTTAGACCAGGCAGGATCTCAAGACTTTTTCTGAAAACTGAGACCATTCTATCCTAAGAATAAGTTACCAAAAATGATACTCAATCATACTGGGGTCATTTGAATTCCCATCAGTGTGAGGAATGATAAAAGCAGAAAAATACATATGGTTGCTTACTCACATGGATAGAATAACCAACTCACCATTGCTGGTGAGTACTTGCATAAGGAACCTCCTATTCTCTTCCCTATGAAAAGATCCTTATAAAAATCTAAGGGGAGAGGGGAAAGAAGAAACAAAGAAATTGTCTGAAGAAAACTATTCCTTAAAAAAAATAGATTTGGCAAAATGGAAAAAGAAAACACCTTGAAAAACAGAATTAGTGAAATGGAAACAGAAAACAACTCCCTAAAACAGAATTTTGAGAGATGAAAAAAAAATCCATTGAACTAAACAACTCATTTAAAAGTTCAATTGACCAAATTCAAAAGGAGGTTAAAAAAAAAAAAAAAAAAAAAAAGCTAACTGATTAAAATTATTCACTAAAAATTAGAATTGACAAATGGAAATGAATGACTCAATGAGACACCAAGAATCAGTTGAGTAAAACCAAAAAAAAAAAAAAAAAAAAAATAGAAGAAAATGTAAAATACCTCATCAGAAAAACAACTGACTTGGAAAATAGATCCAGGAGAGACAATCTAAGAATTATTGGAGTACCTAAAAAAGATTTTTTTAAAAAACAGCTTAAACAACATCTTTCAAGAAATCATCAAAGAAAGTTGCCCTAATATCCTAGAACTAGATGGTAAAATAGCCATTGAAAGAATCCACATATATGAATGTTATGGAATGTTATTGTTCTGTAAGAAATGACCAGCCATCCTGCCATCTGGGGGAGGGGGTGGGGAGTAAGAGGTGAAAAATTGGAACAAGAGTTTTGGCAATTGTTAATGCTGTAAAGTTACCCATGCATATATTCTGTAAATAAAAGGCTATTAAATTAAAAAAAAAAAAAAGAAAGAAAGAAATGACCATCAGGATGAATATAGAGAGGCTTGGAGAGACTTACATGAACTGATGCTAAGTGAAATGAGCAGAACCAGGAGATCATTATATACTTCAACAATGATACTATATGAAGATGTATTCTGATAGAAGTGGATTTCTTTGACAAAGAGACCTAACTCAGTTTCAATTGATCAATGATGGACAGAAGCAGCTACACCCAAAGAAAGAACACTGGGAAATGAATGTAAACTGTTTGCATTTTTGTTTTTCTTCCTGGGTTATTTCTACCTTCTGAATCCAATTCTCCCTGTGCAATAAGAGAACTGTTCGGTTCTGCACACATATATTGTATCTAGGATATACTGCAACATATTTGACATATATAGGACTGCTTGCCATCTAGGGGAGGGGATGGAGGGAGAGAGGGGAAAAATCAGAACAGAAATGAGTGCAAGGGATAATGTTGTAAAAAAAATTACCTTGGCATGGGTTCTGTCAATAAAAAGTTATTATTAAAAAAAAATAAAATAAAAAAGAAAGAATCCACAGATCACCTCCTGAGACCCCAAAATAAAAACTCCAAGGAATATTGTAGCTAAATTCCATAATTATTAAATCAAGGAAAAAATACTGCAAGCAGCCAGAAAGAAATAATTCAAATATCGAGGACCCACAATAATGATTACCCAGGACCTAGTAGTTTCTACTTTAAAGAATAAAATAGTCTGGAATATGATATTCCAAAGGGCAAAGGAGCTTAGATTGTAGCCAAGAATCAACTATCCAGCAGAATTAAGCATTATCTTTCAGGGGAAAAGAGGGATTTTCAATGAAAAGATCAGAGGTAAATAGAAAATTTGATCTTCAAATACAGAATTCAAGAGAAGAATAAAAAGGTAAAAAGGGAAGGAAAAAAACTGTTTTTAAAAGTTAAAATATTTACATTTCCATATGGGAAGTTGATATATTTAACTCTTGAGAACTGTTTCTTTGTTAGGAGTATTTAGAGGATGTAGGTATAATTTGACTTTATTGTGATGATATTTTAAAAAACTAGTCATGGAAAAGGTATTGTACTGAAAGAAAAAGAAAGGAGAGGTAAAATGGGGTAAATTATATCATATGAGGAGGCAAAAAGACCTATTACAGTTGAGAGAAAGAAGGGAGGAAGATGAGCATTGTGTAAACCTTAATCTCATCAGATTTGGTTCAAAGAGAGAATATCAGACATATTTAGTTTGAGATAGAAACTTGTCTCACTCTACAGGGAAGTAAGAGGGGAAGGGGCAAAGAAAAAGGGGAGGCTAATAGAAGAGAGATCAGAAGTAGAAGGGGAAAGGAATAAGAAAGGGAGGAGAAAATGCAAAAGGGAAGGCCAGATTGAGGAAGGTGTTGATCAGAAGAAAATATTAAAGTTCTATGTAAATGCAAGCAATTATTATATAAATAGCTATTATGCTGATGATGAAACCACTCAGGGACACTTGCAAAATCATAAGACTATACAGTTTTAAACTAGAAGGGACATTAAAGGTCATAGTGTCCAGTCTCTATTTTATAGAGGGGAAAAGTGAAGGCAATGACTTGCTCAAACTTATAGTAGTTATAAGTGAAAGAGGGAACATTTGAACTGAAGTCTTTGTAATAGTTATAAGTAAAAGAAGGAGCATTTGAACCCAGATCTTTGACTCCAAGTCCAGTCCTTTTCTATCCTCTGCCTAAGTCAACTACAGTGTCCCATGTTCTGTTCTTCCATGGGAGCCAAGGACCAGCCCTTGTGTTCCCTTTCCATTCACACTCTCTCTTGCCTCTGATACAGTGCTTCTTTCCTCCTGGGTCCCCTTAGTAACTGGCTTGTGTGCCTCCTTTTACCCAACAATTAATATATGTCCCTGTGGGGATTATTCTATTCTGGAGATCAGTGAAGATGCCTTCTACTAGTAAGGAGTTCTCAAAGCAACTCTTTCTTCAGTCATCCCCCTGACAAGAAGTCCAACCCTGCCTTAACTGGGGTCCTGTAGGATGAATTGCTCCCTTTTGCCTGATCCTATCTCTCTTGAGGGCATCCCCAACTAGGAGTGGCCCTTCTTTGAAGGAACTTCCCTTAAGAGAACTGAACTAGATTCCTGCCTTATTGCTATTCCTTCTGAGAAGTTCCCCAACTGAAGGTACTAGAAATTACTTTAAAGATGAAGCAAAGTGGGCAATATGGGTATCTTTCTTACAGCTAACACTGTAATATTCAGGTATTTGTTTTGGCAAATTCTCCAATACTTCCAATTCTTAATTTCTGGGTTTAATTTCTAGGGTCTTAAGACTGGACAACTATACCTTAATAGTCCTTTATAAGGAAACAGTCAGCAAAATGTATACTTACTTTCCTTTAAAACTTCCTAAAAAGTTACTTTGATTGTCGATAATTGATTTAATCCTAAATAAATGAAAATAACATTTTCTTTTCCTCATGTTTGTAGAATTAAAATGAGCTATCTTCTCAGGTCAGAAGATGGGAGGATTGCTCCTAGGATGGTCACATGCCTTGATAGCTCTCTGTTGTGGTGGGGAATCTCTCCCCTTAAGGCTGTCAGTTCTCCCCCAATTGCTCGCTCAAGCAGACATTATTAGAGCACATCAGGAAATAATTTCCCCAAATCCTACCCATCATAGAAGTGATCATACGATGGGTTCCATGACACAATGTGAGCCACCGAAAGTTCCTTCTCAACCAATTTAAGAAATTTCTCTAAGATGAAAAAGATGATTTCTATGATGGAAAAGAATGATCTAATTACTCCTTGTTAAAAGAATTTAAAGGTAAAAAAAAATCTTTTAATCCTATGAACAGGAAGTTTCTTTTTTTCTTTTTTTTTTTAAACAGCTAAATGTCAACCTGGCTGAAAATGAGGAACTAGCAATTCTGCAGCTGAATATCCCTAGTCTTAACAAAATGAAAGTAAGAAAAATGGAGGAAAAACCACACAGTAATCTATGTGTAAAAAATTAAAATTATAAAAAGAACAAAACAGCATGGCAATTACTTCTTACATTCTTCTTATAAGGATATAGTCTTTCAAATACCCATGTTTGCTACAAATGTACATTCATAATGATTTTTTGTATTTAGGTAAATGGAAAAGAGGTTGGTGATGAGATCATGAGATGCACAAGTCTTCAGTAGCAAATGATTGTTGCTGTTGCTCTTTCCAACTCATTTCCTCCCAAGAAAATGAAAGACACCCAGAATTATAAATTTGTCCTCTTTTAGCACATTTATGATGAGGGCTTCTGTAATATGTTTCTTTGACTTCATCAGAGTTTCTCAAGGTAGGAATATAAGCACTGATGATAGTGGAATGGTACTTTCCTGCAAGTGACAATCACATTGTCATGAGCCTGTCATTCGCTCCATTTAGGAAGGCATACAAGTTTATTGATTAGATTAGTTTTGATTGTAAAACCTACACAAGCTTCATGGCTTCCCCTTCACTCACTCCAGAAAAATATGTATCCAACTCCAACTTCTGTAAATTGATCCTCATTTGTCAGCTTTGTTTTACTCACGGCAGCTATTTAGATGTGATACCTATTGAATTTTCTCACAAAAATAGCTGTTCGTCCTTCGGGTCTGCCGGATTTCATGTTGTCCATAAGCATGTGTACATGTGCATATCCCATATACTGATGGTGAGTGAAATCTTTTTTTTTTTTTTTCCTGAGGCAATTGAGGTTAAGTGACTTGCCCAGGGTCACATAGCTAGGAAGTTTTAAGGGTCTGAGGCCAAATTTGAACTCAGGTCCTCCTGACTTCAGGGCTGGTCCTCTATCCACTGTGCCACCTAGTTGCCCTAGGTGGAATCATTTTTTACAGTTTTTACACATTTTTATAGATGTTTTTACACATTTTTACAGAACTTTTTACACATTATTTTGTGGTTTGATCATAGGGTAGAGTCCCTATCTGCTGTAGTAAACAGGCCAGAGTTGGGTAAAATAGACAATTTTTATGGCACCTTTTCTAGACACTTCCTCACTCCAGGAAGTAAGTATTGCAGTCCTTAAAGAGCTACTCAAACACCCACAGGGCCACCAAATCCCACTGCTGCTTCCAGTGAGAAGACAATCCTATAGTCTTCAAGATTGTGACTATAGCTCTCAGTGTCTCCACACCTGCTGCTTCATCAGTTATCTGTTACCACAGTACTTTGAGATGGGGGGCAAATAGTAAATGGAATAGATACCATCCATTTTTATTCATACATGAATTAGATTTAAGTGAATTAGGAATGCTGAAGTCATGGCCTCAGTCTCTCTTCCAGTCATCAAAGCCCAATGTCAAGTTAGAGTCAAGATGACTGGCGATGGCTCAGGATCGTGTCTTCAATGTCTCACCAAGTTCTAAGCTCCTCACAGTGTTTGCTTCAACCACCTTCAAGAACAGTAGAACAAATTCCACTGGGAGAAGTTTTGTCATTCTTGGTACAGACACGCCTCAAATTCACCAAAAGGTTTGGGACCCCTTGGTGACCCTCAATTAATTTAAAACAGTAGCTTCTTGGGTGGATCAAGTGGACACCAAAAATGGAAAGCAGCCTTGAAAAGGGTTTGGCAGCCCTAATACCAGAAATACTAGTCTTCCCTAAATACATCCTACTATCCCAAAATCATTTTACTTGCCTTCTCAATAGGGGCAGAAGAGGCTGAAGAGAAGCAAGGAATTGAGAATTCAATTTTTTTTTAAATTGAAATAAATAAGATATATTTTAAAAAGAAAAACCCTATTGTGGCAGGAGTAAAACCACTCATTTGGTAGCATCCCACCATAGTTTCCCCAATTCATTAACTTAGGAATCTGGATCAGGGAGCTATTGCATTGTGAAAGCAATGACCTACTAAGGGAATTTGAACCTGTATTTCAGGAGACATTCTAGAACCCTAAGCTTTTCTTGTGTGACAGAGATAGAGACTCACCCCTCACTTAATATCTTTTCCCTTCTTAGACAGAGTCCTGAAAACAATGGAGAAGGAGATGTGGGAGTTGGAAGAAATTATCCTCTCCAATAGTCCCTGAGTATTTTCCTATAGTATTTTCTCTCATTGAGAAGAAGTGAGCATCATAGATTTAGAGGCTTTACAAGCTATCTAGTCCAATACCCTCATTTTCCAGGTAAAGAAATTGAGGCCTAAAAGGTTGAATAACTTTTCTAACATCATACAACTGGTAAGTGACAAAGGCAAGATCTGAATATAAATCTTTTGATTCTAAAGAATCACTGTTTAAAGACAGTGCTCTTATCATGATACAACACTGTCTCTATGTCTAAGAATATGAGAACTATAGGAGGCTAAACAGATGGCCTCTCAGAAACACTCTTAAGTTTAATTCAAAGCTATTTCACCTTTAAATCCTAGTTAATATTATTGACAGGTGAGCTAACCCACTGAGATCATGGCACCAGGAAGCCTGTGCTCAAGCTCTGATTCTGTTACCTGTGTGATCTTAGATAAGTTATTCACCTTCTCTGGATTTCAGTTGTCCTCATCTATTAAATGAGTAAGTTAAAGATAAGTCCAAAAGATTCATGAGGGAAAATACTATCCACTTCAAGAGAAAGAATTTATGGGAATCTAAATGCAGATTAAAGTGTTGTGTTTTAACTTTTTTCTATTTTTTTCCTTTTGTTCTGCTTCTTTCACAACATGACGAATATGAAAATATGTTTTAGAATTATCTAAAACATTTTCATATTCGTCATGTGTCATTATTAGTGATATATTAGTCATGTTTATATATATATATGTATATATACATATATATAAAACCTATGTCAAATTACTTAATGCCTTAGAGAAGACAAAAAGGAAGGAGGAGAAAAAAGAGGAGGAAGAGGAAGGGGAGGAGGATGGGGGGAGAAAATTTGGAACTCAAATTTTTATATCAAAAATGAATGTTAAAAATTGTTTTTAGATGTAATTGGAAAAATAAAACACTATTTAATGGGGGGGGGGGGATGAGTGGATCAGATCAAATAATCTCTAAAATCCTTTCTGGCTCTCAATCTTGTGACCTATGGTCACATTGACCATACTCTTATGCCAGAATGAGGTACTGTTCTCTCTTGCAGACTAAAAAAATGTCAATGTTATTCATGGCCAAAGAAGATCTAGGAAACATTATGAAATGCAAAATGCTCAACTTTGATTACACTAAATAAAAAGTTTTTGCACCAAAAAAACCAATTCAGTCAAGATTAGAAGAGAAGCCGAAAATGGGGAGAGGGTATTTTACAGCCATTTTTTTCTGACAAAATATCTAGAGAATTAACTCAAATTTATAAGAATACAAGATATTCCTCAATTTATAAATAGCCAAAGGATATGAACAATTTTAAGATGAAGAATTTAAAACCATTTCTAGTTCTATCCCCCCCAAAATTCTCTAATTCACATTTGATTAGAGAAATGCAAATTAAACAACTCTGAGGTATCATTTCATACCTCTCAGACTGGCAAAATGACAGAGAAAGATAATGATGAGTGTTGAGGGGATGTAAGAAAACTGGGACACTAATGCATTGTTGGTGAAATTGTGAAATGATCCAACCATTCTGAAAAGCAATTTGGAACTATGCCTAAAGAACTCTAAAATCATGCGTACCTTTTGATCCAGCAGTATCTCTATTGGGTCTGTATCCCAGAGATTATTTTTTTATTATAGCTTTTTATTTACAAGATATATGCATGGGTAATTTTTCAGCATTGACAATTGCAAAATCTTTTGTTCCAATTTTTCCTCTCCTTCTCCCCACCCCCTCCCCTAGATGGCAGGTTGACCAATACATGTTATATATATTAAAGTATAAGTTAAATACAATATATTATGTATACATGTCCATACAGTTATTTTGCTGTACAAAAAGAATTGGATTTTGAAATAGTATACATTTAACCTGTGAAGGAAATCAAAAATGCAGGCAGACAAAAATAGAGGGATTGGGAATTCTATGTAGTGGTTCTTACTCATCTCTCAGAGTTCTTTCGCTGGGTGTAGCTGATTCAATTCATTACTGCTCTATTGGAACTAATTTGGTTCATCTCATTGTTGAAGAGGGCCACGTCCATCAGAATTGATCATCATATAGTATTGTTGTTGACGTATATAATGGATCATTATGGTCCTGTTCATTTCACTCAACATCAGTTCATGTAAATCTCTCCAGGCCCTTCTGAAATCATCCTGCTGGTCATTTCTTATAGAGCAATAATGTTCCATAATATTCATATACCACAATTTATTCAGCCATTCTCCAATTGATGGGCATCCACTCAGTTTCCAGTTTCTGGCCTCTACAAAGAGGGCTGCCACAAACATTCTTGCACATACAGGTCCCTTTCCCTTCTTTAAGATCTCCAAAGAGCCAAATGTACAAAAATGTTTGTAACAGCCCTTTTTATGGTGGCAAGGAACTAGAAATTGAGTAGATACTCCTTAGCAGGGGAATGACTGAATAAGTGATGCTATATGACTGTAATGGAATATTATTATTATGTAAGAAATGTTGAGTAGGCTGATTACAGAAAAGTCTAGAAAGACTTACATGAACTGATACTGAGTGAAGTAAGCAGAACCAAAAGAACATTGGACACAATAACAACAAGATCATATGTTGATCAACTGTGATGGACTTGGTTCTTTTGAACGATAAGGAGATTCAAAAAAATTCCAATACATTTAGGATAAAAAAAAATGTCATCCATTCTATGCTCAAAAACTGTATCTTTGACTTAACAGTGTTTCTACTGGGCTTATATCCCAAAGAGATCTTAAGAGAGGGAAACCAATCCACATGTACAAAAATGTTTGTGGCAGCCCTTTTTGTAGTGGCAAGGAATTGGAAACCGAGTGGATGCCCATCAATTGGAGAATGGCTGAATAAGTTACAGTATGTGAATGTTATGGAATATTATTGTTCTATAAGAAATGACCAGCAGGATGATGTTAGAGAAGCCTGGAGAGACTTACATGAACTGATGCTGAGTGAAATGAGTAGAACTAGGAGATCATTATACACAACAACAACAAGATTATATGATGATCAATTCTGATGGATGTGACTCTTTCCAACAATGAGATGATTGAGGCCAGTTCTAATGATCTTGTGATGAAGAGAGCTATCTGCATGCAGAGAAAGGACTGCGGGAACTAGGTGTGGATCACAACATAGCATTTTCATTCTTTTTATTGTTATTTGCTTGCACTTTGTTTTCTTTCTCATTTTTTCCTTTCTTTGACCTGATTTTTTTTTGTGCAGCAAGATAATTGTATAAATATGTATACATATATTGGATTTAACATATATTTTAATATGTTTAACATATATTGGATTACCTCCCATCTAGGGGAGGGCGTGAGGGGAAGGAAGGGAAAATTTGGAACACAAGATCTTGCAAGGGTCAATGTTGAAAAATTATCCATGCATATATTTTGAAAATAAAAAGCTTTAATAAAAAAATAAGAGAGAACTGTGGAGTCTGAATGTGGATCAAAGCATAATATTTTCACCTTTAAAAAATGAAAAAAGTGTCACTTTTTCTTGTTAGTTACTAACTTATAACCCCAAGGAGAAGGATGAGAAATTATCACATTTTAAATGATAATACCAAGATGAGTAACCATTCAGCCAAATAGTAGTTCCCAGACAACTTCAGCTTGAGCTTTACACCATTCACACAATGGGATTAAAATACAAAGCTCCTAAGTGTCCATTTGGGTGACCAGAAGTGAATTCTCTTGAAAATAAGGTAAAGAGCTAGATAAATAACCCTTTCCCCACGTTCTACTCAGCCCATAGACAAAAGAGAAAGGAAAAGAAAATTCAAATCAGCCTACTAACTTCTTTGATTGGAAGTGAAGATGATTTGAGAACAGTACTGGAAGAAGGTTTAGGGATGGCACAAAAACAAATGAAGTTATAACCATGGCAGCAGCCTTTCATAGTAGCCACAGAATGGAGAACAGGAAAAGTAGTTTTTAGTGAACTTGTGTTGTGCATTCAAAATGGTGATGTTCATCCCAGAGAAGAACAACAGACCTGATGTCCTTCAGTCCAGATTCTAAAACCTGTTCTTAGTCAGAATTTTGGGGAGGGGAGGTGAAGCTGAAAGGGGGAAGGGCACGTGTAATGTAATTGATTGCATTTATTTCCCTGACACTTCCCAGATCTTACCACTCACTTCTCTTACTTACCACTTACCACCACTTCTCTATGAAGTGCCCTTTGTAAAAAAATTGTTCTCATCTACTTTGAAGTAACAGCTAGTCTCCAGACACCAATCTCTGGGGTAAAAATATTGCCTCCTGTTAAAGGAAAAGGGCAGAGTGTGGTTGGAAGATGCAAAACTGTAAAAGTAGAGGTTAGAGCCCACCAAGAAAGACAGGAAGAGAGAGGTCAAATGACTAAACACATGTGAAGTGTTTTGTAAAATTAGGTAAATTGCCAATGCTACTATTATTATTAGGGATTTGGAACTAATTTGTCTTTTGTAACCTTTCTCCAAGCTCTGGACAAAGCTCTAATTTTTGAGGAAAATCATAGATATATTTTTAATCCTATCAACTTCTTTATTGTGACACTAATATTCATCAGTAACCACAAACATTTCAACAAAGAACTAGAAAGAAAATTGTATATAAAAGATGAGTATGCTTTAAGGACAGGGCCTTCATTGGCCAGTCTTATTATTATATTTCATTATCAGATTTTTATCAAAATAATTTCTTGCACATTTTTTCCCAGTTAGCTCATTCTGTCCTAATTCAAACTGCAGTCAATAGATAAACATTTTTAAGCACTTATTATGCATTTTAAGTATTTATCAAATGCTAAGTACTTGTATAAATACTTTCTAGTTTTATGTAATAAAAATTAGCTACTTTATCTTTTATGATTATCTCTATCCCTAATTAGTTAAGGTCATTGATGTAAACATTATCTCCTTTTCTTGTGCTCTAACATTTTAAAGATATGAACATTTTTTTCACCTTAATCCTATGTCCTCTCTCTTTTTTTTTATTTTTTTATTTTTTATTAAATAACTTTTTATTGACAGAACCCATGCCAGGGTAATTTTTTACAACATTATCCTTTTTACTCACTTCTGTTCCGATTTTTCCCCTCCCTCCCTCCACCCTCTCCCCAAGATGGCAAGCAGTCCTATACATTGAACATTTATTTTTAAGTCATGTTTCCTTTTTGAGATTTGTACCATGTTATATGATCTGAATTGGTAGTCTAAACTGAATTTTTGCTAACATTCTATTTTCTCGGTTTCATAATGAGGCTTTGCAAAATGGAAAAGAAATGTTTTGGTTCCTCATTAGTTTGAGAGATAACCAGGGGAAATCCAAGGAACTAAGGACAAATTTTGGAATTTTTTTTTTTTTGTTTTCCCCAATCATTGGAGAAGGGGTTAGGGAAGGACTGCCAAAACACATAAGACTAGATGCACAAAGAAGATGGAATAACAAAATAACAAAAAGACTTCTGAGACTTGTAGCTGTCCAAAAAGAGTTCTTCCTCTCTGTTAGCCTATGATCTCCATGCTTTGTGGTTCTCTACCAACTGACAAAAGAAATCAGCTATTATTAATTTGATTTATTTTTACTTTCATTACAAGATTAGGCTCTCTTCTTTAGGAAAAGCTAGTCCTAACAACTAAGCTAGATTAACAGAACTAAGTTCAAGTAATTTGTGTCAGAGACACCTATAGATTTAATGAATAGAGAAGACTTTATCATTTAGTAGAAGATAATTTAGAAGAATAAAATAATCATAAAATTAAAAGATTTTTCTAAAGGCTAAATTTCCTTTTCTAGAAGATAGTGGAAGTGATCAGAGGCCAAGTTCCCCTTTCTGGCACGTGAAGAAAGCTTAGCCAGAGGTAAGCTATTTTTTTTTTTTTTTTTGAACTAGAGTCTGAGTTGAGTTATGAACTATTCTAAGGAAGATGGGAAATAACTGCTAACCACTGACCACAAATTTTCTTTCCCAGTCCACTTTCCGGTTACATAAGGTACTACCTGGACTTGCAGCATAGGATTAAGAAAGTCTAGTAGAAGCTAACTAGGCAGGTGACCTGCATTGTCCAATTAAATTATATTCAAAACAGGTTTCCATAACTTCAAATTGCTCTTTTTTGCTATAAAACAATCTCTGTAAATCATTCTTTGTCTCTGACCTCCGAGGAGTCAGTTGACCTAGTTTATTATGCAAATACTACCTCTGCAAATTGAATCACAGATAGCTTGGTGACTTTGTCCTTAGTTACCTTTTTATTTCAGATAATCAGTTTTATCACAGCCATCGATTTATATGGCATAATCACTATTCTTCCACTTCTAGCCCCAAATGAGGAAACTACATAGGACCACAAAGTTCCCATGGAACATTGGGCAGGTCATTGAATTTTTCTGGCTTCAGTTTGTTTACCAGTAAAGTGAAAATCTTGGACTAATTGGCTTCTGAGATTTTTTTCCATCTCTTACCAATATTAGAGGAAATGAGAAGAAGATAAAAGTTATCTTCTTTATAATGATTCTTTCACAAATCTTTCAACTAGCACTTACATTCCATGGTCTCCTTTCTGCCCTAGCTATTCATTTCTGCTCATGCTCCAGTTTGTCACTATCTTTCCTGAAATGTGGAACCTTAAAGTGACCATAATTCTTTACAAGTAGTCTCACCAAGGCATCGTTTAGAAGAATCATTCCCTCTCATGTCCTGGACATTTGCCTCTTTTAAATGCATACTACAAGTTTGGTAGCATTTTCGGGTGAATTCCATGTTGCTGAGCCATCTTGAATTTGCAGACTATTAAAACCCTCAAATCATTTCTTTAATGTGAACTATTATTCATGAGTCCTTTATTTTTGCTTCTGTCCTTGTCTTAAGAAGGCTTTGTGGCCCTAAAGAGCTCTGAGACTTTAGATAACATCCACAAGCCTTTTCAAAGAAAATTACTACCTTATGATTGTAGATTTATTCAAAAGGGACCTCAAGGGTTTCATATATATACATATGTGCATGGGTGTGTGTGTTTTTACAGTAGAAAGGAAAGAGAAGAGTGGAGTGATCTCTCATCAGAACTGGCTCAAAGAGGAAATAACATACACATTTAATAGAGGTATAGAAATCCATCTTACCCTGCAGAAAAAGAGGAGAGGAATGGGATGCAGGAAAGAGAGAGAGCAATAAAATAGAGGGCATATTGGGGGAGAAAGTGGTCAATAGAAAAACTTTTGAGGATGGGCACAATGAAAGTAGAGAAAGAAAATAAAATAAATGGGGGAAATATAGTTAGCAATAGTAATTGTAAAAAGAATTTTGGAGCAAGTTTCTCTGATAAGGCTTTGTTTCTCAAACTTAAAGGAAACTGAGTCAATTTTATAAAAAAAAATAAGAGAAATAAATATTGGGAAATATTGCTCAATGGGATGCCCATGAGTGGGAGAATGGCTGAATAAATTACAGTATGTGAATGTAATGGAATATTATTGTTCTATAAGAAATGATGAGAATGTTGATTTTAGAAAAGTCTAGAAAGACTTACATGAACTGATGTAAAGTGAACAGAACCACAAGAACATTGTACACAATAAAAACAAGATTATGTGATGATCAACTCTGATGGATTTGTCTCTTTTTAACAATGAATTTATTCAAGGCAACTCTGATAGATTTGTGATGGAGAGTGCCATCCAAATTCAGAAAGAGAACTATGGAAACAATGTAAACCAAAGAATATAGTTTCGCCTTTTTGTTGCTATTGTTTCCTTGCTTTTTTTTTTTTCCTTTTTTATGTTTTTCCCTCTTTTGATCTAATTTTTCTTGTGCAGCATGATGAATATGGAAATATGTTCAGAAGATTGCATATGTTTAACCTATATTGGATTGTTTACTGTCTTGGAGAGGGGACAGAGAGGGAGAGATGGAGAAAAATTTGAAACACAGTATTTTGTAAAGGAGAATATTGAAAACTATTTTTGCGTGTATTTGGAAAAATTAAACACTTTTTTTTAAAAAAAAAAAAAAGGCTAAATTTTCTGAATCCAAATTCAACAAAGAAGGAAGCCTCCATGCTGTCCAGAAGACACTGTGGCAGAACTATATCTGGACAGGCAGCCATTCTACCTTTGCACTCCCTCTCCCATCAGGACTTGGGAAAAGGAAGTGCACCAGGGGATCATACCTGAGATAATCATCTGCTTCACACATAGCTGTAGGAATTTTTTGGAAAAGTTTCAAAATTCTCTTCTCTTCTACTCTGAAGAGATTCACAAAGTGAATGGGACCTAGCAATGTAGGCACATCAGGAGCTGTAATCTGTCAGCCCAAACTTAGAGATGAAAGTTGGTAAAGAAGAAAGAGCTCAGATAAATGTGGCTTGTGGTTCATGGCAACTGACAACACTACCCTACTCAGTAGGGAAGAAATAAAGGCTTTGTTATAACACCTGTTCATGAATTAACTGGCACAACTGTCTATTGTAGTCCTCTTCTCCTATGATATGTTGAGATACGAGTGTAACCTCTCCTTCAATAATGCCTCCCAAAGTCACCACGGACTATAAAACTATTTCTTTAAAAGGCAATGAAATTTTGTGCTTATAATAGTTAGTTTGTTGGGTTTTTTTAAATAAGTGATCTCTCTTTCTCTCTCAATGTGTGTAGGTAGGTGTCTTTCTCTGTCTCTGTGTGTGTGTGTCTGTCTGTCTGTCTCTCTCTCTCTCTCTCTCTCATTCTCTTCCTCTCCCTCCCTTTCTCTCTTCTCTTTCCCAGTTCTTTTCTCTTTCTGTCTCTTCTTCTCTTTTCCTTTCTGTTTCTATATCTCCCTCATTCCCTTCTCTCTTTTCCTCCCATCCCCTTCTTTCCTCTCTCTCCCTTCTCTCTCTATCTGTGCTTTTGTCTCTCTCTATGTGTCCCTGTCTCTGCCTCTGTCTCTTTCACACAAGCATATGTACATTCATGTATAATTTGGGAGCATAAAGAAAATGAAAAGAGAATAATCTGAGATGCAGATTCACTTTGAAGGTTGGAGCAAGGGAGGATTTGAAATGTCACATTCTATAATACAAAGGGATAAAGTTTTCTTTATTTTTATCATGCATTTACAAACAAAATTCAACTGTTCAACATGTTTGAGTGACTGAAACAACCTATTGGGGAAGGAATAAGAATGATAAATAGGTGGGGGCTGAGCCAATGAAGAACAAATTTAGATTATGAAAAGTGACAAGTTGGGGAACAATGAGAGGTAACTGACAATTATCTGCCTAGGGTCTTATAAAAGGACTATGTAAGAAAATGTTCATACAATGGCATGCTGTTTCATAAAAGGGAGACCCAGAGATCTTTCTGACAAGTCTCTATAGCAAGTTTCTGTTCCCCACCTGTCAAGTCCTCCCCATCCCCACTTTTACTACCAAACAACCTCATCCTCCAATACTAAGTTACTGTAAGATTCTTTCAATCTATACTCACAGATCTAACTAATTACAAATTCCTTTGCTGGGGTGGGACCTTTCCTAATTTTAGGAGAGAGGAAACCAGTGACCTGAAAAGAATATGAGATTTGGGGTCAGAAGTTTGGGGTTCCAAAACCAGTATCTTAGTCCAGTCTCTTAACTTCTCTCAGTCTCAGTTTCTTCATTTGTAAAATGAAGGGGGTGGACTAGATGTTTCTAGTATGATCACAAAAACAAAGTGCATACTATCAATTAAATATAATGAGAGCGACATCTAGTGGCATTACATTGCCAAAGAGCCTGAGATCTTTTTTATTCTCCTTCCTTCTGAAGCAGAGCCCTCTATCCCAATGAGACATTAGGACTCAACATGGCAGCACTCTTGTAGCAGCTAAATATATAGTGGTCACAGTCCTTCTCATAAATTTTATAGGCTTTGAGGTTTTTAATTATAGAGAGAAGCCTCTGCATGTTGTAAAGGAACAGAGGGACCAAGGTATCTGATGGGCATTCATGAACTATATTCAACAAACAACTTTAATTCATCTGCTATGTACAAAGATTATTCTGGAGGATCATCCATGTCTTCTTACCTATAAAGGCATCTTTGGGCAGAGAGCCCAGTATGACCTACTATTCCAAAGGACCTAGTGATCTCCAGAGACTGACAGGTTGGGGGGGGGGGGGGGGGGGGGGGGGGGGGGGGGGGGGGGGGGGGGGGGGGGGGAGAGTAATCCCAGATCCACAACAACTAACAATTATCTGAAAGTGCATTATCTTTTCAAAACACGTTTTTTACATAATCCAGTGTGAACCTCAAGAGAACTCTGCAAGGATGGAACTAGTGCTATGATTCCCTACATAAGAGGAAACTTAGGCTAAACAAGATTACATAATCTGCCTAGGAAGTGTCAGAGGCAAAATTTGGATCAAGTCAATAAGCAGTTATTAAGCACTTAATGTACACAGGGCACAGTGTAAAGCGCTAGGGAAACAAACCAAAAACAAAAATAGTCTCTGCTCTCAAGTCACTCATAATCTACTAGGGGGAGATGGCATGCAAATAGCTAGGAACAAATAAAACATATCTAGGAGAAATTGTATTTGAACTTTAGTCTTCCTGATTTCCAGTCTAATGCTTTACAAATATTCTATTGTTAGTCGATCATTTCAGTCATGTCCAACACTTTGTGACTTCATTTGGGGTTTTCTTGGCAAAGAATGGTGTATCATTTCCTTCCCCAGCTCATTTAACAGATGTGAAAACTGAAGCAAACAGGTTAAATGACTTACCCCGTATCTCACTGCTAGTGAGGGTCTGGAGACATATTTAAACTCAGGTCTTCTCAACTACAAGTCTGGCTTTCTATCAATTTATCTAGCTGCCCATGTTACAAATGATATTTCATTTAATCCTCATAACAGCCATGAGAGGAAGGTGCTATTATTATCCATCTTTTATACATAAGGAAACTGAGGCAAACAGAAATTAAGTGACTTGCTCAAGATTATAAAACTAGTATCTGAAGGCTAGATTTGAATTCAGAAAGATCAAGCTGCCTCAAATTTCTAATCCCTGATCTGCTACTGACTTTATGTGAGATCTTGAGTGATTATCTTTCCTTTTATCAACGATAGTTTCCTTCCTGGTAAAATGACAAAACTGTTTGCTGATGATTCCAAGTTCACTATTGAATTTGACATTTTAGGATTCTAAAAAGTCAGAGAAGCAGGTTGGGATCAAATTGAGGAACAAGGGACCTTGAAAGCTAACTTTAAAAGTTTGGATATGGGAAAATATTATTGAGGAGGGAAATGACAAGTACAGAACTGTGCCTTAGAAAGATGAATCTGGGTATATGAATGAATGAATGAAAAAGCATTTGTTAATTGGCTTAAGGTACTGTGCTAAGTTCTAGGGATGCAAATACAAAAAGATTCTCTGTTTTCAAGAATCTTATTCTCTAAAAGAAGGAGATAACATATGAATGAAGGGAGGTATTTGGACTAGAAAGTCGCCAGGATGGTAAGTGAGCCAAATAGGCAGTTAGATGGTGTGGTGTTCAGAACTCTGGAGCTAGACTCAGGAAGACCTGAGTTCAAATACTACCACAGTTACTCACTAGTTATATGATCCTGAGCAAATCACCTAGCCTTTCTCAGCCTCTGTTTCCTCAGCTATAAAATGGGGATAATAATAATAGCTCCCACCTCCAAGAATTATTATGAGAACAAAATGAGATGCTATTTGTAAAGCATTTAGCAAACTTTAAAGTGCAATATATATATACAATGATCCATTCTGATGAATATGGCTCTTTTCAACAGCGAGGTGATTCAGCCCAGTTCCAATGGTCTCATGATGAAAAGAGTCATCTGTACCCAGAGAGAGGACAATAGGAACTGAGTGTGGATCACAACATAGTATTTTCACTTTTTTGTTGTTGTTTGCTTGCATTTTGTTTTATTTCTCATTTTTTCCCTTTTTCATCTGATTTTTCTTGTGCAGCATGATAATTGTGGAAATATGTATAGAAAAATTTCACATGTTTAACATATATTGGATTACTTGCCATCTAGAGGAGGGGATGGGAGGAAGGGAG
Organism: Sarcophilus harrisii; assembly: GCF_902635505.1. Classification (NCBI taxonomy): domain Eukaryota; kingdom Metazoa; phylum Chordata; class Mammalia; order Dasyuromorphia; family Dasyuridae; genus Sarcophilus; species Sarcophilus harrisii. The sequence goes on along the minus strand of NC_045426.1, from coordinate 644,268,161 downwards.
GAGAAAAAATTTGGAACACAAGGTTTTGCAAGGGTGAATGTTGAAAATTATCTATGCATGTGTTTTGAAAACAAAAAACTTTAATAATTAAAAAATTGTAAACACCAATAAGCAAATAAATAAACTACAATATAGAGGCAGCTAGGTGGCACAACGAATAGATCACAAGCCCTGACTCACTAGGACTTGAGTTCTCAGCCAATCTCAGATACCTAGCTATTAGCTTAAACCCTTATTAGCTGAATAAGTCACCTTGAATGAGTCACTTAAACCCAATTGCTTCCTAAGAAAAAATGTAATTAATTAAAAATAATTTAATAAAATTAATAAAATATGTGTATATGTATGTATATATACATAAACATACATATATAACAAATATATGTATGTTTATGTATATATAAATATATTTTTATGTATTATATACCATGAAATAGTGGGAAGATGGGAAAGGTAAAATAAATTTAGAGGTTGCTAGGTAGAGTGGGATATCTGAATTATCATGCAGTCACCAAAGAGAGAAGCATAGCTCCAAGATAGAAGTTCTAAAACCAGTGACTTAACTCCTCTGAGGCTGGACCTCTGTGGATCCAGTAATAGGAGGGTAAGAGAAAGACCAGTGGTTTCAAGACTGTTGTAATAGTCTAAATAAGAAAGGATGATGGCATGTGACGATGAAGAGGAAAAAAATAGATCATATTGTTGTAGATTTAGAGCTAATCCAATCACCTCATTTTATGATGAGAAAACTGAAGCTCAGAGAGGTTAGATAACTTGCTTCAAAGTCCCAAGGCTGTTAAATAACTAGCTGGAGTTTGACCCAATGTACTTTGACTCCAGAAATAGCATTTGTCCTACCATGCCATACAATACCCTTTGAGATAAATTGATTATAGAGTAGATAGAGAGAATAGAAGAGAGGGAAGAATCAAAGATGGGAAGGGATAATAACTGTAATAATGACAGAAATGGTACACTTGTCATTCCCAGAGGTTAGTACAGGCCAAAATGTAACTTCGAAAGAATCTGGATGAAAGGCCCTGACTGACAGAATTGTCCTGAGTCATCAGCCTCAATGTGCTGGTAAATGTTTAATAATGAGCTTGGGGGAGGAGAAGGGAAAGGAGAAATGAGGAATGTCTGCACAACACAAGTTTGATCTAAATTCTCAACATTTTTTCCATCTCTTACTTTAGCCAAAACAATCCAGAAAATTCAATTTAAAAAAAAATTATTAAATAACTACTATATGCTAGGCTCTGAATTAAGCAAAAATAGGAAAAGGACAGTCCTTGCCCTCAAGGAGATTACCATGTAATAAGAGAAAATAGCACACAAAAGAAAACAAAAAATGGTGGGGGTGAGGAAGAGAGAGAGGACACCAATTGGTACCTGGGACTAAGATATGTTGTTTCATGGAGTACAGACCAAGCAGAGAGACATGTGGAAAATGGAGAACCTAAATCAGTATTGATGAGAGAAATTCAAATTAAGACAACTCTGAGCTACCACTTTACATTTCTCAGATTGGCTAAGATGACAAGAAAAGGTAATAATGAATTTTAGAGGAGATGTGGGAAAACTGGGACACTAATATATTTTGGGGGGAGTTGTGAACTCCATTCTGGAGAGCAATAATGGAATGTCCAAAGGGCTATCAAATTGTGTGTACCCTTTGATCCGGTAGTGTCTCTACTGGGCCTGTATCCCAGAGATCATAAAAAAAAGGAAAAGGATCCACATGTGCAAAAATGTTTGTAGCAGCTCTTTTTGTAGTGGCAAGGAACTGGAAACTGAATGGGTACTCATCAATTGGAGAATGGCTGAATAAGTTATGATATATGGATATTATGGAATATTATTGTTCTATAGAAATCAATCAGCAAGGTGATTTCAAAAAGATCTGGAGAGACTTACATGAACTAATGCTAGTAAAGTGAGTAGAACCAGGAGATCATTGTACACAGCAACAAGATTATACAATGACTAGGATGAACATGACTCTTTTCAACAGTGAAGTGATTCAGACTAGTTCCAATGGTCTTGTGATGGAGAGAGCTATTTGCTCCCAGAGAGAGGACTGTGGGGGCCAAGTGTGGATAACATTTCTGTTGTTATTTGCTTGCACTTTGTTTTCTTTCTCATTTTTTTTCCTTTTTTTTAATCTGATTTTTCTTGTGCAGCATGATAATTGTGAAAATATGTATAGAAGAATTGCACATGTTTAACACATTACTTGCCCTCTAGGAGAGGGTAGGGGAAGAGGGAGAAAAAAAAATTAGAATGCAAGGTTTTGCAAGGGTGAATGTTGAAAACTATCTATGCATATGTTTTGAAAACAAAAAGAAAAGAAAGAAAATGGAAAGAATTATAAAGTCCAGGTCTAGTCTTTTATGAAGGAAACCTTTGGATAGAGTTTAGTGTTTTATCCTCCAGCTCTCCAATCAAAGGGAGGAGGAGACTTAGAGAATTAGAAGGTGCTGATTATCCAAAGTTGTGTTAAACTTTGAGTTAAGCAACATAATGAGATTTTTTGTGATCATCATATCTCATGTTCCATTGAGTTCAAACCAAGAAAAGCCGAAGATGGAAAGTGAATACAATAAATCCAGCCCTGATTTATAGCATTTACCAATTTCTGAGGTTTAAATTCTCAAACTGAAAATTCAACAATGACTTTCAAAAAGCAGTTTGAGTTGGTTCCAGTTCATCCCTGGTTATAAGTATCCATATTCTGTGAGTTGGGAAAAAAACTGAAGGACCAAACCCCAAAACTGATGATAGCAAATTTTGAATGGCATAGCACTTTGTCTCACATAATTACCTTTCCAAACATCTTATACTGTATTTCTATCTATTTTGCTATGTCATTTGGAGGTTGATACAGTAGGAAATAACAACTCCCCACTCCTATTTCCTTGGAAGCCTAAGGTTTGCAAATTGTTTTCCTCATACCAAGCCTCTAAGTAAATTGTGCAGATGTATTCACCAACTTTGGCCCCAGCTTTATCTCTCTCTTAGGTAATCCAACAGTACTTAACACTGAGCCTAGAACATGGTAGGCATTTAACAAATGTTTACTTGTTATTAACTTCTTAAGTTCCCTCTGTGAGTCAGAAATCAAGGGTTTACAGAAAACTTGCTGGGTGATATAACTGTAGAGAAAATTGTATTCCTTGGGGGGAAAAAAAGGATCAAAAAGACAGAAATTACAAACATCTGATGCAAGACCACCATTACCACTCTCCCAGCAAAGAAGTGGGAATTATCTTCAATTACAGCTCTGACCTTGAGGACACTTGAGTAATGAAAATATCCAAAAAAGGAAGGTAGAATCTATGTGTGCAAGCCTAAATTCAAAGGGATAAGTATTAGGCAATGAAGATGTGGCCAGAGGAAAAAGTCATTCTAGACTCCCCAAATAGTAAGCTTGATGTCATCTTCAATAAGATCATGATTCAATACAAAAATATAACTATCAAATCACAATCATATAGGTAGAATTTTTTTCTACTACAAACGTGATCACAGATATGACAAGTTTGCTCAAGCAAAGAAGTGTCCTTTGGTTTGTGAGAAACTGATGCTCAAGGAACTAGCTTTAATGTTAATAAAAATATGAGCAAGATGGAAAATACTGGTGCGCAGAGAAAATTAAAGAGATTTGAAACAGAAACCAAGCATCCTTTAGAAGTATATAGAACCAAGCCATTCTCCAATTGATAAATGGTCAAAGGATATGAACAGACAATTTTCAGATGATGAAATTGAAATTATTACCACTCATATGAAAGAGTGTTCCAAATCATTATTAATCAGAGAAATGCAAATTAAGACAACTCTGAGATACCACTACACACCTGTCAGATTGGCTAAGATGACAGGAAAAAAATGATGATTGTTGGAGGGGATGCAGGATACATTGTTGGTGGAGTTGTGAACAAATCCAACCATTCTGGAGAGCAATCTGGAATTATGCCCAAAAAGTTATCAAACTGTGCATACCCTTTGATCCAGCAGTGTTTCTATTGGGCTTATACCCCAAGGAGATACTAAAGAAGAGAAAGGGACCAGTATGTGCCAAAATGTTTGTGGTAGCCCTGTTTGTAGTGGCTAGAAGCTGGAAACTGAGTGGATGCCCATCAACTGGAGAATGGTTGGGTAAATTGTGGTATATGAATGTTATGAAATATTATTGTTCTGTAAGAAATGCCCAGCAGGATGAATACAGAGAGGCTTGGAGAGACTTACATGAACTGATGCTAAGTGAAATGAGCAGAACAAGGAGAATATTATATACTTCAACAACGATACTGTATGAAGATGTAATCTGATGGAAGTGGATTTCTTTGACAAAGAGACCTAATTCAGTTTCAATTGATCAATGATGGACAGAACCAGCTACACCCAAAGAAAAAACACTGGGAAATGAATGTAAACTGTTTGCATTTTTGTTTTTCTTCCCAGATTATTTTTACCTTCTGAATCCAATTCTCCCTGTGCAACAAGAAAACTGTTTGGATCTGCACACATACATTGTATCTAGGATACACTAGGACATATTCAACATATATAGGACTGCTTGCCATCTAGGGGAGGGGGTGGAGGGTGGGAGGGAAAAATTGGAACAGAAGTGAGTGCAAGGGATAATGTTGTAAAAAAAAAATTACCCAGGCATGGGTTCTGTCAATAAAAAGTTACTATAATAAAAAAAAAGAAGTATATAATAACATTTGAATGTAAGCAATCCCAGCAAAAAAGGAAATTAACAAGTGAGGTAGAACACTTTATGAACGTAAAGAAACAACTGGAAATGGAAATTAATCCTGATACAAAATCCACTATTACAAAAGAACTATTAAAAGATGCTCAGAAAATTGTTACATAGAAACAGCCTCTGAAGAATGGTAAAACTGACTTGTTTTTCAATACTGAGAGCTCCTGGAAAGTTTGGGGTTTGAGTAAAATAGAAAATGTATAAAGAAATCAAATAGCTTTGCCAGGGACTGAGGAGAACATCTGTTTAGACAAAAAGAAAGGAATGAACTTGGAGGTTGTACCACTTCTACCTAAAATCTTATTTGTTGCAATCTCTAGGGAAAAGATAAGAGCCACAAAACTTGGAAATACCTATATCTTACACTAAACTATAACATTTAAATAATAATAACAATAATAACTGGATATATGAACAAATTATTAGTCAGATGTAGTAAGATGTGTGGATCAGAAAAAATAGCCAACAAATTTGTAACTAGGCTAAATTATAATATTAAAAGAAAAGTGATTACACATGGAGTCTTGATAGCATATTGTTGAACAATGTATAATGTTGCTGTGTTTCTTTTAAATAGCAGAGAAGTAACTCATATATTGGAAGAGATTAAAGATTAGTGGTAATCATGAATTTAGGAGTCATCCATTGGAGAAGATGGAAAGAAATTGAATCAAAGTGTATGTAGACAGGTTGCTCTGAGAAGAGTAAGCTATTCATCAGAGGCTGAAGTAAAAGAGGGGAGAACAGAAAAGAAGGTGCTGAGGTCAAAGATTTTTGAAAGGTAAAGAAAGAAAAGAGAGGGAGCTCCTGGTGAATGATCTGTATTTTCTCATTAAAGTATGAGATGAGTACATGGTGGACAGTGTCAGACTAGAAATCAGGAAAGCCTGGCTTCAGATCCTGTTTCTGCAACTTATTAGTTGGATGACCATGGACAACTTACTTAACTTCTCTTAACTTCAGTTTCCTTATCTATAGAATGGAGATTAAAATACTTCTCATACTTATGTCCCATAGCTATTGCAAGGATCAAATGAGATCAATTATGTAAATTGTATTATACATGTTAAGGCACTAGATAAATATCAATACTTATTACCCATAAATTAATAAATGCCTGTAACCTATCTTTTAAAAATTGGGGTTTCTCTCCATGTATTACTTACAATAGGTCTATGCCCACAATAAAGGCAAAAGAGCTGGCATAAAGTCTCTTTGTCTCTTAGTGAACTTTTCATTTATTTAATAAGCATTCACCAAATTGTGGGAAAATTTGAAGATCTGCTGACTATGGTCAAAGCTGAAACATGAAGCTATTGGGTCAGGACATATGAGGGTTGTTTTTTTTTGGTTTTTTTTTTATTGTTTTTAAGTGTTTATTTATTACATTAATCTACTTAGTAGCTCTTGTCAAGATGGACATTCCATTGCACAATTATTGGTGTTATCAATGAAATCATGAAGATTTTTGTCACTGAAGTTGTAGCCCATAAATTGGGCAGTCCCAATTAAGTCTCTTTAACAATTCTGGGAGTCTCTTGCCAGAGTTCTACTCAATTTGAATACTGTCCTGGAGCTGAGCCATCCTGATTGGTGGAAGAGTACATGAGTGAGTTAAGGTTCTTCTCAATCTGCCATATCTAACTAACCCCCAAACCATACTTCACATCCTATCAAGAAATCCACAGGATTCCAGGGCTACCTACTCTTTCAATATGACTTTAATCTTTACTTCCATCTCCAACTGTTTTCTACTTCTTGTTCTTGTCCTGGAAACAACAATCAAATCATTACTACCACTGATAGTGCAAAGTAAGTGACAGACTATTGTCCTATGACTACATTCACAATCCTTCTCACTACTTTGGTCAAAGCTCATTTCCCTGTTTACAATTACCTTATATGAGCTCCTTTAAGACAGGTTAGCTTTTGGGGGCAATGTGTATTAATTTGAAATGTGTGTATTGAAGAGTTATTATTCCCAAGGATTGGTACAGGCTAAAATATAAATAACTTCTCATTTGGATGAGAGATACTGAAGGTTATATATTAATCACTGGGTTATCAGTCATTCTATGAGATGAATTAAGTACTACACCCATCCAAAACAGAGAAAGAAAATTATAGACTAATTTCTCTAATGAATATTGATGCAAAAATCTTAACTGAAATATTAGCAAAGAGATTATAGCAATTTATCATCAGTATAATACACTATTAGAATTGTATATTCATATAAAAATATGTTTTAAAACTGGTTGGTCTCTTTACCAGACTGATGCCCTCCTCTATTCACTCACCAGATCATAAATGTCTTTTTTAGACTGCAGTGCCTAGAACTGAGCATCGTTCCAGATGAGGACTGGTGGAAGCAGTGTATAAAAGCAGAATTCTCTTCATGGTCCTAAAAAAAAAACCCTTAATGAAACCCAAAATCTAATTGTCTTCTTCAGCTACATTACATTCCTTACCCCTATTAAGAATGTTGTCTACTAAAAAACCTAGATCTTTTTCAAATAAATTGCTATCTAACCTGAATACTATTCTAGCACAGACTTTTCTCCCATTACTCCTTTTCATACATTATACATTCCAGCCACATAGGAATGTTCTCTGAATTCACCATGGTATTTCCCATCACCATGTCTTTACACAGGCATTGTTCCTGTATAGAATGTATTCCTTCCTCACCACAGTCATTGTCAAATCCTTAACTTCCTTCAGAGTTCAAACACTTTTATTCAGTCACATGGATAAAGCCCCAATTATTTATGCAGTTTCTGCTATGTCTTGGGATAAGGGTGATAGAGTATCCCTTTCATTTTCTTCAGTTACAATTTGCAGAGGAAAGGAGAGAGTGCATTCCAGACACAGAGACAGCCTGTACAAAAGCATAAAGATGGAAAGTGTAAGAAATAGTAGGTAGACCAATTTGGTTAGATGACAGAGTAAGTAAATGAAGGTCAGGAATAAGTTTAAAGATTGAAAAGTAGAATAAGGCAAGGCTGAGAAGAGCTTGGCCAAATATAGGAATTTACTGAATAGTGAGGTAATACAGACCTTTGCTTTAGGAAAATCACTTTGGCAACTCTACAAAGGAAGGATTAGGGTGTGGTGTGATTTGAGAGAGGAAGAACAATAAGGTAACTATCAAATTATATCCAAAATATGTAAGAAAATATGAGGTAATTTGAGAGTGAGGCACTGCAAACTTGGAGTGGGAGCAGACATAAAGAGAAGTCTTTCTGTAACTGATAGAGGAGAGGTATAGCAAAGAATTAGGGATATCAGAACTAAACTAAACTGTCACACCCCTTGGGGCTTCTTTCAGAATATATTCTCCGGTTCTTTCCCTGGGCATGGGAAACAAATGGGATCCTGGCTGTAACTTCAGCATTAGAAATTGCCCTTTGCATTTGTTATCTGTGAGTGTTGCACAGATGTGGAGGTAAGGGCTGAGGCATATGGGAAGGAGATGTGGAGAGGCGAACATGATGAAATGAGCCTAAGGCTCCACAGTTCAGATACAACTCTGATCCCTTATGTTTCCCCTAATCCCTCCACTCCCATGTTGCCCTGACTTAGAATGCCTTGTGCAGCCCTGCCTTGGATCAGTGTTGATCAATGAGACTGGGAACTTACAGATCTGTCATGAAAGCAGAATTCAGTGATCTACACATGTCCAGGACAAGGCTCCTGCTGATGGGCCCTGAGGTTTGACCCCAGGATTTGTTTACAAAGATAACTACAACTGGGTGGATTTGCTCTTTTTACTCTTTGCTGCTATACTTGAAATTGGGCTCCTATTCATCTGCCTATTTTTGCTATCTATGATTGCTACCTTACTACTTCACTGCCACTAAAAAGGTAACATGAACCTGAGAGAGTATGCTGCTTTCTCCCTTCCTTTCATTCATCTCTCCTCTTTCCTTTCCTTTCTATCATTTGTTCTTGCACTTATTCTTCCTGACTTTTTTTCCTTTTGTCTCTCCCTACAGAATTCTCTCCTCTCTTCACTTTTGCTTCTCTCCTCTTTATGTCTCTCCCTCTGTCTCTGTGTGTCTATATTTCTGTGTTTCTGTCTCTCTCGCTATCTCTCTTTCTCTGTGTCGCTCTCTGTCTCTGTGTGCCTCTTTCTGTTTCTTTCTCTCTTTTTCTCTGAGCCTTTCTCTCTGACTGTCTCTTCTCATTGTCTCTGTATTTCTCTCTATCTCTCTTTTTTCTCTTTCTGTCTCTGTTTCTTTTTCTCTTTCTCTCTGCCTCTTCTGATGTCTCTATTTCTCTCTAGTTGTTTGTCTTTCTATCTTTCTCTTTTTCTTTCTTTTTTACTTTCTCTCTCCCTTTTTCCATTTCCCTTCCTTTTCCCCACCCTTCCTAATCCATAAATATTCTCTCCTACTTGAATGATCTCCATGGAAAGCCAGGACAGATCTACTATGGTGTCCCCCGGAAAGTCTTTCTCCTATAGAGAAAAGATGACAGGACCTGTGTTTCTAAATCCTGACCTTTCTTATTATGTGAACTCAAGCAAGTTTCTTATCTATCAAGCAAGCATTTATTGAGTACTTATTATGTGCCAGGCACTGTGCTGTCAAAGTATAGACTGGGACAATAGTGGTGAATGCAGTGAAGATAATCACCAGGGGGACAGCATAAGTCTTAAGGAGGCTTCAGAGAGTTTCCTTTTATTGTTATCAGTCCTGATGCCGGGGAGTCTCCTAAGTGGAAAGAAACTTAGATTTAAAACCAGGAGACTAAGTTTGAATCCCATTACTGCTGTTTAATAGCATTGTGACTTAGACAAAGCATTTAACTTCTATGGACTTCAGGTTCATCATCGGTAAAGAGATGGAAGAGAGAATCCACTCTAACCCCAAATAATGCAGTAGCAAAAGGTCCAGACTTCTCAATTGAATAACTAAATATGATTAAGTTTTTATAAATAACTAAGACATACCTGTGCCCTGAGACCAGGAGTGTTAAGAAATTTTCTTACAAATGCATGATTAACTTTTTAGTCATTTATAGAAAATTATAGACTTTTGGCCAGTGGGTGAAGGCAGAAGATACAAGAAACATCTTGTGATTGGCCAAAAGAATCAGAGAAACAACTGGGCCTACATATAAAAACAGTTAGCATTTCAGAGTTAAGTTAACTCAGTCATGGGGTGAAAGCATTCCTGTTCAAAGTTCATCAGATCTAGAATAAGAAGCAGAGAAAGAGAACTTTTCTTACCTCTTTCCACCTATCCTTGAAAGTATCTAGGATCAAAACCACTAGACCAATAAATAGGAAACAATGCTTCAAGCTTTGAGCAAAGAAGCACACTAAAGACAAAAAGATACAGAGAAATATTCATATAAGGGGAGTCACATGAGGACTTGCAAAGAAAGAAAGGACTTCTAAGACCAGATGAAGTGAGGAAAGCAACTTCCTAGAAAGTGACCCTTTGTGCACTCTAGAAAGTCACAGAAGACCTCTTAGTGCAGAGAGCTATCCTCAAGGGAAACTTCATGAGGCATCCATTAAAAAAGATTTTTTAAGGACTTCCACTACCCCAAAGTGTGAGTTACTCCTTTGCCACATATGTTCTCTCTATGTATGCCCCACTACTTTGCACTCTCAGTTTAAGCCAATTCTTCCCAAAAATGTATTTGTGGGAAGCTGTACCCCAAGTTTTATGTGAGAAATGTTTTATATAATTGATAATTATTGAGGAAGAACATTTATAAGATACTGAATGTTTAAAAGGAGGCAATGGGAAGTCTTGATTGTATGACATGGGAGGATGGGTTGCAGGAATTAGACATGTTTATCCTGGAGCACAGAAGACTCAAGGGGAACAGGATTAAAGGTTGTTGTTGGAGGAAGAATTAAATGAGTTCTGTTTGTCAGGTAAGGGGGGAAAGAAGGAGGGGGTAGGAAGAATTAGGAGTAATGAGACCAGTTCAGCCTTGAAATAAAGAAAAACTTCCTAATATTGAAAGCTGCCCAAAAGTAAGATGTGTTAATTAAAAAGGTGGTAGGGCTGCCTTCCTTGGAGATGTTCAAGCAGAGACTGGACAGGCATGTCAGGTGTATTTTAGCAAATTCTTTCGTGTATAGGTTGGACTAGATTAGAGATTTTTCATCTTTTTTGTGTCATGGACCTTTTTGGTATTTGGGTAAAGCCTATGAAACCCCTTTCAGAAAAAAAAAAAAAAAGTTATTGAATGCCTAAAATAAAATACATAGAAATGTAAAGGCAACTAGTTACATTGAAATGTAATTATCAAAATATTTTTGAACAAATTCACAGACTCCAGATTAAGAATCTCTGGACTACAAAGATGCTTAAATCCCTTCCAATTCCCAAATTCTGTGATTCTGCCAATGCAGATTGGCAATCTAAAACTGGCTATAATTAAAAGGATTTTTTTGGCCCTAAATCAGATAAAGGTTTGAGACAAATTCTTGGGTCCCTCTATCAGGAGAAACTGAATTTAAAAGACAGACTAAATGCCTAAAGGTTTAAACTAACTGGTTGCTTCATCTTGTTATGCCACAGTTCTCTTTTATTATCTTGACTCAGTTTCCCTAATTGTTCTGCTTCAGTTTGTAATTGTTCTGCTCAATCCTGCAAAACTACCTCTCCTTCCTCTTAATCAGAATATTTGATAAGGATAAAAGATCTTATGTTTTAGAATATCAGAATGCCTCTCCCCATCCCAAGCTATCAGAATATCAGATACTGTCTTATCAAGATGCCTTTCCCCATCTTCAGGGTTCCTCCCCCCATTATGTCATCCCATCTCTGGTGGCTCACTCCACCCTGTCAGAGTCCTGTTCCTGCTCTCAGTATCCTGACTCCACCCCTGCCTCAGTCTATCCTCTGAGTCTAAGCCATGTGTATATATATGTCATTGAGAACTCACATTGTTTGCTAGATTCTTGGAAATGATAGTCTCATTCAGCCCTGGGACAAAACCATGGATCCATTTGGTCCCAGTAAATCTCTCCCTTTTAAATAAATTATTAAATACTCTCTAATCTCTATCTTGCCTCAGTTTCTCCGGCATTTCAATTTAGATTCCAAAAGAGGTTAGGTCCTGGGACAAAGAATCTTAGAGCTAACAGAAGAAAAAAATAATTGTTCTTAGTGCAACAACTTAGTATGGACATGCTTTTCTTGCAAAAATAACTTTTTAAAATTAAAAACATTTAATTTTAAAATAAAAAATAATTAAAACACTGATTCTGGAGTAAAATGAAGACTACAGTTAAGTAGGTAGTGATAGTAAAAATCTAGTGGAGAGGAAAAGAAATGGGAAACAATAGAAATACAGGGCATATAAGAGAACCAAAAAACACTGCTGCAACCCCCCACCCTATGGCTATAATGCTTCCCTATGTATATGTCCTTCTATCTATATGCCTTAACAATACATTTATTCTCCCTAATGCATGATACCTAAAAGCATTTACTCTTTCCATTGAAGAGAGTGTCTCAGGTTTAATGAAATGATATCCTATTGACAGGGGTATGAAAATGTGTTCCCTTTAATCTGTAAAATTATCCCTCTGAAATTGTGTCCCCTTTTGATCTGAGAGATCAGGGTCTCCCAGGCTCTGTGGAGTCTGTGTTTCTCAGGCTGGCCTTTTCTAAGGCAAATCATCCCATTGATCTTTTGAAGATGCAGACCATTTTCAAGAAATTCCAAATTCCAGAAGCTTTCAACAAGTGATTTCCATTCAATTGGAGATCTAGGCCTAAGGACTTTGGCTTTCTTTTCAACCTGAAGTTGGAGCCTCAAAATTCCCTATTAAAAGATATTTCTAAACCTACTTCTTTTCAGAAGGTCAAAAGTAGCATGCTCTGCTTCTTTGGTATAGCTACAAGGACCCTGCCCGCTGAGAAGACATTCTTTTCTCAGTGCCAGCCTCCATTTCCCTAATAGGACTTTACCACTAAAGAAGTCAGTTTTTCTAGCAAAGCTCATCCAACAATATACTTCCATTTTTGCCACCTAAAACTCTTTGGATTAGTGAATTCTTTCATGAAGAACCTGTGCCGGTCTGATAGACCAAAAGAGGATTTCCACAGCTCTCTATCACTAGAACCTCATCACTATTGCTATGTTATTTCATTAAGATATGTTGCCTTGGACTAATTGTGTATATACAATCATTTATTTGCTGGCAAATAAGAGTGAAAACATTGTAAGCTATTATTTTAAGTTGTGGACCCATAGAATACGCTGCTTTTGGGAGGGGCTTACATGAAAGAAGAGCCATCCCAAATGCTACATTTATATTTAATGAAAATATTCTTTTTTTGTGACTTCCATTCATTACTCCTAATTTTGAACTCTGAGGCTAAGAAACTGTATCTATGTGACAATCCTTCAAATACTTGAAGACAAATATCACATCCTTCCTAAGTTTCTTTATCTAAAACAATCCCATTTCCTTAATGTAAAACTAATAGTGTTATGCCCTGAATAAAATATTATAGTCCCTCTCCCTTTTTCCTTGCCATTAGGACTGGAAGAATTGAGTCAGGAAAATTCTTGGCATACCATTAAGTCATAAATCCAGGTGCATTATCTCAATATTTACTGGGTTAATTCTCCCTCCTCTTGAGTACTATCCCTCCCTTTGCTGTCTCTTGCCCCAAACCTTCTTATCTTGACCCTTATCCTGTCAGGACTAAGTTATGATCCTTTCCTGGAATTATGACTTGTCCGTTCACCCAGTGTCCTTGCCCTTCTTATCTGCCTTTGTTTCCCCTATAAGATTGTAGCTAAAAAGTTCCCTGTTTCAGTCACTCGGGGCCAAATAATTTTTGAACATGAGCTTGATTTGGTTGGCCAGTCAGAACTTTCCACTTTAAAAAGATTAAAAACCAATCTCTGTCTTGTCTCAGTTTCTCTGGCATTATAATAGATTAAACCAAACTAACTTCATTTCTTCATTTCGTGAAACTACAAGAGTATTGGACATTTGGAGATGAGTTTTCTGTGGGAAGAGAAAAAAAGCCTTCCTTACTTTGCTTCATGAGTTTCTAAGTCTGATTCTCTGTCTTCATGCCTAAAAGCCAGGTGTATTACATTTTGCTTCTCCTGCAGGGTTCTCTGGTACTATTATGAGACTATCATGTCCCTTAATTTACCATTCCAATTTTGGGGAGTCAAACCACCCCAGTTCCATTTAACTACTTAACAGTCAGATTAGTTTTTACAAAGAAACATTTACTTCAGAGGAATAGTAAGAACAAATGTAAATATTCCTCCATCTCCCACTCTAAGACCTGGGGCATTATCCCTCCAGACAGCCCTCCTTCCCTTCTCTGGGGAAGGGAAAGAGATTAGGTTCACACTCATGTAAAGAATTAGTTCCACCAAGTTCCAAAGCCAATATCCCCTTAGGTTTCTTTTCCTTTTGGTCAGGCTTCTCAAAGCTTCACTGCTGGGAAGGCTGTAACATTCAGCTTAGGATCCTGGTCTCCAAGGTCACCATATCTCAGATTCTGAAGTCTGGGACTTCACCATTTATATCTAGAACTGAAATGCACAAATTACCTAAGACCAAAACCCAAAGCCTACTTCTCAGAACACATTACCTAAAAGGAATGGAAGGTGCCCTCAGGCCTCCCCCAATAAGGAGAATAATACTGTTCTAATATTGTAGTTTTAAAGCTGACATAGTATGCATTACCACCTTCAGTTTATTATTTAGCTTTAACCCTTCTGACTATTCTCATAACATCAGGTCATTCTTTTATAGACTTCAATTTTCTGTTTCTTTTTTCAGCTTCAGTGTAGCTACAAAATCAGGGGACTAACCTAATTGAGCCCTAAGGTCTGTTCCAATTCTAAATAAAAATTCTATGTTCTTATAGCCATAAAAAAATCTACATTAATTCATGACTTCTATATGTATTCAAATTAGTCTCTCTAGAAAGGACCACCTTGATTTCTTCATCAGAATCATTGGTGTAAGTCTGTGAACAATCTATAAAATTGTTATTTCCATATAGAGACAAAAACTTAGAGAAAGGTCATGTCAGCTGACCGAGTTAGTTGTATAAAACAAGATAGTGAGCCACTGAACTGATAAACTGATAAAAATCACTCCAAAACAAGTAGGTAAAAGATAATTGCAAGCAGTTAATAGGCATACCTAATGAGTATATATATATATATATATATATATATATATATATTTGACTGAGGCAATTGGGCTTAAATGATTTGTTCAGGGTCACATAGCTAGGAAGAGTTAAGTGTCTGATATCAGAATTGAACTCAGGTCCTCATGACTTCAGAGCTGGTGCTCCATACACTGCACTATCTAGTTGGCCCATGAGTTAATTAATATTAACTTCTCCTCCCCAAAGGAAGAGTTTTCAGCCATTTTTGAAATGAGTTGTATGATAAGGGAGGGGGAACTTGTCAAGGAGGAACATGCAATGGGAGAAACAAGAAGTCTCTTAACTTTGTCATCCCCAGCTAATTGGGTGGGACCTTGCATTCAAGATAGGAAATAGAAGGTTCATTCCCCATCTATAAGTTTGGATAGTCCATTTCTTACAAGAACTATAAATAAAACAACTTACTCCATACAATCCTGAGTCCTTTTTATCTTTGTAGTTTACTTCTAACAGGTTTTCTTTATTTCATTTTTGAAATTCTTTCTATTTCCTTGTGGAATTTTATATCACCTAACCTTTCTCTTAAACTCTTTGAAGTATATTATTCTAACACTGAGGTAGGGGTAAGTATCAGAATATACTTGTTCTCCTATTTGCACTAAAATTAACTACTCATTTCATTCCTCTTCAGGGGCAGAATATCCTCACACATATGTCCCCACACATTTGCCCCACATCCTGAATCCCAGGGTAGAGGAAGATAGAAATAATGGCCACTCCTTCCTTCTTCCAATCCCTACCCTCCATGTAGGAGGGTGTGTTGAGGGTCAGAGATTGTATGGCCTGGAACAGTATAGATTCCCTGGAGGATAACCCATCTGTCCCCTGGGGACAATTCATAGAGCCACAGAAAGACCAATCTTGATACAATGAAGATGAAGGCTATCAGGACCATCTGAAGGCTTTCCCCTTACCACCAAGATGAGTTTCCCCTGGTCTGTCTCTATCCTGCCCTCTTCCCCCAGCTGTTCCAGTATTGTCTCCCTAGAATTCTCCCCAAACCTTCCACAGATTCCTGACCTCCTTATTAATTCATCATATGGTTTTTACTAAATCCCTTCTTTCTCCTAGACATAATTTTTTTTTCAGACCAGGACTATTATTTCACTAATGAAAGGAGTTCACAAATATCATGCCCTTAGTTGCCTGAAGCACTGAGCAATTAAATTATTTGCCCAGGTGTATTGGAAGCTAACTCAACTCAAGTCTTCCTGAGTACGAGAACAGCTCTATCATCTGTAGACCCACAGCTTCTCAAACATTAATTTACCTATCGGTGAAATGGAAGAATTGAACAAGCAATTATTGAAAGCTGCTTCCAATTCCCAAACTTTATAGTTTTCTAACTTGAAAACAAGAGATGTGGGGTTGAATTATAGCTGTAAGATTAATTAGTTATGAGATGTTGGGCAAGTACTTTTCACCAGTTTCTTCATCTAAAGAATGGCAACCAATTCAATAGTCTTGATTCAGAGCCTACTATGTACTAGGCATCATTGTAGGATATAATTATTTTAGGCAATGCTTACAGAAGGACTGGGTTCTAAACCTTCTCTCAATCTCAGGAAAGAACTGAATTTTGTAGCACCAATGTCTCCCTGTATTTCTTTTCTTTTTTTCTTGACATTTTTTTTTTAATTTTGAGTTTTAAATTCTCTCCCTTCCTCCCTCCCCTCTCACCTCTTTGAGAAGACAAGCAATTTGTTATAAATTATACATGTGAAGCCATACAAAACATATTTCCATGTTAGCAATGTTAGGTTTTTTTTTTTTTAAGAATGTTTTTAAATGTATGCTTTGATCTCAATTTTCAAATTTCATGAGTTCTTGTGTTAGAGATGGGTAGCATTTTTTATCAGAAGTCCTTCAGAATTGTTTTGGATCATTGCCCATTGTCATTATTTCTGTTTCTGTGTACAATAATCTCCCGGTTCTGCTCATGTGACGTTGGATCACTTCATATAAGCCTTCCCAGGTTTTTTTGAAACCATCCTACTTATCATCTCCTATAGCATAATGGTATTCCATTACAATGATATAATACAACTTGTTTAGCCATTCCCCAATTAATGGATATGCCCTCAATTTCCATTTCTTTGCCACCACAAAAAAAGCTGCTATAAATATTTCGTACATATAGATCTATTCCTTTTTTCTTTGATCTCTTTGGGATACAGGCCTAGTAACAGTCTTGCTGGATCAAAAGGTATGCACAGATTTACAGCCTTTTGGGCATAGTTCCAAATTGTTCTCCAGAATATTTGGATCAGTTCACAACTCTACCAGTTGTCCTTTAGTGTATCTACTTTTCCAAATCCTCTCCAATAAACATTTATTAAGTACTTATTATATGCTATTTGGTTTAAAAAAAAAAAAAACTCTGGGAAAACTGGAAAGTAGTGTTGCAGAAACAGGGTGTAGATCAATGTCTTACACAAGATAAGTTTAAAATGGATAGATGACTTAGATATAAAAGGAGATATCACCTGTAAATTAGAGAAGCATGGAACATATTATCTATGTTATCAATATTACCAGATTTATGGATAAAAGATTATACTTAATTTTTTTGGGTAATATTCCTGGGAATTTTCATTTTGGAATCACTTTCAGGAGGTAATCAGTGGATTCTTTCAATTTCTATTTTACCCTCTGGTTTTAGGATATCAGGGCAATTTTTCTAAATAATTTCTTGAAAGAAATTATCATGGCTTTTAGGTAGTCAAATAATTCTTAAATTATCTCTCCTCAATCTATTTACCAAAATTAAGAGGGAAAAGGACCTATATAGACAAAAATATTTTTAGCATCTCTTTATGTGATAGGAAGAATTGTAAATTCATGGGATGACCATCAATCAGGAAATGGCTGAACAAGTTGTGATTATGGATTATAATGGAATATTATTGTGCTATAAAAAATGATCAAGAGATTGTTCTCAGAAAAACTTTCTATTGGGACATGATCCCATGTACCATGTATATCCATATGCACAGTTATAGACAGCACAATATTCAGGAAATGTAAAATATGAACAACCCCTGCTGCGAGATAATTCAGCAGATATCACATCCAAATAATAACCCTGAGTGAAACAAGGTTGGCAAATGAAGACCAACTTACTAAAGTTGGAATTGGATATACATTTTTCTGGCGTAATCTTCATCATGAGAAACACTAGAAAACTGACATAGGCTTCTCAATCATATCAAATCTAATTTAAAAAAAAAAAAAAACTTGTATGCTTCCCAAAGTAAGTAGCAGGTCCATGTGATTATCACTTAAGAAACTTTATGTTTAACATGATTGTATATGTATAATTTATAGCAGATTGTTTCCTCTCCTGGGGCAGAGGGAGGGAATAGAGGAAGAGAAAAGTTTGAAACTCAAAATCTAACACAAATGAATGTTGAAAACTATCTTTACATGTAATTGGGGAAAAAATACTATTAAGGAAAATGCCACACTACCATCAAAAATGGATATGTTCCTACCATGATGAATATTGATGAATTCAAAGAAAAATTTTATTATATATTTCACATTTTCTTCAATTGTTTTCATTCTTTTGACTTTGTTTTATTGTTTCTTGAGATCTCATGGAGTCACTAACATTCATCTGCCCAATTCTAATTTTTAAGTAATTGTTTACTTCAGTGAGCTTTTGTAACTCTTTTTTTTTTCCATTTGGCCAATTCTACTTTTTAAGGAATTTTTTTCTTCAGTGAATTTTTGTCCATATTTTTCCATTTAACTAATTCTGCTTTTTAGGAAGTTCTTCTCTTCAGTGGATTTTTTTTCCTCTTTTTCTATTTTACCTACTTGTTTTTTAAGGTGTTATTATATTCTTGAGTATTTTTTTGTGCCTTCTTTAGTAAGCTGTTGAGGTTTTTGGAAGTTTTTTTTTTTTTTTTTTACATCATTCTCATTTTTTTTCCTCTACTTCTCTTGATTTTAAAATTCTTATTGAGATCTTTAAAGAACTCTTGATGAGCCTAAGAGCAATTCACATTTTTCTTTGAGGCTTTGGATACAATTTAAATTTTGTTCTTCTCCGTCTGAGTTTATTTTTTTGGTCTTCCCTGTTACCAAAGATTTCCAGGCAATTTCTTGACTTTTAACTTTATATTAAAGATGGGCTCTGCTCCCAGAATGGAAGGGGAACTGTCTCAAGTTACAGGGTTTTTGTATAGCTGTTTTTAGAGCTAGAGCTGGGATATGTACATTTTCAGTTCATTCAAAGTGGTATTATCTAGAGAGATGTGTTTGCTACTCTTCTTGGCTATACTCTGATTTGTGAGCACTTCTTTTCACCCTGGATCGTTTCTTTCCCTGCATCTTCAAGCTCTTATGTACTGGTGGTCCTTCTTGCCCTAGAACTGTGACCCAAATCCCTATACAGGCAATGCAACAGAGTCCTACATCCAGTGCTAGCAAAGGGACCTCTGTAATGTCTTTCTGACCAGTTATTGTCTACAGAGTAGGAATTCCAGAAACTGCTGATGGTTTTTCAGGAGTTGTCATCACTGGACTGTGGTCCACCCTCAATCCACCATGATAAATCCTTTCCTGCCAATCTTATTGAGCTGGAAAATTGTTTCACTTTGTCTTTTTGTGGGTTTTGGCATTCCAAAACTAATTTTGAGGTGTAATTGTAAAGTTGTTTGGAGGAGAATTTGGGAGAACTCAGGTAAATACACATCTTTTCTCTATTCCCTTTCCATACTATGTAAGAAGACCCTCTGGACTCTACACACATGCAGGAATGATTGTGCTCAGTCCTGAAGGTATTTGAATCCCAAAGCCATAGGGCAGGTGCTTTCTCCTCAAACTGTCTGCCTTTCTATAAATCTATCCCAGAGCCTAAGGTGGGTTGGAGGTAAAAACTTAGGTTTGTTTCAAGTCTAGAGTTCTTCCCAAAAAAGATAGAAGTAGAGGCGTCAATGCCCAATGTATATTTGATCTTAGAGCTAATAGAGAACTACTACCATTTATTGAATAGGGACATGACATAGTAATAAAATCACTTTGGCTATGTGAAGGATGGGGTGGGGAGACACTTGAGCCAGAAAGATCATTTATGAAACAGTTCCAATACACCCTGATAAAAAGTGATGAGAATCTTCACTGGGTTGTGACCTGTGTGACCACAGACTCCTGATTACCAAACAATTACAAAGCCTCTTAAGGGACCCAAAGCTTGATTCTTCTATTTCAATGATGCCAGTATTAGGGGAACATAAGATAGCCACAAACCTCATTGAAAATGTCTTCATGAATGAGCAGGACCAGGAGATCATTATATACTTCAACAACAATACTATATGATGACCAGTTCTGATGGATCAGGCCATCCTCAGCAACGAGATCAACCAAATCATTTCTAATGGAGCAGTAATGAACTGAACTAGCTATGCCCAGAAAAAGAACTCTGGGAGATGACTAAAAACCATTACATTGAATTCCCAATCCCTATATTTATGCACACCTGCATTTTTGATTTCCTTCACAAGCTAATTGTACAATATTTCAGAGTCTGATTCTTTTTCTACACCAAAATAACGTTTTGGTCGGGTATACTTATTGTGTATCTAATTTATATTTTAATATATTTAACATCTACTGGTCATCCTGCCATCTAGGGGAAGGGGTGGGGGGGGTAAGAGGTGAAAAATTGGAACAAGAGGTTTGGCAATTGTTAATGCTGTAAAATTACCCATGTATATATCATGTAAATAAAAGGCTATTAAATAAAAAATAAATAAATAAATAAATAAAAAAAGAAAATGTCTTCATGGATATAACACCTAGGGTTCTGTGTGGAATAGAGAGAGATAAGGTGAAGAACTTACAGGAATGTATGAATTCTTTTTCTGTATTTTACTTTCATTATTTCTGTGTTTCCCCTATGACCTATATAATATATGCAGGCTGATATTTACTTGAGCCTTGGCCAGCTAGAAACATATTTACTTAATCTGTGCTGATGATATTTATCAGTATTTGACATTTATCAATATATAGTCTATTAGCTTGACCACTATCTGCTTAATTAAGCCTGAAGGCCTGATTTTCTGTTTCCCAGAAATCAGATTTCTGGGAAACAGAAACCTTCATTCCAATCTCCCCGAATAGCAACAACCAATTAGGTGCCTCCCCCTCCCCTTCTCAATGCTCTCTTACTTGTGATGTAATCTCTTGTATAAAAGCTATGTATTTTTACTACTTCTTCAATGCTCCTACTACTAGCTTTCTCTTTCTTATCTCGTGATGGGACAGCTCATCCTCCAGAGGTTTTCAATAAATAACTTTTCTGATTTTTACTGAATGATCTCTGAGTAGTCATTTTGGGTAAAGGTCTTCTACATCCCTCACAGTACCAACACTCTACAGGTATCTCCACGCAAAAGTTGTTAAGACAAATCCAGGAACTATATGAACACAATTACAAAACACACAAATAAAGTCAGATCTAAACAATTAGGAATATCAATTGCTCATGAGTGGGCCGAGCTAACATAATAAAGATGACAATTCTACCTAAGTTGGTCTATTTGTTCAGTGCCATACCAATCAAACTGTCAAAAAAAAAATGTTCATAAAGCTAGAAAAAAATAATAACAAAATTCATCTGGGAGAACAAAAGGTCAAGAATATCAAGAAAATTAATGAGAAAAAAAAATACAAAGGACAGTAGCCTAGCAGTACTAGACCTAAAACTCTATCATAAGCAGCAGTTATCAAAAACATTTGGTACTGGCTAAGAAATAGAGTGGTGGATCAGTGGAATAGGTTAGACACACATGACACAATAATCAATGACTAGAGTAATCTTGTATTTGATAAACCCCCAAACTCCAGTTTCTGGAATAAGAATTCAGTATTTCACAAAAAATTCCTGGGAAAACTGGAAAATAATATGTCAGCATAGATCTGCCTCTCACACTCCATAACAAAAAAAAGTCAAAATAGATACATGATTTGGAAGCAAAAGGTGATACCATAAGCAAATTAGGAAAGCAAGAGAGAGTTTACCTATCAGATCTTTGGAGAAGGGAGGAATTTATGACCAAAGAAAAACCAGAGAACATGATGAAATGCAAAATGGACAACTTTGATTACATTAAATTAAAAGGGTTTTGCAAAAACATAACCAATACAAACAAGATTAAAAGGGAAGCATAAAACTGAGGGAAAAAAATTTACAGCCACTGTTTCTGATAAAAGCTTCCTTTCTAAAATATGTGGAACTCTGTCAAATTTATAAGAACACAAGTCATTCCCCAATTGATAAATGGTCAAAGAATATGAACAGACAATTTTCAGATGATGAAATTAAAGCCATCTATAGTCATTCAAAAAAAAATGCTCTAAACCACTATTGATTAGAGAAATTTAAATTTAAAAAACTTTGAGGTACCACCTCATACCTCTCAGATCGACTAAGATGACAGGAAAAGTTAATGATAAATATTAGAGATGTGGGAAAACTGGAACACTAATGCATTGTTGATTGAGTTGTGGACTGATCTAACCATTCTGGCAAGCTTTGGAACTATGCTCAAAGGACTTTGATGCAGTAGTGCCACTACTGAGTCTGTATCCCAAGGAAATCATAAAAGAGGGAAGAGGACCCACATGTGTGAAAATATTTATAGCAGCTCTTTTGGTGGTGGCAAAGAATTGTAAAAATGAATGATGTCCATCATTTGGGGAATGGTTAAATAAGTTATGGTATATGAAAGTAATGGAATATTATTATTCTATTAAAAAATAATGAACAAGCTGATTTTAGAAAGGCCTGGAAAAATTTATATGAACTGATGCTGAGAAAAACAAGCAGAATCAAAATACATTGTACACAGTAACAGCAAAATTTGGGGATGGTCCAATGGTTCAGTAATTCAAGACAATCCCAATAAACTTTGGATAGAAAATGTCATCTGCAGCCAGAGAGAGAACTATGGACACTGAATATAAATCAATACATGCTATGTTCACTTTTTTTTTCTTTTTCTTCTGTTTTTTTTTTTCTTTCATGTTTCTTCCCTTTTGTTCTGATTTTTCCCCTCCCAATACAATTTATAAAGAAGTGTGTATTTTTTTAAGTGAATGTACATGTATAACCAGAAAAAAAAATAAAACAATAAAAAATAAAGTACACAGGGGTGCTCCCTTCATGTGATCACTATATAGCCAGGGATTTGTGATGAGGGTGAATCGAGCCAGGGCCAAGGCTGATGCAATAGTAATAGTGATGTTTAAAGGGTCTTGGAGTTCTTTTGCCTTTCTCTATAGCAACAGAACTCCAAACCCTTCTAAAGGAACTGGCTGTCAACATCCACAGGAAGGGATCTTCCAGGCAGTGAAGAGCTAGAAATGAGGTGACCTATGAACTCAACCAGGCTCCAACCAGCCCAGCAAAGAACAGGTCAGTAGCCCCTGAGCCCTCAATATCTGTCTGTCTCTTCCTCCTGTTCAGTCCCTGCCCCTACTTATTTCTAACAGGCACGGGGGAATGAAAGGATTGATCCTGAAAGACTGAGGGTGGAGGAGGAGAAGGGAAAGGGAGAGGGAGAGGGAGTAACAATGACGGGATAACAGGAAACTAGATGTGAGACCTTGGGGCAGGTAACAACCTCAGGAGGATAAAGGAATGGGTGGGATGACTCCAAGAGCACAGAGTATTGAGGGGATGATCCTAGAAGGATGCATATGATATCTGAACACAAGGGAGGAGACCGAATGACCTAAGAAGTGCTCCTGAAGTCCCCCATGTCCCCACAGGTCCCGCCCCATGGCCTCAAAGAAGAAGAGTGGGGGCGCAGGTCGCCGGGGTCAAGGGGGCATAGATGTCACAGAGCCGGTGCTATCAGAACGCTACCAGTTTCTGCAGCGGGAGTATGCAGCATTGACTGAGCAGCTAGAAACCTATGAGAAGCGTGTGCAGAATATACTGTGGGAGAATGATTTCCTGGACCGGGAGGCTGCCCAGCTACGTGAGGAGAACCGGCAATATGCAGCTTATATGTCCTCACGGGCCCAGCGCTGCGCCAACATCATCATCACACTGGACGCACAAAATCGTGCAGACCTGGCTCAGGTGCATTTCCAACAAGAAGAACTCACTACCCTGTACCAGGGTCGGGAGGGTGCAGTGCGCTCCCAGCTCACAGAGATGGAGGCCCGCTCAGCCAACATGGCATACCAGGTGGAACAGCTACAGCCCTTCAAGGTCAGTTACCCACGGGTGATCAGGGGTACAGGCGGGCGTTGCATACAGGGCTGGGGAAAAGGGAGAGGAGACAGGGGAGAGAGATCAAATAATGAGGACGCTATAGCGCCTTCGGAGATGGCTCACAAAGGCAAGGGGCTGGAATGGCTCTTGTCCCCATATATTTATCTGTTCCCTCAATATCAGAGACGCTGGCTCAAAGGTCTGGATATGAGACAACCTAGATAATCCTGGGAACTTGCACGAAGGGGACTGAGCTTGTCAATCCCATGGGGCTGATTCTGTGGTCCCTTGCACTCTCCCAGGAGCTGCAGTTGGAGCAGCTGGCCAGGATCAAGACGCTGGAGCGGGAGCTGCTGCACATGCGGGTGGAGCACACCCAACTGCTGCACCGGGTGAAAGGCCGCTTCCTGGAGGACAAGGCGGCTTACGAGCGGGAGGCCCGGCAACAGCTGCAGCTGCTGGTGCGCAAGGCGGAACGGGAAGCCACGCGTTCCCTCGTCTTGCACATTCAGTCTATCAAGGCCGAGAACCGCCGTCTCAGGCAGGAGCTCCTGGAGCTCCTGCTCCGGACAAAGCTGCTGCATGATACCAGGCAGGAGCTGCTGGAGCAGCGGACACGGTTACGCCAGGAGCATGAAGACAACAGGGAAATGGGCAAAATCCATGACTGGCTTAAACGGGGACCTGATGGGCCCAAACTTTGGGAGCCACCACTCCATGAAGTCAGCTCCACTTCTCTCTCAACCTTGTTAGCACCTTCCTCACTCATGCCCACCTCTTCATCCTTACCCCCCTCTTCACCCATGCCCCAAACTTCCCCGATGTACTTTGCCTCCCCCAGGCTCCAAGCCTCCCCTATACCCCCAGCCTCCCCCATGCTCCAAGCCTCTCCTTTACCTGCAGCCTCCCCCATTTCCCCAGTTTCACCTGATCCCCCAATCTCACCCAAATCCCCAGAGTTTTCAGAAAACACTGCTGGTAGTCCAGGTGTCTCTCCATCTGTCCCTACAGGCCCCAATACTGAGTCTCCAACTATAGATGGATCGCATGAGGTTCCCCTCCAGGCCTCTTTACTGAGCAAAAGCACTTCCCATGAGTCTATAAACATAGGATCAAAGACAGACCCCTGAGCAGGGCCTTGGGGATCAGAGAGGGTTGAAAAGAATGGGGAAACAAGAAAGAAAGAGTTTTATAATAAAGGTCTATGTCATGCCCCATGTCCTGCCATTTATTATGATTTAGGTATGACCTGTGGCAATTTGGTATCTTTCTCTGAGTCTCAATTTTTTTGTCATGAAAAAGAGGAGATGGCTCAAGTAATCTTTAAGGGCCCTTCCAGCTCTAACCTTCTATTAGATTTATTTTTTTGTTCATTTATTCTGATTTATACCTGACTTATTCGTAGTATAGATTGGTAGCTAGCTAGACCAACAGATAGAGCACTCAGCCCAAAGTCAGGAAGACTTGAGTCCACATGTGATCTCAGACACTTACTAGGTATGGGACCGTGGCCAAATCAATCAACCTCTGTATGCCTCGATTCCTCATCTATATAATGAGGTGTTAACAGAGTTGTTGAAAAAATTAAATGAGATATTTGTTTAAAAAGAAACAGCACCTGGCACATATTAAGCACTATGAAAGCTTATACACTTCCCATTGAGCCAAAACATTTGAGACAGTTGATGTAGGGTCGGTGCACACTAAGGCTACATTTGCTATAGAATCCTATCCCTGGTTTATTTCTCTGCTTTCAGAAACCTACAATTTTTGTCAATTGGTTAATGAACTAAAAGGGAAGTGGAGTACATAACTTGACCATCAGGTGGCATTAGTGTCTGCCTGCAGGTTTTTTCAAAGGCCTCAATATTTCCACTGCTTATCAAAAGGCTCTCAGTCCACCAGTTCTTAGACTTTTCTTCTCCCAGTGATAAAGCCTCAATTAAATCTTGGTTCATGAATATGAGAAAATGTAAAGTGTCCCTGAAATGTTAAAATTATAGAAATGTCAATGGCTCTGCCCCCACCCAACATTAGGACATGTCCTATTCTCATTCACTTCACAAGACTCCAATTTTGACATTTTTAACAAGTGATTTTTTTCAAGCAAAGCAAGGTAAATTTTTTAAAATAAAAACTATCAGGCCCAACTTTTCCCCAAAATCTCCTACTCACTCCTGTTCCTGGAGTTAAGAAAAGAATTTGCATATCTAGAATGCCATCATTTAACTTAAAAGGTAAAAAAGCACAAGAGGAAGACAAGCCTCCTTCCCCAAAACAACTGGTTGCCCTAATTATATGATAGCAGTTCACCCCACCAACACTCTGGAACATGCTCCAACAGCAATGCTCCCCATAAATCTTGGCTCACAGCTTCCATCTCCATGCCAGATCCTGACTTCATTTCTGGCTGAAATAGCAATACTACCATTACTGGATACTCTTCAGGGGTCCTCAAACTTTTTAAATAGGGGGCCAGTTCACTGTCCCTTAGACTGTTGGAGGGCCGGACTATAGTAAAAACAAAAACTTTGTTTTGTGGGCCTTTAAAGAAACTTCATAGCCCTGGGTGAGGGGGATAAATGTCCTCAGCTGCTGCATCTGGCCCCCAGGCCGTAGTTTGAGGACACCTGCCTATTCTCACTCTTCCTTCCATCCCTCTTCCCTTCTCTCTCTTTCCCCACTCCCTCTTTCCTATGCTCTCTTTCCCTCTCTCTCCTAAATTGTTCCCTAATGGAAAAACTGGGTTAATCATATAGATGGAACTGGAGACCAAAGCAAAACTCTCCCCAAAGCAAAAACTCCATAAACAGCCCAGAAGTTGGGGCTGAATTATAAATTTGCATGAATAATTATAGCCTTTCTCCCAACTTCTTAGCTTCACCATAGTCTCAAATTTATGACTAAGCAGTCCTGATGTGATATCTTAAAGACTCAATTTTTCCTGTGCCTGCCCTTAAAGACTCTCACACTACTATAGAGATACAACACATTGTAAATTCTAAGCCAACAGTATGAGTTAAAAGCTTGAGCTATTTTCTCTAGCCGTTACTTCATAAAATTAAGAATTTGGGATAAGTAATCTAAAATGTCCCTTTCATCTCTAGATAGTATGATTATTAAGTTCCTAGTTGCTTATATGATGCAAGGATGCCCATTTCTCCTATTTGATAGAGTTTTGGAAATGCTTAACAATAGCAATAAGACAGGAAAGAAATCAAAGGTATAATGATAGGTAAAGGTATGATGGTTGAAAATAGCTAGAAAATCAGCAAAAATACTAAGTGAGAGGATTAATAGCTTCAGCAAGGTTACAGGCTACAAACAAACTCTTAAAAATCAACTTCATTTTCTTATAAAATCCAAGAAGCAATAATGGAAAGAGAAATCCCATTTCAAATAACCACAAAATACAAAAAAAAATCTGGGGATCAGACTTCCAAAGTACAAAAAAGACATAGATTCAATCACAAAGTAATTCTTTAAAAAAAAAAAAATCTAAATAAGCATTTCTAATACAGTACAATAAAAAAGATGGTTAGTCATGAAATTGCAAATCTACTATGGATAATTTGCTATTCCCTCCAAATATACAACAAAATTATCATGTAAATTTCTTTTTTTTTTTCTTCCTCCCCTCTCAGGATGTCTACCATTAGTCACAAATAGGTATGTGTAAATGTATGTGTGTGTATATTTAAGTATACATATATATATATATATACATATATGTATATATGCATAAAGTTATTCTCTACTTCTATTTATCAGTTCTCTGGATGTAGGTAGCATCTTTCTTCATATGTCCTTTATTTTTAATTGGTGTATTTATAATAATCAAAATGACAGTCACTCAGTCTTTTTTTTTTTGCTGAGGCAGTTGGGGTTAAGTGACTTGCCCAGGGTCACACATCTAGGAAGTGCTAAGTGTCTGAGGTCAAATTTAAACTCAAGTCCTCCTGATTTCAAGGCTGTACTCTAACCACTTCACTACCTAGCTGCCCCTCAGAGTCATTCTTACAACAATATTGCTTTTAGTGTATTTAACATTCTTTTGGTTTTGCTCATTTCATTCATCATTTCATGCATGTTTTTCCATGTCTTTCTAAGATCATTGAACCCATTATTTCTTATAGTACATAGTATTCTATCACAACCACATACCACAACTTGTTCAGTCATTCTTTAATTGATAGGGATCCTGGTGATTTCCAGTTCTTTGTCACCACAAAGAGAGCTACCATAAACATCCCATTCACATTCAAAATTATAATTACACTCAAAATTTGAATCTCCAAATTTTTACTTAGTATTTTCTTTCTCAGACTTTTAAAATCATATTATTTTATCTTTCCCACCAGTCTCCTACTTCCCACTTCAACCATCCCTCCAAAAGTTCCC
This sequence comes from Sarcophilus harrisii, assembly GCF_902635505.1. NCBI lineage: Eukaryota > Metazoa > Chordata > Mammalia > Dasyuromorphia > Dasyuridae > Sarcophilus > Sarcophilus harrisii. The sequence goes on along the minus strand of NC_045426.1, from coordinate 644,239,552 downwards.
CCATCCTTCCAAATGCTAATTCATACATCCCGCTAAAAGTCCCTCCTCCATCCTCTCCCCTAGTTTTCTCTCTCACCTTTACACATTCAGAAGACTTCTACACTCTTCCGATATACATGTTGTTTCCTAGTCAACCCAGATGAAAGGTTCCAACATTACTAGCCCTCCACCCCCATCTGCTTTCTTTTTATTCTTTCATACCCCGTTTTTATACTATAATTGTTCCCTCCCTCACTTAAATACAATTCATTTGCCTATGGTAGCATCATCTCCCTGATGTCATGATCCTCTTCAAAAAAATAAGGACAAAAACAATTCTTTTTTTTTTTTAGAATCACCCCATCATACATAACTCAATCCTTATTTTTCTTTCAAACTATTTTAGTAATGATGACAGTTTTAAGAATACTGATAACATTTTGATATATATAAGTAGACAGTATGATTCTAATGAGTCCTTATGATCAGTCTCTAATGTTTCCTTTATATTTCTTCTGGAGCTTTTGTATTAAATTTGAAGTTGAAACCATTGAGTTGAAGTCTTTTTGTTACAAATACCTAAAAGCCTTTCAGTTCATCTAATATCTAATTATTTTTTTATTCAGGATTATACTCAATTTTGCTAGGTAAGTTATTTTGGGATTTGGATACAATCCCAGCTCTTTTGCTCTTCAAAATATTTTCCAAGACCTATGTATGGTCTTTTAAAGTAGAAGCTGTGAAATTCTGACTGTATTTAAATTGTATTGGGTTTGGTTTTGGGTTTTTTTTTTTTTTTTTTTTTTTTTAGTTGTTGCTTGCAATATTTTCTCCTGGGAGTTTTGAAACTTGACTATGACATTCTTGTAAGTTTTCCTCCTGGGATCTCTTTCAGGTGATAAATGATAGATTTTTTTTTTCTATTTTATCCTCTTGTTCTAGAATTTCAAGGCAATTTTCCTTAATAATTTCTTGTACGATTGTATCCAAGATTCTTTTTTTTTTGGTCATAACTTTTCAGGTAGTCCAACAATTCTTATATTGTTTCTCTTTAATCTGTTCTCCATATCACTTGTTTTTCTGATAAAGTTTCAGATTCTCTCCTATTTTTTTTCCTAGTTTTATTATTTCCTAGTGTTCTATAATGTTATTCAATTCCTCTTGCCCCAGTTCTAGTTTTCAAGGAGTAATTTTCTTAACATTGTAGATATGTTTTTCCAATTTGTTAACTTTTTCATAATTTTCTTGGATTACTCCCTCCCCCCCCCTCTAATTTTTCCTTGATCTCTCTTATTTGATTTTTGGATTCCTTTTTTAAGTTCTTCCAATAACTCTTTTGAGACTTGTGATCATTTATAATCTTTGGGATAGGAATAGCTTTTTTTTTTTTTAACCACACTATCTTCCTCTGAATATGAACCCAGATTTTCTTTTCCACCAAAGTAGCTACTTATGGTCAGGTTCACTTTCCTTTGCTTACTCATTTTTATTTTTGTTTTATTTTATTTTAGCAGCTTATTATCATAATCAGATTTTAATGCCAAATTGTTGGTTCTGTTGCCCTAGGCCTCACGTTCTCCTTACTGTTATTTTCTGAATTCTATTGGGCTTAATCTCTTTTTTTTTTCTTTTTTTTTTTTTAGTAACTTTTTATTGACAGAATCCATGCCTGGGTAATTTTTTTTTATAACATTATCCCTTGCACTCACTTCTGTTCCGATTTTTCCCTCCCACCCTCCACCCCCTCCCCTAGATGGCAAGCAGTCCTATATATGTTGAATATGTCCTAGTATATCCTAGATACAATGTATGTGTGCAGATCCAGTTTTCTTGTTGCACAGGGAGAATTGGATTCAGAAGGTAGAAGTAACCAGGGAAGAAAAACAAAAATGCAAACAGTTTACATTCATTTCCCAGTGTTTTTTTTTTTTTTCCTTTGGGTGTAGCTGCTGTTGGGCTTAATCTCAAGGACTCCTCTCCTCCCTAAATCACAGCTAGAGCCCCCAGCCACACTCTCCAGAAAATGTTCTTGCTCCCATCACACCACACTCACTTCTGGTCAGTGCTGCTAGGACTGACTACCAGAAACAGCTGAGGGAGAGAGGGAGGAAGGAAGGAAGGAAGGGAGGGAGAGAGAAAGAGAATGTCCTTCAATCTCCCCCCACACAGCCACTTGCTGTTTTTTATGGGTTAAAAGATCCTGAGGTGAAAGTTTGTAAGATGAAATTTCTTGAGGTTGTAAGGAAAAAGTTGAGGTGAAATATACCAATACCAGCAGACTTCCTAAGAAGTCCAGAACTCATTCATAATCTAGATGTGTTCTCATCTGATAAATGTATCAGCTAAGTGGAATGGGTGATTTCCTTGTTCACACCTAGTTTACCCATATATGTTCTCATCCTATAACTGTCTCAGGGAGTAGCATCTTATCACTTACTTTAAAAGGGTGGGCTAGGCTGGCACTCCCCCACCTGTACATTTAACATAAATAAATAAAAAGAGGCTGACTAATTAATGACTAGGACTTTTTAACAATTCCCAAAAAAAAAAAAAAAAAAAAATTGGACGTGGAAATGAGAACGTCTGGACTGTAAGAGCCCTGAGAGAAAGGACAATATCTTCTGTTACCTAGAGTTTACAGAAAACAATAGCTAACAGTGAGTCTCATCTGGATTTCAAATCTTTGTTCCTACACCCTCATTATACTTAGAGAACTATCAAAATGCTCCCACTTATTCATGTAGTAGTATGTAGGGAAATTCCTAGCACAGAAGAAAAGGAAAGAGAGGAGAATAAAACCAAAATGTTCCCACTCATACTCATTCACGTAGGAGTGTGTAGGGAAATTCCTAGCACAGAAGAAAAGGAAAGAGAGGAGAATAAAAACAAACCAGGTAGAGATGTTACTCTTAGTTTGCATCCCTGTCAGAGGCAACGTGTATTCAACTTTAATTTTTAATTTTAATTAAATCGCAGTAACCATATATTGCCAACTTGAATTCTTTGATACGCTGAGGAAGGTAAGGGTATGCGGGTGAGAAAAGGAGGAAGGAAATTGAGAGGGATAGTTATTCCAAAGGAAATGAAGACTCAGTCAAGATAATTCGAAGCTTGCTTTAAAATAATTTTATTCTCTATGGCTGCTTTCTGCATAGAAAAATTCAGGCTTTAAGCTCCCTCTACTGGACAGAAGGGAGATTTCAGATTACCAAAAGTTCGAGGGCTCCGCATGTGTAGTCAAAAAAGAAATGGCTCGCCATCCAGTGGCTACTTCGAATATTGTACTGAGGCACTCTGCTGAGATTCACCATATTTTCATATTCCTTTCCTTACGCTAAAAGGAGAAAGCACTAAATCCAGTGTCTCATTAATTATTCAGAAACTAATTGCTTAAGAACGGAAATGGCAACAGAACCCGGGACAGAGACCACTTCAAGCCCTCCAAAATCTAATTCATACCTTTTTTTATTTTTTAAGTACATTCTATCTAAATAAATAACTGAAAAGCATCCAAAATCATCTGGATTATTTTAACTCTGCAACAGATCCTCAGTACTGAAGATGGCATGTGCTTCTGTGCTTGGACAGAATGTCCCAAAGAACAATTGTATTCTAGTCATTTTAAAAAGGAAAATTTACAGCATATATCTCTACATCCTATGCAAGCATTAGCCATCAGTGGACTAAGAAAGTCTACTATGTAACCTTGCCTTACTTCCCCTTGACCTTCCCCCTCTTGAAGACCAGGTAGATTAGATTTTACACACACACACACACACACACACACACACACACACACATCCCTATTCTGGTACCCTTAATGGAGTTGGGAGAATTTAAGCTCTCTGTCATGGGCTCCAAGCCCTTTTGATGGTCCCTTCCAAGTACAGACCGGGTACTTCTGCTCCCCAATTCTATTTAGCCACTAACAATCAGATTAGCTTTTACACAGAAATATTTACATTAGAAAGTATAATCACTGCAAAAATGTTTGTGGCAGCCCTTTTTGTAGTGGCTAGAAACTGGAAATTGAATGGATGCCCATCAATTGGAGAATGGCTGGGTAAATTGTGGCATATGAATGTTATGGAATATTATTGTTCTGGAAGAAATGACTAGAAGGATGAATATAGAGAGGATTGAAGAGACTTACATGAACTGATGCTAAGTGAAATGAGCAGAACCAGGAGATCATTATACACTTCAACAACAATACTACATGAGGATCAATTCTGATGGAAGTGGCTATCTTTGGCAATGAGAGGATTCAAATCAGTTCCAGTTGATCAATGATGGACAGAACCAGCTACACCCAGCAAAAGAACACTGGGAAATGAGAATGGACCACAACATAGCATTTACACTCTTTCTGTTATTGTTTGCTTACATTTTTGTTTTTCTTCCCAGGTTATTTTTACCTTCTTTCGAAATCCAATTTTTCTTGTGTAGCAAGACAACTATGTAAATATCTGTTGGAATCTTTACAAAGTGTTAAGCCATTAGAGTTGATAGAGACAATAATTATCTAATTTGGCATGGTTCAATATGATTGATTTGATTTTAGAAAGAGATATTTTGGGCCAGAACTTGAAACAAGGTACTAAGTACAACTGATAGAAATGATGCTTGTGTTCACACCTTTAGAGAGCTCATAAGTATCTAAGTACTCAATGGAGTTCACAAGTTTGGGAGAATCCAGGGTTTAGAAAGAGATATCTGAATTCACACCTCCCTTAGGGCCAGAGAGCATGCTGGGAGACATCCCACAATCCCACTCTCGGAGAAGTAGCATAAATACAGCTCCAGTAAGCCACTCGAGCGGTTTCTTGGGACCATTCCCAGGAGTTGGAAAGGAGCAATCTGGGAGGAAGCCCACAAGCCCTATCTTCAAGGCAAGAGAGATTGCATTGCATCTTCCAACTTGGTGCTGGCTGGAGGCTGAAGAAAACAGAGGCAGAAGCCAAGGTCAAAGCTGCAAGAGCTCTTGGAACCAAGCAGAGAGATAGGCCTGAGCTAACCGGGCTACATTGAAGGACACAATAAAAGATCTGAACTTTTTATCACCTGGATGTGTTTTGGAAAAAACACCTACAAGTATGTATACATATATTATATTTAACATATACTTTAACATATTTAACATGTATGGGACTACCTGCCATCTAGGGAAGAGGGTGGAGGGAAGAAGGGAAAAAGTTGGAACAGAAGTTTTTACAAGGGTCAATGTTGAAAAATTACCCATGCATATTTTTTGTCAATAAAAAACTATAACAAAAAATAAATAAATAATAACAGATCACTTATAATATCTGTAACATTTTGCTATTACTTCACAATGTAAATTTATAGTTTTAACTTTTAAGGGAGAAAAAAAGAAAGTATAATCACAACTATACAAATTTATTTCTCTATATGTGGGAGGTATAAAACCTCTTCCCCTTATGTCTCAGTCTTTGGTGAAGAGAAAGGTTTTAAGTTCTCAGTTTAGCTGAATTCCTAAGAACATAGTCCCTATTCTCCATCCTCCTCACACCCAAGTTCCAGGCACCTTGGCTTCCCACAACTTTTATGATGGGCTGGTTGGCTGCACCACTCCACCTGCTCCAAAGGCTCAGGCTTCTGAAACTGAGAACAACACGGAATCCAAACAAATATCACCAGGACCATTTCTTAGAGCCAGGAGAAAGGAGAGCAGAAAAATTTTTGCTTCTTCTCCCAACTGTTCAGTTCTAGTGTCTGCTATGGGTGACAGTCGATGATATTTGCTGAAAAGGGAGCAGCAGAAAGAATGTCGGAAAGAATGAAGCCAGACCAGCTCAATCTTGCCAGTTATAAAGCACATATCTTTATATTTATGCCAGTTATTTAGATGCAACCAATCAAAAGAGCCTCTCCCCACCCACATGGTAGGGTACTAAAAGACCTCCATGTTAGGCAATCTAGACATGCTCCAAAAGTTCTTTCAGGACACCTCCATCTTAGGTGAAATAGGTAAGCATACCTTGGATATAAATATTTCTGTTAAATTTGAGTGAGTCTGCACCCAGTACTAAAAACCCATAGTCTTAATTGTCAGTTTGCAAATACCTAAAATTTAAACAACAAACTGAATGAACTAGAGGTCTTAACACAAAGATGCAAATTTGACCACACACACACAATTGGGATTTGGTGGGATAAAGATCATCAACATAATAAGATTAATTGGGTACAACTTCCTCATATAAAATAAGACTGGTAAAGAAAATCTACTTATATTAGAAAATGTAAAAACTTGAATGGGAAAGAATAGCATTGGAGTAAAAGTGAATGGATAAGTAACAAAAGGAATTCCATTATTTTAGTATGTCGCAGAGCAAAAGATGATAGATAAGGAATTTGAGAAATAGATCACAAGCTCAGTATAGAGGCATGATATGGTAGTAATAGAAGACTCAAATTATCCAGGCATCTGCTGGATCTTTCTCTGCAAAAACTAACAAATAACTTTTAAAAAAATAAAACTTTAATTATTTGCTTTTATTTTTTAATCACATAATTTCTGAATATATCTTTTCCTTCTCTACTTGATGAGGTTTAGGTTTTGGGGTTTCCTTCTGTCAGGGAACCAAATGATAAAGTCTAGATTTAGGGAACCAAAATGAGATTAGAGTTCCTGGTGGTCAGGGAGTTAAACGATAAGGTCTAGTGGCAGGTTTGGGACTTAGGGAACCAAATGGAGAAGTTTGGCTCCCCTATACCTTTTGGGATTCAGTGCAAGGGTAGGGAGTTTGGGGGAACTCCCTTCTGGTGGTGAAGAGATTCTCTGTAAAGGAATTTACAAACCCGAAAAGGCTAGACTGATAAAAGAGATTTATTATTGGCATTGGGAAGTCAGCCTTTACTATGTAAGAATAGAAAGGCTGAATTAATTCCTCAGAGGAGGAATTCTGGCAGAGAAGTAAAATTTAGAGAAACCCTAACAGAGAGGCAAAAAGTCTTGTTAAGGAAATAGGTGAGGAAGATAGAAAGAGGGTAACACTGGAAGAGAATATTGTTCCAGTGGGCAGAGGTTTGCTATGCCAGGAAGAGAAATTCCTAGGCATCTTAGGTCCTCTGCAAAGAGTTGTTCCAAGCTGCAGTTTTTATAAGCCTTGGCTACAAGCTAAAAGGGGATAGTGGGGAATAGTGGGTAGAGTTCCAAGTTGGTTCTTTTTTCTTTTTATCTACAAGCTGGATTTGAACTTGAGCTGAATTTGAATAGAATTAAATGAGTTTCTTTAATTCAATAGGATTGGTTTCTCCAGCTCCAAACTCAACCAGCCCCACCTACGTTACAGAATGAAGCTGCTTGTCTTCTGCTAGGGTCCCTTCAGTGGCAGGATCAAAGGATAATTTGTCCTTCAAGGAGTTTTAGAATTTCGGGGTCCCTTCTTCATACTCAATGTTTTCTTTGTAACAAAGATTTTTAAAGTCTATTTTAACAAAACCAACCAATATAACAACCACATCTCTTTATAATTTGTATTTGATGTTTTGTTTCTTACATCACCAGAGTATACCATGCATCCCTCCTTCCCCGAAAGGAGTTAATAGCTTATTAATATGCTATAGTAATAATTTCATCTTTCAAAGAATAAAGGCATCATACAAGGGGGAATTCTATTCTGGATCTGATTAACAGAGAAAAACTGACAACTGAAATGGAAATTATGAGAACTGAAGGAGTAAATGACTACTGTTTCCTAGAGTTGGTAGTAGAGAGAAAAGTTAGACATAGTCAGGTATGAACTCTAGATTTTTAGGAAAACATATTTCAAAGAGTTCAGATGAAGGATAGATCAAATTCCATATCATAAAGTTATTTGTTGAAAGTCAGTTGAACATGAATAGAAAAGCCCTCAAAAATGAAATTCTGAAGCCACAAAAGGAAACAATTTTGATGAAGAAAAAAATGGGAATTTTCTGAAGAATACATTGTGAACACACATAGAACTCAACAATTTCCTCAAATTTTTTAATAAGATATAATACAGAATATAAGAGCAAGGCAACAAGACAAATATGAAAACTTCATACAATTCATTAAGAAATGTACCTAAACAACAGTCAGTGTGGGAGGGAGCTATGAGTAGAGAAGCACACTAATGTATTGTAAGAAGAACTGAAATGGTATAATCATTTTAGAAGGTAAATTATGCAAATAAAATGACCAATGGGTCAATACTTATTATGAACTATGATAGACCTATTTCATTACTGGGCTTACACCCCAAAAGAAGTCATTGACAAGGAAAAAAGTCACCATATACACATAATATTTAGAGTAGCTCTTTTTTGTGATAATTAAGAATTACAAAGTCAGAGAATAGTACATGAAATTGTTGGGCACAAATGGAATGGAATACTACTGAGCTATAAGAAATGATGCATACAGAGAAAGTATGGAAAGGTCTACATGAACCACTGTGGAGTGAAATAAGCAAGAATCAAGAAAATAACATATATAGTAACGTATTAAGTTATTTTCAGTCATGTCCACCTCTTAGTGACCCCTTTAGGGGGAGGGTGACAAAGATACTGTAATGACTTGCCATTTCCTTCTCTACTTATTTAACAGATGAGGAACTTGAGGCAAATAGGTTAAGTCACAAGCCCAGGTTCACACAGTTAATAGATATCTGAGGCCAGGATTGAATTCAGGAAGATGAGTCTTCCTGACTCCAGGCCCAGTGCTCTAACCACATGCCACCTAATTGCCCCTTATACATAATAACTACAGCAAAGAACAACCACATACACTAAAATCAAAGAGACATGTAACAAAAGTATAGACTTAGCAGGATTCAAATGAAAAGATATGAGAAGACCACCTATTTCTTGGTGAACACAGGAAGTTTACAGGTAATGCACATTGTACATGCTTTCAGACTTTCTCAATGTATTCATCTATTATGATGATTTTTTTCTTTCTCTTCTAAGAAAGAAAAATTTATTATTTGTTATCATGGATGGTTCTCAGAGAGGGGTAGGAAAGGGATAAATAGGATATCGTGATGATATAAGAAACAAAAAACATAAATAAAAATTATTTTTTAAAAATAAGAAAAAATAAGAATTCTGAGTCAAAGCTCAAAACAAATAGAAAGGTGGCAGTGAAAACAATAGATAAAAAGGAGGGAATTTTAAAGCTAGAGTAAGAAGAGTATCAAAGAGAAATGCATCTATTGCTTGGAGTTAACCTAAAAGGAGATTTCAAAGCTAGGACTTCTCAGGCCAAATGAACATTCTGCTTTTGCCATGGCATTCTATAGGCAATCGCTCAATACCTTTACTGCGATCAGTTGGAATAGTCAACTCTTAAGTCTTCAGTCTCTGATTTGTTCTCCTGGACATGTCACACCTTTACTCGTTCATCTAAACTCAATAGTCATCATAGGGCAATTAAATTATACCTTGCTCCCTATTGCCACTTCCAGGCTTTTCTTTTAGCACTTACAGGAGCAACCTGTTAGTGGCTGCTGGATGTTATGGGAGCCACCTGCCAGTGACTGCCAGTGGGATCCAACTCGGACTAACCAAATAGATCCCTTCATATGAGAGGATAATAATGATACAAGGAGACTGAGAGGCAGTTGCATTCTCTGACTTCTCTCCTCTCCCCTCTTGCCTCCAATTTATTTCATTCCCAATCCACAAGCAACATCTGTGTCAGTAAAGGCTAATTTGGAATTCCTACAGGGTTGTTATGATTCACAGCTGTGGGGACTTTTGGAAAACCTACCTGCCCCTTCACACTTAAGCATGGTCCTTAACATAGCACCATGACTCAGTCAACTCTCCTACCTTGATAAATATATTTGTAAATATAAATATAATAAATATAAGTATGTTTATTTGTCATATTTATAAATATATATTTATCATCCAATCAAAACGTTAGTTGTCTACAGATCTCCAAATACTCTTTTCCCTTCCTTAATAAGTTTCGTGACTTGCTCACAGTCTTTCTTCCCCAACTCCTGCTTTCACACTAAGAACTCCAGCATACATACTTCCTCAACTACTTTTCTCCTAATTCCCCCATTTACTCATTTCCTACGAAATACATTTCTTCACTACCACAAGCATACACGTGAAGGGTCCTACTCTTAATTTTTCCATCACTCATAAATGTTCTACATCTATGTTCATGAACTCTAAAATGTCTTTATCTCATTGTAATGGGTTGTTTATTCCTCTTCTCCCTCTCCCTTTTAAAACTTCTACAAGTTTATATCACACAATCTCAAACTATGAGCTCATCTCTGCAAGGCAATCCTTTTAGACCTTCTTAAACCAATCACTATTCCACTTATTATAGTGGCTTTTCATCTCTCCTTAAACCTTCCTTAGCTCTCCCTAAGCCTACCCTCTCAGATAAAAACCTTGTCTTTGAGGCATTTTGAAACAAATAAATATATATATATATATATATATATATATATATATATATATATATATATATATATATATATATATATGCCATTATCAGAGAGCTAGCTCTCTTTTCTCCCTCATTCCACCCCTCACTTCACTCAGATGCCTTCTATCACTATTTCTTTTTCACACATGCAGATGTAGCTTGTCTTCTTGACAAGGATAACTCCTCGGTGAACAAGTGATCCTATTTCATACCATCTTTCCCAGCAGATTCCCCGATCCCATCTTGTCTCATTATTTCTACTCTCTCATTGCTATTTAGTCACTTTCAGTCTACTGGCTGCATCTATCCTGCCAACAAACATGACTGTGTCAGCACAATTCTCAAAAAAACTTCACTTGATCCACCCATCCCCAGTAGCTATTATTCTATAACTCTCCTTTTATTAACTAAAGTCCTCATGAAAGCTTTCTACAATAGGTACTTCTTCCTTTCTTCTTATTCTCCTCTCTTTGCAGTCTTTATCATTTCAACTTTATCATTCAATCATAACTGCCAAGATTATTAATGATTTGCAAATTGCCAAATCAAATGTTCTTTTCTCAATCTTCATCCTGCTTGACCTCTCTGCAGCCTTTGACATTGTTCACTCTCTTTAATAACACTATTTTCTTTCTTCTCTGTGCATTTTGCTAGATCTTCATACATGTTATGCTTGCTAAAAGTTGGTGTCCCAGAGGGCTCTGTGGTCTTGGACCTTCTTATCACTTCCCTCTAAATTATTTCATATGAAGATCCTCATCAGTTCCCATAGTTTCAATTATCATCCCTATGCAAATGATCCTTAAATCTACTTGTCCAACCCTAACTTTTCTCCCAGTCTCTAGGGTCTTGTCTCCATCTACTTATTATACATCTCAAACTAATATGTTCAAAACTGAACTCATCTTTCTCTCCAAATCCTCCTCTCTGATTAACTTTCCCATAACTGTGGAGGTTATCATTGTATTACTAGTTACCCAGGTTCACAATGTAAATCTCACCTCTCTCCATATCCAATCAGTGACCAAGTCCTGCCATTTCCATCTTTATAATATATCTCATGAATGCCCACATCTATCTTCTGACACTGATACCACCCTGGTTCAGGCCTTCATCATCAGACACCTGGAATATTACAAAAGTCTGCTGGTTATTCCTTCTGTCTCAAATCTCTCCCCACTCCAATCCATCTTCCATTCAGTTGTCAATATGATCTTCCTAAAGTGTATATCCAGCCATAACACCACCTCAGACAATAAATTCTAGTGACTTGCTATTACCTCTAAAATCAAATATAAAATCTTCTATTTGGCTTCCAATACCTGGCTCTTTTCTTCCTTCACAATCTTCTTAAATCTTGTTCCTCTCACATACTTTGATTCAGTGATATTGGTCTCCTTGATGAAGGCAGAGGCATTTTTCTCTATGCCTGAAATATTCTTTCATCTCAGCTCCACCTCTGGGCTTCCTTGGTTTCCTTCAAGTCTCAGCCAAAGTCCTGCTTTCTGTAAGAAACCTTTCCTACTCCTCTCTAATGTTAGTGTCTTTCTGAAATTGTCTAATTTATCTTGTCAATATCTTTTTTTGTACAGAATTGTGTGCATGGTTCCCTTCCCTCTCGTTAGATTGTGAGTTTCTAAAAGGAGGAATTGGTTTCTTTGTATCTTTAGGCTAGTACAGAGTAGACGTTTAATAAATACTAGCAGAATGACTGATTTGTTTCCCTTCCCAACACTGAATACTTCCTGCTGAAGTCTTCAAACTCAGTGAGAAAGAAAAGAGCTAAAGTAGTCTTAACAGTTCACTTTTATATACCAGAAGAGGAAGAAAAAGCTCATCCCCGAGTCTCAATCAAGTCCCCTGTGTTCTATCAAAAAATGTACCCATAAACATGCCCTTATTTCACGCGGAGGTGTCGCTGAGATGGCTTCGAAGAAAGGACCAGACTTCAGTTGGTCATCACATTGACGGGGGAACACATGAAACTGATCATTTTATACTAAAATCTAGGTGAATTAAAAGTGGCACAATAGTTAGAGCGGGAACTCAGACAGACCTAAATTCAAATACAGCTTAGACAATGACAAGATGCATGACCTTGGCTTGGCCACTTAACCATTTCCTCAACTGTGAAATAGGGATAATGGCCCCTCCCTCCAAGAGGATTACATTTGTAAAGCACTTAGCACATAATAGACACTTTATAATTGCTAGTTGTTTTATCATTATTATTATTTTAAAAGGGAAATAAAGTTAGCTTCCCAAGACCGGCTGACTCTTGCTCACTGGTATAGAGGTACACCCGCCTGTACAAATATGGCGACCTAACAGCACGCATGCTCAGACTAGGACACACACCCCACCCTAGAATTTGACAAATCCATGTCATTCTTTGAGTCTCATTTTCCTCCCCTAATTTCTTTTTTTTTTATTATTTTTTATTTTTTTTTGAAAGGGACATTAGAGATTATTTTAATCAAACTACTTATTTTACATAGGAGGAAACTGAGATACAGAGATGTTAAATGAATCATCCTAAAGCATACAAGTAGCAACTGATATAACCATGGAGCCATTGATCTAGAACTAGAAAGGATTTAGAGCTCATCTAGCTCAAACTCCTGATTTTACTGTTGAAGATACTGAGGCTCAGAAAAGAAGTGAATGCCAAAATTTAAAAGAGATTTAAATGTAGGTCCTCTAATTTTTTTTTTTTACATGACCAAAACATTATTTTGCTGTACAAAAAGAATCAGACTCTGAAATATTGTACAATTAGCTTGTGAAGGAAATCAAAAATGCAGGTGTGCATAAATATAGGATTGGGAATTCAATGTAATGGTTTTTAGTCATCTCCCAGAGTTCTTTTTCTGGGCATAATTTCAACCGTTCCAGCCCTCATTTTTTCGACAAGATCGACTAAGGAAGGACGGGATAACTAACAAAATGAGCCTGCAGAAATAATGGAAACCCACGGTGAGGAAAAAGAAAACAAGGAAATTCTCAGAAACCTCCATTCCACCTCCGGACTTGGGGGCGGAGAAGACTATTGGACGCAGGGGAGAGGCACGAGCACGAGGGCGGAGCCTGGAAGGCGGTCATGGGGCGTGGTTAACTTTAGGCCACGCCCTGGGGGATGTGCCCCGGTGCTTCCGGAAGTCAAGTCCGAGAAGAGAAAGAGGACTGGGCCAAACTGGAGGAAAGGGCCAGGCTTCCCCGCGCACCATCCTCGGATTGGCCCAGAGGCGCCGGCGTCTGCGCAAGCGCAGCATCGCCTCTGGTTTCCACAGCAACGGGTTCAACAGCTGCCTCTGAGGAAAGGAAAGGAGTGAGAAAGGGGGGTCCTGATCGGAAGCGAAGGAATCTCCAGAAACTGGTGTCTTCGGCCATGAGTTCGGTGGAGGTGGACGAACACGTGGCCCAGCGCTACCTCATCAAGCGGCGGCTCGGGAAGGGGGTGAGAGGCCCGGTTCTGAGGGAGCTCCTGGTGTGCGCGGAAAGATCCAGCCGGATGTGCTTCTGAAGACACTGCGGTCTGTGGGGGATCCAAGGCGGAGTCTCCTGTCTGAGGAGACACTCTCCCGCCCGTTGTCAGGGGCCCAGACCCGCTCAGAGCGAACCCCGTGTCCGAGGGGACCCACCCCCTCCTCTTCTCCTGATGCCTCAGGGTCTGGGGGAGCTCGGGACCCTGCCCTGGGGAGCCCCCATCCAAGGAGAGACACAAATCTGTCCTCATGGAGCCTCATGATCCAAGGGGAACTGGGTCCCCTTCCTTAAGGAAATTCCTGATATGAGAGGAACTTCAGCTCCCCCTTGTTCTCAAAGGGCCCCCTGATCTGAGAGAGACTTTCTGAGAAAACACCCCCTTGTGTCCTCAAGGACCTCCCCTGATCTGAGAGGGACTTGGGACCCCCATCCTCAGGGAGCCTCCTAAGTCTCTCTAAGCCTCTTGTCTGGAGGGGACCCTAGGATCTGCTAAGGAGACCCTAGTATAAAAGAAAGATACCATTCCCACCTCCCATCCCCCCTCCTTAAGGAGCCTCTGGTCTGTGAAAGGTCCGGGGGCCACCCTCTTGTAAGAGGAGGGAACATACCCCTTGCCTTCAAGAAGCAGAGGGTTTATAGAAAATTCAAGGATTTGCCCTCAAGGAGCCTGTTACTGAAGGGGGTAACCACCTTGGGACTGTGTGGACTCAGAGCTCTACCCTTAGGGAATCCCCAGCTTGAGGAGGATAAAAGGGTCCTCTGGTCCATGAGAGATTCTTACCCTTAGAGAGCCCCAGCCCCCCCCCCCCACCAAAAGTGGATAGGGAGCTCTGCACTCAGGGGGACCCCCTGCAGAAGGAAGATTCCAAGCACTGCAAGAGGATGATCTGAACAGATTTGGGGCTCTGCCCTTAGGGAGCCCCTGGCCCTGGCCCTCAGGAGGACATCTGGTTTGTCTCATCAGGACACTCCTGGATGTGCTCTCAGGAAGTGTTCTGTCTGAGAGGAAAACGTGCTCTTTTGGGAGGGGAACCTCTGGTCTGAAAGGGAAACCCAGCACTGCTCAGTGCAAAGGAGAGGAAACAAGACATTGAGATAAAGCAGATTAGTGTCAAGTTTAGGCATTTGGGGTTTTTTTTTTTACAGTGGAAAAAACTGCAACTAAGAGTTGTGTGATGTATAATATATCACCTGCTGCTTTTACCTCATTGGATCTTTCTACATACTTAGGGTTATGTCTCCCTTAGATGCTCCTTGGCTGTGGAGGTCTCTGGTTAAATCCTGAAACTAACCCTGGCCTTTTGAACTAGGACAAACTAGAGTTGGGTGCTGAAGAACAGGTATGGTAGGAATTGTTAGAGAAGAGGTGAGAAATGGATTCTAAGAAGACCCACCACTAGCATCAGGTTGTGGAGAGGACAGAGGTCAGGGATGAGACTATCCTATTTGGGGTAGGACCCTGGCCACCCTACCTTCCAGGTTTTATGGAAAGGAAAAGGCACGGTTTCTGCTCTCTCAGGCCTATGGCATCGTTTGGAAAGCTGTAGATCGAAGGACAGGGGAAATCGTGGCCATCAAGAAGATCTTTGATGCCTTCAGAAACAAGACAGATGCACAGGTGAAGGGAGTAATGGATATTTGGAAGGGAGGGGGAAAGGTCATGGTAGAAGGGACAGACATGTTGGGGAAATGAGATCAATAACATCACATACCACTAGCAATACCCTTTGTGTTTTATTACAGAGAACATTCAGAGAAATCACGTTTCTCCAGGTGAGCAACTATGATATGACATGGCCTAGCCTCAGGCAGACAGCACTCCTTAGACAAATAAATACTGTCCAGGTTCAAGCTTACATGGATGAACTTGTGATTTCATTGATGTGGGTACTCTGTCCAGTGGTTCAGACTTATCTGTACCTAATCAGACTCACTCCTACATCAGAATCCTCTCAAGGGGAAATCTAGTGTAGGGAGGGAGATATTAATGCTTCCATGAGAATCTGGAATCACAAAATTTCAGAATTAGAAGAGTTCTCAGTGACCATCCCAGGGGTCCTCAAACTACGGCCGTGGGCCAGATGCAGCAGCTGAAGACATTTATCCCCCTCCCCCAGGGCTATGAAGTTTCTTTATTTAAAGGCCCACAAAACAAAGTTTTTGTTTTTACTCTAGTCCAGCCCTCCAACAGTCTGAGGGACAGTGAACTGGCCCCCTATTTAAAAAGTTTGAGGACCCCTGATCTAATCCAATAAATATTCCCTTGATGATGTGTACAACTGCCAGTCTTCCAGATTTTACCTGACAATCACTGTACTTTAGAAGAATCCATTTAGCAACTATATGCAACAAAGGCTGGATATAAAATCATATGAAGAAGACATGGGAAGCTTTCATACTCATCAATGATGTGAAAATTATATATGCCAATGAGATCATATTAAGAGAATAAAAAATGAGCACCTTAGCCACATCATTGAGATGGAACAACACTGTTCAGTTCTGGACACCACATTTTCAAGGGATAGTGACAAAATTGGAGCACAGAGAAAGGCAACTTGAATGATGACATCAGAAATCATACCATTTCAGGATTGTCTGAAGGAAATGGGAATGTTTGGCCTGGAAAAGAAAAAACTGGCACATGATCCTTTGCTTTCAAGTATTTGAGAAGTAGTATATGAGTGAGGAACAAGAGCTCTTTAACTCAGTTCCAGAAAAAAAAAAATAGGAATTAAGTAGAAATACTTAAACTGGGAAACTGGGAAACAGATCCCAGTTTAACATAAGAAAAAATATCCTAACAATTAAAATTGTTCAAAAGTGATATGAGCTGCCCCAGGAGTGATCCTTCCTCTTCATTCCGATAGTAGAAATGCTTATTGGACTTTTCTTAGAGCAGAAGCAACCAGTAGGGCATATATGAACCATAACACTTCTGTGGGCCCAACCAGATTAAAAGGTAATTGGGAAATATTTAACAAAATAAAAATACAATAAAACATAGACAACATTAACATTCAAAACTCAGCAAACATGCAATCCACATGGATCCTTATGTACAGATTAGTAATTCCTGTTTCTATTTGAGTTTAACACCCTTGTTGTAGAAGGTAATTCTTTTTAGATGAGACTAATGATGTTTAAGATTCCTCCCCACTCTGAGGTTGTATGATTCTGTACTTCACATACTCAGTTTATAGATTCTCTTCAAATTCTATTAGAGACTACTCACAGGAACAAGGGGCCTCAAGAGTGACAAAGACTGGAACCAAGGAAGACTCCTAATTGACTTGTCTCCTTGCCCCTTCTGGACCACCAGGTCAGTGTCAGCCAAGCCTTTATGTAGCTCTTGCTGATTTGTGACTTTTCACCCTCAGGAGTTTGATAATCACCCCAACATCATCCGGCTTCTGAATGTCATCAGGGCAGAAAATGACAGGGACATTTACCTAGTATTTGAATCCATGGGTAAGTGACTTCCTTTTCCCTCATTCCCCAAAATTATATACATAGGTGGATGAATCTTTATGTTTTAACATTATCTCATTATCCCATTCCCCAAATTCCCACTCCCCTGACCACTGAGCCCCATATTTCCCCTGCAGACACAGACCTGCATTCTGTCATCCGGAAAGGGAACCTGCTGAAGGATATTCATAAATGTTACATCCTTTACCAGCTTCTGCGTGCAACCAAATTCATTCACTCAGGGAATGTCATCCACAGAGACCAAAAGGTGAACCCCCCCAGGTCCTATCAATTCCTTTCCACTTTGTCCCTATTCTTCTTACTGGCACCTGCTTCATCAAGCCCCTATATCATTGATTCCTTCAGAATCCTCACTGACTCCTAGTGTAGAGTCCTTATACCTAACAAAAAAGAAAGGGATAAGATTTCCTGTAACATAACATTCCAGATTTTTCCTAGCAACTCAGAATTAAGACACTACTCTAAAAATTCACAAACATACATCAATCTATTGTTTCTCCCATCAAGATCTTCACACCATCCTCTCAGACTCACTTTTTCCTAGGATCCTCATCTTCAATCTCAAGGTACTCACTTCACCCTGAAAAAGTGCTGATTATTATTCCCTTGGTCCTCATATCTCCCCCAAAACATTATAACAGTCTTCCCAACTTTGATATATACAAACCCAAGATCCTTAACCTTTTCTCCTCCTTTAGCCCTCCAATGTTCTTCTGGATGCTGACTGTTGTGTAAAACTCTGTGACTTTGGCCTTGCACGTTCCCTGAGTCAACTTCATGAAGAACCAGGGAACCCAGCCCTGACAGAGTATGTGGCTACACGCTGGTACCGAGCCCCAGAAATCCTGTTGTCTTCACACCGGTAATGGGGGAACCTGGAGAGGGTGAAACAGCAGGAAAACAGGGATAGGGAGGCGATAGCAACTTTCATACTGAGCCCTGAAGATCCTTCTGACTTCCTACTAGCATTTCCTCCCTCCTACTTTGGTTCAGAACTCATCCCCTTTCCCTGCCACCAATCCCAGGCATGCCTTCATCTCCCCACCTTCACTCCTCCAACAATTCCATCCTTACCTTATCTTCCTCCCTCAATCTAGGCATGTCTTTACCCCCTGACCCTGCAGGTACACACAGGGTGTGGACATGTGGAGCTTGGGCTGTATCCTGGGGGAGATGCTGCTTGGGAGACCTTTATTCCCAGGAACTTCTACCCTCAACCAGCTTGAGCTAATCCTGGCAGCCATCCCAGCCCCAAACAAAGAGGGTGAGCACTATCTGAGGAGATAGTCATTCCATCCCTGACTGGTGTTTCAACCATATTAGCACACAATCACTAAATAGCTGGATATCTCCCAGTCCTTTCTAGACCTTTTGTGGTCTGAGAGGATGAGATTGAACAAGGACCTGTCCTTTCTGGTTCCAGTTAGAGTAAATGAAGATGATTGACAGTTGGGGGTGGGAGAGTCATCCTAGCCCCTCTCCTGTGGGTGAGAGTAACCTGGGAGAATGATCATTCTACCCTCGGCCAGAGGAGGTGATTTCCCCCAGGACCATTTTTGAACCCCCGGCCCTCCTATGTTTATTCTATTTAATGCTACTACCTTCTGCTCTCTATACCCAGACTTCCTGGCCATTGGCTCAGAATACAGTGCTTGTGTCCTCCAGCGCATGGGCCCCCGGTAAGTGTGGGCCTGAAGGGAAAGGGTTTAGACAGGACTAATGCTTCTTTTATCTTCTTATGTTGGGATCAGTCACTTAGTTCTAATATGGAAAGTAACTCTAAACATTGGACACAATGTTTTCTGAGTCAAAGGCCAAAATGATCTCAGAAATTAGGGAGTATTAGTAAGAAACTTTGATGAAACAAGGTATCTCATGGCATTTTTCAAGTAAAAGAGCCCCATTTGGATCGCTGCCACTAGTTTTGGATAACTCTTGACTACCCACTATGCAGAGTATTAAAAGAAGGATGTTTTATCCTCCAAAGACCCTGACTTGGAGATCACAGTCTCTTACCACTCCTCTTCTTCCTCTTCTTTCTCCTCTTTTCCCTTCTTCCTCTCCTTTTTCTCCTCAGCTCTACTTCCTCCACCCCAACCTTTTAATATACCTCTTTTGGTGGCACTGTTTTACCCTGCCATCATTCACAACTATATTTTACTATATTAGTGAATATTGAAGTATAAATTATATATAGAAATGTTTCCATTAAAATTCTACATTTATTCAATATCTAATACATGTGAGGGGCTAAATAGACACAAGAGTTACAAAGATAAGAAATTATTCTGTCCCTGTTCTCTAAGAGTTACATCTATTGCAAGGCCCATACATATTACAATTTATCTGTGTACAGGGAAGAGTAAACTGAGAATAATGGGAAGATTTAGACAAAATACTTTTAAGAAAAATCTGACGAAAGTTCCAAAACCCTGGAGAAGGATGATTCCTCAATCAAACCTCAAAGGAGGAGAATTTTTAATCAATAGAGAAGAGAAAAGAGAATATTCTCTGGTAGAGAGCCAGTGATAATGCATGGAGGTGGGAGAGGTCACAATCACTCTAGTTTGACTGAAATAGGGAGTGTATCAAAGGGAATAAATCAATCCAGTCTTATGTTTAGTGATCAAATCCATTAGAAACCATATTTTTTGCATCAAGCAGTTGCATAGAGGATTTTCCTGGTGTACAGATCTTGCTATTCAACTAAATGTCCCAATTTAGCACAAGACTTCTAGTCTTTAAACATCCTTCCAGAAAATCTTAGGTAATTATTTCAGTTTAGAGAGCTTATATTAAAGGTACAAATAAAAAACAGGTGGTTTCTCTAAGAAGGGGAAAAAAGTAAATGATATATTTTGTGATGTAAGATTTCAACTGTAATATATAACTTCATTAACTCTAGGATGAAACATAGGTATTATAAATACAAAGATTCAAGAAATAGCTAAGATGAAAACAAGCCCAGTCTTTAATAATAAAAATGCTTAATATCATCCAAAATGTGATAGCAATCATTCCAAACTTTTTTGTTCTGAGAACCTCTTTCAACAGCAACAAAATGTGTTGTGAACCCTTAGTAAAAGAATAGTGTAAAGAAGGTAGCAAACAGCACATGATCTGGAAGTGGTCTTAAGGAAAATAAAAAAAATATATAAAAACAATCTCATGTTTAGTTAGGGAATGAATGATAGGAGAATGCTCACTTCTAGGCATAGCTCATATAAGGGTTTCCAGGGTGCCCTTGGTTGTGGACATTTCCATTTACTTTTAGGAAGATAACCTAGCAGCAGTATGTAAAACTATGAGAGATTCCTGTTGATGGGACAGAATACAGGAATTTAATAAGATGAAATTTAAGAGATGTCAATATTTATACTTAGATTCAAATTCAATATAACATGTATGTATTCTCTACTTATTATATGCCCTGTCATAGGTGCTGGGGATACACTAACAAAAAATAAAACAGTCCTTGCCCTTGTAAAATTTATATTCTATTGGGAAAAAAAAGAAGAAAAGGTCAATTTCACAAGTATAAGATGGGAAAGATACAGGGAGACAATATTTCACCTGAAAAAGATCTAGGAGATGTAGTAACCTGGAAGCACAGGTATAGAGACATCTGAAGTTACATCAGTACACACTTAGTGTCTAGGACTAGGGAAAAAATGGTTCCTTTGGACTCTGGTCAAGTTGCATCTTGTGAGCACATGTTGTGCTCAATTCTGGAATATTGATAAACTGGAAAGAATCCAAAATAGACAGCCAGGATGGTGAAGGATCTTGGAACTATGCCATAGGAGCATCAGTTGAAATAACGGGATAGTTTGCTTAAAGAGGAAAAAAACAGCAGAGACATGATAGTTCTCAGATATTTTAAAAAAAGGATTCAGTTTGTTCAATTTGATTCCAGAGAACAATTAGCAAGAATTGAGGTGTTACTAAGAGGCAATTTTAGGTTTAACAAAAAGGAAAACTTCCTAACAATGAAAGTTGTTCTACTGAAGTAGAATTAACTGCCTTGGAAGAGAGTGGCTCCCCCTCTCTTCAGAGTGTCTTCAAAGGCAAGGCTGGATAACTTCACATGAGATATTTTGTAAAGGTTTTCATTCAATCCTAGGCTGGACTAGATAGCTTCTGAGATTCCTTTCAACTCAACTTTTGTGATGTAATTCCTAATGCAGATTCTAAATTCACTTGGCATCTATCACATTCAGTACCCCACAAATTCCCCAGGATTCTTTTCCTCTCTGTTTCCTCTTCCCCTTCTTACCTTCCTTCCCACTCTTCTGCTCTACCCATCATCCATCCCTCCTGCTCTACTGCCTTCACCCTTCTCTCTTAATCTTCTTTTCCCTCAGCTCTCACCTTTTCTCCTTCCCTCCTTTTTGCTTTTAATCTTGCAAATTTTTCTCCAGTTAATTTTGCCTCTTGTTTTTTCTTTTCCATCTTTTTCTCAACTTCTACCTTCACCACAACTCAGATATCTCTGGTGCCCAATAGTAGCCAAGGATTACAGGTCCCCCTCCCTAGACATCTCTTAAGCTTTATTCTTTTGCATCAAGTAAATAAGAACACATTTCACAAGTTAGAATTCCCAGGTTCAAGAGAACCCCAAGATGTATCAATTATGAGACCATGGGTCAAAGCTTTCACCACTCTGAACTTCGTTTTGTCAGCTATCCTTCCACTACCCACCTCTTAGGTGATTGTAAGAAAAGCATTTTGTAAGCAGCAGTGTACAATAGAACTGTGGTTGGTTCGACACCCCTGGGGTGGAACTGCCATAGCCACAGCAGTGGATCTGTCTGGGGCTAGAAGGCACAGTGAGTAACAGTGGAGCTCTCAGATTTGGAATAAGAGTAACCAAAATGTGGTAAGATCAGCACTTGCCTCTAGGCAGCTAGTGACCCTGGACTCCCGCCTCCCACCAACCACTCCTCCTGAGGCCCTGGATCTGTTGCAACGACTACTAGTATTTGACCCAGAGAAGCGGCTGACAGCAGATGAGGCTCTGAGGCACCCCTATGTGAGGAGGTAGGGAGAGAGCAAGGGTGGTTGAGGGAGGTCCCAGGGGAGGCTGACAGGAAGGGAAGGCCAGAAGTGAGGCGATGAGGAGAGGAGAGAATGAGAGGGAACAGAGACATAGGGCAAGGCTTACAAGCTCCCAAATAAGGCTAATGATGAGGGTGGAAGAGAAAAGGGAGGCCAGGTTTGGTCAGGGATGGGGAGTGGAGAGAATGAAGGAATGGAGGAGAGATTGAGGGAGCGTGGAAAATGTGGAGGTGATGAGCTGAAGATAAAAAAAAATCCCTAGGGATTCCCAGTGAGGCCAGCAGCAGCAGCAAGTTAAGATGGAGAAAAGGCTGAGGTCAGAGAAGTTCCTGGAGGGAACCTGTCCTAGCCATATCCCTCATGTGTGAGTAGAGAGATAGGGTATATGAAGGGCTTCTTGGGGCAACAGTTTCTCCCTCTAAATTTCCCTCTGATCTCTAACCCCAGATTCCACTGTCCAGCCAAGGAACCAGCCCTGGAGTATGAAATAATTTTGCCTGTGGATGATGGTGTGCAACTCTCTGTGGTGGACTATCGCAACCGACTTTACAAGGTGACCTCCAAGAGCCTCTGCCTCTTTCTCTAGGAGACACATAGGCGTGCATGTACCCTCCGTGCGCTCACCTATGGAGGCGTATGCATGTGTGAGCTCCTGCACACACGTGTGTGCATGGATGCTCACAGGCACTGCCCATGACATGCCCTGCATACATATCTGCACAGAGTGTGCACATGCTCACGCGCACACACTCACACACACTTACACCTCACAGAACCTGGATGGAGCTACTTAGGATTCCCCTGGTCATCTCCTTGCCAAGTGTTTTCATGAGTTCTCTTTAAATACAATTTAGTATCTCCCCACCTCAAACCACAGAATTTGACTTGCCTGATTATCGGTCCCTTCCCATGACATTTCACTCCCACTCTTAAGTATTCCTTCAATTCAGGAAATCCTTCAATTCATGTTCTATACACCATAAATTACTCCCTCGGCCTAGAATTCCCTTCAACCCAGATTATCCCTTGACCAATAGTGTCTCCCTTTGGGACTTTGAAATGTCCTCTTCCTCTAGATGATCCTGGATCGAAGGGTCAACAGTCAGCTCCAAAGGCTGGAGATTCAGAGAGAAGTGGTGGGGGATCTTCCCCGGTCAAGCTCTGTACCCTTGCCCTCCCAGAAGGATCCCCTCCTGCAGAACCATACCTCTGAGTCAGCCCAGGCTCTGGGGGAACAACCCCAAACCTCCACCCTGAGGGAACGTCGAGCACAAATCCCTGGACCCAGGCCACAGAGTGAACCTGCCCCCAGCCGTGGTATGTGATCTCTGACCCTATCTCCTAATATATGACTGCTGGTCTTACTATATGGTATGACCCTGAATCCCACTCTCACCTCCAATAACATGTGACTCGACCCTTCAAATGTATTGTGCTTGATCTGAATCCATAGTATTTTACTCAACACCCTCCTCCCAAGTGTATTATAACACTTGACTGCAACATGGTATTTGATTCCCTGACCCATTCCCACACAATTATAATTCTAGACCTCAGATAGGTATAAACCCTTACCTTCACCATGATGTGCTCCTTCCCCTCACCCCAAACATAGACACCCTTGGTCCCCGGCAGGGGCCAGCACCCTCCATCTGGCTACAACATCGAGGTTTCTCAGGGAAGAGGCGACAGTCATGTTGGGGTGATACTCGCACCCTGACTGGCCCACTTGGGGTAAGTTGATTCATTCTTATAAGCTAACACCTGTTATGTATAATCTTAAGCCTGGGCTTTGCTAGACTAGGAAAGTACAGAAGGGAACGACTTCCATGCCCTCTGAGAACTCACAGTATAATCTGGCCACCATGACATGGTCAGTGAAGAACAAATTGAAATCAGTGTAAGACCCAAGAAAGCAGAGATCACTTCCATTTGGGCTTAAGTGGTGGCAACAGAGAAAGCTTCATGGAGGAAATGACAATGGATGAGGTCTCCACAGAACTAAGGGTTGCAGCAGGCAGAGATGGGGGTTAAAATGTGTTCTGTTCCAGGAAGAGAGAATGACGTATGAGATGCAGACATGGGAGGGTCAATCAACATTAGAGTCTAGTCCGAAGCAGTCCAGTTTAGCTAGAATATAAAGTATGTGAAAGAGAAGAATGTAAGAGAAGATGAGAAAGGTGGAGGGATCCTAACCAAACAGGGCCTTAAGGGCAAGGCTAAGAAAGATATACTTTCTTCTACAGAATGACAGGGAGTCACTGGAAGGTTTTAGTTAAGGAAGGGATGTGGTCAGACCTGGATGATGGATGGGAGGAGGAGAGATTTAAAGCAGAAAAACAATGTTAAGGTGCTTGTGAAGGGAGAGCAAAAGATGAATGTAGAAGCTGCAGTAGAGGTAGAATCAATAGGATTTGGAAAGTAATTGGATGTGTGTATGGGGGGGGGGGGGGAGGAATAATGAAGTCCAAGATTACTTGGAGGAGTTGGTTTGGAAGAGGATGGGGAAAAGGGAGAGGAGGAGGATGGTATCACCAACAAAATTATGGAAGTTAAGAAAAGGAGGTTTTGGAGGGAAGATGATTTCAATCTCGAACATGTCAAGTTGAAGGACATCTATGTGGAGATGTCCAGCAGGTGTTTGGAAATAAGGGTTGGGGGCTTAGGAGAGAGACTGAAGCTGGGGGTGTAAGTTTGGAAACCATCTGCATAAAAGTGAATAGCACCACAGGGAGAAGGTGGAAAGAACAGTGGAGGAAAGAAGTTTGAGGCATCCAGGGACCCTGAACACCCCCTCCAGACCATCTCCCTTCTCTGGCCTCTGTAGCCGCCTTCTGGACTTCTCTTTGTCCTTCCATTTTTCGGTAGCATTGCTGGGGTCCTCAGGGCCCCATCTCAGGATCCAATTGCTCACCTCAGGGCAGTAATCCTGTCTGCACCCAGCAAGAGTTGACACTTCTGTTTTAGGAGAAGCCAGGCCTCAGATGGAATGGGCCTAACAACTTCCTCACTGCCCATGCAGCCGCAGTGACCAACCAGGCCCTCATGCGCAAGGACAGCTCCCTGATGGGCGTCATGACTTCCACAAGCACCCGTCTGGTGAGGGAAATCAGACACTGACTCTCCCTAGGTGTTAAGTCGCCTGAGAACCTGGGTGTAAATCCCAGCTCTGCTATGAGATCTGACCAAGTCACTCACTTGCCCTTTCTGACTTTTAGTTGCTTACAAGATAAGCTTGGGTCCCTTCTCCCTCTAAATCTCATGATCCTGATTGTCCTTCTCCTAACACTGGTCATCTCACCCCTGGCACACACTATCCCCTTCCTGACATTCCCCAGCATTAACTGGCCACTCCCGATACTGATCCACTCTCCCTTCATCAATTCTTGTTTTCTCCCAGGTCCCTCGCCTGCCCCCTGGCTCTACTCAGGATGCTCGACCTCTCCTGTGTCCTGCAAGGAGGATGTTCCAGTCCTCTGCCTCCCAGGGGACTATAGGGGCAGCCAGGGCCGCCCTGGGAGGCTATTCCCAGGCCTATGGTACCATCTGCAGGTCAGCCCTGTATGGTCTGCCCCTCTCTTATTCCTCCCTTCATCCCCTCCCTCATGTACCTCCGTCCTGATTCCCTTCTAAAGACGACCTAACTGTTTCTCTTCCGTACTTTTTCCAATCCTTGACTAGTCCCTATCTGCCCAGAGATATCCCCAACCTGCCTCACCCTATGGACTTCGCTCATCTGATTTCCCATGACCCTCTGAACCTTTTATTTCTTTACTCAGACATTCCCTATACATAGGATCCCTCATCTGACTCACTCAATGGGATCTCTAGCTTGGAGAATGTTTGGCGTCAGCCATGGGAGTCTGTTCCCTTTACCCTTCCCCAAAAAACATCAACATTTTAAAAAATAAAGTGTCTGATTTTCTGTATCATTTGATATTCCTCCAGCATAGGGAATTGAGCTTCCCGAAACCCTGACTTTCCTTTTCTTGCCCTATAACCAGAACCATATAACCCCACATATAAATGCATCATTTATGACTGCTTAATTTTTTGTTGTTGTCCATATGCAGCAGTATGTCTCAGGGCAGGCTCAAGGTTTCTGACTCTAGTGGGTTATTGAATCTTGGGGCTGGGACCCAGCTCCTCAGTGTATCAGTGGGGCACTAACTAGGGCATTCGTTATAGGGGAGGCTGTGGCATTCCAAAGTCTGGAAAGGTATCAAAGATCACAGTACTTCATTAAGTCAGTGTGATATACATTAGATGATCTTGATGGTAGAAAGTTGGAGTAAAGAGGGGAATCAACTGTGCTAATACTGGGTTTTTTCTCTGGTATATTCACCAGGGCTGATTGACCTCTGGCCCTCAAAAGGCTTTTCCAAAGCAGTTGCTTTGAGTGCCAGGGAGGAAATCAGGCAGCTTTTCAGACCTGGTCTCTAAAGGAGCAGTCCCTTTCTCTTCATTGCTTGCCAAAGCTGGCCCACACCCAAGGGCTCCTTTTGCCAGGTTCAGCTCATCATGGGTTTGGGCTCCTGGCCCTGTCCAAATATGAACTGAGCAAAGCATTGCATGAAGGGCCCCAGAATAGGTCTAACTGGACCTTTCTTAAATGGAGTGGTGCACACCTACCCATAATAAAAGATGGAGAGGGAGTCAGGACCTGTGTAATTCCTGGGAAGGGTTTCATCAGGCAAGGGTCTCATCTCTCTCTTGGGCCTAGGAAAAAAGGCAGAGTCCTAGGGTAGAGTCACTCCTAGGGTCTCCTGTCTCAAAGCCAAGATACTTGAAGTCTGAATTTTAGGTACAGATCTGCCAGAAATAATTTGTAGTAATTTAACATTCTGAATTCAAGCATGAACTTGAGCTTTAACTGACAGTGTTCTCATCCCCTGGGATAGTTCTCTAATACTAGATATTTTGAAATTAGGAATTAAGCTTTTTAAAAAAAAACATTCCTTTTTATTTTGAGTTCCAAATTATCTCCCTCCCTTCTTTCCATTGGGAAGGCAAGTGGTAAAATGTAGGAATCTTGAATAAGGAAAATGTAACTGATAAAATGCAAGTTAACATTTTGTTCTAGCTGTTGCATTTTGGGGAAAAGCTATTTAGCTCTTGTTCGCCCCTCCTTTAAGAGGTCTTCCTCATAGTGTGTTAGTAGTATGAGTCGGTGATGCGAACACTTGGGGCAGGAAAGATTGCCAGGGTATCAGATCATTTCTTGGTCTTGAAAGTTCCTGAGATCTTGGGCAAAAACTTGCCCACCTTGCGGTCCCTAGAATCAGCCTCGCCTGCCCAACCTCCTCCTTCTTATAGAAGACCTTAAATTGATACAGACAGGCCTTGCCTGCTGAAGAGGCAACCTGGCCCAGGAAAAAAGGAGCCTAAATCTGGAGGCCTAGTCCCAGGTCCAGCCAGTGCAGGCAGACATGGAGCCCACTGGGGGCTCTAAGAAAGGGTACCACTGCCTGACCATCCCTAACCAGAGAACCAATGGAAGCAGCAAGAATCCCGAGACTTGTCATGGAGTGGCTCTGCTCTCTGAGCTCCCTGGCCCACACTTTCTCCTCCTCCAGTCAGCCCTGCCCACATCCTGCACATACCTTGTAGGACCAGGCACAGGCCCACACAGGTGCGAACACTGCTCTTAGGTGTGATTCATCTCTATGTCATAGGAACCCCAGACTGACTCCATCTCAATACTTGTTTCATACACTCCTCCTAAAGTATACATTCCTGACAAATGTTTGTGTGGTTGTGAAGAATATAAGACTCCAAAGCCAAATATAATAAATTCAAGTCTAATTTATTGATGCAGCAAATTAGTCTTCCCTCATCCCTCCCTCATCCCCTGGAGAGGGCTGAGGACACAGGCACCAAGTCTGTGCCATCCCTCCCCCAAAGAACCCCCCCCCTTTATGTCCATCATTGTGGGTGCCCCTCTTTAACACCCTTAGTGGCACACATCCACCTAATAGGAGAGATGCTAGCTCAGAGCCTCAGACAGCAGTGCCTCCCTTTCTGGAGACCCCACCAGAACCCATGGTGGGAATTAGAACCCATAATTCCCTAGGGTCCCACTCCATTTAACATGCAAATCTACCAGCTTTTATTAAGTGCCTACTAGTACAGAAAACACAGTATCTGCTGCTGGGAAGAACATCTTCCTTGTACATGCTACAAGATAAGTTTCTGATGCTAAGACCTTTCTCTAGGAGGACATGTTCCCTCCTCCCAAGACGGTAAGAGCTCTTTTGGGAGAAAAAACACCTCAAAAAGCAAAGATTTTTCCACACTCTCTGTGGGAGAGGCAACTTGGGACAATGGAAAACAGAACCAGAAAAGGATCCAAGAAACCTGATCTCTTGTTCCAACTCCGCAGTTTCTTAGCTGTATAACAAATCACTTTTCTCGACTCTTTTCCTCACCTGCAAAAATACTTCAGGAGGCCATTATGAGGATCCAGTGAGAGAGGGTACGACTATTCTAAATAAACTGTAAAACTGTTCAAATGAGCATTATTAGTACTTTCCCCAACTGAGGAACGTGCTCACAGGCTGAGGAGGGGGATAGGCAGATAGTTCAGCAGAGCAGTGGGAGAAGGGATCTGCAGATGGCTAAGCAGACCAGTGTGTGGAGGTAGAGGGGGGTGAAATATGCACCTTCTAATTTAAGGTAAGGGCTCGGGGAAAAAGGAAAAAAGAATGAACAGATGAACAAACCAACAGAACCCAATGGGCAGATGGCGATGGTCCCCCCAGACAGGTAGAGCCCACATTCCAAAGGCAGGCAAGGCAGTAGTGTATCTTGGTGGGGATTAGGTCTGCCCAGGGGCACTGGGAGCCCAGTGAGGGTAGGGGCGGTCCTCCACACCTGGGTAATGACATCCCTTAAAAGCCCAAGAGGACAGCCTGCTCTTCAGGATGTGGGCACCCATTCCTCACCCTATCTCATCCCACCCTGTTTACAGATTTGGCATCTGGCTTAGGCCCTGGACCCACAATTGAGTGTGTAGTGGTAATGTGGGTCAGTGACGGTGACACTTTGGGCAGGAAGGATTGCCAGGGTATTGGATCATTTCTTGGTCTTGAAGGTGCCCAAGATTTTGGGCATGAACTTGCCCACCTTGCGGTCCCTAGCATCAGCCTCACCTGCCCCAGTCTCACCTGCCCCAGCCTCACCCGCCCCAGCCTCTTCCTTCTTACAGAAGACCTCAAACCGACTGTAGACACGCTTTTCCTTCCGCATACTCTCCATCTTTCGCAGCAGGGTGTCTCGCTCTTCCAGACTGGCCGGCAGTGTCCGACTGAAGCGACTCTGGCCCCCAAAGCTGTCTGAGCGGAAGATGGCCGAGCACTTGTCCTTGTCAGACATCTCGTGGGCCCGGCTGGCGTCCAGGGCCGCCGCAGGTGAGCAGTACAGCTCAGGACTGCTGTGGGCTGCGGCCCCGGCCCCGGCCCCAGCCCCAGGCCCGGACCCACCCCGATGTTTCTGGCTCTGAGCACTGATCTGCTCTAATATCACCTTGGTGTCATCCCGCAGGTTACTGCTGTAGAGGGCATTAGCGGTGGCAGAGGCCAAGCGAGGCCGGGAAGCCCGCTCCTCCAGGCTGACCTCAGGGCTGTCTCCCCGTGGTGGCCGGTGAGGGCTCTCGGGCTGCCCGTTCTCCTGGGGCCCTAAGAAGCCACCCTCCTCTTCTATCCTTTTCTCCCCCTTGGGACTCAGCAGCTGTTTCAGGCGAAGTGAGCCCTTACGCAAGAACTCCATGGGACTGGGTTCTTGGCGACCAGCGTCTGCCTCCCCAGGGGACCCTGCCTTCTGGTCCCCAGTAAATGTGAGGCTACTCCTCCGCTCAGGCACTGGGGGTATAGGACTGCTCCTCCGTTCAGGCACTGGAGGTAGGGGGCTGCTCCTCTGGTCAGCATAGGCTGAGGTGGGGCTCCCCTTCCTCTCAGGGAGAGGTGGCACAGGGCTCCCCTTCCTTTCAGGATAGGCAAAAGTAGGGCTCCCCTTCCTCTCGGGGAGAGGCGGCACAGGGCTCCCCTTCCTCTCTGGATATGCTGACGTGGGGCTCCCTCTCTTCTCCAGTATAGGGCTTCCCTTCCTCTCTGGATAGGCTGGTGTGGGGCTCCCTCTCCTCTCCAGCACAGGGCTTCCCTTCCTCTCTGGATATGCTGGTGTGGGGCTCCCTTTCCTCTCAGGTGGAGGACTTGCCCTGCCCTGGGTCAGGGCAGCCCTACCATCAGATGTAAGAAATCGAGAGGGCAGTCTGTCAGTGCCCCGACCCAGGGTGTCAAGGAGCTGGGCGGCACTCAGAGTGGCTGCCCCTGGCTGTCTCTCAGCCTCTTCATGCAGCCGACTGGCAAAGGAGTCACGAAGGTCTAAGAGGCAGCTCTCAAGGCTACGTCGCTCTCCCCCTGTGCCCCCACCCCCTGTCCCAGTCTCTTCCCGCCAGGACTGTGACACCGCTGCTTTGCTAACAGTGACCACGCCACCCGTCTTATCCTGGTCCCGGTCCCGAGCCGGGCCCTTGTATTTCTCCAGCAGTTCTGCCACCTTGGAAGACGAGGCTGTCCGCACTGTCTCACCACCTTCACCCACAGTCTCACTGACTGTCTGCTCCTTCTGGAAGAGCTGTACTTTCTCGGTTGTGGCCCCAGCACCACCAGTCCCGACTCCAGGTCCCTCCTTTTGGGAAGAACTGAAAATGAGGGAGGAGCGAAGCCGGGAGCTCCTCTGGATCAGGGGGTTAAGGCGGGAGCGGAATGAGTCCTGCTTGACCAAGCCTGTCCCATCAGCCACCTCTCGCTCAGGGCCATCCCCTCCACCTACAGCCTTTGAGGAAAAAGGTCCCCCAGTTCTGAAAGAGGAAGGGAGCAGGTCCCCAGTGGGTAGAGGGCAGCGGCCAGTGGGGTCACCCAGGACTTCATCATAAGATTCTGCCTCCATGGGGCCAGGCAGACCCTCATCTCCACCATCAGACTGACAGCCACTGAGATAGGAGGAGATACGCCAGTTGCGTAACCCTGCCCGGCCCTCAGCTCCACCCTTCCGGTTGGGTTCCATTTCCATTTCAGCCTCTGGTGGGAACCACCGTTGCTCCAAACTCTGCTTTTGTGTAGGTGATGACTGGCAAAGGAATCTCTGCCCAATGTTGGGGCGCTGTGGGGCACCAGGTTCCAGTCCACGGGGTTCAGGGTCAGAGCCATGTCGGACTTCCCTTGATGCATTGGATGGCACGTAATCCAGCCGCAGGTGTCCACCAGGGCCCTCAGGGTGAGGGCCAAAGCCTGACTCTAACTCTGGGAAACGAGGGCTCCCCTCTATCCCATAATCTTCAGGGTCCCCGAAACCCGGACGTCCAGCCCGCAGCTTCTCAAACAAGCCCTGGGGCCGGGTAGCTGTAAACTGGGGTTCGAACTGATAGTGCTGCTGGTAGAGCTGGTCACGGTGAAAGTGGCTGGTCTGAAAGCGGAAGTCATCCCCGTGGCTAACAAACATCTGACGGGACACCTGGCGGGACGAAGCAAAGTTCTCCATGGCTCCATCAGCAAAGGTGTGCCGCTTGAAGGCGTCCATCTCCAGATGCTTGGCTCGGAGAAAGCCCCGATTACCAGAGTCTCCACCATGCCCGGCTTCCATCTCTAAGTGCTTGGCACGGAGGTAGCCACGAGCACTGGGGTCTCCACCATGGCCAGCCTCTACCTCCATGCCAGGCCGACGTGAGAGCATTCTGAGCCCATGCATGTCTCCTGCACCCCCTGAGTGCCGAAATAGGTCGTCCCTGCGGAAGGCTGACAGGAAGTGACGGTCAGGGTCCAAGAAGGAAGGGAAGCCCAGTCCCTCATCACGAGGTGGGAACAGCAAGTGGGGACGCTTGGGGAAAAAGGACCCTGGTCCTCCTATAG
Organism: Sarcophilus harrisii; assembly: GCF_902635505.1. NCBI lineage: Eukaryota > Metazoa > Chordata > Mammalia > Dasyuromorphia > Dasyuridae > Sarcophilus > Sarcophilus harrisii. The sequence goes on along the minus strand of NC_045426.1, from coordinate 644,207,185 downwards.
GACCCCCCATCATGGGCCCTGGGCCCCCGTAGGGAGTCAGGGCATAAGTGTCCGCATGGGTCAAGGCCAGGGCCAAGGCCCCAGCTGCAGGGATCAATGGTTCAGACTGAGCAAAGAGAATGCGGAATTCTTCATCAAAGCTGGATACCAGCTCTCCCTGGAACACATGAGCGATGCTCCGATGAATCTTCTCAAAGGACCACATGAAACTAAAAGGAAGGAGACAAAGAGATCAAGAACGGAGAGGACCCTGGAGGATGAATCATAGTGGAAGTACCTCATAGAGCATCTTCTCAAAAGATCACAAGAAATTGGGAATAGGAGGAGGCAGGAGTTAGTGGAGAGAACCCAGAAATAAATTTAAGGAGAAGGTGGGTAAAGTAGGAGGGAAGACCCTACAAAGTCTTTTCTTTTCATACCCAGCCCTCTCCTGAAAAGCTCACCTGTAGCTCCCACTCAGCACCACAGCACAATCCACCAACAGGAACTTCTCCTTCACATGGCCCTTGAAAGACTTTCCTGTGCGGCAGTAATATGTAGGGCCCGAGACTGTGCGAACCCGAAGGAACTAGATAGAAAGAGGTATGAGTCAAGGGCAGAGGAAGTAAGGCAATCTCCATTCAGGCTCACCCCTGCAATGAACCCATTTGGTACAAGCTGAACCTCAGCCACTAAGGTTGCCCTTTGTTACCTCCTCCTTTGCCCCCTCCACCAGTCTCTGGTGTCCATGACACACAGGTTGAACTTCCCTTAATTATCCCCCATTCCTTTTCCCAAGTCACTCACATCCACATGATGCAAGTTGACCCGGCATTTTTCAGCCATGTCCAGAAAGTGCTGAGCATTCATTTCATCCAGGAGGATATAGACAGGGACCCGCCGGGCAGCTGCATCTAAGACCTCACTCAGCAGGTCTACATCTGTGAACATGTCCATCACAATGGCCACCACCTGGAAGATGTACAAGGGGCAGATGTGTTACTGATAAAATTACTTCCTCTGAGGTAAGGAGACTCCTCTTCTCCTCACTCATATAGCCTTGAAAGCTTTCTTTCCTATTCATCCCCATCAACAAAATTTCACACTCCTCAGAAGAGCTGTCATCTGCAATCCAATATGCACTCCCTCTCCTATATTTATATGCTGAAATAAAGTTGGTCCCAGCATCAATCCCTGGGAAACCCACCCAACTGTTCACAAATTCTCCATTCAGAAAAATATCCATTTATCCCTCTTTTGTTTCCCATCTCTAAATTTCCCTGGTTCCAACAAATAGGTCTACAGAGAAAGGTAACAAAAATAGTAGCTGACATTTACATAGGAATCTAAAGTTTACTGAGCATTTTACAGATATCTCACAAGAACCTCAAAAGAACTCTATGAGATAGGTACCAGGAATTTTATACCCATTTTACAGGTCATGACACTAAGACTCAGAATAGTGAAGAAAGTAGCAAAACAAATTAAGTATCTGAGGCAGGATTCCTATACTGTATCAAATTCTTCTCCCATTACACCTTGCTACTCACTCAACTGATGTAACAGTAAGAATGCAAAGATGACACAGAAGTGGTATCAGGAACCTTAAGAGCCAGAAGGATGCCAGTAATGAACGGCAAGGACAACAATAATTAAAAATGGCTTTTTGAATAATGAGACAGATCAAGGCAGGAAAAGGACTGATGAGCAATGACATAATCAACAAATGAACCACTCCAGGGGTTTCTCAACCATGTTGAATGATCTTCAGACTGAGACATGGAAGTAGGGGGAAAGGCTGTGGTTAGCACAGAATTAAAACCCAAGAGGGAAACAAGAGCATATCACCTGGGTTTGATAGAAAAGCATGGCACCAAGACTATTGAGTCCAATCCTCTTATTTTAGAGGCAGGGAACTAAGGCTCTGGGGATCAAGAACCTTACCCATATCACACAGTGATTTGAAATACACCATCCTGACTCCAAGTCCAAGACTTTAACCACAACATTTCATTATTTTGTGGCAAAAGTCAGTACATATCAGTTGGAGAATGGCTAAACAAATTGTGGCATGTGAATATGATGCCACATTGCCATGTCTTAAAAAATAATGAGTATGAAAAATTCTGAGAGATTAAGGAAGTTTTTTATGCACTAATACTGAAGGAGGTAAATAGAACCATCAGCAGATGACCACAATAATGTAAGAAAAACACTGAAAGACCATCAGCACTCTGAGCAATGTAGTCACCAGTCCTGACTCTTTCCCCCTTCCCAGCACAGATGTGTGACCTATAGCTGCAATATAAAGCATTATCACATATGCTCAGTGTGATCATTTCTTCTGCTTAGTTTTGTTTTTTAGTTTGGGGAGTTTGGGATTTTTTTTTTTTTTCATCAGGAAAAGGAAGAGAAATCACTGGGAAATGATAGTGATGTGAGCAAGAAAAAAATAGTAATAAGACACTTGTCTAAAAACTAAAGCATAGTATGGTCCTATAAATAAGAAGTATCAAGAGTGCTAAAACTCAAATGAGCTGAAGTTGATGAGAAAATCTAAGGAACAACTAGAGGGGATGAGATAATGATAACTAACAACCGAAGACAAAATTGTTTAACTCATATTTTGCTTGTCTTCTCCACCAAGGAAAATGTTCTTTGGTCTAAAAAGAACAAACTAAAAATAATTAATAGAGTAATGTCCAAGAGAGTGATTTGACCTAGTAAGAATTCATTATAGATTATCCTCTATTTGAATAACACAGAACTAGTCTATACAAACAGGAAATTACAGGGAAAAAATGGAACAATGTATTGTTTAGAACAAGGAACTAAAGATGCAATACAAGATGACCAATCTGGCAATTCTGAGTCTCACTATTCATGAAAAAAAAAAAGATATAAATTCAATAAAAAAGAGGCATTTGAAACATTTTTAGAAAGAAAATCAGATTTGAAGAAATTATTTGTTCCTCAAACACTCCATACAACAGAAATGCAACAAATATAGCAACCAAAAACAACAAAGTAACAAGAACCAAAACCAAAACAAAAACAAACAAACCATTAAGAGAGCCTTAGATCCCTCCTTTCTAAATGCATACAAGGTGACAAAGAAACAGTATTAAAAAAATGAGAAGTAATAGAGGGAAAGAAGGCCTAAAACATCACAAACTAAGCCTCACAACATTCATCCTTCAGTGAATTAATTTTTTTTGAAGGATTAATTGCAGAATGAGAGAGTATATAAAAGAGGAGAAAGAGAGGAAGCCGACAGAGAATAATATGGAATGCATCTAATCAAGTCAAAGGCTAATGATGAAGGGAAAATTAATTCCTCTACTCTCTGAGTAGAACTTAGGAAAGAAATAATTTTTAGAAAAAGGCATAGAAACTGAAATTTTAAAATTTATGAACAAAACAAGCTAAAGAGGAAAAGAAAGGTGTTTTACTTGACATTAATTGAGAAAGAAAAAAAAAAGAAGACAATCAACTATGTAGATAAAAACAAGAAAAAGGAACTAATAAATAAAACTCCCAAACTAGGGAAAGGTAACAAACATTTAGAGATGCTTCAGTGTGAGAAGAGAGCTGGTAGGAACAGGCTTGCCTTGAAATAAATGAAGTTAAAATAATTTAAAAGACTCTTTACAGAAGAAATAGGGAAAGAATAGGTCATATATCAGGCATACAGAATCACAGAATGGTAGATCTGGAAGGGACTTCAGCAGACATTCAGTTCAACCATACTCGGTGAGTAAAATTCATAAACTAGCCAACTTGTTTTTACTTGAAGCTCTCCCAGGGGGGAACCCACCACCTCTCAAGGCAGCCCACTCCATTTTTGGATAGCTCAAATTGTTAAGTTATTTTTCCTGACATCAAAACTAATTTGACTTGTCACAATTTCTACCTCCTACTCCTGGTTTTGTCCAATTGGGCCAGATAAAACAAGTCTAAGCTTTCCTTCACTTAATATCCCTTCAAATAAACAGATCTATCACATGCCCATCTTAATCCTTTCCATGTTAAACATGCCTGGTGCCTTTCAACTGACTTAAGACATGTATTCAAAACCATTCACCATCCTAACTGTACTCCTCTAGACACCCAGCAGCTTATCAATGTCTTCTTACATTGTGATTTGAAATGAACAGAAACCAACACTCCAGATAAGATCTGACAAAGTCAGAGCAGAATTGAACTACCACATCCTTATTCCTGGAAGCCACACTTCTCAGGATAACCAATGATTACATTATTTTTGGCTGCCATATCACACTGCTGCTGACTCACATGGAGTTTACCTTCACTAAAACCACCAGATGCTTTTCAGAACTGCTGTGTCATACTTCCCTGGCTTGTCCTTGTGAAGTTAAGCTTTTAAGAACATAAGCATAAGCCTTTACATTTGTCTCTATTGGGTTTCATCTTTATTAGAATCAGCACAACACTCCAAGTGCTGTCAGGGTCCTTTTGGATCCAATGTATTAGTCATTCCTTCTAGCTTTATGTAATCTGCAAATATGAGTATTTTATGACTTTCTCCAGTTTACTGATAAAAAATATATATATATATATTAAGTAACATTGAGCCAGAGACTCCTGGACTACTCTATTGGAGACTCCTTCCAAATTTTTATTGAATTATTAAGAACTTGTTCATTGAGCCCAGTCTTTCAGTCATTTATCTCTCCATCTTCTCCATATAAATAATATGAAATCACTTTTCAAAATGCATTGCTAAAATGCAGGCAAATTATATCTAGGGCATTCCCCAGTTTATCAGTTTAGTAACCTTATTGAAAAAGAAGACCTGTTCTTGATGAAGCCATATTGGTTCTTAATAATTCTGATTTTCCTTTCGAGATATTCACCAGCTACCTCTTTAATAAGATGCATTCTATAATTTTCCTGAGAAGCAAAGTCAATTTCATTGATCTATAGTTTATATACTATATTATCTTCCCTTTTTTGAAAATTAAGAGATTTGCCTTTCTCCAATCTTACAATACCTATTATATTTTCCACAATCTTTTAAATATTACTGATAGTGTCTCAATAATTCTTTCAGTATCTAAGGATACTCCTTCTCATTGGAATTATTTCCCTTTGTGTCTTCAGAATTTCATTTTTAAGCATCTCTAACCTCTTGATCTAACTTCCCCTGAAGAATTTTACTTCTTGTGATTATACCTGTCTTTCATCTGAACTCTTTGAAACTTGTTTTCCTAAAATCTAAGGTACACATCAAACTATATCCAGGTTTCCTCTTTTTCTATTACAGACTATCAAGAGAGAGTAGTTACTTTCTCTATTTTGATCCTAGTAACTAACTCCTTCCAATTAATGAGAATCAGCTCCAAATGTCTATTGGACATTTTAGAGTGTCTTGCATACAAAAATTCACATCATCAAAAGTAAAATTAAAGAATATTGATGTAACTGAGCAAAAATGTAAGGGTAACAGAAGAGTATCAGGGATGCTTAAGCTCAGAGAATGGAAGATCATTTTCACAACCAATGCTGGAAGGAAAATTGTTAACAGACAAATATAGAGGAGATTGCAAAGAGAAAAATCCACATAAATTCAATTATATAAAACATAAAGGCTTTTGTACAACTGAAATCAATGCATCTAGAATGAAACAAAATTTAGGTTAGGGAAAAAAATCTTGACATCAAATATCTATCTGATAAAAGTCTGATATTCCCCAGACATATAGGGAATTGATACTAACAAGATCAATGAGCCAGTCCTCAAATGAGTCATTAATGGAGATTCATAAATGGTTTCCAAAGAAAAATTGCCAACTATCAATGGCCATGAAGTTCACATTGTAAAACAGAAAGACCCACATTCAAATCCCACCTCTCATGTTCACAACCTATGTGACCCTGAGCAAGATACTTCAACTCTCTGAGTTCCAGGCTCCTCATGTGTACAATGCGGAAGTTCAATAGAAAGGCTTTTAAGGTCCCTTTTAGCTCTATTTAGAGTATATAAAATCCTAAGTGGGGAAAAAAATGCTTTAAAATCACTAAAAAGAAGAATGTAAATTAAACAACTCTAATACCACCTCAAACACAGGAAACTGGCAAGATGACAAAAAATGGAAAGGAGTGATGTTGGAGAAGTTATGAGAAGGCTGGTATACAAATTTTTGGTAGACCTGTCAACTGGTACAGCCATTCTGATAACCAATTTGGAATTATTTGAGAAAATAATAGAGAAAAACTCTAAGTTGATCACTGTGTTCCCTGTATATCTACATTAATCTCTTCAGCCAAAATCAATTTTTTCCTATTGAAATTGTTTCCCTTTGTGTCCTCAGAATTTCATTTTTAAGGACCTCTCAAACCTTCTGGGCTGAATTCTGCATGGAGGTGATTCACGGGGCCTGCATAAAGTAGCTGGAAATCCAGAAGCCAAGTTATCCACAGCTGGGGCTAACTAAGGTAAGGAGCATAAATAATCTAGTATAAAATGTACCCTGAAAACCATCAAGTTTCTGCAAAGAAAAGAATCCTGTAAAAAGTCTGCAAATAGAAGTGTGTCCAGTGGGGATAAAAACAGTTCCGTACTTGAGACAAAAGAGAAATTCTTTAAATCTTTAAATTCCCTCCTAAAATTTGTAGTTACTAAAGAGACATAGTCTAGCTGTTTTCATCAAAGACTGTCCTTTTATACAAGGTTATAGTTTGGCAAAGAATGCTAATCAAATATCTGGAGGGAAGACAAAGAATGAATGCCAATCAATTGTGGAAAGGTGGAATGAGCCATGGCAAATGAATGCAATGGAATATTATGGTGCCATAAAAAATTATTATTACTAGCCATTCAAATAAACACAGCAAGACTTTTTGGAAATGGTGAAATGAAAAAAAGAACTAAGAGAATAATACATATAAGTAAACCACGGCATGTTAATGAATTTTGATGAACAATCTTAAGTCTTAGAGGGCAGTTAGATGGTGCAGTGGAGAAAGCACAAGGGCCTAGAGTTAGGGAGATTCATCTTCATGAGTTCAAATAGCTGTGTGACCCTGGATAAGTCACTTAGCACTGTCTGCCTCAGTTTTCTCATCTGTAAAATGAAGGAGAAAGAACTGGCAAACCACTCCCGCATCTTTGCCAATAAAACCCCAAAAAGGGTCATGAAGAGTTGAAAACAAGTGAAAAATGGCTGAACAACAAAAAATCAGTCTTAAAGAAAAATATGGAAACCCACTCCGATTCTCTCAGTAGAAAGGTGAAGACTATCACTATGGAATGTGACAGGTTATTAAACAGGGATCTAGGCAGTGAGGTAACCCAGGGAGGAAAGCACTGGACTTAGGAGTCAGAGAAACCCGAGTTCAAATCTCACCTCAGACACTTTCTAGTTGTGAGAACTTAAGCAAGTCATTTAACCTATTTGCCTATTTCCACAACAGTAAAATGGGGATAAGACAAGAACCTACCCCCAAGACTTTGTGAAAATGGTTTTCTTTGTTACAATAAAAATTCAAAAGGGGGCAGGCGTAGGGATGGGGTTTTTAAGAGTAAATGACAATGATATAAAATCAAAAACCAACAATAAAACTTATTTTTAAAAGAAAATATACCCATCTCTAATTTACCTGGGTACCTGGGGATCTAATATGAAGCCTTCAGAGGCATCTCACTATTAGTGATTCTCTCTCTCTTTCTCTTTGTCTCTCTCTCTCTCACACACACACACACACACACAGAAGTACACAAATGTACATCCAGTCTCTCAGACCTCTAATCATTTGTGACTGCAAGTGACTACACTGGCAGGTAAGATGAACAGCAGAAGCTTACCAAAATTTCAACAAAGTTCCTCACACTCTTTATGCAGAAAAAAGGGAGCTCTATGAGCTAGATGACAATATAGTGGGTTAAATATGGAATTGACTGAATGGCCAGACCCAAAGAATAGTCATGAAAAGTTTAACATATGAACTTGGAGGGTCATCTCCAGAGTATGCTTCTAGGGATACGTGACCTTAAATTTAAGAGATTTAACTTTTTTTTGATGACTCGAATAAAATCTTAGGAAATATGCTTATCAAAGTTTCTGATGAAGCTGGGAGGGAAGGATGGCTTACACAGGGAATGAAAGTTAGGGTCTGAGTAGATCCTCGAAAGCCAAAAAGTTGAGCCAAATCTCACAAGATGAAATTTTGTAGGGATAAAGATGAAGCATTACACTTGGAATCTAAAAAAAGTCAACATCCCCTTAGCTTTTTGGGGATCTTAAGCTATATCATGAGAGACTTAAGGCCAGCACTCAGGTCTGAAGCTACAGAAATGGCACCAGCCCCAGAGCCAGAAGAGGGAGATCACAAGCAAAGGTTTGGTACTAGGCTGGCTGGGAACACACTGAATGTCAGAAGGACCAGACATTTGACATCAGGAGTGATCCAGAACCAAGTACATATTCCCTGTCCAGCATAATGCCTGAATGTGCCTACTCCTCTGTCACCTTGAGATACAGCTGCCAAACTGCTGCTAATTGTGAGTTTAGTCTAGCTCCTGAAAAGCCAGACAACCTACTAACTCCCATCTACTAATCCCTTGGCTCTCAGTGTTTGGAGAGGGAATATCACATCAACGGTGCCCTCCATTATCACAGGACTCCAAAAGATAGAGGCTCCAAGCAACTGGTGACTAAATTTGAAAATGTTAATTGCTCCCAATCCTAGTGACTCATCATCAATATCACCCAAAGCAAAAGTCAACTTCCCCCGCTACTTCTCCCTGACAGCCAATCCCATCACCTCCCTCCTTTGTCCTTTCTTCCTCTATCTCTCCTTTTCTCATGTCTTTCATCTTCTTGTGCTCACAGAAAACTGCTTCTTTACCACCAGCCACATTCTCCAGTACTGGTGACTCCTTCTGTGTCTCCTGATATATACTGAGACAGGTAAAGGAGTTGGTCCTCTTTGCTCCCCTGGGCCACATCCAGACCTTCCCTTGCCCACCATCATTCAGCAACTTCATCTGATCCATTCATCTACTGTATCTGGTCAGTTGTTTGATAATAGGATCTATTGGTCTCCAGAGGACTCTCCTTTATCAAGTATATTACCAGATTCAAAGTATTTCCCTTCAACACCAAGTACTCCCCTCCTCTCAGTGGACTTAAATCTACATGTTGATTTGTCCATCCTCCCTCCCTCTCTGTCTCTGACTCTTTCTTTCTCTGTGTCTCTGTTTCTCTTCCCCTACATCTTCCCTAGACTTTAAGCTTCTCTAAGGACAAGGCCTGGTTTCCCGCCTCTTCTCCCATAACTTGCTTCAGAGCTGAGCACAGCTGCTCAGTATAGACTTGCTGATTGGTCCTTACAATCTTCACTCCCCATATCTCCCCCTTGACCCCCGTGGCTGGTCCTGACCTGTTGGGCAGCTCTGATCATCCTTCGGGCCTCATCTTTGATGCTGGGGTTGTCAGGTGGCGGTGGTTGCACCAGAGTGGTCACCTCGGTGCCCTGAAAGCCAAAGGTCATAGGCCAACCAAGGTCAAGTTCAGGCACAGCCAAGTCTGAATTCACAGGCCAGTAGGTTCCAGAGGACCCATCCATGTCCACGTCACCATCTGCTTGGGGAAGGGATCCAGAGGCACTTCCCCGGGCAGTGGCATTCTCCCGGGAGGCATGCTGGGGCTGCTGCAAATGGCGGGTCACATGAGCCAGCTCGTCAGGACACAGAAAGTCAGGGGCTCCCTCATCGGCCAGGAAGCGTCGGTAGGCCTCAGCTCCCCCTTCAGCCAGGGCATCTAGGGCCAGCCGATAATACTCCTTGTAGTGGGGAGGCAGGTAGTCTGGAGCCAGGGGATTGTCCCCCTGCGAGGAGCTCTGAGATCGGCGCGCCATGGCAGTCGGGCCCGGGAGCTGCAGCAAAAAGCAAGACAATAACACATCAGAAGAGATGAGGCCCAGAGCTTCCAGGAAGTCAGTGACCTGTCCTCCAAATTGAGAAAGCACAGGCCATGCTCCCCAGACACATCCACAGAGTGAGACCCATCCTGGAACAACAACACCCTCACAAATATCCCTAGAGCCTGCTTCAGAACACCTCCCTACAAGCAGAAACACTACATGGCCATATATGGGTGGAGAGATGGGCTACATTCCTGAGGAGTCCCCAGAGGTCACAGTTCACTGGGAAAGCAGACACCAGGGTTAACTGGATGGGTACTCCCTGAAGGTTCAGGCTATGAAATATCCTAGTTCTACAGGAACAAGGGACCCACCCACCTTTTGGCCAGTAGGTCAGATCCGAATCCTTCTGAGTTCCTCCATTATTTCTCCAGTCAGGAGATGAGTACTCTAAAACCTTAGAGATATATAACACCTTAGAAATAACCTAATCTAAGTCTCTCATTGTTATAAAGAAAACTGAGGTATAAAGAGATATAGGGAACCTCTCTCTCCTCCACTCTTCTTAGCTCCCTTCATCATCACTAATCAGCCAGGAATTCAAGACCCCCCAACCTCATGACCCTTATTTATTACTTCTGCTGCAAAGAGGATAGAACCTGGAACACACCCCCAATTAAAGCCTCTCAAAATCCCCTATGGATGAGGGTGTAAAATGGAAAGACCCAGCCTGGGATGAGCTCTCACTAACACAAGAGGAAAGGAAATAACCCAGGTGTCCAGGCCTGAGCTGCCTCCACCCAGCCTGGAGGGGGAGCAGGGATATTGCATCAGGCGACACCTAGGCCCCGCCCCTGTAAGCTCATCTCCCAGAGCGGGGCAGGGCCTGAACAGCCTCGGGGCGGAGACCTGGAACCCCAGGTTGCCTTTACCTGGGCGGGGAGAGGTAGGGGGAGGGCCAGCCACGCCCCCTCATAGAGGCAGCTGGAAAACCCGGAGTGGAGAAGCACAAGAGCCCTTCCAAACCACTAACCAGACACCAGTTACTTTCCCATTGATACACACACACACACTTATACACAAACATGCATCCACACCAACACCATTACCTACCTGAAGGAATATTTTATTCCTCCACTTTCCCATTGCATATAAGCAAAACTTGCTTTTGTTAGCCCAGAAATTACTTATATACGTATATTGTCATCCCCTAACATTACACACACTTACTTATGAATGAAAAGAATTTTTTCTTATACTTAGACTGTTAGGCTGTGGTGTGTGTATGGGGAGGAGAGGGAGGTAGGATAGAGATAGGAGAAAGAACAGTGCATGGGGTCAGAAGAACTGAGTTCAAATAGTGACTGCTATTTACTGTTGGGCAAATCACTTAACCTAAGTTTTCTCACCTGTGAAATGAGAGGAGTTGGACTATGTAACCTCCAGAAGTCTCTTTCAACTCTAAATCCTTGACTGTATGATGTTACACACACACACACATACACAGACTCCTGCTAGTCTTCCAAAGACCCTTAATTATGCTCCACCCATAGACCCTACTACCCAAAGGTCTCAACTTTATCTCCTCAAGACCCTAATTACTCTCCCTCTCCCTTTCCCTTTCCTACCGTCTACAAGCCACATCCTATAGTGAACAGAAGTGAATCTTGTTTTCTAGGGAGTTCCAGCTGAATCCATTAACCATACACAGGCAGACCTTCCCGAGAGCCAAGCAATCAGGGGCTCAAGATATTTGGATGTTAGAAGTCATCTAATCTAAAGGTCAATTCTCTCATTTTATTAATCAAGACATTTGAGACCCAGTACATGCCCAGGTCTCATAGGTACTAAGTGGCCAGGTCCAAATTCAGTACCCAAAGTCCAAAGCTCTTTGCAGGGCACCACTTCTCTGAGGTGGTTCGACCCTGTAGTAGACAACCACTGTCATCTATGAGGCAGATTGGGGGAGGGGGGAGAGTGTATAGTGAATACACTGCTGAGACTAGAGTCAGAAGACCAGAGATCAAATCTAGCTTCAGATGCTTACTAGGTGTGTTGACCTTGGACAAGTTACTTTACCTGTCTGCCTCAGTTTCCTCAATTATAAAAAAAAAAAAAATTAAATGAGATATGTGTAAAAGTGCTAAGGATAATACCAGACACATATATATGTAGGTACTTAACAAATGTTTGTTTCCTTCCTTTCCTTCCTTCCTCCTGGTTAGAAAAAGTTTCTCACTTGCTACATATGGATACAAACTAGAAAAACATTTTTCTTTTTCTTTTTTTTTTTAATCAGTAGAGAAAAATGAGGATAGGAACTGGGCCCATGATTTCATAATCTGGTATAAGCAGATCCCAAATAAGGAAACTCCCTCTACAATGCAGGTCAGCATCATCTCTGCACTTCCAGTCTTAAAGAGTTGCCTAGAGCATTGAGAATTTAAGTGATTTGCCCAGTCACATGGTCAGCATATTTCAAAATGCAGGATTTGAACACTGGTCTTCCTAGATCTTGAGCCAGCTCTTATTACTGCAAAAAAACTAAAAAGGAAATACAATTTTTAAAATTTTTACTTAATTCTTGAAAACTTAAATTACAAAACTAAAAATCCAATTTATCCTTTGACATCATTGTTATTTTGCCTATATGCAGTAATTACAGTTAACCCTCACAAACTTTGTATTCACCTGAAAGACTCTGTAGTTTAAACTCCTTCCCCCACCAAAAAAAGAAAAAAATTATTACTACCAAGCCTATGACAGGCTTCCCCAGAACCGAAAAAGTCAAAAATATCTCTTTACCACTAAGGCCTGAGGTGTAAAAAGTGCCCTCTCTCCCCATCCAGAAATGGAGAAATACGATGTTCAATGGATCTGAAAAATCTACAATTGTATGCAGATCTTATACTGTCCATGTTTCTGCCACTCTGGATTTAACCTTGGTCTTCTGGGCATGTGCCCCCATAGACACACCCTTCCTAGACTTACCATTCTTCCCCAGGCCCTTCAACTCTCCAATTACACTTATAGATTCATAAAATATTAGCAATGGAAGGAACCTTGCATGACCTTACATGTCTAGTCCAAGCCCTTCCTTTGACAGACAAAATAACTGAGATTCAGAGAGAAAAGTGACTAACCTATGGTCACACAGCATCCCCTGTCCCTCATCACAGGATATGTGACAGGCTGAGTCTACGTGCTGAGATTTAAAATTAGGCCTTATAAATCTTTCCAGTACACCAAACCAGCTCCCACTCCTTTGCAAACTCCTTCCTCTCCCAGTCCTTTCTCCCTAAAAATTAGGACAATTCCTAACAACACAATCCAAAAATAGAATAGGCATCCTCTGGAGATGGGATCTTCAAGTAAAGATTTGATAGGGGGATTCCTGTCCAGATACAAGGTGGTTTCATGGCTTCCAAGGTCCCTTCCAACTCTGATATTCTGTAATGACTCTCATTTGTTTTCAATTCATTTCTTACCATCTCTATACCCATTATTCTACTCTTCCTTCCTTCAAAGTTCTTCATTTTCCTCCCCAAAATCCATTCTCCCCTTCCTGTCCTAATCCTCATTCTCTCTGTTCCTCACCCCCATTGTTCTCATTCTCCCCAATCTCCTCTCACCAGCTCCCTCCTTTTCCCCCAACCCCTTCTCTCACCTCCTTCTCTCCAACCCCTTTGTCCTTTTAGAAAATCTTTTTCCTCAAAATTTCTCATCCTATCCCAGTCACTTCTATTTATCAAGAACTTAACTTTCTTTCATTCATTTTTATTCTTTCTTCCCTCCTTCCACCTCCTAACTTTATTAATAACCTCTTGAGTGCCTGCCTTCAACCCTGGTGGCTATAGAGATAGGATAAACTACTTCAATGAGAAGCCAGAGTACCAAGGAGAACTGGCCTCCCAGGCTGTCAAGTAAAGTCCTTAGCCTTTTCCCTTCCCTGGGTCTAACCTGCCTTTCCTGGGGTATGAAACACAGGACACGACTAAGGCAAAACAGGAGCGATTCCATTCAGACAACTAGAAATAGTCCTGAAAGAGATTCTGAGATTTAAGACACAGGTAGGTGCCCTCTGAAAATAGGGGAAGAGGCCAATCACCTCCCTCCTGTGGTGAGGTCTATTCAAACTCTAAGCCCGGGAAAGTACCCTAACCCTACAGGAATCACAAACCCCTAAAATAAGTAGGGCACTCGAGAGAGTTAAGCTGGGAAGTTATTTTAACTGACCACATGAGGTCTGTGAATCGATTGGTCAATCAATAAGCATTTATTAAGTAACCACTATGTGCCAATCATTTGGCACATGTTGGGGGATACAAAATCAAAAAGAATTAGTCCTTGTCTTCAAGGAATTTACATTCTCCCAAGGCTACATTCTATGTATCTAGAACAGCCTCAGAAATAGTTCAAGAGTCCCTATGTCCCCCTCAAATCCAAATGGAGGGGCTCTGGAAATAGTATGGCATAGTGGAAATAATCTGGCTCCATTATTTCCTTCTGTGGGATCATAGATAACTCACTTTCTCTCTCTGATCCTCAATTTTCCCACTTGTAATGAAGGAATGGTCAAGTTATATCCTAGAAGGGATTCTTGCTAAGGAAGGTGGTCTCCATGAGCCCTAAAGATCCTACCAATTATGAGATTCTGTACATAATCTCCAACATCTGTGATCTATAAGTTTATGATCTCATTGATCCCAAAGTCTAGAAGTACTAAGACAGACATTTAAGGCCTTTAATATCAGCCTCAATTTCCACCCCTCCAGTTATCCCCTATAGCCCGGTGAACTATGACCCTCCACCCAACCCCCAAAATCTAACCTTTGACTCCCAGCCATGATTCCTATCCTCCCTGATCTTTAACCATCATAACGATGACCCTCTATAACTTCACAGGCATATTATTTACAGGTTATTCTCCATCAACACCAAGGGTTCTTAACCTGGCAACATCAAACTTAAGAAAAAATCAATAACTATGATTTAATTGATTTCCTCCAACTCTATGCACTTTATTTTATTCATTTAAAAACATTCTGAGAGGATCCACAGGTGAACCAACAGCCAAACGCAGTCCATGACACAATCCAAGTTAAGTAGTCACACTCTAAAATATACTAATGGCAAGTCACTGAAGCTTAGAAGCCAACTCAGTCAGGAAGCAGGGGTATTTTCCCTCTCTATTTTTCAAGGAGAGGAGGAGAAACATAGGAAGCAGGCGTGTTCATGTGGGATATAAGGAAAAGACAAGAAATAGGAATATTTATATAGGAAATGGGGGGCACAGACAGGAAGTAGGGCTGTTTATGTAGGAAATGGAGGGCACAGACTGGAAGTAGGGTTGTTTATGTAAGAAATAGGGGGCAAAACCGGAAGTAGGGGTGTTTATGTAGGAAGTGGGGAGCACAGAAGGAAGTAGGGGTATTTATGTAGGAAATGGGGGGCACAGACAGGAAGTAGTGGTATTTATATAGGAAATGGGGACACAAGACAGGAAGTAGGGGTGTTTATGTGGGAAATGGGGATATATATACAGGAAAGTAGAGGTTTTAGATAGGAAATGGTGGGTATAGAGAGGAAGTTTAACTAGGACATAAAGACATGTCCTAGTTACAGGAAATAAGAGTGTTATAGAGGAATGGGGGGTACAGACAGGAAGTAGGGGTATTTATATAGGAAATAGGGACACAAGCAAGAAGCATGAATTTAACTTGGATGCGGAGGGCACAAATAGGAAATGGGGGACTTTAGCTAGGATATAGAGGGCATTGACAGGAAGGACTGATAGAAAGTAGGGTAGCGGACTTTTCAAAAGGGCTTACAAAAAAAATAATAGATCAAAAGAAGGAAAGTTGGGCCCTGAACAAAAAAAAAGAGCTAGAATAAAAATTGATTCATATACTGAAAGGGAGAATCAGGACTCAATGGAAGTTCAAATAGGAAATTGTTGGGGCCACAGAGAGGAAACAAGCAGATATTTATCTTGGTTTTGGGGGCCATAAAAGTCGCAAACAAAAAGTGGAGCTCAGAAAGAGAAGAAATGGGTCATAGACAGAAAGGGAACAGAGACTACCAGTTAACTTGAGTAATTTGCAGACAATAACTACCCCTAGTCCTAAAAGTCAGTAGACCCAGGTTCTAATCTCATTTTGACAACAGCTTTGCAGAAGTTCTTAGGACAAGTATCGTCCCCCAGTTGCTTCCCACCCCTCCCCCACTCTACCTGGCACTTACACCACCTTAGGCCTCAGTTTCCTCCTAGGTTCAAAGACAGAGGGGAGTATACTCCCTGTCTCCCTAAGGTTCCTCTCAATACCACCACGCTGGAGTTTCTTTCTTGGCCCCAGGAAAGGAGAGCAGGGAGTCACTAAGTCCTCCTCCCAAAGCTCGCCTCGCCCAAACCTGCCCATATCCCAGATCATTCTGACCTCACTCTGATCTTCGGCCCCCCTCCAGGGACACTATTTCCCCCCCACCTGGAATCTTGCCTTCTCAGCTCTCTACGTCTCATAGACAAGCCCTCAGTAGGAAGGGCTGAGAGGACAGACCAACCAAGGAAATAGGTAGGGGGACTGAAGGCTGAGGAGGTCATTAAAAACATTGGGTCCCCAAAGCTGCCTTAAGTTACTCCACCCCCAAAAAAATTAGGCTGGAGAGAAAAAGGCTGGAAAGGTAGGGAGTCGGGCCAGGGTGCTCCCCACAACCCCTGCCCCCCATAGCCCTGTGTCTCACACTCATTTTCCCAGACACACCCAGAGGGACTCACATATTGTACTTACAAGGCAAATTTCCCCACTCTGAGCCCAGAGCACTTGAAGCTATCCCGAGTAAGTACACATACACATACACACACACACAACACACACACAGAGACCCTCCAAAGCCTGGATCTGAACTTCTATTTCATAATCTCCCTTTTCCTCTCACCTCTACCATCTCCTTAGCTCTGCCTAAGGTGCTGGAACTCAAGCCTGACCTAACCCCGCCCCCGCAGTGTGAGTTAGGGAAGTGAGACAGGGGAAACCTTACCTGGCCAGGTGAGGGCCCAGGGCTCTCCGGAGGTGACCACTGACCTGGTGCCGGCCCAGGCTGTCCCCTCCGCACCCGCACCCCACCCCGCTGCCGCTCCCTGCCTCCCTGCCCCACGGACTGATTCACACGCTCCCTCCCCCAGCCCAGCCCAGCCCTGCCCAGCCCCCTCTTTGCCTGCCCGGCCTGCCCGGGCAGCACCTCTGGGGGGGCGGGGAGCAAGGCCCCACCCCGGCTGAGAGGGAGACACACAAACTCCGGAGCTCCCTTACTTCCCTCCTCTCCTGCTCCCTTCCAGAGCCATTCCTTTGCCCCGGGACCTTAACTGAAGCAGAAATCAGGGTACAGGATAGAAAAGTCCTGGGGCAGACAAGGCTCTCCTGGGAGCCTTCCCCAGGTCAGGACCTGCCTTTCCAGGACAGGGAGAGCTACACCAAGCTGTGACTTCCTTAAACCTACGGCTCCCCTGACCCTAGCTCATCCCATATTTTCGTCAGAGACACTGAGATTACTGTGGAATTTAGGCAGGAAAGCCTTCATCTTCTATGATCCAGTTTGAGTGAGCTTCAAAAGCACTGTCCCTGCCCCCTAAGAAGTTGCAATTCAACAGGAGGCTGTCGTAACCATATATAATACATTATCTTACATCAAAAATACACTGAAAACTATGATACAAAATGCTCTCTGAAGGAAAATCTGGGAAAGGTTGTTCTCAATCGGGAGAGTCAGGAAGGCTTTCTAGAGATAACTTTTAAAAGGAACTTTAAAGAGAAGGGAATTCAACAAAATCGAGCAAGAGGGGGAATTCCAAGCAATAGTGACTTTCATGAGCAAAGACCCTGGGGGCAGGAGTGTATCCCCCAAAACCCAGGCACAGTGTTTTATGCACATTAACGAACTTAGTAAATTTTTCCAGAATGGAATAGAAAGAAATAAAATTCTATTCTATTAAACATTTATTGGACACCTACCATGTGCAAGGCACTAAACTAATTTCTAAAGCAAGGAGAGACTCCAAAACTCCCTCAAATACCCCTTCCCTGGCTCCTCTGAACTACTTTGTATACAAATCAATATGATACAAAGTAATTTGAAATTGAATTAATTTGAGAAAGAGTATACTACAATTGAGAAAGAGAGATCCGGGTTCTGAATTTTCCTGAATTTTGAAGAAATACAAGAAGTTTGAAAAGCAAAGAAGAGGAGGGGGTACATTCTGGACTTGAACTGTAACTGTAATGTAAGGACACATGAGACAGGTTGCCCAATTTCAAAGAGCTGTAGGTATTCTCATCTGGCAAAAGCTGAGAATCTGTTACATATTCTAGACTAAGGGATCTGAACATTTGGTGTATCTTGGACCCTTTGGCCTGCCTCAGAAGACTGTGTATCCCTTCTTAAAATAATGTTTTTAAATGAATAAAATAAAAGATGTGGGATTACACAGAAAACCAATTATACTGAATTACCAATTACCAACATATATATATATATATATATATATATATATATATATTTTTAAAGCAAATACACAAACCCAAGGTTAAGAAGACATTTGTCATTATCCTTTATCCTTGAATCTATCACCATCTTATTTTGTTGACAATTACACCTTGACAAACTCCATCCTGCTGGGTTACTCCTATCACCTACTTCCTTAACTTCCTATCCAATGTTAGTGAAAGGAAATGGAGAAAATAATATTATCTAATCTCATCTGGGTCCTCACTGCAGCAAGGTAAATAAACAATGTGCTATCCCGTTTTCCACAGCTACTATTTTAAAGATTCTCATTTCTCCTCTAGTTTCTCACAGTATTCTTAATTCCTACTCTAGGATAAGGCGCACTACTGAGAGCTTCCCTTTTCCTCTCTTCCTCATCTCACATCCTTCTGCCACCACTGTCTTCTCCTTCATCCTTTCTCAAATTAAGAGGTAGCTTGTCTCCTTGTCAAGCTCAAATCCTCTATAAGCACATATACCAATCCCCTCCCTATTTCTCCAGCAAATTGCTTCTTCTGCTATCCCCTTCTTTCTTTTCTTTAATTTCCTATCTATTGGCTTCATCTACCTCCTATAAACATGTCTACATCTTTCCATCCTTAAAAAGCCTTCCAGTGAGTCTATCCTCTCATAGTTATTATTCTTCTCTTTGTGGATAAATGCCTTGTGAAAGTTATCTATTATCAGTGCCTCCAACTCCATCTAAGCTCTTTGCAACCTCCAGCCTCACCATTCAGCTGAAACTATCCTAAAGATCTCTTAATTGCTAAATTAAATGCTAAACCTAATTATCTTTTCCTGGTCTTCATCTTTCTTGACCTCTCTGCTATCTTTAATACTGTTGATCACCTTTCTCTCCTAGATATTCTCTCCTTTGTGGGTTTTCATAGCATTGTTTTCCCTAGTTCTCCTATTTGACCAGCTTCTTCTCTGTTTCCTCTATTAGTTCTTCATATAGGTCATACCCACTAAACTACAGATTCCATGTTCCCCAAGGATCTAAGCCTTCTCTTTTTTTTTTTTTTTTTCCAATACTGTCTCACACAGTAATCTCATAAGGTTTCATGGATGCGACTATTATCTTGATGCAGATGATTTCCAGGTCTAAATATTCAGCCCTAACTTCTCTCCTGACTTATGTAGTCAAATATCATGAATTGCCTCTTGGACATCTCAAGCTGAATGCACTACAGGCATCTTAAATTCAGATGTCCCAAACTGAGTATTAGAACATTTCCCCAAACCTTGTTCTTTTCCCAGCTTTCTTATGATTGCTGAATTCTGCCATTACCAGCTCCCCACTCTCACATACCCTATATACACACACAATTCTTTGCCAAATCTTTTCTTTTTTTACCAAAACATTTCTCATATAGGTTTTCTTCTCTCCACTCATACAGCTGTAACCCTAGATTAGGACCACATCACCTCCCAAATCCCTCCCCACCATGATCCATTTTCTGTACAACTACCAAAATGATTTTTTCTAAAGCATAGCTCTGGTTGTGTCATCCCCTTTTCAATAAACTCCATTGGCTTCCTATTACCTCTAATATCAAACATAAACTTTGTATGACATTTAAAGATTTTCAAAAATATGTTTTGCATGACTTCACATGTATAATGGGCATTATAATATTTGTCTTCTTCAAGGGTAAGGTAAGAACTGGAGGGAGAAAAAGAATTTGGAATTGAAAAAAAACAAGTTTAAGGTAAAAAGAAATAAAGCTCTTCATAACCTAGCTCCTTCTTTAAAAAAAAAGTTTTATTATACTTTGTTCACCTCCATACATTCTATTGATCCGATTATAACTGGCCTCTGTCTCCCTCCTTAGTGCTCTTATCCACCCCCTCCCCCAGTGGCTGGAATATTCTGTTCCCTTTCCTTACCTCCGCCTCTTGTTTTACCTTCTTTCAAGACTCAGCTCAAATCTCACCTGCCCCAGGAGCTCTTTCCCATCCCACACCCCTGCCTTTCCGTCTCAAGCTATCTTCCATCTAAATATCTTGTATGTACCTAGTTATTTACCTATTGTCTCACCCATTAACTCTGCAAGCTTCTTGAGGAGAAGATTGTCTTCTGCCTTTCCTCATATCCCCAGCTCTTAGCACAATGTTTAGTACATAGCAAATATTCAATACAGGCTTGAGGTTCACTGACTGAAAAGGCAGGTTCGGTTCAATTCAATCCAGCAAATATTTTAAACAGTCTGCTGCTAGGTGATGCGTTCTGAAGAAAAAAAGTGCAACGGTCCTTATTCCCAAGGAAATTATAATCCACAAATGGAAAAGCGCGCAAAACACGGGGGAGGACGGAAGTGCTGAGAATTGCACGGAAAAGGCTGCCGGCCGGCCGAGAGGAATAAGGACGGCATTCCGGCCCCGGGGCTGGGGAGAGGGAGGAAGCCCGAGCAAAGGCCCCGCGTGGGTTCGGTTTGAGGAACAGCAGGCGTACGGTGTGGTGCGAAAGGGAATAACGTGTAATAAGTCTTCAGTTCCGCTGGAGCCAGATTGTTAAAGGCTTTCAAGGCCGAAGAGGAGTTTTCACTTTATCTTAGAATCAACATGGAACCGGAGAGTCACTGAGCAAAGAAATCACACCGTTCAGTGTTGCTTAGTTAGAGCAATCTGCCGGCGGAAGACTGAGTTAGAGAGTGGAGACCGCGAGATGGAGTGGGCGGCCAGAAAGGCGAGGAGGCCCTGACTCAGGCCGGCTGCGGTATGGGTCCGGACACGGTGAGGTCGGGGGAAGGAGGGGATTCCCACGGTGGAAGGTGATCCCTCCCACAGGAAAGCGGGCAGCACCTGCTGGGGGGCTTTCGGCGCCCGAGGGAGAGAACCAGCAGGCCCTGGGCAGCTCTGAGCTCAGAAAGACCCCACGCCTCCTTGCCTTCAGGGCGGCTTTTGGCGTTTTCTCGGCAAGCACCGGGCCTGCTTTGCATTCTCTTCTCCGGCCCATTGTACAGGCGGGAAAACTGAGGGAAACAGGGTCAGGAGACTTGCGCAGTCACACCGCTAGTGTCTGGCAGCCGGTCTCCTCTGCCACCTCGCTGCCCCAGTCCGAGATGTACAGAACTACTCTGACAAGGCGCTAACACGCTCAGCCTGCTAGCCCGAGATCCGCAGACGGGGGGAACGGAAGCAATCGGGGCCAAGAGGCCCGCACCGGCTCGGGGAGCTCGCGCCCGAGGCCGGATTCGCACTCGGCTCTTCCGCCTTCCGCTTCTAGGCACCGACCCGCCCAACCACAGAACAAAAATAAAGACTCTGGGTAAGGGAAAGCTAAGAGTGCAGCAGAAGCAGAACCCCGCCTCGGCACAACCTAATACGCCTGTCCCCAAACTAAGGCCCTCAAATGTGCTGTTCCTTCAAGATGATGGCCCCGGATTTAGGACCCTAAAGAGAACCACGGAACCCCCCACCAGAACTGACAGACGCAGCGCCGGGCAGGAGGCGCCCCCGTGTGGGCACGCCGAGCCCTGCAGGGCCGCGCGCGGGCATGCGCATTCACGCCGCACTCTCCCGGAACCTGAGAGCCCGAGAGCGCGCAGGCTGGCACGAACTTGGTGTTGCCGGGAAACCAGCCCCAGCCGGCAGCGGGAGGGGCGGGGCGGGCCGCCGCCCAGGTGCGAAATTTGGGGAGGGGAGGAGGCCAAGAGGGAAGGGGCGGGACCGGAACCGGAAGCGGGTCTAGTGACCTCTGTGAAAACCTGTTCTACCTCTTTTCCTCCCTGCCCTCGTTTCTTCTTTTCTGTTCTGTCACCCCCTCCCCTCTTCCGATGTCCCCTTCTCGGTCACCCCCCCCCTCCTCCTCTTCTGACTCTTCTCACTCCCTTCTAATCTCCCCGCTCCAGTCACCTTCTCTTCGTCTTTTTTTGCCCCTCCTACTTCACCCCGCTTCTCACCTGACCTCCCCAGCTAAGCCTTATCCCCTCCTCTTCTTCTTTGATTCCTCTCCTGTGACCCCCTGCCTTGGCCACGCCCCCTCCCGTGGCCCCTCCCCCTTCTCTGTCTCACCTCTTTTTCTCTTCCCAAAGCAGCCTCTCGATCTTACCCTCCCGCTGGTCCCTTCTTGAGCCACCTCTTTTGAGTTCAGGTGTTGGTGATGCAAAAACAAAATGAAAAAGATGGTCCCTGCCCTCAAGAAGCTTAGAGCCTACTGGGTGATGTAACATAAACATAAGTATATGCATGACAGCTGGAGGAGGATGGGGAGAGAGAGGGGACATTCACAAGGAATAAAAAAAAATAATTCTTCCAGGGAAAGCCCGCAATCTGAACCTTAAAGAAAGCTAAGGATTTTAAGAGAGAAGGGCGAAAGGATGAGTGTGTTCCCGCACCAAGGTTTGCGTGGAGTTGCGTGCCATTGTTGGGAGTGCTACAAGGAGGCTAGTCTGGCGGGAACCTAGTTTGTGAGGAAAAGTGATCAGCCTGGAAAGGAAGGCTGAAACTTGGTTGTGAACGGCTTTAAATGCAGTCTGGGTAGTTGTCTTTTACCTTCCAGCAGGGGTTCTTAACCTAGAGTCTGTGAATTTGTTGTTCTGATTTTGATCATTGTATTTCAACATAATTGTTTTCCTTGCTAATCCTGTGTGCTTTATGCATTTAAAAACACTTTGAGCAGTTGTCCTTTACAACACAAAATCCTTTTCTTAAAGGATAGGGAGACATTAACTTCCATCCACTCCTCTTAGTTCTCTTTTTAAAATTATATCCTTTTCACCCAATGGGGATACCCCCAAACCTTCTCCCCCCCCCCCATGAGAACTAAACAAAAACAAAATCCAATCCAAAACAAAGCTAGTAAAAACAAAATTCCATTTTGGCCACATTAAACAAAAAAATTGTCTCATTTTAAACTGTTTCACCTCTGTCAGGAAAAGGGTAGCTTGTTTCATCATTAGTACTCTGAAATCATTGTTGGTTATAGATAAAAGTTCTTACTTATTTCAAGGTCAGTTGCCTTTGTGTAAATTGTGGTACACAAATTGTTCACCTGGATCTGTTTAGCCTATATCAGTTCACATAGGTATTTCCAGGTTTCACTAAAAACATCTCCATTCTTTCTTATAATACAAAAGTATTCCATCACATTTATATACCGTAATTTGTTCATCCATTCTCCAATTTATGGGCACTCCCTCAGATTTCCACTATTTGCCACTTCAAAAAGAGCTATGAAAATTAGCCTTTCTTTCATATACTTCAAATGCTTGAAGACAAATATAGTTCCCTCTCCACTTCTTCCCTAAGCTAATCAAGTTCACTCAGCAAGCACTTATTGAGAGTTTATTATGTATAGGCACTAGACTAAGCTCTGGAGATGTGAATAACAACAAACCATTGGCAGTCTTTGCCCTCAAAGAGTTGACATTCTAAGAGGCAGAGACAATATGTAAATTAACTGGTATATACAGGATACACACTAGGCTATAGATGGAAGATGCCTTCAACTATTACTCATAAAATGAATAGTAGGCCCTTCCTCACGCTGACTGCCCTTCTCTATTCTCTCTCTTGCTTATCAATGCCCTTCTTAAAGGCCTTCCCCAGACCAGAAATGAACGCAGTACTACAGATGTTTAACCAGGACAGAGTAAACATGTTTTAAGGGACTTATTTTGCAAGACACTGATCTTGACATTGAGGATACTGAGACAAAAATATAATAACTATCCTTATATTGTGTAGAAGAGGTAAAACATGGAAAGAAAGATGACCAAGAAAAGTTGAGGGAGAGGGTGCTAACACATAAAAAGATGAGGGAAGGCTTCCAGGAAGAGGTGATATCTGAGCTGACCCTTGAAGGAAAATAAGATTCAGAGGAAAAGATTAGAAAGGAATTCATTTTTGGGAACGGCTTGTGTGAGTGCATGGAGTGGGCAGATGGAGTATGGAGTCCAGTTTTTGAGGTAACAGAAATGAGATTGGAAGGCCTAAATGCCAGGGTAAGGAGTTTATATTTTGTCCTAAAGGCAATGGGAACTATAGAATAGGGGAGTGATATAAGATCTGCCTCTTAGGAAGATTATTTTAACAGGTATGTGAAGAATGATTGAAGATAGGAAAAAATGAAGAGCAATAGAGTTGTTGCAATAGTCTGGGCTAAAAGAGAAAAGGGTTTGATTTAGGTATGGTAGCATTGTGAGTGGCGAGAAAGTGAGAGAAATAGGGAAGTTTAAAGAATAGCTTTAAACTTAGCACTTAGGGGGAAAGATAATAAATTCCATGTTGGCCATGTTGAGTTTGAGATAGCTGTGGAACATCTATTTGGAAATATACCATAATAACTGGATTCAGTTATCTCTGCCTTCAGTTACCCTTCCCCTGTCATCTTCTGACTTCCCCAATCACTCCCTCCTTATTCCCTCTGATTTCTTCTTCAACTACTCTTTTCCTTGCTTTTCTTTGGCCTCTCCCTGTTTCCCACAATTTCTCCCAGTCTACTCCTTATCTGACTATCTCCCTCAGAGCTGCCTTTAGCACAGTGCCTGGTACATAGCACTAAATAAATGTTTGTTGAACGAATGAATATACTCTGATTCTCCCCTCATTCATCTCCTCTCTTGATTCCTTTTCACTTAACCATTTCTACTTTCATCTCATCTCTCCTTCCTCTGATGTTCCCTTCTTCTCTTCCCTACCTATCTCTCCCATGATTTCTTCCTCTCTTTTTCCTTTGAACCTTCCTCAGTAATTCCCATCTTTAGCACCCTCTTCAATCATTCTGCTACCTGTCTTTTCCTTCTGATCCCCCTCTCAGTCAACTCCCCCTGTCACAAGAGGATGAGTGGTAAAAAGCGGGGGGTAAGATCTCCTGCAGTATCTCGGAAGGTGACAAAGCCTAGCCCTGGGCCTAAATCAAGGGCACCTCCTGGTGAGTTCATGGGCCTCCCCCAACCACAGTCCCAGGGCCGATCCTCAACCCTACCCCCAATTCCCTTTTTCACTGACTATTAAGGGCCTTCCTACCCCACCTCTAATTTTATATCTGATGCAATGGGTACTCCTCAGACTCCTACCAACTCTTTCCTGACTTACTGAATAACCTTTAGACTTAACATATACATTCCCTTCAGCTTCTCCAAATCTACCTCAGATCTAATAGGTATCTCCTAAATTCTGCCTCTCTAATCCACTTCTGACCTACTGAAAACTTCTTCAAACCCCAATCATCTCCAGAGATTCGTTCTTAATTCCTGAATTTGGAGTGGAAAACTGGTCAAAAGAGAAGCTTGTGTTCCCCCAGAGTTCAGGATAGTGTCACTCTTATAACCGTACTGGAGGGGAGGGAATTGGACAGGGTAATAGTAGGGTTAGATGATTAGCTATTGAAAATATTTTTGTTGAAGATAATGTCTTAGATTTAATGATAAAGATCAATTAAATTTGATGTGGGTCTATCCATAGTTAAGTATGGGTTTAGTCTGTTGTAGGGGAGAGGTAAGAGCAAAAATGGGGTAGAGATTGAGATCAGAGAAGAGATTTAAGAAAGAGGTAGTATTATGTTAGAAAGATCATTATACTTGATTGAAGTCAAGAGTTGGGTTCAAAACATTTGTGTTCAAATCAGTACTTATTACCCATATAACCTTGAGTTACATTAGTCTCCCTCTCTGAAAAATGAGTGGGTTAGACCAAATAATCTCTGAGGTTGCTTCAACACTAAATCTATATTCCTGTAATTTAGCACAGCCACATATACAGAGTGCCCCAAAGGTTAAAACTTTACTCATATTTTTGAGACTTCCCAAGTCTTCTCTTTCCTAGGCTATTCATTCCCAAGTTCGCCCAATCAACAAGCCCCTATTAAGAAGTTACAATGTATAGGCACTAAACTGAACTCTGTAGATATATATTAAAAAAAAAAAAAAAAAAAGGTGGGGGGCAGCTAGGTGGCTCAGTGGATAGAGCACCAGGCTTGAAATCAGGAGGACCTGAGTTCAAATGTGATCTCAGACACTTAATACTTCCTAGCTGTATAACCCTGGGCAAGTCACTTAACTCCAATTGCCTCAGCGGAAAAAAAAAAAAAAAAGGCACTGAAGTACTTGCCCTCATAAGAAGCAGAGACAATAGGTAAATTGATTGGTACATACAGGATACATACTGACTAGATGGAAGGTTCCTTCACCTCTCACTTACAGGATGAATGGTAGGTAGGCCCTTCCTCATTCTGGCTGCACTTCCTCCTTTCTCTTTCTTGCTTATCAATAGCCTTCCTAAAGTATGGCACCCAGAAATGAACACAGTATTTTAAATGTCTAACTAGAGCAGAGTAAATAATCCCAATTCAACTCATCTAATATGTATTAAGTGACTTATTTGCTCAGCACACTGGTCTTAGCACTGGGGATAAAGAGACAAAAATATAATTCTGTCCTCAAGACCTTACATTCTGTAGAAGAGATGCAACATGGAAACAAAGATGCCCAGGACCAGGAAAGTTGAGGAGGGAGAGATTGCCCTGAGAAGATGAGGGGAGGCTTCCAGGAGGAGGTGACGCCTGAGTTGACCCTTGAAGGAAAACAAGATTCAGAGGAAGAGATTAGGAGGAAGTTCGTTTCCATCCTGGGGAACCCCAAACAGCAGGACAAAGCAGCTTCAAACTAAATAGATTATGCTCTCTGG
Organism: Sarcophilus harrisii; assembly: GCF_902635505.1. NCBI lineage: Eukaryota > Metazoa > Chordata > Mammalia > Dasyuromorphia > Dasyuridae > Sarcophilus > Sarcophilus harrisii. The sequence continues at coordinate 644,180,146 of NC_045426.1, read as the reverse complement.
TCCTCAAAATAACCCAGAGTGATCCCAGAAAAACATGTAATGAAAACATGTAATGAACCCTAAATGAGTTCAATATGCTCCCAGAAATATTTTTCTCATTTATGACTGATCCCTGCTTACCCTAGGGTGATACTGGTGAAATTTTAAGCTAATCCTGAAAAATCAATTCCTCTACATTTCCAAATCTCAATTACTCCCACCAAGATGCTTCAATCTTCCCATTTATCAGCACTTACCAATGCATGTCACTATCACAAAACCATGTCCAATCTATGGAAGCACATACTGGTCTCCCCAGACTCAAGAGATGTGTGCTATTCATAGCCCTCAACCCTTCTCATTCCATTCCTTCCAATCCTATATCTCAAGCCTCTAGGTCTCACAAGATTCCCCAAGTTGGATCAAAGGTTCCAGGAGAAGCCACCCTCTGGGAGAGTTTAGGGAGAACAACTGTTTACCTTTCCCAATACACCCCCACCCTGCCAAGCCTCACATCTGAGTCCCTGAAATAGCCCCAGCTGAGTCTGAGGCTAGGGCCAGCCTCCTTAATGGGAGTAATGAATACAGCCATGGCGTGCTTCCCTGATCCCTAAGCACCCAATAAATGCCAGGGAGGGGGACAAATCAACCAGGAAACCAGCCCTTAAGGGGAGATGGGGGTAGGGCAGAAGAGGATGCTTAGAAACATGAGCTTTCTCTGCTCTCTATCAGTCCTGACTCACCACACTCAGGCTCAGTCTCTCCCATCAACACAAACATGAACATATACCCTGCACTTCAAGCAAACAGATGATTCCCCATACACACATGTAGATATGCATATGATCTCCTCCTGGGAACATCCTTCTTATGGGAGTGCTGCTCCAAAAACACACACACACACATGCTGTCCCTAACATAGCATCATCTGAACACATAGATGCATATCATCTCCACAGGAACAATTTCACCCCTAATTTCTCCATTCTTATTATTCCTTCTCTACCTCATGTTGACCTGGGATTCTATAGCAGTTCCTCCTTTCTCCTGTACTAATCCCTGTAAACCCATTTCACAGATTTTTGGTTTCCAGTCTGCCCATTTGAATGCACCCATTTCATATTCCTTACCTGGCCAGCATCCTCTCCCAGAACATTTCCCATTACTCATATGTACTAAGCCTCCTTGATTGCTTCCTCAAAAAGATTCCATCACTGGTTGTACAGAATACAGCCCATCATACATGCTTATCATCTCCTCAGATTCTTGCCTAGAACGTATTTCATTCCACATTCTATCATACATCCTCCAAACCTCTGTTTACCAAATGCTCCATTATAAGACTACTAACCCCCTTGCCCATGTCATGATCTATTAACTCTTTGCTAGCTCTCCCCACTCTTGCTTAGAACATGCTCCATCATGTCTTTCAGCAGCCCCTTCCCAGAACATGTTCTATCACATACTTGCCAACCCATTGCTCAGAATGTGTTCCATCACATCCCCCAAACTGCTTGCCTTCTTATGCTTTATCCCCCCAGCTCCTTCTAAGACAGACATAACATCAGTTGCCCAATATACGATTAAAGCAATATATCTATTCTATTGCCTTTTCTAGTCAATTTCCCATACACACTTAGCTATTCCTCACTAGTCCCTTCCCTAAGAGGACATGGTTCTCCCTGCCCAGGCCCCATGGGATCAGTGACCAGCTTGTCCACCAATTGAGACATCAGTGACTAGTATCTCTGTGGAGTCCTCTCGGTGGTTCATCCATCCCTCCAAGATGTCAGTGACTAATTGAAAATATACACCACCTCCAGTGGTGCCCCTTGGCTGTAGGCCCTAGTTCTTCTCTCAATGACTTACCTGAACATGCACCTGTTCCTCTTGCTGTTCAAAGCCACCTGTCCTTAGCTGCTCCAGTTCCAGGGCCAACTCAATCCCCTCCATTCGTACCCATGCATGCTCTTCTTGTAACTGCTCCAGCCATCGCTGTTCCTCTTGCCATAGCTGTTCTTCTCGCCACAGTTGCTCCTCCAACTGCAATTGTAGCTGGATCTGCTGCCGGCGGTCCTCCAATAAGAGTTGCTCCCTCTCCAGACACAGCTGGACCTCTTGGAGTCTCAATACCTCCTGGGCCAGGGCCGGGTCAGGGCAGCTGGCCCCATATCCCCCCAGCTCCATGGCTGAGACTAACACCAGTTCTGGGCTTGCAGTTGAAGCCTCTACCACCTCTATTGCCCCTGAGCAATCTGATCTGACCATTGGTTCAGGGTGCCCCACAGGAACTGACTTGCCCATCTCATCCATTTCCTCTATCACGTGCTTTCCCTGACCCGCCCCATCCTGGGGGGCCCCTGAGGCCAGTGGCCTAGTCTCAACCACAGAACCTGTCTCACCCCCTCCCTTCCGACCCCGGCCCTGTTTTTTAGTTCGGGGTCTACGGGACCGACTACGCTTCCCAGACATGATGTCCAATCTAGGCTGTTGCACCTCAAATGACTGTCTGCCCTTCTCTACTGGTCACAGTACAGTCTCAGTCCCCAACACCCTTGAGGGGCTGGTCATGTTGCCCAAAGTGTTATCTCTGACCAACTTCCAGCAAAGTATTTAAAAATGGCACAAATTCCCAGAGATGAGTGCCAGGACAGGCCAGCCCTCAGGCTCACCCACCCCTCCGTGGTCCCGTGCTTGCCTGCCTGTCAGCCAGCCGGTATCCTGTCTGGTCCGTCTGCCTCTTCCCCCAAGCACCCTCCCGGTCCTCCAGCCAGCACCTCCAGCCTGAGAGCTTTCCGAGTGTCTCTTTCAGCCCAGGAAGGCTGGGACTAGGCCAGGCTATGTTGGAGAGTTTATAGGGACTCCGAGCTGCCGCCTCTCAGCCAGGCCTCAGAGGCTGACTAACAGGCTGACACATGGCAGCAGGGACTTTATGGGCCACAGGCCTGGTTAGCCAAACCAAGGTAGAGCTACACAGAGACAGAGTGAGAGAGAGGCAGCTTTCACAGAGACAGGATCTGACAATGTGTTTACAGCAACTTGTTGGGTCCTGTATCTGGGCTGGGCGTACACCCACAGCACTTCCTTATATGGAATCACTTCAACCCCCTGCTGATGGACCGGGAAACTCAAACCTTAAACCCTCACTTAGACTGTGTGCCTTGGACCCTTAAGGAGCAAGGGTACCTTGAACCCTCACTGACCACTTGGTTTTGTAGTGACAAACCATTGATCATAGAATTAGTTGTCAAGCAGTGTAGCTGTTCAAAAAAAGGGTACTAAACTTAGGATATCTTAAATTTGAAAGATAATATGGTCTAAAAGAAACTATATTGAATTTGGAATCTGAGAGCCTGAATTTGAATTCTAACTTTTCTACTGAGTGATGCTGGACAAGTCTCACTCCTCTAAATGATATTGAACATGCCTTTCTGTTCCCCAAATCCTAGGAATTCAGAAAAGTCCCAGACCCTCACTGATATTAGGAAATCCAGAACTCAAATCCTCCCTAACTCACTAACTAATAAACAATCAGCCTTCCAGCCAACTGACCCAGCCCTCAATGACCAGGGAAACAAACTCCAAATCCAGAGATTCTGAAATCTGTGTGGGTCTGACTGTGTTTGCTTCTAGGGGAACACTATAGGAATACAGTACAGAGAGTATAAATCCCTATGCCCAGAGCTATTTGAGGAGATTATAGATGGCACATAGAGTCTTTGAAAGGTTTACAAAGTGTTTAACATACATTATCTCATTTGATCCTCACACCAACAAGTAAAGTGGGAGACCACAGCTCAGAGTTTAAGAGACTTGCCTAATTATCCAAATATCCAAACTAAATCCAAATCAGGGCTCTTCTGAATCCAAGTTTAGGTCTTTTTCTTTTATACTGTGCCCTCCATGAGCTATATTGGAAAAGATTACTAACAATAGGAGGTGGCACATAAGCAGTATTGAGTAGTGGAGCCGATGGGAGCCTACCTTGAATTCTGTGGGCTCAGAGGAATGTAACTATAAATAGGAAGGGGAAATCTTTGTAGACTAGGACAGAAAGTGAGGGTAAGGTAATTGAGGTATTTGCTGATCACTGAGGAAAGCCTGAGCTTGTAGACAATCTGTAATGTTGGGTAGGTTTTGGGTCAGTGGAGGATACTCGGGTAAGCAAATGTTTAGAGGCTTGAAGGTGCAAGATATGTTTGAGAGCTGTGAGCATCCTGGCTGAGGGGGAGTGTGATTGCTGCCTTCAAGTATTAGAAGAGCTTTTGAAGCACAAGAGGTTATCTTGAGAGAGCTAAATGAGGAGCAAAGGGTAGATGCTGAAAGGAGGCAGGTTCAGGAGAGATGTCGGGCAAAGGTTCCTGACAATGAGGGCTGTCCAAAAGTGGACAGGAGGCCCACGAACAAATGCTGAATGACTACTTGATGGGAAGCTTACAGAGGGGATTCCCACTCAGCTATGGGTTGTATTAGATTAGACTTTTGAGGTTCCTTTTTGATCTGAGAATATAGGAATGGGAAATCATGCAGTATGCAGAGATAAAAGAAGAGGAGATAAAACCAGACCTTCCAGATTGTGAAAGGCCTTGAATGCCAAATGTATGAGTATGAGCTTTACCTCAAAGTCAAGGAATCCAGAGAAAAAGACCAAAGATGGCCAGATGGCCAGAATTGCTGACTTCTGTACTAATTTCAGCACTTCCTCCCTTCTCCCCTCTTCTTTCATCACCCCATCACTTGATGTGCTATTTCACACAGACTCAAGGCTTCCTTGCTTATGAGAGTGTGAAAAGGGGGCTCTTTTAACCAAAACATAATTGTTAAACAAATACTTTCTTCTAAAGTATTTGGGTATGTAAAAGTCCAGTAGAAGTTGGTCCTAGGGAGACAAAAAATAGGAAGGGGCCAAGGGGTGCAACTGGGTAGGGCCAAGATGAGACAAACAGTACTGAAGAAGGGACCTGGGTGGGGGTTCTCTAACAGCAGTATCTCAATCCCTCCCCTTCCTCACTTCTTCCCACCACAGTCTGTTTCGGGTGAGTCACACCAACGCCCAGAGCTCCATAAATTCCTCCACCTACCGGCCCTTCAAGTTTGGCCTCCCAGAACCCTCCCCCATCTCCCTGATTCCCCACCCTCCCCTCCCTTTCTTTCCTCTCCCCATTGGCCCTGGGAAGTGGCAAGAAGAGCAGCCCTGGGGGGAGGGGTGTGCTGGGCAGGGCCAAGACAAGCATTAGGGAAAGTAGTAGTGGATGTAATATGGGCCCATTAGGGAGCATGGAAGAAGACAATCCTAAGTGCTGCCTCACCTCCATTCAGTGGTCACTGAAGGCACTTCTGTCGGGAGTCCCCAAATCTGACCGCCTTCCCATGACCCTGGCTTGCTGGGTGACCTGGTGAGTCACTAATCTTTCCAGGCCTTCAATTCCCCTTTAGGCATTATAGGAAGAAGCTAAAGCTACCTTCAGAGGGAGATGGACTAGCCCTTGGAAGTCAGGGGTCAGTGGCCAGACATGTCCGAATTTCCCCCAAACAAGTCCTACCTGTAACTTGGAGCTGGAGTGTGGTCAGTGTACTAGGTGCTAGAGCTGGAGTCTGGCTCAGTCATTCCCTACTTGTGTGACTGAGCAATCACATAACCTCTCTAGGTCTCAGTTTCCTCACCTGTCAAATGAATGAGTGGGACTAGATCACCTCAAATTTCTCCTAGCTCTAAATCAACGATCCTATGTCCCTTTGTACTTCCTTACTTTCCATATGTAATCAGCAATCTGTTCGTGTTGATTATATCAACAAATATCAAACCAAATGTTTGGCATTCAAAGTCTTCATAATCTTCTCTTATTAGATTCAAAGATTTCTTAAGCAAAAACTGTCTTTTGCCTTTTTTATATCCTCAGTGCTTAGCACAGTGCCTGCTTCTTAGTAAAGGGATAATAAATGTTAATTGATTGTTTGACTCTGAAAAGGCTTTTAAACAGAGAACAAAATTTATTCAATAACAAATATTTCATATGGAAAAATCCATTATGAATAAATGAAACATTTAAGCCAGAGTTATCACACTCAGGAAAACCTGAGTTCACGTACTAGCTATGTGACCCTGGGTATGCCTCAATTTCCTCATCTGTAAAATAAGCAAACTAAAACTGAAATGACTAAATAACCACAAAAATTTCCTTTAAGTTCACCTTTTGCCTGGACAATCATACCAGTTTTCCGTGCCTCCAGTTTCTTCCCTTTCAGTCTATGTTTCATATTACTGCCCCAGGTAATATATCTAGTACATAGGACTGACCATGACACTGTTAACTCAAAAACCCTTGAAAGCCACCCCACCCTTCTTAACTAGAAAATACAGAACTTAATCTGACAATGAAAGCCCTCTCTAATCTCACACTCTCCTACCCTCCACACAGCTGCTGTCTAAGCAGGCTAGACTACAAGTTACTCCTGGTCTTCATTCTTATACCACCATCCTCACCCACTCCAGTCCCGGACAGACTCCAGTTGCCTTTTTATCTGCTGAAATCCTTTTCCTACCCCCTTCTCTCCTCATAAGTTTCATGTCACTTTTTTTGGATTTCTCCTTTGCCCATAACCTTATGTTAATATCACTATGTCATTGCACCCTTATATTAAGGAGTAAGCCCCTTGAAGGCGATGACTTTGTGCTTTTTCATCTCTCTAACTCTTAATACAATGTTCCTGTTACCTACTGTTACACATAGTAGGTGCTTAATAAACATGTGTTTAGTAGAATTGCTGAATCATTCCTTGATCAGGAATCCCCTTAAGGAAGGTGTGTTAGAGCATTTGTTCACTAAGGATGTCATATGTGGGTTTTTGCTGCTAATAATGGTGCATGTGGAGTTGACTTGTTAAAGATTGTTGAGTGCAAAAGGAGTTCTAAATTAAAGGCCGACGCTGGGAACCTTTTAGGAGCCCTATAAACATGACTGTGACTCCTGGGGTGGGGCACAGGGAGCCATACTTCCCATTTCTCTTACTAACAACTATCTTCCTCAAACCAGGGAAGTCAGATAGTGGTGTTACTCCTTCACAGACCACAGAAGCCTTACCTTCCGTTCCGGACAAACCCACTCCACCCAAAGGTAAGAACAGGTATGGAATTATCACAACTGTGCTATGGCTCCCTAAAGGCTCCTGCAAGTCTAGGCTGAGTTCTTACCCTTCCAGTGAGGGATCCCCAACATAGCCCCTCACTGGATGGGGCGCTCAGAATAGGCACAATAAACAGGAATTAAGTAAAGGCAGACTGTTTATGCCTGTACTGGGTATATATGTATGTATGTACATCAACATCTGTGTCTCTTAGTGTGTCTCTCTGCCTGTGTGTAATGTGTAGTCTCCCTCTTCTGGCTGGAGAGAGAAATGTCCACCCAGATCTGAGCTCTCGAATCCCTGGGACATACTGCCTTATTTCCCTGCCTGCCTCACAGCTTCCTTTAAACCCTTTGCCCTCTACTCAGAGGCAGCTGGTGGTGCTGTAAATGGAGCACTGGACCAGGAATCCGGAAGCCCAGAGGTCAAAACTAGCTTCAGGCACACACTAGCTATGTAAGCTCTTAGTAGCACCTACCTTGTTAGGAAACTCAAATGAGATTATTTCTTTTTAAAAAGAGAGAGGGAGACAACCCAGCATCTGGCACACAGGAGGCACTATATCTTTTCCCTTTGTGCCTTTATCGGGCATATCCCAATTACTTCTTCCCTTTCCATTTTTCTGTACTCTGAGGCCTTTTCTCACTGAAGCTCAGGCACCATGCTCTCCTTATTCTTTGTGCCTTTGTAGAGTTAGAGTAGCAGGAAATTTTTGTTACTTCAAGAAGTGATTTTAGTCATAGAAAAAAAAATTGCCATAAAAAACAGAAAAATGAGACCTAGAGTATCTCCTAGAGTCACTTGGGCCAAGCCTGGTCCATAATTGCTTCTGCTGGATCAGACACCTACCCCAGAATTGCTCCCTGTCCCGTTTTTACCTGCTTCTCTTCCACCCCCTCAAAATAACATTGATTTAGAATTTGCTCACCTGAGCTTGATGCGGGAAAAATTCCAATCTTTGATTCCCAACCCCTCCCCAGCTAATGTAAATTACCCTTTGACTCACAAATCCTGGTCCCTTTGAATTCCAATAGAAGATCCGGACCTGTCCCAGCCCCACCCGGATCTGAGCCAACTTTGGGGCTACACCCCAAATCCCCTCGAGCTAAGTCTCCGACTTAAAAGGACCACACTGGGAACCCCTCTTTGCAGAGATTCCAAACATGGTCGCCATGTGAGGAGTCTCTGTCCACTGGACCCTCTGTCCAGTGCCCTCCTTATCTCTACCTTCACCTATCTCCTACTTCTAAACTCAGTAATAAACCTCTTTTATTAATCTAGCTCTCTGGGCCAATAAATGCTTTTATTGGGAATTCCGCACCGCTATTAGACCTCAAATACCGAATCCAAGGGGGTTGCAGGGGAACTCTGTTTGACTCTCTGTACCCCAAACCTGCCACTAGACCTTAACTAAACCCTAATTTCATTTAGGTACCCAAATGTAGACCTCAACATGTGGTCTACACCTCAACATTTGGTTCCTGACCTCAACAAGCTCACTAGATCAAGTTCATTGGCCTGTTCTAATTCCAGCCTTAGTCTCAGTCAAGCAGGGAGTCTTTTAATGACATGGAGGACTGAAGTGCTTCACCAATAGCACTATTAAATCACTTGGCTAACTTCCCATCTAGCACAAGGCTTCTTTAACTTTTTCTACTTGTGACACCTTTTCACCAGAAAAATTTTTACTCAACCCTGGGAATATTAGTATATAAAATAGGCATACAGGTCAAACATTTATTGAGTATAAGTCATAAGAAAATTTATTTTAAAACAATTCTTTGGTATTCATATAATTTTACCATTTTAAAGACAAAAGCAAATTTGTATACTAATGAAAAGGATGTGTTTATTTTTACACAAAAAATTAAATCTTGGCAGAATATTTATACTTATAGTGTTGCCAAATTTTTCACAATCCCCACATTCAGTTATAATTGTTACCCACAGATTAAGAATCTTTGATCTAGTGAAAGGGAGAAATATCACATATTTTTCCCTCATTATCTCACAAATCAGAATAATTAATCAGACACAGATTTACCAAGTTCTCCTCTCAAAAAAAAGAGTAATTTTGTATGTTCATAAAAGAATAACCCCTTTCACAGTCTAGCTACTGCAAACTTTTATGGGATGGAATCACTTCATCTTTCTAGTTCACATCTGTCCTGATTACCATCTGGCTACCAAGAGTGTTTAGTTGTCATATCCCTCACCAATAATTCTATAAAAATATTTAACATATGTTGTAGATATCAGGCTGAAATGTATTTCATTTTCAGAATTGGAATAACATGAGACATTTATAGATCTCCTAACAATTTGCAAAAGGAAGTTTACCTAGCTTAGCCAAAGCAAGGAAAGTTTATGAAGCAAGGATATGGCATCAATTCATTTGGTTGCACCTTCCTTGCCTCTGTGTTGGCCTTGCTGGTTTAAAGCCTAAGGGAGGAAATCCTTATTCCTTGTGCAATTGCCACCAGGAAGCTGTATCAATGGTTTAAAACCTATTCCCTTTGGCTAATTAAGCCTAAGGATGTTTACAAACACTTTACATGGAAAGACTAGCCTATTTATTCCATTTTTATTATTTTATGTTTTTCTAAAATGAAATGATGAAGAGTGAACAGAACCAAACGAACATTGTACACAGTAAATAGCAATATTGTTTGAAGAACAATTGTAAGTTATTTTAATTATACTCAAATCAACTACCAAGGACTTCTGAAGGAAGATGTCATCTACCTCCAGTGAAAGACTTGATAAATAAAAGTATGTATAGTATGGTTTCATACACACACACACACACACACACACACACACACACACAATAGATAAAATAGCTATAGTGTATATTTATATAAAGAGAAAGAGAGACCTTATATAGTTTTGTGTGTGTGTGTGTGTAAAGTCTATATCAAAAGACTACCAGAAGAATTAATGTCAACAGATTACAGTACTTCTCTGAGAAAGAACAATTGATTCTAATTTGGAAGTAGATTGAGCCAACTTGAACCAATATAGAGCTGACAACAGTGAAACAGAAAGGAAATGAGCAACTTTCAGAGACTTGGTATAACAGCACTGCATTTGCTCTCTCCTGGGCTTTCTTCTCTTTTCCTTCTGTACTATTTCACCTGACAATCTACTCAGTTCCCATGGTACCTACTTGTCACCTATGTGCAAATGACTCTCAGATCTTCTTGGCCAGCTCTACCTTCTCTCTCATGCTTGTTTCTCATCTCCAACTGCCTCTTAGACCTCTTGAACTCGACATGTCCAAAATTGAACTCATTGGTGTTCCCCCAACCCCGACCTCTTCTTAATTTCTCTATCACTTTGAAGGATACCACTGACCTCCCAGTTTCCCAGGCTCATTTTCTGAGGTGTCATCTTCAGTCCCTTCCTCGCCCGCCCCCCCCCGCCCCCCACGATACAATCAGTTGTCAAGTCCTGTCTTTCATATTAGGTCTCTGTGTCCCCTTCCCTCCTCTAATACATTGCCACCACCTGGTAGATCCTCATGTTGTTGTTTATCCTTCATTCTTGAAGAGAACCATCGAAGCCATGAGTGTGACATCTCCACTTGTCCATGAAGTGGATTTGAGTGAGGCAGAGCTGCACAAAGTTATCAGCCTCACTCTCTCCTCCAGAGTCAGCAAATCCAATGGCAAGATGAAGGTCTTCAGGATGGCCCAGATACAGTAGGTGACCCAGGCTTTTTAAACTGAGGATTTTCCTAGGTCTCAGTTTGTCTGAGCAAGGCTTCATAATCTCATGACTGGCTTTTGGTCTCCCTGCCTCATCTTTCCTCATTATATAGTGCTTACTATGTGCCAAGCACCTCGCTGAGTATTCTGCATCTGATTTGACCCCAGGACAGGTACTATTATTATCCCATTTAACAGATAAGGAAACTGAAGCAAACAGATTAAATTATTTGCCCAGGATGACATAGCTAGTAAGTATCTGAGGTCACATTTGAACTCAGGTCTTTTTGACTCCAGAAATACAATATCCTTAGTTAACAAATTTTCTAAAATGCAAGTTTGATCCTATCACTTCCCTTTTCAGTAAACTCTTGTGGCTCTTTATTACTTCCTTCTGTGTTTGTAGCCCTTTGTAACCTTTCCTACCTTCTAGTCTTCTACACCTTATTTTCCTCCACTTACTCTGCAATCTAGTTACCCTGGCCTTATTACTGTTCCTTGCATGTGACAGCCTGTGTCCTGACTCCAAGCATTTTCACTGGCTGTCCTGAATTTCTGGAATTCTCTCTCTTTTTACCCCCTAGCTTCCCTGATTTCTTTCAAATCTTAGCTGATGTCCCATCTTCTCCAAAAGTCTTTCTTAAACCTCTTTAATCTTAGTGGTTTTCCTCTGAGATTGAGGTAATACATTTAGCACAGTGCCTGGCACATAAAAAGTACTTAATAGCAGTTAACTTATTGACTGACCATGCCTCTTATATAAGATATACAGTCAGGAGGAGGGCTGGGAGGAGAATGAAGGCTGACAGACCGGCCTGGGCTCTTCCAGGAAAGAGAGGCTCCAGGAGGAACTCACCAATAGGAGAGAGGGGGAGGAAGCCTTTCTGATAGAAGAAAGAAAACAGGCATTTATTATGTGCCAGATACAGTACAAAGCACTGTACAAATATTAATTTATTTGATAGTCATACTGATGAGGTCAGGGTAGCAATACCTACTTCAGAATAAACATGTGAAACGTTCACAATGGCCATTTTCTTTGCCAAAAGGAAGGTTTATTTAGAAGAGATTACAAACAAAATAAGAGGTAGAATATGCTTCAGGAGTGGCAAATATAAAACACAGTTGGGAGAGCAAATAGTTAGCAAGGAAAAGACAAGTTCCCAAGGGAACTCACAAGTAACCAGGAGAAAGAAAATACTCCATGAGGTGGGAGTAAGCCATTAACTGGCAAGTTAGATCAATAGAGGAGTTTAGCAGAGAAACAAGAGTTAGCTAGAGTAAGAAGGAAGGAGAGTGAGTACTCATAGTAGGCTTAGTCCTGAAGAGGATTTAGCAAAGATCTTCATCATAAGCAGATCTTTTATAGGGAAAATGCAAACTTGGGGTTTCTCAGGGAAACCAGGAATAAAGGCAGGAATTCAGAGGAAGGGATCAAGGAGGAGAGAAAGTGACAGGGAGTTCAGAGAGGGAATTAAAGAAGAGCCAGGTATAATACCTGGCAGACCAGGTTCCAGACCTGTTTTGAGATATGCTAATCAGTATTTCAAAAGGTTGTTTTAAAATACCCAGAGGTTGGAGGATGGACTATGAAGGATGATAAAGAGTTTTTTCCTCACAATCACTACAAATGGCTTAGTCTGGGAATTGATTATATCTGAGAATAAAGAATAAATAGCCATTTGAGTTTCTTCCTGATTAGGGGAAAGGATTGAGTCCACATCAACACCAACTCTGGGAGATAGAGCTCTTATTATTTTCACTTTACAGCCTAAGGAAACTAAGGCAGACTGGGGTGAAGATCACACAGGTAGTATATGTCTGAGGAAGTATTTGAAATCAGCTCTTCCTGATTCCAGGCCTACTTCTCTTTCCCCTGTACCACCTAGCTTGGAAGTACATGTCAAACTGAGCAGACAATAGGTAGGAATGGCAGGCTGTTCCAAAACTAGGTGGCCTCAGGCACTGAGGGAAGTTTCAGGTTGAGTCAGCATGACTAAGTAGAGGCTGCATGAATTGAAAGCTAGAAAGCCAGGGGCAGGATAGGGAGGAGAATGAAAGTACAAAGAATAGAGCAATACTAACTCACCAGAAAATCATGATCTAATGACATAATTAACTTTATTCATGAATAAATGAACAAATAACTACATCTGTACATGTATACAGTATAAATACAATGTAAACAAATACTATTAAATAGAAAATAGAAAAATACAAGATCGTTTGGAAGAGAGGGACTAGCAACTGGGATCAGCAAAGGCTTCGTCTAGAAGAAAAAATCCTAAACAAAGGGAAGGACTCTCTGGGACTGAGTTAAGAAAAAGGAAAGCATCTCAGACATGGGAGGTGGTTAATGCAAAGGCCTGGAACTAGAAGCTGGACTATGTGTGAAGAAGGTCACTTTAAGTGGATAGCAGCATGTAGGGAGCAGAAAAGTGTCTAATGTGGCTGGAAAGGATCGGCTGGGATCATGTCATATAGGACAGTTTAAAAATGATAGGAAGCTAAAAACGATAGGCACTTGATTAGGGTAGAGGAATTACATGTGGATTGTACTTGAAGAAAAGTACTTCTAAAAGGAGACCAATTGGGAGGTTTTGGGGATAATCTGGGTAATGGATGATCAGCTTTTGAACTGAGATGGTAGGTGTGTGAGTAGAAAGAAAAGGTTGAATATGAAAGATGACAAGATTTGGCCACTGATTAGATACATAAAATGAATCAAAGTGAGGAATCTAGGATAATGCCAAGGTTATAAAATTGGGTGACTGGAAAGATGGTGGTGCCTTCAATGGAAACAGGGTAGCTTGAAAGAGGGGAAGTTTTGAGCGAAGAGTTAGTTCAATTTAGACTTGATGAGTCTGGGATGATTCCAGGAGAAATATCTTGAAATGGCCTGAAGCTCGGGGAGAGATTAGTACAAAGAGAGACAGAGACACATACACAGACAAAGAAAGATAGAAAAAGAGAGGACACATCCTCAGTGTTCTCATTTCTGCCTCATCTCCCTGGCAGAGCTTTCTCGGGAAGATCAAGCAGCAATCACCATTCAGTGTGCCTACAGGAAGCATCTAGCACAGAAGGAAAGAACCCGGCGAATAAAAGAGAAGGAAGAATACGCAGCCTTGATGGACAAGCTACAAAAGGAGGTAAGGCTCTGCAGAAGTGGGAGCGATCCCCAGGGATGGTCCCCAGTGACCTTTGTCTGGGGGGAAACAGCACATGTGCAGCGGTCACCACCCGCACTCCGTGCGCCACCTCTCTCCTGGAATTGACTTTGGGGGCTGGCCTCCCCCTTTGGCTCTCAGGCCTTCCTGGCTATGGTGAAGCGGGAGCAGGAGCAGGCTCGCAGGGAACGGGAGAAGGAGGAAGAGCAACGGCGAAAGCGGCAGGAGGAGCTGAAGCGGCGGAAGCAGATGCTGGAAGCTGCGTTTGAGGGAGATATAGAGGAAATGAAGGCTGTACTGAAGGAGGTCAGCATGGGGTATTCCAAGCCGGAGCGTGAGAGACTCATCTATGGGTCAGCTGGGGTCAGCTGGGGTCAGCAGGAGGTCATACAGGTCTCAGAATAAGGTCAAAATGGTCACCTAGGGGGCACTGAGGATGCATCAAGGACCAAAATAAAGTTAGAGCCAGCGCCCAAGTCAGGCCCCGGGACTGGCGGCAGGGGCTGGTCAGGAACCCCGAGACCCATTTTCCACATTCCTTGCCCAGCTTACCTAGGAGGCCCACATAGCGCTCAGGAGGTTGGGCCCTATGTTGTGTCTCCCCCCCTCCCTCCCGCTCCCAGAAGGCTTCCCGAAGCTGCCCAAGGGGGGCTGCCTAGCCTCAGGCCAGAGTCTCAACCCTCCCCTCCCCCATCACCCACACACTCCTCTGGGACTCAAGGTTCCACTATAAGAGCAGGTAGAAGATGTCAGGGTGCGTCCTGCCGAGCCCAAAGCCTGGAAAGGAAAGGGTTCCCTGCACTTGTCCCTGCTCCCCATGAGTTCTCCAGCAGACTGACCCCACTACATGCGCCTGTAGCGTCCCCTCGGGGCCCGCTAATCCCCAGGCCTGGGGCTGAAGCACAAGTCCTCCCCTCAAGCGTCTCCAGGTTGGTCACATGGGCCTCGGGTTCCTTGTGGCCCCTGGACACATCTTCCCCCGACACTCCCCTGTGTCACTGGGCCTGTTGTGGGTCTTTGTGGAGGTAGGGGACGTGCTGAGCCGGGAGGGCGTGGGCCACGATGACCGCGGGAAGGCTGTGAGGCTGAAGAGTCACATGGCCATGGTGGAGTGCGCAGACGCCAACGGGAACACGCCGCTGTCCGAGGCTTCAGGGGGGGGCCACCCTGCAGCTATCAAGTTCCTCATAGAGAACGGTGCCCACCCCAACTGCAAGGTGCGGAGAAAGAGGGAGAGAATTCGCGACAGGGAGCTGTGGGTCCTTGCTCTGGGAGTGCTGGGGATGGGTCCTGGGCGCAGAGACCCAGGAGGGAGGGGGAACAGAGGCCGAAGGAGCGCGCTGTAGGGCGGAGGGCACGCTGAGGGGCCCACTCAGAGAGTCTCTGCCCACCCAGGGAGCCTTCGGTCGCACCCCTCTGTACAGAGCTGCCTTTGGTGGCCACCTGGCCGCAGTGGAGATGCTTCTGCAGCATGGATCAGACCCACGGATCTACGCAGATGATGGAAATACTCCAGAGCAGGTATGACTAACCCCTGTGCTGCCCCCTTCTCCTGTTCACTGAGATATCTTCCCTCCTTTCAGAATCCTAGACCTGATCCCCAGTCTTTCCTGGTTTTAGGTTCATAGCACCCCACTTTATGCCTCCCTCTCCTCCCCTTCTCCTTGGAGCAAGCCTCCATATCTTCATCTTCCTAGGAAGGGTCCTGACCTTGTGCAGTGTTGTTGGGAAGCTCAGCTGCTCAGAGTCATTATATAAATAAGTGCTGCCCAGGTCAGCCAGGAGGCTAGGCTACCCTTCTAGACTCTTGGGCTCAGGCCTTCTTTCTAAGCTCATAATGAAATTTCTTCTCCTGGAGAAGACCATGTCTTCATTTTAATTCTTCTAGTATCAGTCTTGGCAGCCCCCTGCTATCCCTAGGTTACTTTTTTTCTTATTCAGTAAAAAGTCTGCCTTCTTTTCCACCCACCCTTCCGTCATAAAAACCCCTCTCTCCCCAATGAAGGAGAAAAAAATAAATCCTAAATCCCCATTTTACAAACTAGTATAAATAAGGAAGAAAAGAAACTAGCATCTATTAAGCACTATGTGCCAGGCACTGGGCTAAGTGCTGAAGATACAAATAGGGGAAGGGAATGGGCAACTATTAGCTACCTGCTATGTGCTAGACACTGTACTGAGCACTTTATGAATATTATCACATTTAATCCTTATAACAACCCTATGAAAATAGAAGAATATAATTGAGGAGACTGAGGCAGACAGATTAAGTGACTAATCTGGGGTTATACAGTTATGTGGTTATACAGTTATTTTGTGTCTGAAGCTGCATTTGAACTCAGGTCTTCCTAAGTTCATGCTCGGCATTCTTTCTACTATGTTACTACCTTGTTGCCAAATACAGGAGGGGGAGGGAAGAAAAAGATATTTGCTTATCTCAAAGGGTTTACATCCTAATAGTAAACAACAAACTCCTACATCTATCGTTTTGTCTCCTTCCCCCAAAAAAGTCTCATTTTGCACTCTGAGCCTTAACTCCTTTATTGGGAAGTAAGTAGCATATTTCATCACGAAACTCTGGAATTTTAATTGTTTATTAATAAGAGTTTGTAAGTCTTTCAAAAGTTGTGTGTCTCTACAATAACCTTGATACTGGATAAATTGCCCTGGTTCTATTCACTTCATTTTATATCAGTTCATACAAATTTTCCCAAATTTCTCTGATGTCATCTTCATCATTTCTTACAGCACAGTACTGTCTCATCACATAACAGGTTCAACTATTTCCCTATTGAAGAGTATCCCCTCAGCTTCCAATTCTTTGACACCGCAAAAAGCTGCTATAAATATTTTTGTACATGAGGCCTTTTTCCCTTTTTTTTTTTTTAATCTTTTTGGCATAAGCATTAGTATTTAGTAATCAGTAAATATGTACACTTTAATAACTTGGGGGTCATAGTTCTATATTGTTTTCCAGAATGACTAAATCATTTCACACCTCCACCAGCAATACATTAGTGTACCTATTTCCCCAATTTTTTCTGGTAACTTTTTATGTTCACATGACTGTTCCATCCTCCTTCCTAAGTAAATTATTCTGCTGTCTCCTAGCTTATATTGTTCTTCAAAACTTTTATAACATCTTCAATCCCTGTCCCCCATATGCAGTTTCTATGCCAAATATTGGTAAATCCTTCTGTACATTAATATTTCCATTCACAGCAATTGATATATGAAATTAGATATCATTGGGCTTAATTCAGATTCCAACTCAAGTAATAAAACATAATAATGATTATAAAATTATAACAACAAAATTTATTTTAAAAGTCAAGATGAGAAATAAACACTGGAAATATTGCTATTATGAAAGTCTTGGGCAGTATGGGGGTGGGGATGAAAAAGAGAGGGGGAAAAATGTTAAACCCAGATAAACTCCTGTAACATAACTTTGACCCACATGTATAAGGTAGATTTTTAATAAAGAGTCCAAATTCATAACAATTCTACACTTAGAAGGTGTGTGGGAAAAGGTGAAGAACTTACAGATTAAGCCCATCAGATGATCAGAGACTGTTAGCTAAAGTAGAGGCCTATAGGCCTCAGTTTTGGCTTCTCTAGAGTCATGTGATTTTAGATAAGGCCTGGACTACATTCCATTGTCCAATGAAGTGATTATGTGGCCGAAGAAGCTGTATATCACCTTGTCTACTACATTCCACTGACCAATTAGGGAATAGTAGACTTATGTGACCAATCACAACATATAGAGGGTGGGATTTGGAGCTTCTTTGTCTGAAATATATAAAAGCTGTAAGCATTTTCAAGCTCTGGCCCTATCCTGCTGTGAAATTTGGCTCACAGATCAGGATGGGATCCATTTCTCGAGAGTCTAATAAATAATTCTGCTTTCTATGAGTGATCTCTGTGTTAGTCACTTTGGCTAGGTCTTTTTGTCCCAAACAAAGGGAAGAAGTTATGCCCCTACTTATGCCCCCCAGAGAAAGGACAATTAGAGCACAGTTCTTAACTAAAAAGGATCCTTTTCTCATTCATGGTTCTGATTTTTTCATCTTTATGCCACAAAGGATACCTGGTAACATGCAAGTGGGGTTGACTGCAAATATTTATGAGAAATAATGTTCAATCCAGCAAATGTATTTTGATAAAATAGATTTAAGAAAAACACAAAAGGAAGTAAGACTGGGCAGGATAGGGCCCACCCTACCATCTTATTTCTCTCAGATAAGAACCTGAGATGCAGTCACACAATTTGTTCATACATAATCATCTTTCATGATTTTAAATAAGGGAATTACAGATGTGATAGACACTAGCCATATCTAATGTTACTATGACACAGAGGTACTATGGGACAACTAATACTTCTCCTTGTTTTACTTGGGAGTTCTCACATTCTGGCCATTGTTCTGTGTGCAAACCCTCCACACTAGCTTCCCTGCTCATGGGCTGATCTTGTGTTTTTTTCCTCTTCTCACATTAGGAAGAGCTACAGAGGCTTTTGTGGCCAATGAACCCTTTCCAGATATTCTTACACAAATATCTGAAGTCCTTGGATGTGGAAGAGAGATTAGACTTGCTTCAGAAAAGAGAAACAGGAACAATAAGTGATTTAGGCTTGATTTTGGGAAAAACTTCTGAACAATTAGAGATTCTCTGTAGCTAGAATGGGTTTCCTCATAAGGTACTGAGTTTTTACTTACTCGAGTTCATCAGGAAGAACTTGGATGAGTATTTCTCAGGAATATTGTAGTCCAGGATTCTTTACGGTTTGTACTAGATGGCCACTGAGATTCATTCCAATTCTTAAAATTCTGTGATTCTTTATAACAAAGTGAACTTCTTCTGAAATTAGGAGGATTAAGAAATGATAGAAATGAAATGTCATCTGTGGCCAGCTCTCCTAAGGATTCTGGCCTCCTAAGGATTCTGGCCAAATACATCTCTGAGGGCATCACCCCAACAGCATCACCAGCTCTTTGATTTCTTATGCTACTACCCCAGAATAAAATTTTATGAAAATCTCTAAAACAAAGTTTCAGTATGGTCTCATCAGATGTAGAATAACATGTTGCCAATTCCTTCACAGGCACTAAATGTACAATATAAGCATAGGGAATGGCATATAGAACAGCCTTTATTCTACTCACTGATGAAAATGCACAAAATGCAAAGGATATACAGGAATACACGAACAAATATAGAAATATAAAAGATCAAATAGCTCATTAGTCTGTTTAGAAACACTACCCTCTCCAATAACCAGAAAAAAAAAAAAGCTGCTGCTGAATAAATATTCTCCTGTCACCTTAGACATACTAAATGACTCATTACAATCTCATAAATGATTGGCAGGGTCCAGATCTCCAGTTCCATGCCCTGATTTTGGTATTCTGCCACAGAATGATCTCTTCTTCCTCTGATAAATGGTGTGTTAAGGAAATCTTCCTTTAGGTAGATATTTCCAGGCTCAAATTCATAAGCTCTCCAACTTCAGAACTCAAATTCAATATTACCATGAGGTAATCCATAACCCTTAAGACTGGAAATATCCTGTGCTCAGAAAAAGAAACAGAAAAGTAGAAAGCACCCAGAAATTGGAGGTCCAGGAATGCCTATCTCAGGCTCACCTAGGCAAGCCAGTATGGTTGCCATGTGCTTTCTTTGCAAGCCATCCATTTCTGCTACTTTAAAGGGTGAAAGTCACCTCTATTCCTCCTTGATGCACTCTGGTCTACAAATACAAGGGGGGAAAATCACATAAAAAGAAAAATAGGTAAAAGGGATGAGCTTTTTCACAACTTGCTGTTGTAGACCAGAGTGGGGGCAGTTACTTGACCAGAGTCTGTTTTTCCTGGTTCTCAGTAATCAGAGGAATTCTTTATCCTCTCAGCAAGGGATTATGGTTTTGGTCTACTTTCATAAGTCATTCTCCTTGTAAAAAAAAAACCTACAGGGGCAGCTAAGTGATGCAGTGAAAAACATCAGCCCTGAAGTCAGGAAGACCTGAGTTCAAATGTGACCTCAGACACTTAACACTTCCTAACTGTGTGACCCTGGGCAAATCACTTAATCCCAATTGCCTCAGCAAAAAAAAAAAAAAAAAAAAGAAAGAAAGAAAGAAAGGAAGAAAGGAAGGAAGAGAAAAAAAGAAAAGAAACAAAAAAATTCACATTCAGTAATCTCATTAAGCCAATTGAGGGACCCATCAGAAGGATCAGGGCTTCTCCTTAAACAAGCATGAATCATTTTTTTTTAAAGAAAAGAAAAATAGGATTGAACAAGGTGGGGCCTGGAAGCAGGGACATTAATTAGGATCATTAAAAACTTTTTGAATTGAATTGAAGTTATAACTATTCAGACAAGTTACAATATGAGATATCAAAGTTTTCTATGAAATGGTGTTTCTTATTGCTTCAGCCATATGATAAAAAAAAAGTTTTATAAGTTCTTTTATTTGCTTCTCCAAGGAAAACTTGGTCCTGTAAGTTCAGTTTCACCACAATTTCCTCATATGTTTTAGGTTTATTTATACTGAGAATTTCAGTATTGATGTAATTCAATTCGTTCTGTCATATGGCTCACTGGTCATTGGATAAGAATTTCATATTTAGAGTACTATCAGGAAATTTAACATATATAATCTAAAAACTGGGAATATATTGGTACTGAAATGAATTTTTGTTTCAAGGAATAACTTGTCATTGAAAGCTATATGCAAATGAAGGCCAAGCCAATCTTTTGTTGTTGTTTAGTCACTTCTGCTCTTTATAACTTTATTTGGTGTTGTCTGGGCAATTTTCTTGCCATTTCCTTCTTCAACTCATTTTACAGATGAAGGAAATGAGGCCATCAGGTTAAGTGATTTGTCCAGGGTCATATAGCTAGACTCTGAAGCCTGATTTGAACTCAAGAAGATGAGTCTTCCTGATTCCAAGCCCAGTGCTCTATCCACTGTACCATCTCAGTTCCCAGGATAGTTTTAGGTACAGGGTTTATTCAGGACACATGACAAATTAATAATCTAATAGGTTGCTATTATAATCTAGGAAATATAAAATCTCCATCTACTTGGCTTTTTGTAGATTATTGGACCACTTTCTTTTAAATGCCAGTGGATCTCATTGGAATGGCCATATAGCATTCTGGGGCATGATACATTTAGTATGATATCATTTACAAAGTGAAATATTTTGTATAAGAAAAAACACCATATCCTGTGTTTTATATCTATCAGTGAAATGTTTTTTATTAATGTGCGAGAATTTTGCTTGCTTAATTATAGCTAGCATTTATATAGCACTTAAAGGTTTGCAAAGTGCTTTACAAGTATTATTTCATTTGATCTCCACAACTATTGCTATTATTATCCTCATTTTACAGATGAGGAAATTTAAGGCAGTCAGGAGGTGACTTGGTGACTTGCCATGGTCACCAAGTTGGTAAGTGTTGGAGAAAAACTTGGGTCTTCTTGATTCCAGGTCTAGTGTTCTATTCACCACCTAGGTGTCTAGCTTGGAAAAAGATATCTGTCTAGAGAGTTATCTGTCCCAGACAACTTCTAATTTACATTTTATTGTTATAAGGAAAGAAAAGATGAAGTAATTCCTAAAAGAAGGAAATTTCTTTATTAATGTAAATACAGAAGTACATTATTTTCAAGTTGAGTTTCAATTGAATTATTTATCAAATGTAACAATGACAATATTAATGTTAGCACACATATCTTTGCATTTTCCCAGAAACCTAAAGATTATAGTTTTGTCAGCAATAAACAAAAGGATTAGCTCCTGTTTTGATTTCATTTTTTCAATTTGGTTAATAATAACGAAAAGTCTGTTTGTTCCATTGATCTAATCATGGTTCTTCTTTGAGATTCAGGATGCTATTTTGATTACGTTCTTGATTCAGAAAATAAAAGAATATTAAGACTATGAGGCAAAGGACATTGATACATGTTGATTCTTTTTTTCCCTTTTTTATTGTTTTCTTTTTTTCTAGTTATATATGTTAATTTTTTAAAATACCCATTTCTTCATGTATCACATTGAGAGAAAAATCATGAGAAAAGAAGAAAAGAGAAAAACTATGAGAGAGAGAAAAAAAACAAAAGAAAAAATTGAACATAGCATACATATGTTGATTTACGTTCAGGCTCCCTAGTTCTCTTTTACATTGATTCCTAATATTTATAATAATAACTATTCATATAGTGCTCTCATATTTTCAGAACTCTTTATATATGTTATTTCATTTGATCCTTACAGAAATTTTGTGAAATGGTTGTTATTACTTATAGACATATATTTCATAGACAAGAAAGCTGAAGCTAAGGGAGGTTTTTATTGTGTGATCATATCCGACTCTTTGTGACTCTATTCAGGATTTCTTGACAAAGATACTACAGTGTTCTGTCATTTCCTTCTTTAGCTCATTTTACAGATGAGGAAACTGAGGCAAACAGCATTGTGACTTGCTTAGGGTTACACAGCTAATAAGTATTTAACTGGATTCAAACTCTGGTTTCCTGACTCCAAGCCTATTCAGGAGTGTTTGCTGTGTCACCTAGCTGTCTGTAAGGAAAGTTATCACACAACTATTAAGTGTGTGAGGCAGGATTTGAACTCAGGCATTCTTGACTACAGGTTTAACATATGATTAC
Organism: Sarcophilus harrisii; assembly: GCF_902635505.1. Classification (NCBI taxonomy): domain Eukaryota; kingdom Metazoa; phylum Chordata; class Mammalia; order Dasyuromorphia; family Dasyuridae; genus Sarcophilus; species Sarcophilus harrisii. Next base: position 644,157,479 of record NC_045426.1, on the reverse strand, counting down.
ATCATCTAGCTGCCTTTTTATAATTTAACTAAGACCTTAGCATTATGGGTTAATCACACTATTTCAAGGAAATCTTTCCATTTGGACACCGTACAAGACTGCCTTCATGGTGCTGATGACATTGAGCAGATGTCACTGTGGAGGGCCATTTAAATAATAAGCACTTTTCACATCGTTAGAAGGAATTGGTAGAAATGATTTTCCCTGATCATTTCTATTTTCACCACATAGATATTGGCTCAAAGTATCACCTTTTGAGGTCACTACCTCTCTGACCTTGGATGATAGAGAGAAACCACTTTTCTTCTTGAAGATAATGAGAATAGCTCATAAGGGTTTAGTCTAGGGCAGAAGACACAGTTCTGCAAAGCTAGAAAGGACACTGCTTTCACTGCTGAAAATAGAGGTTATAATTAAAATTTACAATATTCTTTGATCTCCCTGACAATCTGTTGCTTGATAGACAGAATACTCTCCTAGCCAGTAATCAAATATTCAAAAATGCAGTTTTCCCACACCTCCCATCCTTAAATGATGTCTAGTTCCCAGATTCTCTTTAACAAAAAACAACTGGAAGTGCATTGAAAATTATCTTTACCTAGAAAATCATTATTAAAAATTCAGATAAGTAAAATTTTTAATATGTGAGGGATACTTGGTCCCCCACCCATCCCCAATTTGTATGGTGTAGTAAAACAAACAGCAGAAGAGTTGACTAAATTCACCATTATTTCAAGTTTTGGGTAATCATAATTCATTCCCTTTTGGTTTCTCTTAATAAGCTAAATTGTGAGCCAAGAAAAGGAAAAAACTCTTGCTACGAGGTTATCTTAGTAGAATCAGGAAGACTCATTTTTTAAGTTCAAATTCAGCTTCAGACACTTATTAGCTATATGACTCTGGGCAAGTCTCTCTTTACCTCAGGTCCTTATCTGTACAATGAGTTGGAAAGGGAAAGGGCAACCCACTTCAATATCTTTGTTAAGAAAACCCTAAATGAGGTCACAAAGAGTCAAACATGATGGAATAACAACAACAACAACATAGACGATGAAGTAAAAAAAAAATTAAGCCTATGTGACATGCACCCATAATAATTAATAATCTACAAGACTTTGATCCCTTTATTTCTTTAATAATAATCCATATTTTCACTACTACTATGTATGCACATTTTCACACTGAAATTATTAAATATATGTTGACTTAATTTGGAGACTTTATTTAGCTCTTTCTAGAATTTCTGTACTTTTTTTTTTTTTTTTTTGCTTATGTTTAGCTGGTATGTTGAAATACAAGATGACAAAGCATCTTATAAAATGTTACTTATTGCCTTTGGATGCATAAGAAAACCAACTTTTCCAGTTGCCCAAAGACAACGTCTGAGCAATGTTTCTATGTGAGACAACAGTCTTTGTCTTCATCTGTAGCAAAAATGTCAGTATTCATGTGGTTTAGTTCTCTCAGTAGTGTCAGTGATTTGGAAATGGAGTTCACATTGATAGCTTCAAGACTAAATGTTTGTTTTTTCTGTTTTATTTTTTCCTGAGACAGTTGGGGTTAAGTAACTTGCCCAGGGTCACACAGCCAAGGAAGTGTTGAGTGTCTGAGACCATATTTGAACTCAGGTCCTCCTGGCTTCAGGGCTAGTGCTTTATCCACTGCACCACCTAGCTGCCCTAAGAGTAAATGTTTTTAAAGGATCTAAATGTCATATGAGTCTTAGTTCTTTCTGCCCCCTTTTTTGCCTCTCTGCTCCTATTACTGTATAAGCTGAAAGGAACAGGACTCATGTACTGGGGTTCAGTGTGTAATTTTCTCTATGTTGTGGGCTACCATGACCAAGGAATTTATCAGCTTGCAACAAATCCTTTAGAGTAAGTTCTCAGCAGTCTATCATTGCAACTATCTTCAAAATCTTTTCCATTTGGTAGAACCTGCCAAGGCTTATGATCTACTACCATCACCTTAAAGGGCTCAGGATTAGTTCCACATCACAATGAAGTGTCAGAGTGTTTCTGAAGTGCTAACATAAAAATAGCAATGATGCACACACTAATGACCGTGATGTTTTAGGGCATGGTAGAAAGAGTGTTGGACATGTATTGGTCAACCTGCCATCTCGGGGAGGGCATGGGGGAAAAGGGGAAAAATTGGAATAAAAGGTTTTGGAACTGTCAATGCTGAAAAATTACCCATGCATATATCTTGTAAATAAAAAGCTATAATAAAAAATAAAATAAAATAAAATAAAAAAGAATGTTGGATCTGGAACCAGGATATAGAATTTTCATTCTGGATCAGACATACTAACTTTGGCAAATTGGTTTGTTTCTTTGAACCTGTCTATCAAGGAATGGAGATAAAAATGTTTGGGCTTGCTATCTTACAGAATACCTAACATAGGCATGTATATGTGTAGTCTTGATGTCCTTTATCTATTCTTCACATGTAGGTGGCCTCCCTTGATGCCGTGGTAGATGTCTTGAGGTCCTGGGACATTAATCTCACAGATGCCATGCTGAAAAAGATGGAGGCTGAGCAGCAGCGCCGGGCCCAAGAAGCCCAGAAGCAAAAGGAGGCAGAAACCAAGCGGTGCCCATGGGAAAGAGGAGGGTGGGAAGAGGGAGAATGTTTTAGATGTTAAATGAGAGGCTCTGAGGTGGTGGGTCTCAGGGAGGCAAGGGAAGGCTGGAGTTAATGCATAAAGGTGGAGAAATGGCAGAAACTTCCACCCTTACTTCTGCTTTCCATTCCTACAGAATGGCTGCCAATGTGCAGGAACTACAGAAGGAGCAGGAGCGTTGTCAAAAGGAGGTTAATATGAACAGGACCCCAACTCTGTGGTCCCTCAAAACCATGCCCCCCAAACAAACTAGGAACCCAACTCCCCCTTAAGTTCCCAAACCTACTGAGTTCAAATTGAAAGGTCTTGGGGGATATCTAATCCAATCCTTTGTCACAAATCCCCTCAACAGTATCTTCAAGCATCCACCCTCTGCTTTAAGACTTCTTGAGCGGGACAATCTGCTACTTCCTGAAGTATTCATTTAACTTTTGAACAATTCTAATTGCTAGGAAATTTTTTTCATATAACTAGTTTACATTAACCTGTCTACAACTTCCATTATCCCATTGTGCCTTCCTAGGGTCAAGAAGCACTTTTAACACCTCTTTTACATAACAATCCTTCAGATAGATGAAAGCAAATATCATGTCTCTCCTGGGCAGGGAGGTGGTACAATAGATAGAGCTCCCTACCCGGCATCAGAAAGATTTGATCTGATTCAGATGTGATCTCAGATACTTACTGACTATGATCTGAGCAAGTTACTGTTTGCCTTAATTTCCTCATCTGTAAAATCAGCTAGAGATGGAAATGGCAAACCACACCTGTATCTTGTGCAAGAAAACTCCAAAATGGGGTGAGAGTCAGACCTTTCTTCAGATTAAATATCCCCTATTAATTGAACCAATAAGATCTAGTCTTCAGTCACCACCCTTTTCTGGATGTTTGCCACTGTGGCAGTTATCACAGTTAATCACAAGATGTATTCTGGCCACAGAGACCAGAGCAAGACTTTTCCTCTAATCTGTATGCTAGACATCTCAATAGAGCTTGGGCAGGAGAGTATTAGCATAGAGAAGGCCATGTCCACTGTTCACTTCTATTGGTCACAAAAGTCCAAGAAGTTCTTCATATCTCTTTCACAGGAGCAATGATATAGTCATTGCTACTCTACTCTGTACCAGTGACATCATCTTTTTAAATCCAAATGTAGAAAATTATATTTGTTCCTGTTACATTTTATCTTATTTTATTAGGCCTTTTGTTCTAACCTGTTGAGACTTTTATGAATTCTGATTTTATCATTAGCTGTATTAGAGATTCCTCTCACTTCTATGTCATCTGAAAATTTGATAAGTAGGCCTTTCTTAGCTTCAAGGAATTGATAAAAACATTGAATATCACAGGACTAGGAGTAGATATCTTAGACCATCCTTCAAGCCAAGATAAGCTGATTAATAATTATTCTTTAAGTCTGATCATTCAGCTAATTCTGAATCCCCTTCATCTCAAGGAGTCCACATTTCTTCATTTTACCCACAAAGATAACATGAAATAATACATTGAATGCTTTCTTAAGTATGTTATGTCTATAATATTTCTCTTACCTACCAGTCTAGCTACTCTGTCAGAAAAAGAAATGAGGCTTGGTCTGGCAACAACTTGTTCTTGTTGAACCTGTTGTTATTCTGATTGTGCATGTGCGTGTGTGTGTGTGTGTGTGTGTGTGTGTGTTATGTTTCTTTCCTTTCTAATGTTCTCGGACTATTCCTTTAGTAATGTCTTCCAGAATTTTGCCATTGTCCTATAATTTGGAAACTTTACCCTCTTGTGTTATGTGAAAATTGAGGCAATTTTGCAGTTTTCCAGTTCTGTAGCAATCATTACCATTTTCCAAGTTTCAGAGATCATGCCCACTACAGCTAAAGTCACATCTGCCAGTTTGTTTGTTTTTCAATATCATGGGACAAAGTCCAAGCATTGGCTTGAACTACTCCCCGCTATTCTTTTGTTTTGTTCTTTTCCAACTAAGGATTATTTTTCTTGGAAGAGAAAACAAAAACAAAACAAGGATTGAATAGTTGCTTTCTCACTCTTATCCATCTATCATTCACTCAGCACAGCAGTCCTTCCCAGTTTTTAATCTTCCTCTTGGCCACAAAATAGCTAAAGCCTGTTTCATTGTCCATATTCCTTCCCAACTCATTCTGTGCTTCATGCCTTTGGTTCTTCTTACGGGATAGTACTACCTTTTTGTATTCATCCTCAAGTTATTTATTCTGTCTTTCATTTTTTTTTTTTTTTTTTTTTTTGCCCCTCTCTCTTTAGAATTTGAATTTGTTGCTTTGGTCTCTGTATAGTCTAGTCACATTTATCTCTTTACTTCTCCTCAGAATCATTTATACTTGTGTCTTCTCTCCAAAGTAAGCTCCTCAAAGCTATGTGCCCCATTCCATGATCCTCAAGAATCCAGCTTAACTCCAAAAACCAGATCTTCACAACCTATCTCATTTGAGACAATGAGTCCTAAGTATCTCCGCTGCAATATCTTCCTAATCCTTAATCCGCCAAACTCAGATTTCCTGAACCTAGGCTCCCCAAATCCAGAGTCCTCAAACCCAGATCTCCATCAAGAGCTTCCCATAGAGAACAGGCCAGGACTGAACCACCTTTCCTCTCTTCCCCCAACAGCTGCAAAGAGCCTACTGTGACCTTAACAGGAGGATCACAGAGCATGACAAATGTGAAAGGAAGAAGATGGATAAAACAGAGATTACTCTGCAGGTGAGAGAAAGGCCACTGCTAGAGGAAAGAGTCATATTGTGTGGCTCTGAGGGGTCCCCAGGCATGAATAACATAAGAGGGAGGGCCATCACAGGAAGGGTTACTGGAAGGGAAAAGGGCTGTCATGGTAATTGGGAGAGTCACACAGAAGAATCATGGATAAAGAATTGAAAAAGACTTTGGAAGTCATCTCAGTCTAGTCCTTTATTTTACAGAGAAGCTCAGAGCCAAGAATAAAGCCCAGGGCCTCTGACTCCAAATCCTGAGATTGGAGAATTAAAAGAGACCTCAGTAGCCATCTAGGGCAACTCACACATGAAAGGGATGCCCTATAAAATGTCTGACAAGTGAAAAACTCACCCCTTTTCTAGGAAACCCATCCCACTTTGGGACCATGCTGCCTCTTAAACGAAATTCTTGACATCATGTGATATTCTGGATCTGGGTAGCTCTAATTTTTAAGAACTTTTTTTCCCCCAGTAGATCTGAATCAAGGGTCTGAACATGGTTTTGTGACCATCTCATTTCCCCTCATTTCCCTGTAACTGAATAGGCTTGTAATATCCATCAATCAATTAAACAAACATTTCTTTTTTATGGTATTTTGTGCCTGGGATTCTGCTAAATAAATCCTGGTGATAAAAAGAAAAAGCAAAGATTAAATCTGTCTTCAAGGAGCTTGCATTCCAAAAGGAGAGACAACATGAACAAGGCATATACAGAGTAGATGGAAGGCGGCATTAGCAGGTCCGAGGAAGACACAAAATGAGCAGACCCAGGCCTTAATCTTGGGGGAGAAGGGTGGAGATAGATGGAGATTAGACACAGAAAGCTTAACAATAACCCAAGATAATACATAATGATTGTTAAAGTGTACAAAACAAACTTTTTCTCTTTTTATATGTTTTAAGTTGCCTGCCTAATTGAGGTCAATTATTCACATAGTTTCCAAGTGCTACCAGAATCGCCAGGATGGGGAGAACTCTCAGTAGACTGGGGTGCAGGCGAGAATGGAGTAGAGATGGGTTTTGGAGGATTGGGAATGAGAGATATACAGAGGGAAAGAAGAAGAGGGAATATCATAAGCTAAAGTACAAATTGAGGAGTGAACCTACTTTCTGGGGTCCTACCCCAGGAGACAAGGAGTATGGGGATGAGTAGTCTATGGCTGGGTGTTAAGGGAATAGTTGGAAATAGTTGTGGAATAAGACTGGAAAGGCCAAATGGGGTTAGAGGGAGAGGGAACTTGAATGTGAGGCTATTCTGTGGTCAGTGGGGTACCACTGAAGTTTATAAGTGATGTGATCAGAGTTTTTCACTTTAGAAGGACTAATCAAGCAGAATGGATTGGAAGGGGAAGAGAGCAGAAGAGGGGGAGGCTACGTAGGTGACTATTATCCCAAATGAGGCTAGTAGACCTGAAGTCCGAACTAGGGGCCATTGGGGGTGTTGAAGAGGAGACCAATATGAGCACTATTGTAGAGGAAGGATAAATCAAGTAAAAAATTACAGAAATTTAGCATTGGAAGAGATCTCAAAGACTATCTAACCCACCCTGAACCTAAACAAGAATATGCTCTACAAACACCACAGACACTGAGCCTGGCATTAGGAATACAAAGACAAAATAGAATGATCCCTGTCCTCAAGAAGCTTACATTGGGAAGAAACATAATAATCTCTCCTTCTGGGGCTCTTGTGACTCCTCTCTTGATTCTTTTCTTTACCTTTCCTGAGTCTTCATTCAAATCACACCCAGTAAGCAGGCAAGTCTCTGTCTTGGACCCTTATATCTTTCTTTATTCTCTCAGAGATCTCATCAACTCCCATGAATTCAATTGTCATCTCTGTGGATTATTTGCAGATCTATATATCTATCTATCCCTGAGCCATGGTCTTTTTCCTGAGCCCTAGTTGTACATTACCAACTACCTACTGGATATTTCAAAGTGGATGTCCCAAGTATATCTTAAGCTTAATACAGCTAAAACACAATTTATTATCTTTTCCCCCAAACCTTTCCCATTTCTGAACTTCCTATCATTGCTGAAGGTGTCTCAACATAATACTTCTAGTTACTCAAGTTCAAGACTTCAATGTCATCCTTGATTCCTCTCTCTTACTCACCTTACATATCCAATCAGTTGCTAAATCTTTTATTTCTTTCCCTACATCTCTCATATGTCTTCTGCTCTCATACTGCTGACACCCTAATTCAGGTCCTCATCACCTCTTGCTGGTCTGTTGCAATGGCCTTCTAATTGGCTTCCCCATTTCAAGTCTCTCCCCACTCTTAACTCATTCTCTGTTCCACTGCCAAAATGATTTTCTTACTGTATAAATCCAGCCATGTTATTCCCCCTGCCAGCCAATTTTTTTTAGTCTGTTAAGATCTTTTTGGATCTTAATAGGCCTACCTCCTTTTCTTAATATCCATGTTCATGATGATGTCTTTTGTAATTGCTTCTCACTCACAAATTATCCCTGTTAACATGCAACAACTTGCTAGCATCCAGCTTGCATCTTTCAAATACCCTTCAGATTGCCTGAAGTCTAAATTCTTCTGAAAGAATGGTGCCATACTCCATGAATCACAGTCATATAATATCACCAGGAAAATATTGGCATTAAAGAGAGTCCTTTAAGCAGAAAGAAGCTTGAAATCACTGAGCATGTTTCAGAGTTTCCCATTTGTGATATACCACAAGTTCTCCTTTGCTTCTGGTTCTAGCTCATCATCCATTAACAGGACCCATTCCCAAAGGTATGCAGTAATAGGCCAACACAGAAGACTGCCCAGCCAACAGTATGTCGTTAATTTGACAATAAACACTCTTTGTCTACTTGTTTTTCCTCTGAGGATTTCTCCCCAAACTTTTTTGAGTTCTCATTAAAGAAACTTTAGTGTTTGGGGGGTCTGACAGAGTCAGCACATTGTCATCTATAAACAATATCTGGAGTACCTCATCACAAATAGGGAATCCCTCCTCCACTGGTACTCTCAACAGGACATTCTCCATGACTGGTGAACATGTTAGGTGAGTAAGAAACATCCCACTAGTCTATTCCCTGTTTAAAGTTAATATTTAAATGATTGTTGATTAAAACTCAGCAGTCTCATTTGTCAGATTTTTAATATATGCATGGTTGGTAGTTTACTGGTAAAAAATCTTTAAATCTAAATTTTCTTCTGAATGATATGCTTTTTAAAATAAAATCAACAATTAAGAAATACAATGGGACTTTATATTCTCTAAACTCAATCTTACCACATTAAGAAAAATCAGAAAAAGTCCTATTTCAGTGCCTCACAGTGGCACAGAGATGATGTTATATTCTCAAAGATTTTACCAGAAAAATCTAAACCTTTTAGCAAGTTCCACCATGCTGACAAAGGTATTAAGTATGGTCCTGGCAACAATGTATGTCTGCTTTGTGGAACCCAATCTATCTAAGTAAAGACAAACTCATCACTAGTAGGCTGGCAATTAAATGATGAATTATTTGGTCATAGTAAAAAAATGCAAAATGGCCCTTAGCTCTATGTGGCTACCTTATCTTCTAGAGTGATAGAGGCAGGTGCTGCTAAGAATTATAAAGCTTTTATGGCATCTATAAACAATGACTTAGTTGTTGGCATTTTAAATATGTGACTCCTGATCAAATGGGAAACAAAAAATAACCCCACCATAAAGAGCTATTATGATAATAAGGACACTTACCTAGATGAAGAAAATGATTTCGAAATTTCTACAGGCAAAGCCTCAGAGAAAAACACAGCTTGGGTACAAGTCCTAGAATTCCTGGAAGAAATGAAGCAAGACTTTTAAAAGATTTTATAAATGAAATGAGAGTGTTGGAGAAAAAAACTGGAAAAGAAGTGAGTGCTATGGGAGAAAGACATGGAAAAAAGAATTATCAACTTAGTATAAGTGGTAAAAATGTTATCCAAATTATAAATTCCTTGAAAATTGTAATGGCCAAAGAGAAATGAGTGACTCTACGAAGCAGCAAAAAATATTAAAAACAAAATCAAAAGATTTTAAAAATAGAAGAAAATATATATCATATTAAAAACAACTGATCTAGGAAATAGATCAAGTTAAAACAGGTTAAGAATTACTGGACTATATGAAAGTCATGATCAAAAGAAGAGCCTAGATTTTAAGAAGTCGTGGGAGAAAATGGTTTAGACATATTAGAACAAGAAGGTAAAGTAAAAGTAGAAATAACTACCAATCACTTCCTGAAGGAAACCTCAAAATTCAAACTCCAGGAAACATTAAAGCCAAAATCTAGCACTTCAAAGTCAAGATTAGAACTAATCAGAATTTCACTTCCTTTTAATGTTGATGTCATTTGTGTTATTGTAGTAATTGTCAATAGACATTAAATATTTATTAAGCAATTACTATGTGCCAGGCAATGTGCTTCAAGTAGCCTGCAATCTAATGAGGGAAGGTAATATACAAAAGGAAATAGGGAGAGTGGGCATGAAGGGAGAAGTTATTTTGTTTGGAGGATGGTATGGAGATGGTGAAAAGAGAATTGCAGCATGGTGGGGAAATGAAGAGATGTTTGTCCTGTTCACTTTCCTGTAGTAACTGTCAATAGATAATATTTATTAAGTACTTACTGTGCACCAAGCAATGTACTTCAAGGAGTTTACAAAAGGAAGGGAAGAGGGTAGGGATGAAGGGGAAATTTTTTTTCTCTGAATTTCTCATATTCATAGTTTTTTAAAGCATAATGCTGTTCCATTATATGAAATAAGTTAATTTTAATTGACAGATGTCATAGGAGCAATGTCTGTCTCACACAGGCTAAGCTAATTCTTTATTAAAAGGTAAGGAAATCATACTCAAAAGATTTACCTGGTATAGGAGACTAAGGCTTCCCACCACCCACATGCACAAGGAGTTTGGGATTCCTCAAATTTGGCACGCTTCTGATTGACATGTGGGCCAGGAAAGTTATATCTATCTGAACCAACACTACATTCTTTTTTTTTTTTTTTTAATTTATTTATTTTTTTAAATAGCCTTTTATTTACAGGATATATGCATGGGTAACTTTACAGCATTAACAATTGCCAAACCTCTTATTCCAATTTTTCACCTCTTACCCCCCCACCCCCTCCCCTAGATGGCAGGATGACCAGTAGATGTTAAATATATTAAAATATAAATTAGATACACAATAAGTATACATGACCAAAACGTTATTTTGCTGTACAAAAAGAATCAGACTCTGAAATATTGTACAATTAGCTTGTGAAGGAAATCCAAAATGCAGGTGTGCATAAATATAGGGATTGGGAATTCAATGTAATGGTTTTTAGTCATCTCCCAGAGTTCTTTTTCTGGGCATAGCTGGTTCAGTTCATTACTGCTCCTTTGGAAATGATTTGGTTGATCTCGTTGCTGAGGATGGCCTGGTCCATCAGAATTGGTCATCATATAGTATTGTTGTTGAAGTATATAATGATCTCCTGGTCCTGCTCATTTCACTCAGCATCAGTTCGTGTAAGTCTCTCCAGGCCTTTCTGAAATTATCCTGTTGGTCATTTCTTTTTTTTTTTTTTTTTTATTTAATAGCCTTTTATTTACAGGATATATACATGGGTAACTTTACAGCATTAACAATTGCCAAACCTCTTGTTCCAATTTTTCACCTCTTACCCCACCCCTCCCTAAATGGCAGGATGACCAGTAGATGTTAAATATATTAAAATATAACTTAGATACACAATAAGTATACATGACCAAAACATTATTTTGCTGTACAAGAAAAATCAGACTCTGAATTATTGTACAATTAGCTTGTGAAGGAAATCAAAAATGCAGGTGTGCATAAATATAGGGATTGGGAATTCAATGTAATGGTTTTTAGTCATCTCCCAGAGTTCTTTTTCTGGGCATAGCTGGTTCAGTTCATTACTGCTCCTTTGGAAATGATTTGGTTGATCTCGTTGCTGAGGATGGCCTGGTCCATCAGAATTGGTCATCATATGGTATTGTTGTTGAAGTATATAATGATCTCCTGGTCCTGCTCATTTCACTCAGCATCAGTTCGTGTAAGTCTCTCCAGGCCTTTCTGAAATTATCCTGTTGGTCATTTCTTACAGAACAGTAATATTCCATAATATTCATATACCATAATTTATTCAGCCATTCTCCAACTGATGGACATCCATTCAGTTTCCAGTTTTTAGCCACTACAAAAAGGGCTGCCACAAACATTCGTGCACATACAGGTCCCTTTCCCTTCTTTATAATCTCTTTGGGATATAATCCCAGTAGTAACACTGCTGGATCAAAGGGTATGCACAGTTTGATAACTTTTTGAGCATAGTTCCAAACTACTCTCCAAAATGGTTGGATTCGTTCACAACTCCACCAACAATGCATCAATGTCCCAGTTTTCCCGCATCCCCTCCAACAATCATCATCCAACACTACATTCTTGACAAATATTCTTTTCACACTCTTATTAAGTAAACCTATTGTTAAGTCTTAAATGATCTGGGAGTATCTAATTTTGTTCTATTTCTATTCTGAACCATCCGAACAGGCCTATCCAAAACAAAGTTACTGATTTTGTAATTTCTGAATCAGCCATCTGTGTGTAGTCACACTGACCATTAAAACAAAACTCAAAATAAATATCAACTTAAAGAAATAATAAAAATGAGAAAAAAGATTTAACACTCAATTGTGGCAGCCTTACTCACACCTATTTAAACAAGCAGATAACACTAAAATGAAAAAAGGAATGGCAATTAGAACAGACTTCTGTTTCCCAAGGAAGCTTAACCAATATAAGTAACTCAGTTACCATATGACAGAGAACAATATATTCTTTCCCAGGTACATGTTAAAATCAAAGATTCACGTGAATAAGCTTATCTGAAAGACATAACATCATTTTGTGTGGCAACCCTTTGGTTATTAACATCAAGAGAGACATGAGGTAGACATATGCTTACCAAGATATTTGTCATTCTCCAGAGAATATCGAGCAAAATCCTCTAAAATGCTCCTACTTTTGAATGACATTATGCTGATAGCATCTAACCCAGAAATTTCTCTTAACTGAAATCCATAATTAACCAAAAGACTTTGATCAAACTGCAGAAAAAACCAAATAGATGAGCATTAACTTTTGTACATACATACAGTTGTACATAAAACAGATAGGCAATTGTATGGGCAACCTATAGATCTGGTCATTCAGAAAGTTTTGTGTGTATACATGCTCACACACATGCATGTATATGTGTATATTGGACTTATTCCATATACACAGTATTTGTGTATTTGAGTCCAGAGTTGAAAAAGAGAAAGAAACTAAGCTGGGTTTCCTTTGGGAAATGATTCAGAACTTTTAATGCATCAATGCTTCTCCTTGAAATAAAAGGCAATCTCTCTTTAACACTAGTGTCCTGACATTGTATGGATTTGAGTCATGGACTATCAAAAGTCTCAGAAGAAAGTTGAGACTGATGGTGAATAGAGAATTACATGAATACAGTACAGATCAAAAACTGCTCAAGAGAGCGAGGGTTAAAAAGGTTGTCATTGGAGTAAATGTGACCAGAAAGGTTGGCACATCTATAGGGAAAGAGAGATATGACAGATAGATTGGCTCCAGTGGTGTCCATATACTCATCTGGAGGAAAATCCTTACTTAGCATGTTAAGTGGACTTTTTTGTAGAGATTTTTGAATGAAAGTCCTGAGTGATTCTTCCTAGAAAGATTCCTCAATTTAGTTTATCCTCTTCCTGTTTTGTGTTTGTAAATATTCTTCTTTCAGTTCTCAAATTTATTAGCATAAAATGTTATCATAATCTATGCTAATTTTCTTAATTTCTTTTACCTCATTGTGGTCTTTGTTTCCTCATTTCTAATTTTGATCATTTGAGTTCTCTCTTTTTCTGGTTACTAAATACTTATAAATTTATTGATCTTATTAAAAACAGTGCCTAACAAATTTCAATTGTTCTTTCTTATTACATTATAAAGATATACAAATACTCTTTCAGATATTTGAGTGGCCTACTTTGTATCTTGTTAAGAATATTTGAAAGCTTCATTTGGACCTCGTAAGTTCCCAGATTTTTTGAAAGGTCAAGTTGTCAGGTGCTGTTCAAGGGTTCAGGAGCTCATGAAGGGGTCAGAAAACCAAAAAAATGGGGGGATGGGTTGTCCTGGTGACTTTTCTCTGCCTATTTTCTGTGAGCAAATGGAAAAGTATGAGTTGAAAAGAAAAAGAGTGGGCCTGCTGAGCCTAGCTTTGGAATAAACAGTAACAACAATAACAACAATAGTAATAGTTAGCATTTATATAGTGCCTACTATGTACCAGGGGCTTTACAAACATCTCATTTTATCCTCACAACAGTCATGATAGCTGCTGTTATTTATCTCTATTTTACATTTGAAGAAACTGAAGCAAACAGAAATAAAGTGGCTTGCCCAAGGCCACATGACCTACTAAGTGTCTGAAGCTCTATCCACTAATACCATCCCGCTGCCTTTTAATTTGTAAAGTAAAGGGAATAGATAAAAAGCTCAGCATCTGAATCTGGAGTCCAGTTTAGGAGATGGTAGAGCCCAGATCCAAGACTCTTGCTGGTCCTAATGTACCGGGTTCTTTCTCAGTGTGAATAATAGTGCCCTAAGCCAGGGTGTCAATTGAGCTCAAAGATGGAGATAGTAGTGGTGCAGTGAAATGACTTTCATCAGAGACTATGAGACCAAGGTCAGCAGAAGGAGTGGGAAAACCTCAGGGGCCTTGCAGCCAAAGCACATGTGATACAAGTTAGTTGTTCCTTTTAAAGGTGCCTTGGCCACATGTGTCCTCTACATGTATTCCCAACTTGTAAACTCTAAACATCCACTCTTTCCATGGACACTATTTTATGGCAGAATGAACCCCAGGTTCATGGTGAAGACATTGCATTACTACTGTTTTTACTATAAAATTTCAATAAATTCCTTTGTATTATGTTAAATATGTCCTCTAGTTAACTAGAGTAAAAATAATAACATTGGTGGGGAGAGTAATAGGTTTTTGGAAGTATAAGCTCATATAGTATCTTGAACCTGGAAGTTATCATTTCCCAGAAAACTGGACCATCAAAAATGAGTTGGGGGCAGGGATAAATGTTTAACAACTAATTATCAAAAAAAAAAAAATTACCCAATACTTTAAAGTTCAATCTGCACTATAATTTTTTCATTTTCTTGAGCATAGACAATCAAGAATAAATCAAACTTTGATTTGTACCCTTTGTTGATTTCTAATGTGTAAATATTCATACTGAAATTTTCAGGAGCTCCTATTATTCCCATTTTACAGATGAGGAGACTAAGGCAAATAGAAGTTAAATGATTTGCCCAAGATCAGGTCCAGTGGTTTTATTGACTGTCTCAATCAGCTGCTTCTTTCATTCTCTCTCTTTCTCATTTGGTTTTGACCCTTATTTCCCATTAACTGTTGACAGAAAAATAGTCTTTCTTCCTTTTAAAAGATATACTCCTCTGTTTGCTCTCAAACTAATAATCAAGAAAGCTCAAGTTGATGATCAACAGGTATTTTTTTTTTAATAATAGCTTCAAAAACCTTAAAGAATAAAATTGAACAGGAAAGCAATTTGCCTAGATTCCAGAAGCATTGGGCCATAACCAATGACCTTATGAATTGGCTTTATCCCTACCTTTCTTCTCCTTTCCCTTCACTGACAGGAAGCAAAGTTGCTTTTCTCTCCTCCCTTTTTCTTTTACTTTATTATTTATTTTCTTTTACTTTATTATTTATTTACTTTATTGCTACTGCTGATAGTGATGATGATGGATGATGATAATGGTGGTGGTAGTCCAGCTAGTGGTTAGGGATGCAGTAGATTAGTTCAGACTGATAAGCAAAAGGCAACTCACTTGATGGGAATAGAGAAAAGGGAAAATCAAAGGGTTAAGGTGAAGGTGGTATGTCTATCTCACCAGCCTTCACTCACACCTAGTATTATTTAGACCACCCCCTTCCTCATTCTGTTGTCATCCAGACCTCCCTTGAGGCTATCTGATGGATGATGGCCATCAGGAGTTATTTAGCCTTCTGATCAGACAATCTAGGATTTGGTTCCAGTTTGGGCTCTGTTCAGATTCTAGGTGTCACCAGCATGATTTAAACTCCTTGGAAGTCTGTCAAATTCAAAATCACAAGCATTTGGGGGAGCTTTGTGTAATGTCTGTCCACCCATAAGACAGGCACTTGTGATTCTTTGCTTCCATAATAATGCTTCTGGTAAAGGACAAGTTCAGTGTTAAGCTTTTTAGAATTTTCCATTTTTATTAATATATTTTGTTTTTATATCACCTTTATCTCTTAATTATTATTCCCCTCCCCAAGAGAAAAAAGAAATGGGGAAAAGCATCTCAGGAAAAATTGAAGCATGTTAATCAAGTTTAATAAATTTTATACAGTGTCTTTTTGGAGAGGGTGAGGGTTAATCATAAAATATAAAATCATTTTATTGCTTCCAATGTATGTGTGCAGGAATTAGCTAGATATAAATTATAAACCTGCCAGGCAATGCTCAAATGTCTGGATTTAGATAAGCAAATTAATTTACCTAGAATATAATATTTCTTTTCAAAACCATTGTTAAAAGTAGGTCATGACTAAATATAGAACTCAGAGGGAAAAATGCTACATCTTTAATTCAGTCTTACAAATGATTCTTCAAATAATACTACATTTTGTTTCAAACTGCAGTCCCATTCTCTGAACTTGTCACTTATAATACCCTATCACAGAATGTATCAAGGAGAGAAAAGAGACATTAGTATTGTAGCAAATGTGCTCTGGCCTCAGTCTCTCAGGCAGGCTACACTATCTCTTTCCTTCAGGATTTGAAGGGTAACATTGAAGACTTGGGAGCCTCTTATTTGTTATCACTGTTGCTCCCCCATTCTGGGTGTGTTAGCCTACTGTTAAACACTGGTATAGTACCCCAGTTCCATGTAACCAATTAGCTTTTACAAAAGGATATTCAAAGATATGGCAGAAAATAGAAACAGATCTTTCCCCCTCCTCAATCTCTAAGGAGAATGGACCACCTACTGATTTAACACAGTTTATACATAGAACCAGTTTCCCCAAATCATATCCAAATGCAATGTCATTGCTGGACTGGCTATTTAAGATCATTCACCAGAGTGCTGATACTGCACTGGCTGCAAAATCTGCCATGAATTTGACCCCCAGACTCCCAGATGGCTTGGTGTCTCGACCTTTCAAACTCACAGTCATATTTTCCAACTTCACCTAAAACGAGAAAAAATGCCAAAACAAAGAACATCTTCATGGGCCACATGTAGCCTCAGAGGAAGAGGATCCTGGGTTTCTCTCCTTGTATTTTCTCTTGGCAGAAGTCATCAGTGAAGGAGTCTCAACTAAGAGAAAAATCCAAATGAGAGAGAGACCAAATCCAACTAATGCCTTTTGAAAGCATCCCAAGTTCAGTGAATTAAAGGGACTGTTACTCAACATGTGCTTGACCCATAATGCCTACACATTTCTAAATCTTTTCATAGCACTTCTATTACATGTTATCATAACTCACCTGGCAATAGTCTATCTGACCTCTTCCTGACTTGATCCAGTCAGTCAATAAACATTAAGAACCAGGCATTAAGGATACAAAAAGAGTTGAAAGACATTCCTGTCTTCAGGAAGCTCGCAATCTAATTCCTTGAGGACTTGCCTTAGCTGAACATATTGATGCATGCCCATAGGGACTGGGCCCCCTGGCCAATCCCATATTATACATCCATATTGATATAAAATGAGGACTTTAGTTTCTTTTAACACCATCACACCCAAAGTCTAAAAATCAACCACTTCAGAAGAAAATTCTTCACAAATAGAATGATGAACTGATATGAGGTAATAATATTTAAAAATAACCACTAGCTTAAGGCTCAATTTATTCTCCTATTAAAACTTTTGAAAGGCATGGAATAGCTAATACTGAGTTTAAGTATTTAATATGAGTTCAGAAAATGACTAAGGAAAAATTGAAATACTGTTAATTGCATATATGCTGCATATGCCCTTAATAATTTAGCTAGTAATTATCTATTTTAACTTGTGATAGTTGATGTCAGAGAACTAATATTGAACTGGTTAAGATTTGTGGCTCTTGAAAACTTCAAACTTTATACACATAATTAGATTTATGGCAAAGTGCTATTGTGGAGATAGGTTTACCAAGACTCAGTTCTGTGACCCAAGCTGTTGAGTTCTCCAAAGCAGCATCTTTTCCTCCTTTATATTGATTGAAGTTAATTTTTGCAGAGGATGCCATACAACATTAATTTAGTTTCTCTGATGAGGATGCACAGTTTCCATGAATGGACAACCCCATACTTAAGCTAAAGTTCTATCTTCTGTAATCAAAAAACTCCTTTTCTAACTTTAGAACTACTTTATTCTCTACTGGATGAGTGAAACTCATTCATATCTCCTCATTTTGACAAACTCATCCCTCGTTGACCTGATATTTCTGCCAGGTGCTGTGCAGCAGCCAAGTCAGCTTCATTGCTGCCACCACTGCCACTTTGGATGGGGTCATGTCAGATCTGCTGGTTGTGTAGCCCAGCATATGCAGTGTTCCAAACCCCAAATCCCCAGTCTCCAGAAGAAAGGTTGGCACATTTTTTTTCATCCCTTATGCAGCACCAAATTTAAAGGTATTACTTGAGCTGTGTCTTGAAAGAAGTGATTCTGAGAGATGGAGGTAAGAAGTATATTTCAGACATAGGGAGTGGAGAGAGAATAGAGGTGGGGAGATGTAATGTAATCAAATTAATTTAATGTAATCAAATGTAATGCAAAAGGCATAGAGCTGGAATGTTGGGTGAAGTCCTAAGAGAAAGCTAGTTTGGATGAAGTGTGGGAAGGAGAGGAATGTATAGCAAGACTGAAAAGATGAGTTGGAGACCCTTTATAAAAAGACCAAACAAGAAGAGTTTTTATGTTATTCTACAAGAAATAGGGAGCTATTGAAGTTGATTGAGTAAGGGAATGACATCGTCACATCTACATTTAAAAAAAAAAAAAAAACCTCTTTGGCAACAGTCTGCAGAACTGTTGGCAAACTATGCTGCAGAATAGGCCAAAACAGAAAAAACCAATTAGAAGGCTATTGCAATAGGGTGGCAGCTATCTGAATTAAGAAATCATGTACAAATGATGTTAGGAAGACAGAAGGTATGATTTGGACATAAAGGGTAATACCATAAGCAAATTAGGAGAGCGAAGATTAGACCTCAGATTTATGGAGAAAGGCAGAATTTGTGACTAAAGAAGAGATAGAGAATATTATGAAATGCAAAATGGATAATCTTGGTTACATTAAGTTTAAAAGGTTTTGCACAAATAAAATCAATGCAAAAAAGATTAGAAAGAAGGAAACTGGGAGAAGAGCTTTACAGAAACTTTTTTGCTGTAGATATATAGGGAATTGAGTCAAATTTGTAAAAGAAAAAATAGATGTCTACAGGACAATTTGAGATGTACAATTAGATAGTTGGAAATGTAAGAATGGAAATCAACAGAGAGATTAGGGCTCTGTTTGAGAAACTCCAAAGGAAAGTATGGGAAAAGTATTAGGAGGCCTATCAAACTGAAGGTCTATAGAGACATGGTGCTGATCTCATTGTTGTATGCCTGTGAAACCTGGACAATATACTAGATCTATACCAGGAAATTAAATTGCTTCCATTTGAATTGTCTTAGGGAGATTCTGAAGATCACCTGGCAAGATAAGGTACTGGATTTCTGAAGTCCTTTCTCAAGCTGAACTGCCAAGCTTTCAAACTTTATCCTAGTAAATTACATTAAGTGCAATTTTGATGGCTAACCACATTGTTCAAATGTCAAATATGCACTTGCCTAAAAAACTTTTATAAGAACTCACATAGGGCAGGGGCTCACATGGTGGTCAGAAGAAGTAATACAAGGACACCCTCAAGGTCATTCTGAAGAACTTTGAATTATGAGACATGGAAAACACTGGCACACGATCATCCAACATGACTTGCTTGCATCAAAGAAGGCTCTATGCTTTGAACAAAGCAGAATCACAATGGCACAAAAGAAACATGAGATATGCAAACTTAAGAGACATCTCCCTCCCAAAAGATGATACAGGCTATTTGTGTCCCACTTCTGGTAGAACCTTCTGAGTTCATATGGGTCAGATCAGCCACAGCTGGATACACTGTACATTGACCCCAACATTGTGGTGTCATTT
This sequence comes from Sarcophilus harrisii, assembly GCF_902635505.1. Lineage (NCBI taxonomy): Eukaryota > Metazoa > Chordata > Mammalia > Dasyuromorphia > Dasyuridae > Sarcophilus > Sarcophilus harrisii. The sequence goes on along the minus strand of NC_045426.1, from coordinate 644,137,802 downwards.
TGTTGTTCTTCAAGCATGAAGGACAAACAATAACTTCTTATTTGTCCCATAGGTTTTAAACTTGCCTTGCCTTGCCTACTACTCTTATTCCTTAATCCTGCTCTTTCTCCTATAAACTTCTCTCACAAAAGCCTAAAGTAGAATCTCCTTCAAGTTCTTCAATTTATCACATTTCTTCTCTTATCTTATCCCTATTCAGACAACATTCTTCCATAGGATTTGATAGAAGAACCTGTTCCAGCTGAATTTCATCTTACTTGATTAGGTCCAGTGTTTAACCTTTAAAATTTTCTCAGATACTGTGGATGTTAACTTTCCCTCTTAACATAATATCATTTGAAAATTTCATAAAATTGAACTATCTTCTCAGTCATTAGCAAACATGTTAAATAGCACATGCTCTCCACTAGAGACCTTCCAAGCTAACATTGAATCATTGATGACTACTCTCTGGATCATTGATGACTACTCTCTGGATCCTGTTATTCAACTTGTTGCAAACTCATTTAACTATATTAGCCTATTTTTCTCTATAAGACTTTCTCTTTCTCTATAAGACTGAATGGAAAATAAGTCATAAATGTGCAGTCTAGGTATACTATGTGTTTGGCATTTATCTCATTGACTAATATAAACTTCTCAAAAAAGGAAATTAATTTAGTCTAGTATATCTTGTTCTTGATGAAATCATGCTAGATCTTTAATGATCATTGCTTTTCTTTGCAAGTAATCACAAACTAACCTTTTAATAATATTTCCTAAGATTTTGCAAAAAAATCAAAGCAAGCTCATCAGTCTATAGTTTGAAGAATCTCCCTCTTCCATTTTGAAAGTCAGAACATTTGCCCTTCTCCGGTCCTGTAGCATCTTTTCCATTTTCCAGTTTCTCAAAATTCACTGACAGAAGTTCAACAATCATATCTTCCAGCACCACAGGATAGAATTTGCCTAGGCTTGCCAGCTATCCATTACTATTGTGTTTCAATTTTCTGTTGATTGTACTCTATATGAAGATCATTCTGGTTGGCAAAGAGAACAAAATAACAATTGGCTCATTTTATATTTTCTTCATTTTCTGTGACTAGACAAGGAAAGTTTCAGGATTAAGAATCACAAATGTCACATTTTAGGCCATCAAAGATGCTGAGACTCTGGTGGATGAGTTGCGGCTAGCAGCAGAGAAGGCAGAAGAGAAGCTGGCACTGGCTCGATTGGAGCTGAGAGAGCAGACCCAAGAGGGTGGGTACCTGGGCCTCAAACTACTAGGAGCCTTACACACTTGGGTTCGCAGGACCTGGCTGAGCTGGGGCCCTTTGGCTCTCCCACTGACCCATCCAAAAGGGGTTCCGGGACCTTTGGAGGGAATATTGGTGTTCTGGGGGAAGTGGAAGGTGTCGGGACATGGTCTTTGGGTCTCTGTTCTAATCATTCCCACAGAGGAGGGAGAGCTACCCGGGCTGAAGTGTCCAGTGGCCGAACTTCATGATGTATTGCTCAAGGATGTGGGTGATCGAATTCAGGCTGATGGGCGGTCAGTGCAAAGTGGACAATGAGTCTTGGGGTACTGGGATAATCAGAAGGGTTTGAGGAATTGGGAAATTATTTTAACTGAAGGGAGGTTAGTGTGACTTGGTGATAGGGGTGGAGAACGAGGACAAGGACCCATCAAGGTCATAGCTATGTTGTCAATGGCCTCCCAGGTGGCCTCTGGTTATTGATCCCTCAGGCCAAGCAGCCACATTCCTTCGCTACCAGGACACCAACTATCTGGACACCCTCAACCCAGCCCATATGCAGCCTGACCGTGTGCGCCTGGCATTGCTTGGGGCCCTCAGGTGGGGAAAGGGAGGTGCAAACCCATTCCTGGTTTTGCAGGACAAGCATGCTCATCCAGCTCCAAAAACCCAATTCCCAGGGCAACTTCTCCCAAAACTTGAATGATCCCTTCCTCACCTTCCTTCTGGACTCACTACCACAAGCAGACCCCCTACTATTCCTCCTCAGTGGGTCCCCTATGGCTTCATCCTGTCTTCCTCCTAACAGGAGGCCTCCCAGGAGTAGAGGTCCTGGGGTAAGGGTAGAGGAGATACTCATCATATGCACCCCCTTTTTGGTGCTGGCACTTAGGTTTGGAAAACCCCTCGTGTTTGATATGCGTGAGATTGACATGTTCGAGACGGTGAAAAGGCAGTTAGACTCCATCCAGCCGGAACTGGCCCAGGATCTTCTCTCCAAGAATTTGCTAAACAAGGACAAGTGAGGGGAGGCTATGATGGGGGGACTGGAGGGGAAGGGGCAGTCCTTCCACAACCTCTTACCTATCCTAGTAACCTCCCTCCCTGATTCTTTTGACTCTAGCAGTTCTCTAACCCAGCCGACCATCCCCACCCTCACTGATCTTCTTTGACCCCAGTGAGCTTTGGGTCTGACATCCCTGATCCCACTGACCCTTTACCCCCAGATTCCTGTCTCTCATTCGCCCTGGGGATGGTCCTGAGTATAACCGCAACCAGTTCCAGATCTCTCGGACCATTCATTTCAAGGTCTTCTTCGTGACAAAAACCAAAAGGCCACCAGACTCTCAGCTACAGACCCTACTCCCTATCCAGGTGCTACTGCCCAAGGACCGATACTAGGCATCTTACAACAAGAAGGGGCAGGGTAAGGGGCAGGGTGGGACTGAACAATAAACTGAATGCACAGGTTTTGGGCACTGTCCATGGCTAGGATTGGGAAGAAGAGCTTCACAGGAGGAGGAGGATGGAAGATGCATGTACTAGATCGGGATATGTGTCATGGGGCAAAGTGTGTGTGTGCGTGTGTGTGCACTGGGTAAATATGTGTCAGAATGAGGCAAGGGAGACTGCTCCTGGGTTTATTTTGGAAAGACAGGACTGTATTTGTGTGGATTTCAGAAGCTTATATTTGGGTATGAGGGAGGGACACTGTATATGTAATCGGTTGCTGGGATCTCACACACTTTGCCCATCCCTTCCATGAACCTTAGTTACAAGGAGAAATTGTGTTTTTCTTCTTGGTTTTCTGACCTGGGAAATCTCAACTGGACACTAGGTGGCAGGAGGTACCACCTAGTGTAAGACAAAGATAACTGAAGGCAATGGATTTTGAGCAGTTAAAAACAAAGATACTGAAGGCAACTGAGAATCTTTTCTCATTTAATATGCCTAAGGAGCAGAGTCTTACAGACCCCCAACTCCTGATTTCTCCATCCCTTCCATCTAACCCTTAGTCCTGATAGCACCAGCATAAATCAGTCACATGGAGAGCTTTGGGTTATGAGCTTTTTCAGGAGATCAGAAGTGGTCATAGAACCAACTTTGAAATACAGTTAGAAGCCATTACATGTTTCCGAGGGCAATAATAAAGAACATTTCATTGCTAAGTCCACAAAAGGAGGCACCATTATGCCATTACAGAGATTCACAAATTCTGATTTAGAAGGCAAAAAGTTAGATCATCTAGTTTGATACTCTCATTTTATAACCAGAGAAGCTTGAGACCTAGAGAGTTGGGGTGACTTGCCCAGAGTTAGAGGTGAGAGAAAAGGCATGAATACAAGTCCTCTGACTCCACATTTGGTGTGTTTTTGATTGTTAAGCCAGCACAGAACATTTCAACTTTCTCATCTGAAAAATGATGGGGTAGCTAGGTGGTACAGTAGATAGAGTGCCAGCCCTAGAGGATCCAAGAGCAAATCCTTTCTCAGAAGCTTATTAAATAACCTCAGGCAAGTCACAACCTTCTTGAACCAGCAAACCATTCCAGTATCTTTACCAAGAAAATCCCAAGAGGAATCAAGCAAAGTTGGACAGGACTAATCAACTCCTCCCCCTGAAAAGAAAAGGAGATAGCCTCTGCAATGCCTTCCAGTCCTAAATCTATTTACTTATTGTAGTGTCAATAGTTTTCATTGCCTTCTTCTCAGTCCATGCTCATTTAACCAATCCAACAAAATCAATTACAGAATAATCAATTTTATTTCCTCACAAATTAACCATTACAACCAAAAAGAAAAAAAAAAGACTGCCATAATTAAAAATGATTTTGCCTGGGGAAAAAACAGTCGAGGAGATTGGGTGTGATAGTAGACAGTCTGAGTACAGTCAGTTGATGGGTGGCAACTCAAGACTGAACTGTGGAGGCCACCATGGGGAACCCTGAACCCTAATCCTTGGATGTAAGTACCTTTTACCCTGATTCTGATTATAACTCTGCTGAGGTGATGTACTGGAGATTGTACAAAGGCAAGAATAAAATATTCCCAGACTTCAAGGAGTTCATTCCACAGATAAGATAGTTTGTGGAGGAAGAAAAAACTTGTAAGGATCAGAAAAAAGATTTTGCATTAAAAAAAAATAAAACCCAACCTTGCCAAGCTTTGAAGAAGACCAAGGTTTCCAAGAGATGAAGGATGGATTAAAGAGGGAAACAACTATAAATGAGCCCTAATTTGGAGGCTATAGCAATACTAGTGAGAGAAGAAAAGGAACTGAGGCAGGTGGAAGAAAGGAGAGGGAATGTGAATATTGAGTTACATAAGTCTTGCCAACAGTGAATATGGGAGTTGCAAGGTAGAACCCAGCTGTATAATGGAAAGTGGAAAATGGGCAATTAAAAGAATGGTGCTTTATTCACTCCGCATTGCACAATGGTTGTGCAGTGATGAGTGGAAGCCTTTTCCAATATTGGACATGGATTCAGAAATGTAATTTTACAGGGAAAGCATAGCAAGACAATATCCCATATGAAAAGCTTTGATGAACACACTCCCCTCCTGTCCTCTTTTCTCCCTGCCTCAAATTAATGATTTCTGGGGCTTCATTAATAGAAGCATAGTTTTCTTAATGGAAAGAATAGTCCTGTTATGTTTACTCTGCCTTAATTAGACTTTCTGGGTCATCTCTTTGGATCACTGTTGAACCTTGAAGTCAAGTAGAACAACTTATGGACTTGAGAGAAATTGATTATAGTAGTTTATTTGATGGCCAAATCTATTACAACCTCAGAATCCACTGTTTGGAATTATAATTTTAGAGCTGGAAAGGACCTTAGAGCTCATCAAGTCTTAACTCATTTTACAAATTAAGTAGCTGAGTTCCAGAGAAATTATTTGACTTGCCTAAAGTCACATAGGCAGTAAATGATAAAAATAGGATTTGAACTCAGGTTTTGTGATTCCAAAACCAATGATCTTTCCTCCTGTTGCTTCATTTTCAAGGACGTTGACAAATTGGAGAGAGTGCAGCCAGGATGGCTCTACTAGGATTATTGAAGGAACTGGGAACATATAAGTATTTGAAGGGTGGTCAGGTAGATTAGACTTGTCCTGCTTGGGCTTCAGAGAGCAAAACTAGGAATAATGAATGAAAGTTTCAATCAGATTTAAGCTTTATGTAAGAGATAACTTTTTTTTTCTTAATAGCTTTTCTCCCAAAATATGTGCAAAGCTAGTTTTCAGCATTCACCTTTGCAAAATCTTGTGTTCTAATTCCCTCCCTCTCTCCCTTCCAACCCATTCCACAAATGGCAAGCAATTCAATATAGGTTAAACATACAATTCCTCCCTATTTTCATATTTGCCATACTGCTCAAGAAGAATCAGACAAAAAGGTAAAAGAAAACAAAAAAATGAAAATACTATACTTTGATCCACATTTAGTCTCCATAGGCTCTCTCCATCACAACTCTATTGGAATTGCCTTGAATCAACTCATTGTTGATAAGAGCCATAGTTGATCATCACATAATCATCTTGTTGCTGTGTATATCATGGTCTCTTGGTTCTACTCACTTCACTTAGCATCAGTTCCAGGATTTTCTGAAATCAGCTTGCTTATCATTTCTTAAAGAACAATTATGAGGAATAACTTTCTCACAAAACTGTCTAAAGTAGAATGGGATGCATTGCCTGGTCATAGGGTCTCTCACACCAGAGATCTTCATCCAATGGCTGGAAAAAGATGAAACTTTATGGAGCCAGGACTGATCATAGAGGTCAACACTGCTTTCTTGATTAAACTTAACAGTCTTGTTCTTGGGGTCCTCATTTTTTTTAATATATTTTTTAAATTTATTTAATAGCCTTTTATTTACAGGTTATATGCATGGGTAACTTTACAGCATTAACAATTGCCAAACCTCTTGTTCCAATTTTTCACCTCTTACCCCCCACCTCCTCCCCCCGATGGCAGGATGACCAGTAGATGTTAAATATATTAAAATATAAATTAGATACACAATAAGTATACATGGGGGTCCTCATTTTTGAAATCCTTTCTCCTCCAACATGTCCTTCCCATACAGGGCTGCAACTTACCATATGATGTCTACATACCTACATACCCACACCACTCCAGAGCTATATTTACCCACTATTTGTCTCTGTTTCCCTGCTTTCTACAATTCACTGAGAGTAGCAGGTGGTGTGATTAACCAGCTAGTGACATCATAGATTATTTAGCCATTAAATAAGTTATCTCATCAATTTCAAGTTCATAAATTGCTCCTGACTCCCAAGATTCAACAATGTTCCAGAGAAATGACTTCGAATATGCCTCACTCCACTTACCAAAAATAGGAATTCATTTCTCTGAGTTCTATTCCAATTTTGTAATTATCTTTCACAAGGATTTGAAAATTCACTCAATGACCATATAGTTTATTGAAATAGTTAAGTAACCTAAAACCTAAACTATATGAGACTTTCAAATAAGTTGTAAGATGGCCCTTGGGATCTATTCCCCTTTTCTCTCCATTCTGGAAAATCACCCAGATTCACTTGTTATTAAGTTGATATTAAATGCTTTTGCTTTAAATGCAAATATCTAGCTTGGTCTAGAAGAGATTGATGGAATATAAGGCTCAGTGTTATGTATTTGAACAGCTAGTAAAGTTGTAAGGAGAAGGGTTGAAGATAAGGCAAAAGAAGGGATTTGGTCAGTTTTAAAACTTGAAATTTCCTGAGTAATCATTCAGATGGAACAGGGAAAGGAATAGCCGACTGCAGTTAATTCATCTCACCATGGCTGTATTTCAGAGTAGCTATACCTTTATGTCAGTCTGAAATCTCACTCCATTGCACTCCATATCTGCCCCTTCTTTCTATCTACAACAGATTCGTAGTTCACAAGGTTTCTACTTAGGTCTTTTCAGAGTTTTCCAAGAATGAATTCAGCTCTTGCCACCACCCTAGCTGCTACTGGGCATTGGATGCCCTTCTACTTCAGAGTTCAGAAGCAAAATACAAAATGGAGTTTGAATGGATTTTTATCCCCCAAATCCACGAAACTCATTTCAGGGAGTCTCCTCAAGGACTAGCAAATGCTGGAAGATTTATACTGCAATACATTTCTTTGTCTTCCCTAATCTACCCTACTTCTTGTAAGACATAGAAAAACCTAGTAACATTATTTTTCCCACAGAAAGGAAAGGGAGGTTCTGAGGGAGGTTTTCATTCCATCCAGTCACAGAACAGAGATAAGAAGAAAGAAATGAAACTCTTCCCATGGTATGATTCAGTGAGATTAAATATTCTGTGCCTTGGAGAAAATGGAAGAAATATAAGAAACCATCCCTTCCCTTACAAAGTTTACAATCTATCAATAGAAGCTTATACAAAGCAGCTTTGGTTTGCTTATAGTTTTAACTCTCTGAAGAGTACTCACTGAAGTATACTCTGACAAAACATTCCCAGGGTACCTTATTCCTGTACACTGTGGGCTGTATCAAAGATAACTATATAGAGAGTGTCTCTGGTATAAACAATGACTTTGGTACAGATATGGACACTGCCTCCAAACTGAAGCTTCTGCTAGCAACTGGCCAAAATGCAGAAAAGACTTTCAGACACCCTCATTTATTTAAACTAAATAACTAAACCTCTCTAGCTGTGTTGGGAAAACAGGAGAATTAGAGATTTACCATGTGATTCACTTTTATTAAGTTGATATTAAATGCTTTTGCTTTAAATGCAAATATTATCTACCCTGGTCTAAAAGAGATTGGTGGAAAATAAGGCTCAGTGTTATGTATTTGAATAGATGAACACAAATAGATTATCAGAAAGTTATGCATAAATAAGAAGGTATTCACTTTTCTTGAGCCCTGCTCCCTATACTATTTATATTCTAGATAACTGGGTGGCTGGAGAATCATGTCAAAATTTGGAGAAATTCTTTATTGCTGTATATCAATTTCATGAAGGCATACTTGCCTGGGTTCTGGACAAAGGGCAATGTTCTCAAGCTTTCCCAGTCACCAGGGAAGTAAAACAAGGCTATGTACTTGCTCCCATGTTTTTTAGCATGATGTTTTTAGAGATGCCAGATGCCTTCAATGAGAATGAACATAGCATCAAATTCAGCTACCAGTGGTAAATTATTTAACTTGAAAAGGCTACAAACTAAGATTAAAGTGCATGATTTTTCACTCACATGATTTTTACTCCATGTAACCTCTGAAGCTAAGATGAAACAAAATATGGATTGATTCTCGGATGCTTATGCTAATTTTGGCCTAATAATTAACACCAAGAAAAAAAGGTTCTCCACCAGCCAGCATCACACCATCTGGAACCATCGAATACAGCCAATGGAGAAGTTGTGAATACTATGGAAGTTCACTTACCTTGACAAGTATACTTTCTAGGGATGTACACATTGATGATGAGGTTGACCCATTATACGCCACAGGAAAGCAGCTTTAGATGAGAGATTGAAGATAAAAAAGTGGGAATGATGGACAGTTTGTTGGAGAAGATAAGATGGAATGGGAGTTCAGTATTTGGGAGGCTCTGAAGGATGACAGAGGAGGAGTAAAGTGTGCAACAAAAGAGGTATTAAACTGCCTACCAGATTTAAAGCCATTATGCTGACCTGTAAAACATGGCCAGTATACCACCGCCAGGCCAGGAAACTGAATCTATTCCATTTGAATTGTCTTAGGGAGATTCTGAAGATCACCGGGCAGGATAAAAAATGGAGAGCCTTTGTGGAGTAAACTGCCAGGCATTCAGACTCCACTGCAGAGAGCACAACTCCAACGGGTTGCTCACATTGTTTGAATGCCAAACATTTGCCTAAAAGACAATTTTTCAGAGAACTCACACAAAGAAGATGTTCAATGATGGTCAAAAGCAGCAATACAAAGATACTCTCGGGGTTTCTGAAGAGCTTTGGAATTTATTGGGTAGTGCACTAGTACAGGCTCATCCAGCATGGCATGGACTTAAAAAAGGCTCTGTATGGGGCAGCTAGGTGGTGCAGTGGACAGAGCACTAACCCTGAAGTCAGGAGGACCTGAGTTCAAACCTGACCTCAGACACTTAACAGATCCTGACTGTATGACCCTGGGCAAGTCACTTAACCCCAATTGCCTCAGCAAGAAAAAAAAAGAAAAGAAGAAGGCCCTGTGCTCTATGAGCAATGCTGAATTTCAGTAGTTTAAAAAAAAAAAAAAAAGATGCCCAAGTTTAGAGACATCTCTACCCCAAATATTCACATGTACTATTTGGGCCTAACCTATGGCAGAGTATTCTGAGCTCCTATTTGTCGGTCACAATCAGACACTCTATACTTTGACTCCAACAGAGTGTTATTACTTTGGTGCTCTTCAAGAATGAAGGACAATAACCAGCCAGCCAGCTTGGTACCCAGTAGATAGAGCTCTGACCCTGGAGTCAGGAAAACCTCTGGGTGACCATAGTCACACACAGTTGTGTGACTATGGTCAAGGAACTTACTCTCTGATTGCCTCAGTTTCCTTATTTGTAAAATGAGGATAATGGTACCTACCTCTCAGTGTTGGGAAGCTACATCAAAGTAAGAGAAGCTGTGTCAGGAAACTGTTGTCCTACCACACATGTCTGTGTCTCCCCTATCCTCAAAAAACCTTCACTCGATCTTTCCTTCCTCACTAGCTATCATCACATTTCCCTCCTCCCTTTGTGTCCAAACTCCTTTAGAAAGCTAGCTACAATTAGTGTCTCCCTCTTCTTTCCTCTCATTTTCTTTTGAATTCTCCATAGTCTGAGAGAGAAAAATATGACTTCTCATTTCTACTATATTGAGTCTGATTTTATGCTGTATTAATTTTATAATTGAGTCTGTATCCATCTGGTTTCAGTTCAACTCAGAAATCCAACTGAGCCTAGTTCATAGTTTAGTTTAAAGGAAAATTTATTATCTCTCCTCTTGAATCATTATCTCCTAGGACAGTTAATAAATATTCATTTGTTCAGCCCTACAAAGTTACCATCCCTACAAAGTTACCATCCCCAAAAGATATGGTCTGTTCTTTTCTGTTTTTGTGTAAAGAGATTTTTATCTCCCAAGGAGAAAGCAAATCTGTCCCTAGCAGACTACAGGATACAGATGGACCGACACAAAGTAATTAACTTTCCTTAATTGATAGAGATGGGCAGTCAGACCCACGTTAGTGTGAGTGACCCACTTACCTCAGTGTCATTTTACTCACCACAAGTCTGATCTCTCACTTCATCATTCAACCGAAACAGCTCTCTCTAAAATTGCTTATGACCTTTTAATTACCAAATCCAATGGCTTTTTTTTCAATACTCATCTTTCTTGACCTCTCTGCTACTTTTGACACTATTGATCACCCTCTTCTCCTTGATAGTCCCTTCTCCCTTAGGTTTCAGGACACATTCTCTGCTGGTTCTCCTCCTACCTATCTGACTATTCCTCCACTGGATTTTTATCCAGATCCTCCCCACGTCACTAATTGTGGATATTCCACAGTAATCAGTTCTGCGTATTATTTTCTTCTTCCTTGATGCTATTTTAATTCATTATTTCATGACTTTCTATCGATTCAGTTATCTCTGTGCTGATGATTCTCAAACCTACTTATCCAGCCTTATCCTTTCTGTTGACCTCCGTTTTCACATCTTCACCTATCTAATTATATATCTCAAATTGTCCCATAGACATCTTAAATTCAATATGACTTAAACTGAACTATTTTCTCTCCTCCCTAACTTGCCTGTTATGGTAGAGAATACCACATTCACCTAGTTACTAAGGCTTATAATTTAAGTTTCATTCATGACTCTTTCTTTTATACTTTCCATATCTAATCTGTTGCCAAAGCCTGAAGTTAATTTATAATATGGGCAAAGAAGGCTTGTCAATGGAAAACCAAGGCCTGTTTATGTAAAGACAAAGAGAGAGGGACTCTGTACCATCTATCTTGATGTGTGACTTCATCTTTAAACCAGCCTCCAATTACTATAAATGAGCTGTCTCATCTCCTTTCTGTTTAAATTTTCTCTCCAGTTTTTTTGTAAAGTGGACTTGAAGAAGAAACAAAAAAATACTTCCTTCCTAACTTTCTCCCATCCCAGGCTAACACAAATATATAAGCCACTGTTCACCCATAACACACAGCCTTTTCCAAGGTCAGTTCAAAAAACTTGTGATCCAAATCACTGACATTCATTCTTTCTTGATACTTTATATATTCTGGTTAATCAAGGATTGTGGACTGATCTTGTTGTTTGTCCTTCTTTCTATAAAAAGGACCAACGAATGGCATCAGGAGGAGATTCACTTAACTTGCAAGTAAATTGGACTTAAGTGAGGAAGAGCTATGCAAAGTCATCAACTTTATTCTTTCCTCCAGGATTATCAGAATCCACTGACAATACATGTCAAGATGATTGGTGATGGCCCAGAATGCAGTAGGAGACCTTAGCCTCTTTAAATTAAGATCTTTTCCAGATCCCAGTGTGTCTGAGAAAACAACACCCTTTCAGGGATTAAAGACTAGGTAAAAATTGAAACAAAAGATGGTCTAGTTTGCTTTCACAAAAGAATCAGTCTGGGAGGGAAAGATCATCATAGTTTCTGACCAGAACATAACTAATTGCTAATTATACTTATTCTGTGCCATCAGAACCCAAACACTAAGCCAGCATGACTTGGTTGAGACCTATTATTGACTAATAATCGAAAGTCAGACTGATTTAGGTTTAAAGACATAGTCAAGTAGCTCCATTTGAATCACAATGAGCTTTTTCAAAGCCTGTTTTTTCAGCTATATTTCAAGAAATTGTAAATGAAAATTAAATGAGACAAAATAATTTTCTCAGGTTTTTGAAAAGAAAAATAGGAAAGAAAAAAAATCTAGACCTCAAACCCCAAGATACCTTGCAAAGTATAAATGATTAAAATCTATATTCCTTTGGATAGGGCATCTACATGCAAGGGTATAACTCCCCACATGGATAGAGGAAGAAGAGGAAGATGAGAAAGAAGAAAGAAGAGGAAGTTTTCAGAAGGGGGAAGTAAAGGTAGGGATGCTAGTGGTAATTTAGAACATATCTTGGAAACATTAAGGTCTTAACATTTAGAATATAATCAGATTGTGAAAAGATTGTTTATTGGTGAATTGTCTGTCACTACAGCTTATTGCTATGCTGGAGTATTTTATTTTGATTATTTAGAGTTTGAAATGTATAGAATGAATTATAAAGTGGAAAACATTAAATTTGCATACAGGTAGGATATCAAAATGAGAACTCAATCTCCTCTTTCAACATGAGAACAGACCTCAGAGAAATAACTTTTCCTATGTCACAAACAAGTATAATTCCCAAAGTGAGACTAAAAGACTACTGAGGGATATAGTCAACTTTCTGAATCCTTTGTACTTGTCTTAGATCATTGTGTTGCTGAGAAGAACTAAGTCATTCATTATTGATCATCACACAATGTTGCTGATGCTATATACAATGTTTTCCTGGTTCTGGTTATTTCACTTTACAATAATTGGTGTTGTATTTCCATATTTTCCATCATTTTTCTATTTTGTCATATTAGCTAATCTGAGAGATGTGAGGTGGTACTTCACAATTGTTTTAATTTGTATTTCTTTAATCAAAAGTAATTTAAAGCACTTCTTCATATACCTATAGATAGTTTTCATTTCTTCATCTGAAAACTGCCTGTTCTTATACTTTGACCATTTATCAATTGGAAAAGGGCCTAAATCTAATTTTAGATAAAGATAAGTTCAACTGATACTTAGTCATTTTCTTGAAGCATAAAGAGAATGCAAATATTAAGATATAATCACTTTTATAAAGAAGCTTCCCTTTTATTTATGTCTTCAAAAAGTAGTCTAGAGCACTGAGAAGCTAAATAAAATGCTCAGAGACATATGGCCATTATATATATATATATATATATATCCATATCAGAGACAGGTCTTTCTTGCTTTAAGGTAGGTCCTCTACCTATTATTCCATAGTGCCTTCTAGTACATTTTAGTGACATGTAAAGCATATACTGTCTCAACCTTTTCCCAGAGTTCAGTCTAAGAAAGACAATCAGTTAGTTTGCTTGCATGCTTTTAATCCTCCTAAGTAGGTGGACATGCATGGGAGGAGCAATTATATGAGATGAGGCTTTAGTTTCTATAGAGTTAATAAATTTAAATTAGAGAAATGAAACTTAAATTAAAAAAAATTAAATTGGAACCTAAAAACTGATATCTAAAGGTCAGACTGACAAAGGGAGATAAAAACTTATGGAGGAAAGCTATAAATTAGAATAAGAACCACATTATAAAGTATAATCAGGATAGGAACTCAAACTAACAAGGGAATAAAAGCTGTAATCAGGAGTGAGAACTCACACTCCTGTGGAGGGAAGTTGTAATTGGGGTAGAAAATCATGTGGGGGAATTGGGCTCTTCAGATAGACTATAATCTTTGTAGTATACAGCCACTGGGAAATCAGGGGAGGGACTTGCAGGTGACAAATTATAAAAAGACATGTTTGTTGATTCCAAATGTGTGCCATGAGACAACTGCTGCTACATTTGTGTAATAAAATGGACTTTTAATTTCACCCCTCCTGAGTCTGATAGAGTTATTTCTCAGTTAAAACTGAGTTCACGGTACAAGGTATGCTTAAACAGCAGGTGTTATAAAGACAAAAAACACAAGTCAGGGAGTGGAGGATAATTTGCCTGGTGATCTATCAGGTTCAGCTCTTGTTTGGTCCTCTGGACTGAACTATTTTTCAGAAATCACATAATAACCTAATTAGGATTGGCTACTGGGCTGGGCTGTTCTTAGAGATTACAATATACCCTCTTGATCAGAGTGGAAGGTCCTCTGGGCCCCTTGGTTCATTAGGGGTCATGACATGAGCCAATCTGAATTGTTTCTGTAGCTTCTGTCACAGCACAGGGAGTTTTGGATTCATCAAATGAACACCGCAAAGGATTTCTGACCTATCCAGCTTAAGGAATGCTCAGTCTGCCTCCTGCATGGCTGATTCTGATTCCCAAATCTGTTTGATCTCTGGATAGTAAGGGAGCTCAAGCAAATCAAGATGATTAATAAAAATAATTAATTCAGTTCCACAACTCTTATTTAAATGTTGTTCAAATTAGGAGAACAAGGGATAATAAGTAAATAAATAAAATGTTGTTATTCATCCTCTGCTCTCAAAGAGGACCAGTGGCATAATTGGATGATAGCTTAACTTGTGAACTGAATTTAAGTGAGGCAGAGTTGTGCAAAGTCATAAGCTTCACTTTTCCCTGCAGAATCATCAAAGTCCATTGGCAAGATAAAAATCAATAGAACTGGTGATAGCTCAGAACACAGTGGGAGACCTTAGTCTTTCTAAATAATGGTCTTTCCTAGGCCTAATATTTATATGGTATTTTTTAATATGCCAGACACTGTTAAGCATTTTATAATTACCTCATTTGATTAGATCTTAGTTTAGTTTTATTTCAAAGTAATTTACTTCTAATTAGGAGGTGTTGAAATTGGAATTTTGGGAAAATATTACTGACTTTATTTTGTCCTTTATTTGCTATTTTTCTTTCTTTCTTTTTGATACCTTTTTGACAATATTGAATATTTCGCTATTCTCTTATTCCTAAACAATTTATGATATTAAAAAAAAAAACTCACAGGACCGCAATAGTTCCAGGAATTCTCCCTTTATTCTCCCTAATAGAACAAGTAGCATGGACTTAATAAATTTGAATAACTGACTAATAAAGTAGAAAGTTGTTTCTTGTACTCTAATGTAAATGGCTAAGCTAACAAGGCTATATTTCCTTTGAACAATTCAAGCATCCTTCTTTTGTTTTAATAAGTACCTTCTCCAACATACAAGTCCCACCTGATCTCAATAAAACTGCTTTGTAAGAATCTATTGCTCTGGCATGTTAGCTCCGGAAGAGAGGATTTGTCTGTCTATGATTATACGGATAGATACAATATACACATAGATACCAAACTGACGGTCTACAGACTTCATCTGGACAATATACCAGCTCTGTGCCAGGAAACTGAATTGTTTCCATTTGAACTGTCTTCCGAAGATTCTGAAGATCACCTGACAGGATAAGATACCAGAAACTGAGATCCTTTCTGTAACTAAACTACCCAGTATTTTAACTCTACTGCAGAAAGCACAACCCTGTTGGGCTAGCCACAATGTTCGAATGCCACTCAATGTACCCTCGCCAAAAAGATTATTTTATGGAGAACTCCCACAGGGCAGGTACTCACGTGGTGGTCAGAAAAAGCACTACAAGGACACTCTCAAGGTCTCTCTTAAGGACTTGAGAATCGATTGTAGGACATGGGAGACTGGCACAGGGCTGCCTAGCATGGTGGGCCCTCATTAGAGAAGGTGCCAGTTTATGAGCAAAGAAGAATTGGTTTAGTCAGAAGAAATGGGAGATGTATAGAGTACCCTCCAAATGTTCACATGGACTATTTGTGTCCGACCTGTGCCAGAGCATCTCAAGCTCATACTGGTCTGATCAGCCAGTCCGGCACTCTGTAACTCCGCTCAACCAAGAGATGTCTTCTTGGTCCTCTTCGAGAACAAAGGACAGCAACAGTGAATAAATGTGTATGTGTCCTGAGTAATGGGTGGCAGAGAAAGAATGAAATATTGATGGGATTGTTCCCTGCGGCAGGCAGAGCACTGATAGCCATCACCGTGGGTGGCCCCACCATGCTATGTTCGGTCAGAAACCCGAGTTATGACAACCGCCAAGGGGAAATCTCCCCATAAATCTGTCCATGGTTCACACCATCTTTGCTGAATCCCTCCTGGGGTCATAGCCCGCAGGCACTCTGCCTCCTGGTGTCTTTTTCCCCACCCTTCTCCATGACATCCCCATGCTTCCTGGTGTCTTTCTCCTCCTTATAGCTTACTAGCTCCTTTAAGGTGCTAAATCTATTTTGCCAGTTAGCCTGCCAGCTAAGGGCAACCTCATGGGGTTTCTCCTGTTTAACTGTAAGTAAGGAGAAAAAGGTTTCTCCTGTTTAACTGTAAGCAAGGAAAAAAAGATTTCTCCTGTTTAACTGTAAGGAGAAAAAGGTTTCTCCTGTTTAACTGTAAGTAAGGAGAAAAAGGTTTCTCCTGTTTAACTGTAAGTAAGGAAAAAAAGGTTTCTCCTGTTTAACTGTAAGGATAAAAAGGTTTCTCCTGTTTAACTGTAAGGAGAAAAAGGTTTCTCCTGTTTAACTGTAAGTAAAGAAAAAAAGGTTTCTCCTGTTTAACTGTAAGTAAGGAGAAAAAGGTTTCTCTAGAAAAAGGTTTCTCCTATTTAACTGTAAGGAGAAAAAGGTTTCTTCTGTTTAACTGTAAGGGAAAAAAGGTTTCTCTTGTTTAACTGTAAGAAGAAAAAGATTTCTCCTGTTTAACTGTAAGTAAGGAAAAAAAAGTTTCTCCTGTTTAACTGTAAGTAAGGAGAAAAAGGTTTCTCCTATTTAACTCTAAGGATAAAAAGGTTTCTCCTGTTTAACTGTAAGTAAGGAAAACAAGGTTTCTCCTGTTTAATTGTAAGTTCCACCAAAGAACTTGTCTTTTCCATTATTAATTGATAAAACCCCTTTCCTTGCTAATTATCCTCTCCCACTCTATTTCATATTTACCATTCCTAGTTTCTATTGTATTAATCATTTTGTCTGTAATCTCTTCTTCTAAAGAAACCTACCTTTTGCCAAAGAGAATGACCACTATGAATTCTTCACCCCAACATTTAGTACTTATAGCATCTTTTGATACTGAACCCCATCATTTGGAACTTGTAACTAGCAATTACTCTTCTTAACATATGTCATTTGGCCCTGAGCATATCATATATGTGTACATGTGTATGTATGCATGCATGCATGTATGTATATACGCATTCATATGTATATGTATATCTATGTGTGTGTCTCTTGAAATAAAACCCACACTATCCATTACCTACCATATAGTATTTATCATAGTGTTTATCATATTCTTGAATAAATAAACTGATTTACTTGTCTATCCTGTGCTCTTATTTGGACTAACAAGGACCCTTAAAATTCTTGAGATGGGGGACATTTAGTTTTATATATAAACTTATATGTATATATACATATATAACATATAAATTTATATATATATATATAAAATCATATTACAGTATTCCTTAAAATTTATATGTTAATGGGGCATTATTTGTCCTTCATTCTAGAAAAAAAATACTGACATGATGACAATGTCTTGACTTGAAGGTGAATTGGATCTAAATGAGACAGAACTGCACTCCTCCAGTCATCTGAGTCCAGTGGCAAGCAAGACAAAGGACCTTGGATGCAGTAGGTGACTTTGGTCTTTCTAAATTAAGATCTTTCTCAGGTCTCAGTTTGTGTGAAACCACATCTGTGAGGAGAAGGACCTCAGAGTTTCTGGCCAGAGCAGAAAAACAATTGCTTTTTACACTAATTCTTCTTCTTCTTTTTTTTTTTTTTTCTGAGGCAGTTGGGGTTAAGTAACT
Source organism: Sarcophilus harrisii (assembly GCF_902635505.1). Taxonomy (NCBI): domain Eukaryota; kingdom Metazoa; phylum Chordata; class Mammalia; order Dasyuromorphia; family Dasyuridae; genus Sarcophilus; species Sarcophilus harrisii. The sequence continues at coordinate 644,119,964 of NC_045426.1, read as the reverse complement.
TGTCCAGGGTCACACAGCCAGTAAGTGTTAAGTGTTTGAGGTCAAATTTGAACTCAGGCCCTCCTGACTTCAGGGATGGTGCTCTATCCATTGTACCAGCTAGTTGCCCCTTTTTACACTAATTCTAAGCCACCAGAACTGAAACAATGAGCCACGGAGGCTTGGGTTGGATCTATAATTGACCATTCAATGAAAGCCAGAAGGATTGGGGTTTAAAGGGGTAGCTCAATAACTTCCAAAAAAGCCTATCTTTTCAGGGCTGGGTTTTACAGATGTACTTGGTTCATACTTTGAAACAAATATCAAGACATCTCTCCACTATCACTACTACAAAGAAATCATGTGAGGAGGTGGAAATAAAGGGAGGGATATGTTACATGTTGGGGTTTTGAGAGACAGCATCTTTACCTTAGATCCCTATAATAGTTTTAATATCAAATACTCACCTATAAACCTTAGGCAATTGTCTTTTTACCCAAATCATCTTTTATTTTGCTTCTTTATCTTATTAATAACACAATGAAATGGGAAAGGGGAATAATTAGTAATAGACCAATTAATTGGATTGTTGATTACTGACAGATTATTGTGTTTACTAATGTTACACTATTACTGAATCTTTCCATAATAACTTGATAATTATTGGATACTTATTTTTCCTTACAATAATTGTTTTCCTCATGTTAAGTCAAGAAATTATAAGATGCTTCATTGCCAATGGCTTGTTATACAATTTTGAGAAAGGGATCAAAGGAAACTAGTTTTTTGATTGTCATAATACATTTTTTGTTGTTAATGAAGGCATTGTTTTGACTCTCTGTGGCCCTATTTGGGGTTTTCTTGGCAGAGACACTACGATGATTTGCCATTTCCTTCTCCAGCTCATTTTATAGGTGAGGAAACAGGCAAACAGGATGAAGTGACTTATCCAGATTTTAACTCAGAAGTTGAGTCTTCCTGACTTCAGGCCTGGCACTATCCAATGGGCCACTTATCTACCCCATAACCCATTAACATGATAAAGATTTTCTTTTCCAGGCCTATAATCTCCATTCTAGGTCATCAAAAATAGTAATTGCCTGAAAACTTGCTGGGAAAAGATTTCATCAGGTAGCTCAGACTTTCAGTACTTCAGGTAAACATCAACTTTGGATCTGCAGGTCTTAAGATAAAAGACTTTTTTCTCTAGAGGTTGAAATTCAATAGAAATATCTGTGCATTGCAATAATTCCCTCTCCCCTTCTCAAAAGTGAGATAATGCAATTGACAGAGTCCAGGGGACCAGTGGAAAGGCAGTTTGCTGGGTAAAGGAGAGGATCCAACAGGAATTTATGAGCTTCCTGATAAGGATTACTTGATTCCTACAGAGAGGGAAAAGAGGCTCCCAGGTTTATAAGGAGGAGATTGTCAAGAAAATCAGATTGTTTCCCATCGCCTTTGCTTGGAGTGAATTTCTCTAGGAACATCCTGCACTGTTGTTGTAGGGTTGTGCCTTGAGAAAAGTCCATAAAGGCCTGGAAATAAGGAGCTTTGAAGCCTACTTACTCTCTCAGCAGGCCCCAGAGGAGATTAAGTTGCAGGATGATGCTGTAATTTAGGGCCCACTGATGGACCATCTTCCTGATTCTCTAAGTCATTTTGAAACTAGGCAGTGTTGCAGAAAAAAAACAAGGTCTCTCCTTTTAAGATATTGCAGACCAAATTAATCCCAATTATTCAAAAGACAGACTGAGGGAGAGTTCCCTGGTATAGAGGGGAACTGTCCCATGATGCTGTAAGAATTCTCCCAATAGCCACTCACTTCATCCTAAAGTGTGCTATGAGACAGAGACAAAGAGCACAGGAACTCAGGAGTATAGAGACTCATGTAAAGTTCCTTTTTTTTTTTTTTTTTTTTTTTTTCAATTCTCTCTTTTTTTTTTTTATTTAATAGCCTTTTATTTACAGGTTATATGCATGGGTAACTTTACAGCATTAACAATTGCCAAACCTCTTGTTCCAATTTTTCACCTCTTACTCCCCACCCCCTCCCCCAGATGGCAGGATGGCCAGTAGATATTAAATATATTAAAATATAAATTAGATACACAATAAGTATTCATGTAAAGTTCCTAAACAGAACATCCTTCATCCAGAGGGAATTTGCTGGGCACAGGGGCCCATGGGCACTAAAACCCAGGAGGCTCCACCAGATTTTCCTAGATGCTTGGGGATCACTAGCTAAAGAGAGAGGGACTTATCTTAGGTTGAAGAAGGTTGAATAGAGTAAACTTTCCCCTTATGGGGTCACCAAAATGATAAAATTTGTGCTCAATGTCACAAGATATCTCTAAAGAATTCATAAGTTTGGACCATCTGAAAGCAAGGGAAGGAGCCGGGTATTTATATTGGAGGAAGTGTGTGTGTGTGTGTGTGTGTGTGTGTGTGTGTGTGTGTGTGTAGGGTTAATACTATCTCCTCCTGCTGCACAATTGAGAAGAAAAGGAGAATCTTGGATTTAGCCCATAAATTTGGTGATATCTTCAAGTAGATTCCTCCCAAACCAGCTGCTACCACCCTGGGCAACTAAATTCCCTGCCAGCTGGCACTATCAGGAAGAAAGCCCTGACCAGGAAAAAAGAAAAATTTAAAGAGATCTTCCAAAGATCTGATTTGGGAAATGACATGATAGTAAAAGTGGGAGCTTAGTTCTCCTTCAAAACGTCCAAGATGATTTTACTGATCTTCATCTAAAAGAGTCTCTTTCTTTTTCTCTTTCTTCCCCTCCTTCCTTCCCTGACTGCTTATTTTGCAGAAGGGTAGGTGGGGGTAGGAGACAAAGAGAGAAAGACAGAGACAGAGAGATAGGGAGACAGAAGAGGGGGAGGGGAGAGGAAGGAGAAAAATAGAAAGGAAGAAAGAGAGGGAGGAAGAAAAAGTTCAAATATGTAGGGATGAAAGGAGCATGGACAGAAAGAAGGTTGTAATCTGTTTATACCGACAGTGTGAACAGAGTTTAGAAATTTTTGGAAGTAGAAGTTTGCTGTCACTTTAAAACTCCAGCAGTAAATAGCCTTGTATTTACATGATTATGGTGAGGGAAGCAGGTTTGGGGAATGTGTCAGTGAAAATTTTAAGCTAAAGGCCTGTACTTTGAAGATGGCACTTAGCCCTTTCCTGGATCACAAAAAGAGGAAAAGGTTTATGTGAATTAGGAAATTATCAGAAAATAATTGAGTTTGATTGGAATATAGAGAGTCTTATAAATTAAAGTATTGGTCAATTTTAATGTAACTTTTTAAATTATGTATTAAAATTGGAAAAATGACTGTAAATTATATGAGACTCCTAGACATTTTTGTGATAGATTATGTTCTATCTGAATTTTAAGAATTCTCTTGTTTTCTCCCTAACACAAAAGAGAAACTGATTTAATCAAGAAGGGGATGGCCAAGCCCTCCTGAGAACTCCCTGAGCAGCAATAGCTTGGGGAAAGGAACAGTCCTACCAGTTGAGCTCACTACTGAGTGATGAGACTCAGTAAATACTAATTTTTTAACGAATAGGTTCCTTCTGAAATTCTAGAACCCAGATCTGGCTTGTCATCCAATAAACCCGAATGTTTTTAAAGTATGAGCTAAACAATTAAAAGAAGTTGGAAAATTTGGTTAAAACCTGTTGTTATTTTATCAAACCTTACTAATCTTGTTTTATGTTTTGTAAATGCAATTTAGAAAACTGAGTATTTCTACCTTTGCTTGTAATTAAGAGGAAGTTACATCTACAACTATTTGGTTATCACTTATGTAAATTTTGAGTGTTAACTAATTATTTGGCATTATTATCATAATGTTAAAATCTAAAATTGGCTACTGAAAAGGAGGGAATCAGTTTTATCTGGATTGGTCCTAGAATTCAGAACAGTTCACCCCTATGAGGATGTGTAGCAGGGTTAATCTATCCTCCCTCCCTTCCCTTCTCAAGATGTTTATGTGTGGGGGATAAGGGAGTGGGGCAATGAAACAGCACAGCCCACAGCAGCCCTAAAGATCAATGGGACAAACAGGCAGGAGCAACAGGCTCAGCTCTTTCTCTGGGATCCCTATCGATACTCCTTATGTTTACCAGGTTTCTTGAAGCCACCATTGTGGTCAAAGTCATTAGTCCTGGGAAAAGAGCTTGTTTTGATTATATAGTTCTCAAATAAAATGCTTTTATTGAGAATCTGCAAGTTTGTTTATAATATAGAAATGATTTCTAGTGATTAGTCTTTACACCAGGATAAGTTTAAACTTGAGGAGAAGAATAAAAGAAAAACAAGTGAAAGATGTTAAGTAAAATCTCTTATGTTTGTGAGTCCTGGTAAACTTTTATTGCTTATTGAAATTTTATGAGAGTAAAAATCATTGTTTTTAGCCCTAGGCTGTAATTAGGGAGGCTTGCTATTTTAGATAAAAATCTCTTGAGATTGTATCTGATATTTTTTTGAGTTTTAAATTCAGATACAATTGTTTGATGGATCATCAAGTCAGTATTCCACCATTCAAAAGAAATGCCACAAGCTACTCAGAAGGATGTGATCTTGAACTGTTATAGATGGAAGGAGGTCTGTATTTGGGCAAAAGCTGGGAAGACAACCTTTGGCTTAAGCTTAAAGTGGGATCTTTCTGGCTCAGTTTTCCATTATGTTCCTTTGATCAGGAAGGTTACCCCCTTGAGTGGGCTGAGACTGGCTATGAGATGGAATTGTTACTTAATGATTGGTTGTCAACTATGACTCTTACCAGAAGTCAAACAGAGCTAAGGATGTTTTTATCCTGTCCTGTGCTTTTAGGCTTAAGCCAAAAGGATCAGGTTGATGCTGTTATAATCATGTCCCTTCTTTTTCCTCTTATAGAAAATTTCTGTAATCAAAATGGTCAGTAGAAAACATGAGCATAATATAAGTATGTAAGATCTTGCTATTTTCAGTCTAAAATGTGTAGTCATTAAGGAATAAGATTTTAGTATGGACAGCTATGTTGGTGAAGAGTAGTAATTTATGAGTTATCTTGTATCATCTCAATGAAAAATCTCATTTTATTTATGTTTGGTATTTGATTTGGAGTTCACTAGATTTATTTCCTCCAGGCTCCAAGAGATCCAAAGGATGGCCAACATTGGATACCATCCTATTTCTTATCCTGAGACTCGGCACTCACTGAATGCTGCTTTGACAGCTGCTAGGCCCTTAAGCTTGGAGGAATGTGACCCATAAGGCTGGTCCAGCTCTATGCCCACTCCCAGCTGGAAATAGCTCTAGAAAGTGACACTTCTATCCTCAATTCCAAATGATTTTGAGTCCAATTTGTTTGAGGGAAATTGATACTAGGAGTAGATTTAGGAACTTATAACCCAGACTGTGTTGCAAAGTCAGGATGACTGGCTATCTTGTAAGATTAGAATGTCTGGATCACTGCACAGACAAGACGTTGGCAAATAATAAACAGAACAATTACGCTAATATAGGTGCGGTATCAAATAGGGTGATTGCAGCTTGACTCTGTTACATTCTGAAAAACATATCCCCCAGTTTTTCACCATGAAAAACCCTATTTGCTCCCTAGTGAGTTGCTGATTCCCCTAAGGATCCTAAGCCTGCCTTATGGCATTATGATAAAATTTACCCCTTTGATTTGGAGGCAGTCTGAACTTACAAATTCTTTCAAGATACCTTGTGACACTGAACATGACCCTCATCATAATCTTAGAGATATTAAACTATTTTTGCTAGTTATAAGAAATCTATTCCTGCTTTTAAAAGAGCCTCTATCACTTTTCTGTAAATATCTTATGGAGTTATTACTTCATTTCATAATTATTATTTCCATTGATGCCTGCTTTATATTATGGTATGAACTTCCCTATGTGAGGTAGAACTTCTTGAGACTATTCATTTGGCAGAATTGATTTATGATCTCACTTTGATATAGATGAACATATAGTCCTTGTGTATGGGAATTATTAGTCATCCCTAGTGGAATATAGATATAGCAATACATTAAGGTGAAAGCAGTTTGGGATAAATATAGATTTCTGGGAAAACTGTGTGTGTGTGAATGATGTGCGAAGATAAGGGCAAGACCACCTTGATTCATATTCCCATTGCTTGTTTCTCAACTTGCTTGCTTTGCCCACCTCCCTTTGTTTAGACCATGGACCAATTGTTATATCCTTTGAATATGTACCTTGAAAGTACAAATATAGGCTTATCCAAATCCTTTTTTTTTTTACCTTAATCTGAGATCAAACAGAACTGAGGAAATGTTGCTTCAGTATGCTTCATGAGAGTTAATTCTGTAACTTCCAGAGCTAGATCTAACTGAATAGTCTGTCTCGTATGTGATGAACTCAAGCCCCTGTTCCAGTGAACTCCCTTATATCAATTGTCAATTATAATATCTTTCTTACATCATCAATCTCTTCCAGGGATTAACATCCCAGTATCTTTTAATTGCCATATACCACATAGCATATTTTCAGCCAGGTTGTCAAATGCCTTCAATGAAGACAAACATGGGATCAAAGTCATCTATCACACTGATGGGAAATTTTTTAACTTGGACTACAAGCCGGAACTACAGTGTTAGTACATGATTTTTTGTTGACAGATGATTGTGCACTCAATGCAGCCTTCAAAGCAGAGAGGCAACGAAGTATGGATCAATTCTCTGCTTCTTGTGCTAATTTTGGCCTAACAATTAACAGCAAGAAAACACAGGTCCTCTCTCAGTGGATGGGGAACCACCCCATCCATATGTGGAACCATCAGTTACAGTAAATGGCGAAGTTCTGAAGGCCCTTCCCTTGGCAGTATATTTTCCAGAGATGTTCACATTGATAATGAGATTAACACACACACTGCCAGAGCTAGCTCAGTGTTTGGGAGGCACTGAGGAAGGCATGGGAGAGGAGAAGTATCAGACTGACCACCAACCCGCAGGTTTCCAGAGCCACAGACCTCATTGTTGTGTGCCTGTGGAACCTGGACAGTCTGCCAGTGCCAGGCCAGGAAACTGAACGGCTTCCATCTGATTTGTCTTAGGGAGATTCTGAAGGTCACAGGTGGGACGAGGTACCGGACACTGAGGTCCTTTCTGGAATGAAACAGTCAAGCATTTTAACTCTTCTGCAGAGGGACAACTCTGTTGGGCTGACCTCATTGTTCAAACGCCAAATGTACACTTGCCAAAAAGATTATTTTATACTCTTTTGCCCACAGGGCAAGTGCTCACAAGATGGTCAGAAAAAGTTATACGAGGACCCTCAAGAACTTTAGAATCAGTTGTAGGACATGGAGACACTGGCACAAAACCCCTAGCACAGCATGCCCTCATCAGAGAAAGTGCCGGGCTTTATGAGTAAACCAGCATTGGATTAGCTCAGAAGAAATGGGAGATGCGCAAAGCTAGAGAGTCCCCCCAAATGTGCATGGGGATTCTTTGTGTCCAACCTGTGTCAGAGCATCCCGAGCTCATATTGGAATGATCAGTCAGTCGGGCACTCTGTGATTCAACTCTAATAGAGTGATGTCATTTTGGTGCTCAAGAACAAAGGACAACAACCAACCAATCATTTAATTATCATGAATTAGCTTTTACAAAAGGAAATTAACTGAGAAGACATAGCAAGAATAGAAGAATAAGTCATTCCAATATCCTTTATATTCCCTTAGTCCCTGGAGCAAATGGTTCAGCTACAGGCTACAAGCTCTTCATCCCAACAGATTCACTTCCAAGTTCAGCATAGTTAATGGACATGATCACTCCCTTGCTCTGCAGGCCCAGGCATTCTAATGGCAGTAGTCAGTCTTCTCTTGGGCTGAGTCCCAGTCATCCCACATAGGTACACAATTAGGCTGGGCTTAGCTGGCCACAAACTCCAGCACAGACTCCAGGAGGTCCTGGACTACTTGGTAGTGCGTCCCATTCCAACTTTTCAGAGCTTAAAAAATCATAATCGTGAATATTTCCATCGAACAGAACAAGCACAGAGGCAAAGGACAGTGGCCCAAGTTCATAGGTCTTATCTTGGTCCTGAGTGGGAAGGATCCAAGGCCTCTCCCCCAACCCAGAAGCCTACAGAATGTGTCTTTGTTCCTATGAAACCAAACAGGAAAGGAGAATGCCTCCCCAACACACTTTCAATTCTTGCACTGTTGGCCAATTGAAAAGCTCATCTTCTTCACAAGACAAGTCAACTAGAAATAATATCTGAAGAGGAGAGTACTATCTCTTTTATTCAGGGTCATCAGGTACTTCCCAGAAGAAGGCTTGCCAAATGAGCATGATCCCAGACCCTAACTGCAAATATGGTGAGAAATTATTGCACTCTTGGGTATAAGCAAAAGGGGCAGTCTCAAAGGAACTAAACTGATGCAGAGTGACATATAGCAACAATTTTATATATATATTTTAAAAACCTAATACCTTTGAAAGACTTAAGAACACTAACTCAATGCAATTACTAACTATGATTTGAAATAACTGATGATGAAACATGCTACCTACTTCCTGACACAAAAAGATGATGCATTAAGATACAGAATAAGAAATGCATTTTCAGATATAGCCAATATAGGGGTATTTTTTTTTTTTTTTGCTTGACTTGGTTTTTCTTTTTTTTTCTGATATGGGGAAGGTAACATAAAATAGCCAAAAAGGAGAGGTAGGGTGGGGAAAGAGGGTCAGCAAACATCTTTTTAAAATTTACACAGAGAAGAACAGAAGGAAGCCCAGAAACTGTCATGAACAAGTAGAACAGTTTTGACAGGTGTACGACTATTTAAAATGTATTGTAAAAGAAAAGCAAGCTGTATATAATAGAGTTCTACAGTTTCATATGCAACCTTCTTTCTTTTCTGTTCTGCTATATATATATGGAAATTCCCATTTTATTTGATGTTTGTTGAGATCAGAATTTTAAGAATAAATATATAGAATGCTCCCTTTTCCCTAAGGCCAAATTATTGTTCTTTAGAATATATACATTAAATTGTCTCTTTGTATTCAGGATACATTAAAGAAGGGGGAGAGAGGGAGATATGTGTGTGTGTGTACATATATATATATATATATACACATATGTATATATATATATATGTAATTTAAATATAGTTATATAGTTACTCTTATAAGAATTTTAAAGGAATTCATTCCCAAAATTTATATTTCCCTGTCCACATAGAAGTCATACAGTTACACATTTTACAGAATAAGTTATAAGGGGAAATTTGTAAGGTTTTTTCAGGTTTGACAGCATTCTTATTACATACATCACACCATCACTACAGGGATATTAAAACAACAAACTCAAATCCTTTTTTGGCAGCTCATGAGTTTCTTTTTATTTTTTTAAATAATAGCTTTTTATTTCCAAAATACATGCAAAGATAGTTTTCAACGTTCACTGTGCAAAATCTTGTATTCCAAATTTTTCTCCCTCTACAAAAAGGACTGCCACAAACATTTTTGCATGTGTGGGTCCTTTTCCTTTTTTATGATCTTTTTGGGATACAGGCCCACTAGAGACAGGGCTGGATCAAAGCATATGTACAGTTTGATAGCCCTTTGGGCATAGATCTAAAATCCTTAAGAACAAGATAGCTAAGATTTGTACTGAACCCATATTTAAGTGATTTGGTACTTTTTCCTATTTCATTTCTGTACACTGGAGAAGCTATGACCAGAAAGTAGGGCCTATTGCCATGTAGGATTCTCGTGGCCTGTCTTTTGCCAACAGTAAGATCTCTAATTGACTCATATCAAATATATCTTCAACTATTAGATGAGATCACATTGGAACTTTGGTAGGCACTAATAAAATCTCTGGTTATGAAGGTATAGGAATTTCCGTTTGACCTGATATCCTCTGCCACAATTTCCAAGATTTTGATTCTGCATAAAAAGCCATCAAGAAAAAATACCTCCTCTCCCCTTGCTACAAAACTTATAAACATTTATATTCAAGAAAAATAAATTTCCTTATTGACAATGTCAAAAAGAAAAAAAAAATTGCCTTAATCTGCATTCTTAGTCATCACCTCTCTATCTAGAAGTAAATAACACATTTCATCAAGGGTCCTCTGGAATTGTGGTTAGTCCTTATGTTGATCACAGTTCCCAAGTCAACATTGTTTATCTTTACAGTATTATTTTATCAGATAACCTGTTCTCCTCTGCTCATTTCACTTTGCATCATCCAGGTTTCTCTGAAATCATTTCCATCACTTTCTAAAGCAGTATCCTGGATGCTTTTAGAACTGTTTCATTTTCAGTATTTTTGTATGTATGTGTTTAGTCTAGCCTGTATATATCAAGTCAGATCTTCTCTTCCTAACCTCCTTTTAGATTATGGCTTTCTTCACTAAGTAGATGGCAGCTAGATGGTACCAGTATTGAAAACTAGACCACCTAGAAAATCTAGGTTAAAATCTGGCCTTGGATACTTAATAGCTTTGTGACCCTGAGCAAGTCACTTAACTGTGACTTGCTCCACTTTCCCCAAATGTAAAAGCACCACTAGTTTGGAGGGCAAATCATTTGGAAAACATCATGGAGGACAATGGAAGATTACCAAAAAACTGAGGGAAAAAATAAGATTGCAAAGAGATGTTGGGGTAGGTTTGACTTTTATAGATGAAACCAGAAGGACACTTTAATAGGACTGAACAAACCTATCAGCATTTTAATGGCAATCTATTCATAGCAATGGTGTTTATGTTACCGTCACATTTTGTTTCTGTATCAAAATCCAATGCAGAACGATAACGATAACATTTATATAGTGGTTTACTATCAGATCTTTGGAGAAGGGAAGAATTTATGACCAAAGAAGAACTAGAGAACATTCTGAAAGGCAAAATAGACAACTTTGATTACATTAAATTAAAAAGGGTTTTGCACAAACAAAACCATCAGAAACAAGATTAAAAGGGAAGTACAAAATTGGGAAAAAATCTTTACAGCCAGTATTTCCAATAAAGGTCTCATTTCTAAATTATGTAGAGAATTGACTAAAATTTATAAGAATTCAAGCCATTCTCCAATTGATAAATGGTCAAAGGATATAAACAGACAATTTTCAGATGAAGAAATTGAAACCATTTCTAGTCATATGAAAAGGTGCTCCAAATCACTATTGATCAGAGAAATGCAAATGAAGACAACTCTGAGATGCCACTACACATCTCTCAGATTGGCTAAGATGGCAGGAAAAGATAGTGATGGATATTGGAGGGGATTTGGGGAAACTGGGACACTTGTACATTGTTAGTGGAATTGTGAATGGATCAACCATTCTGGAGAACAATTTGGAACTATGCTCAAAAAGTTATCAAACGGTGCATATCCTTTGACCCAGCAGTGTTACTACTGGGATTATATCCCAAAGAGATCTTAAAAGAGGGAAAATGGACCTGTATGTGCCAAAATGTTTATGGCAGCCCTGTTTGTAGTGGCCAGAAACTGGAAACTGAGTGGATGCCCATCAGTTGGAGAATGGCTGCATAAATTGTGGCATATGAATGTTATGGAATATTATTGTTCTATAAGAAATAACCAGCAGGATTATTTCAGAAAGGCCTGGAGAGACTTACATGAACTGATGCTGAGTGAAATGGGCTGAACCAGGAGATCATTATATAGGACAACAAGAAGTTATATAATGATCAATTTTGATGGATGTGGCTCTCTTCAACAATGAAATGATTGAGGCCAGTTCCAATGATCTTGTGATGGAGAGAGCCATGTACATCCAGAGAGAAGACTGGGGACTGGACATAAATCACAACATAGCATTCTCATTCTTTTTGTTGTTTGCTTGTTTTTTGTTTTCTCTCACTTTTTTCCTTTTTGATCTGGTTTTTCTTGTGTGACATGATAATTGGAGAAATATGTATACATATATTGGATTTAACATGTATTTTAATATATTTAACATATATTGGATTACTTGCCATCTAGAAGAGGGGATGGGGTGAAAGGAGGGAAAAAATTGGAATACAAGATTTTGCAAAAATGAATATTGAAAATTATCTTTAGATGTGTTTTGAAAATAAAAAAGCTTTTTAAAAAAGAAAAGAGAAGAAAAGTGTGATGTTCTCTAGTCGGTTTCCTTGGGGTCTCTGGGAGCAGCCTTCATTTTAGTTCAGTAATCACCACCAGAACAGCCAGGTGTTAAAGTCCAAATCCTTTATTATTTCCTTCCTGGGGCTGGGCAGCTTTCTGGAGAGCCTTTCAGACCGGCCTTGGTCTCAGTGGGGGAAGTGCAGGAGGAGAGCCTGCCTGTCCTTGGTTCCAAGAGCCTGAGCTCCTACCTGTCTTCTCTACTCTCAGAAAGCTTCTCTTTTGTGATCTCAGTCCCTTCTTATATATTTCACACAGTCTAAACCAATCATTATATCTCTACCATTATTTGTTGTAAGATTAAATCAATCATACTGAACTAGAGAACTATTAATCACCATGCTAAACTAGATAACCTTTGTCTCATCAATTCCACTGAATTAGCACCTTGTAAGAATCCTTGTTTCAAGTTCAGAGTTCTGGTCCATAACAGAAAAGAAATACTGTAAGGAATTTCTGATGTGCCTGGATTAAGGAAGGCTTGGTTTATCTCCTGCTTCTGATTCTCAGGTCTGTCTGGGCAGGGCAACTTGAGCAAATTTAAGATGGTTAGAAAAAACCTTTTACACCCAGTAACGGCAGCACTGTTCAATGATCAATTGTGAATGACTTAACTACTCTCAGCAATACAAATCCAAGACAACTTTTAAAAAATTTTTATTTATTAAAAAAAACAGAAAAGGGACAGCCAGGTAGCACAATGGATACAGCACCAGCCCTGAAGTTAGGACCTGAGTTCAAATCTGGTCTCAGACATAACACTTCCTGGCTGTGTGATCCTGGGCAAATCAATTATCTCAACAACAACAAAAAACAAAAGAACAACAACAACAAAAAAACAAACAGAAAAGGAAAACCAAACCAAAACAGAACATTGTTATGTGCCCAGTAGAATATTAGGGAGGATTCAAAATATATAAGAATAAATTACCAGTTTAAGAAAGGCTATATAAAAGTAAGGGACATTATATTCAAGAGATCCATTTTTTCTTTACATCCCTGTAGGTTCTTTTCTTTTCTGCTGCACACTTTTTACAACTTTTTATTTTCCCCTTTCATCCCCTTCACATCCCCCAAGGAGGCTAAAGTTAAGCAAGGATATATTTATGTGTGAATATATATATATATATATATATATATATATATAGTCATATATATCCTTTTTTTTTCATTCAATATTATGGATAATTTAGCTGAATATAGTATTTTGTCCGCAGACCTAGTTGTTTTGATTGCCCATAAATATGGTTTCAATACCTGAGGTCTTTTACTGTGGCCATTAATAAGTCCTATACCATCTGAGGGTTTCAAAATTTGACAATTTTCCTAAATTTCACAAAGGATCTCTTTGAGGTGGTGTTTGCTAAATTTTTTTTTTTCCTATTTCTACTTTTCTCTCATGTTCTATTACTCCAGGACAATTTTCTTGGATTATTTCTTGCATTATACTGTCAAGGTTCTTTTTTTATGTCCCAGTTTTCAGACAGTACAATTATTCTTATTTTTTTCTTCTTAATTTGTTCCTCAGATCTGTTGTTTTTCTTATGTTTTACATTCTGTTTTATTTTCTTATTCTTTATTGTGTCAATGATAGAAAGTTGGATAAAAAGGTCTTTTCCTTGCTGATTTCTTTTGGAACTTAGCCGGCTTGTAATGGCGTTACAATTACAATAAAACATTGCCCCTTGACTAGGAAAGGGCTTCGGGCCCGTAAAGTCTTTTGAGACACCTCACGACACCGGTCTGTGACCCCAAATTTAGGGGTCCCCCTTCCCAACCTCAACAGCATTATCACTTCATTTCTGGTGCCTTTATTTTCACTTCACCAGGGAAGGTTGAGTTCCCGTATTTGGCGTCTTTGATGGAGAGGCTGCATGTCCGAGGCAACGGACAAGGCTGACACACTGCGGGCTCTTCTTTCCCCAAGCGGCTTTACAAAGTTTGCTGTCTCTCTGCTGCTCGGCGGGGGCTGGCTCTGCAGGATCCAGTGTCTCAGCTGAGTGGACTCATCCCTCGGAGCAGGGTCAGGCAGGCCACTCGATGGCTGTGCCGGCCCCTTTCCAGCCTCCAGAGGCTAGACCGGCTGGACAAAGGTTGAGCAGACTCCGAGGTCAGTGGTTGACGGTGCTGGGTAGCACCGGGCAGGTGGCTGCTCCTGGGCAGGCTGTCCTGCCCGCAGGCTGGGCCAGTGCTTAGCTGCTGGGCTCTTCCTGGGGGCAGCACCTCTTCGCTCTCCTGGGCTTGCTCTTCCATGGGCAGCTGCATTCTTCCACTCGGAGCCCCTGGCTGGTCTGGGAGGCGCTGCAGGTTCTTTAGCTGGATCGAGCGCCAGAGAGCACTTTGGGCTATGGCTGCCATCCTTTGTTTAGGACGGGCAGAAGCTGTTTCCCTTTCATCCCTTGAACTCTAAAGTTGTTCCTCATTTCCAAGCAGGAGATGGAAGCAGCCTTGCCTGTCCTCGAGACAAATTCTTCTTGGCTCAAAAGACCGTTCTCTGGTACCACTTAAAGTTGCCTTAGTGATTAGATTTGGTTTGGTCATTTTTGCCTCCCAAGCTCCTTTGTGAATCTTATATAGATGAGTGGCTAGGGACAAAGGTAAGAATTGAGTCCATACCCCAAGGCGATTCATTGCTGGACTGGCCTTTTCATATGCAATTAGGCATTCAAGCCTTCTCTATTTTGCATCTGAAAGCCTTCTCCTTCACCTTTCAAAGTCTTGGTCTTTTAGCCTCCACAGACTTTCAACTTTGGGGGAAGTAATGCTATTCCCTCAAACGCTCCCCTTCCCCTTACCACACTTTGAGAACTGTGTTTACATTAAACTCAAATGAGAAACTGGATCAATGAGGGGTTAAGAAAGAGAGTGGTATAAGGGAGGGAATAGTCACAAGGGAAACAAAGACCATGAAGAAGGGAAGCTGGGATGGGGGAGGCTCCCAGGTTTATATTCTAAAGACTTGAAAGAGGAAAAAGAAAAAGAAAAAATATATACACATACAAACACATACGCAGCAGCAGCATTTTTTTGTTGTAGCAAAGAACTGGAAACAACCATTCAGTCAGGAAATGTCTGAACAAATTGTGGCACATGCATGTAATGAAATATTGAATTTTTCAGAAATGAAACAGAAGGATTTGTATAAATCTGGGACGATTTATGTGAACTAATGCAAAACGAAATGAGAAGAACCAGAACAATTTATACGATAACAACACAGTAAAGTCAACCAATTTTCAAAGATTTAAGAACTCTGTTCAATGAAAGGAAGAACCAAGTCTTCAGAGGAGACAGAGGATTCAGGGTGCAGAAACTTGGAAATGGTTCCTGTGATAAGTCTTTTGTAGGCACCAAATGTTGAGGTTTGGTTATGTGATGAATTCACAATGGCCTTTCTCTTTGTCAAAAAGCACATTTATTTATTATTAGAGGTTACAGACAAAATGAGGGGGTAAAATAGACATCAAGAGTGGTAAATATGAAATAGATTTGGGAGAGAATATAGTTAACAATGGAAAAGACAAGTTCCCCAGTGGATTTCACAATTAACCAGAAGAAAGAATAAGTCAGGAGGTAGCAATATGCCATTGACTGGCAGGCTAAATCCTAAAGGGATTCAGCACCCTAAAAGAGTAAGTTATAACAAGGAGAAAGACACCATGAGACAAGGGGGATGGGGGAAAAGATAGGAAGAAAGATACCCCAAAGCATAACCCCGCAACAAGCTAACACAAAAGGGATTCAATAAAGATGGCATAGGTCATAGACAGATTTATAGGGGAAATTTAATCTCAGGAGTTTGACCTCATAATTTGATTTTCTATTGGATACAATAAAGTGGGGTCACCCAAGACCTACACAGGGGTGGGATTGTAAGGTTGGGCGGATCCCCATTGGTGCCCTTCCCTACTTACCTCAGGAAGTAATCTTAAAAGTAATTCAGGTTTTCTCTGTCAACCCCACCTACTGACCCCGGATCTCATCACATGTGTGTGTATTTATTTTGCTTGACTGTACTTACTTGTTACAAAAGTCATTCAGTTAATGATTTTGAAGTGGGAGGGAAACTGTTCCCTTTACTGAAGTTGTGCTCTCTTTAAGATTATCACTCTGAAACTGTGTTCCCTTTGTTGAAACTGTATTCTCTTTATTGACTTTGTATTCCCTTTAAAATTAAATTGTGTCCCCTTTTTGATCTCAGAGATCAGGATCTCCCAGGCTCCACCGTGTCTAGAGAGAGGGCCCATCCTCCCAGAATGAGAGAAGCAACACTATTCAAGGGCAAATCAACTCCCATTGATCTTTTTTTGAAATTCAAAATTTTTATTCAGTTGAGAAATCCTAGTCTGATCAGCTCAGGCTATTTCAGCTCCCCAGCAAGATACTCATCTAACAGGTTCCCTTAAGCTCACTCCTTGCAGAGGGCCAAGCAGTTTGCTAGGACCCTGCCCACTGAGAAGGCATTCTCTTCTCAGTGCCAGCCTCCATTTCCCTAACAGGACCACATCCCTCTTTACCTCTCTGTCGAGATTTCTCTGCTAGGAACGTTCTCTCTGTCGGGACCTTGCCACAAAGGAAATCAGTCTTCCTAGCAAAGGTCGACTTCTCAATGCCAATAAACCTCTTTTTGCCAGTCTTAACTTTTTGGGTTCGCAAATACTTTTACAAAGGGCCTGCACCGACCAGAAGGAGTTCCCACAACTCTACCTGCACCGAACCTCATCAATTTGAATAATTTAGGAGGGAGAAAGAGATGAAGTGATGAAGGTGATAAAAAAAAAAAAAAATAGGCAATTAAATAATTAAACTATAAGGAAAAGAAACTATACCATAGAAGGGCTGAGCCGGATAAAAAGAAAATAGACATGTACGTGTACATACATATACACACATACATATAGACAGTTCCTGTTTGTAAAGCTAAATGCTTTACAAGTATTATCTCATTTGATCCTCATAACAACCCCAGGGTTGTTATTGTCCCCATTCATCAATTGAGAAAACCGTGGTATACGGAAATAAGTGCCCAGGGTCACCCAGCTAGCAAGTATCTGAAGTTGGATTGAACTTGCGTCCTCTTGACTCCAGGTCTTGCCTTCTGTCCACTGTACCACTTAGCTAATAGCTTAATAGCTTAGCTTAGAGCTAAGTGATGTTTAACTACCTTGCTCAGACGGAGGGAACTTCAATTCTGGCAGTGGAGAGAAGAGGGCCCTTAGAACACAGAGATAATTCTTAAAGCTTGGAAGTGTGGATGGTCAGCCTTGGTCCTCAACAAATGCGAGCTTACTGCTCTGAGGATAATAATGGTCCACCCATACCATCAGGTAAATTGAACCTGGATACTGAAAGGACAGTGGTTAAGAGGCTTGAACCATTTGAACTGTGACCAATTTAAGTTTAGGATGTTATAGGAAAAATAGAGATGGTCATACAAATAAGCAGATCAAAATACTAATTTAGATTGCCCATGTAATGTATACTTTTATCTGC
Source organism: Sarcophilus harrisii (assembly GCF_902635505.1). NCBI lineage: Eukaryota > Metazoa > Chordata > Mammalia > Dasyuromorphia > Dasyuridae > Sarcophilus > Sarcophilus harrisii. The sequence goes on along the minus strand of NC_045426.1, from coordinate 644,102,328 downwards.
AACTGCATGTTGATATATGAGGTAATTATAACATTCCTGAGTTATTTTCTTGTTAGTGTCATGCACGTATTATAAATGTTATAGGTATCTGTATATATCTATAGCTATCTGTGTATATATATATATACACATGCATGTATACTTACATAAATATTGTTTAGCTGTTTGTTTGTACATACACTAGGCTTATGTATGTATTGCTAGACCTGTTGATATTGTTGCTAGTTGTGCATTTCCCCCCACTGGTGATAATTAAAGTAATTATGTTATAATTAGATATAACCAGTGAAAAAGTACAAAACTCAGAAATGTAATAATTAGCACCTTATCAACAGCAATTGCATGTAAAGCATACATTATATGGTTAAGCTAAATTAGTACTGTCACTTGGTTATATGTATAACTACTTTGTTCAGGATGGCTCTCAGACTAGTTAGAAGGATGGGGCAAGGAGAAAAGAGTTGATTCTGGCTGCAATCACCATTACAATCTAATATGTTGTTTTAGTGTCTTTCTTATTTTCTATGCTATTTGATGTTGCTAATAAATTACATGCCAGTCACACAACTCTAACTTTCATCCAATTATCTGGTATGAAATCAAGAGAGGGAAGTCAAACCTTGGACAAAAATGGAGGCATAAGAAAACTGCGTAGAGTTTTTATTTCTGATGTCTGTGTATATTGTAGGGAATGTCCACTAGACTTGCCTTGAGCATAGGAAGAAAGTTTATAATGCATCAAATACTCTATGCAATGATTAAGTTAAGTCAGACTCTTTTATTGTATATTAATGTAGTGGAATAGTATGATAATCATAAAAGTAATTTTTAAAATGAATAAAGGTAATATGGAGAAATATATATGAGCCATCCAAAGTTGAATTAGCAAAATTATAAATGCACTTAATACGACAATGTGGGATAAAAAAGCCAGCTGGATTTCAGGTTAAATTGGGAAGGGAACAAAGAATAGACTTTTTGCTTATCAATTCAGTCAATTCCTTTGGTTAAATGCCAAACATTTTCTATTTCTTTATTATTTATTTTGCATATTTATTTGATTTTTTTTTTTGGTTAATGTTTATTATTTTTAATTAAAGTGCTGGAGGTTTTTTAAGATGAAGGTAGGAATAATGGCTAGACCTGACTAAATGTGTACTGAAGAAATCTGTGCTGGAAGTGATCTAATTTTACCAAAGATTAATTTTGAAGATATCTCAAGAAAAGGAGATTTTAAAGAACAGGAAAGTTCATATGTGAGTTTATTACCACCTTTCCTGCCCTCCCAAAAAAGGTGACTAAGACATCAACACTTACATGAAGGAAAGGGCAGGCTTCCATAGATGATTTTTATAGATGATCATAGTTATACAAATGAGAGATGCACAGATCTTGATTTTTTAAAAAATCATTTAAGTAGAAAAATGTGTTTTAAGATTTTCTTCAAAAAGGTACTTCTCACAAAAGTTAAAAATCATATATAATGGGACAACTAGGTGGCCCAGTAGATAGAGCATCAGCCCTGAAGTCAGGAGGATCTGAGTTCAAATCTAGTCTCAGACACTTAACACTTCCTGGCTGTGTGACCCTGGGCAAGTCACTTAACCCCAATTGTCTCAGGGAAAAAAAAATCATATATGACATTCCAAACTTTAAAGTATAAAACAGGAAGACGTGATCACAAAGATGGTTGCCAGTGGTATAGAGGATCCCTCCATAGACCCCGCCAATAATGACCTATTTATTCCTCATTCTTCAAATGCTCTTTGCAGATGACATGGCAGTAACTGCATTAACCCCAAGAACACTGCGGAGCCTTCTCAGTGAATTCTGTAATTATACAAATTATAACAAAAAGACAAGATGGAGTCATAGTACATATTGTCCAAATGACAACATGCTGTTGGACGGACGTCCCATGAGTTAGTCCATTAGCAGACAGATCTTGGCACACAGATCGCTAGGCTGGGTCACAATTGAAAGGTAGGCCAAAATATTATATAAAAACCTGCCAAGACAAACACATTTAACCTGTTTCATTGCTTGATGTCTAGGTGAGGGGGATGACAAGGGGAGAAGGTAGAAAAAAAATTTGGAACACAAAATCTTAGAAAAAGGAAGATTGAAAACTATCATTATATGTATTTGGGAAAATGAAATACTATTGAGAAAAATAAAAAAGGTAGGGAGGAAAAGCCAATTCTCCAAGTGAATACTGTAGTTATTTGTCAGTCCTGTGCATGTCACATACTGGAGGCTAATACGGTCATATAACATTAAAACTGCACAGTAGTTGAGCCCAGTTACACCTAGAAAATATTGCAATTCTAATTGTCTCACCCAATTACTTGACCTGTAGCCTGGCCCACAAATACTTTTATTAGATAAAATTTTCATTATTGGAATCAATTTCTCAAAGGGAATTGAAGGAAATCATCATCTCATCAATATCTGTCTCTGCAGACACGTCACTGAAAGTTCCGAGGTCAAAAGCCATCCCAGTCTTTTTCCAAGATCTATTGTCTCATGGCCTTCTGGAGTCCTATTCTTTCCAACTACCAAAAGGAGACTCACCAGAGAATCTCACTGGAGTTTCCACCGTCACCTAATATTGTTCCCAGGCTCAGGATCCACCACCAGTCAGATCAAGCGAATAGCCGACAAGTTGGAACTGCAAACTCATGGTCCATGCTGGTTTTTCTGTAGTGGGCAATTCTATTTTAAAACATCCCACATTGAGACTTTAAGCGACTTCCTTTATAATAAAATGCCCCTACGCAACCCAACTTTTTCTTTTTTGTCACCCTCAGGATTGAGATTGCAGAGCTAAAAAGGAAAAATTTGGCCAAAATGGCATCTTTACCTGTGAGCATGATGTTTCTGCCAGAACATGAGCTCTTTGAGGACAATAATTGCTTTCATTTAGTCTTTGAATCCTTGGCACTGAGGACAGCGCTGGTGCAAGGTGTGGAGTGAAGAAGATAGGCAACCCAAGGGCTATCTTGGTACCCCTGACATTTTAAAAACATATCTTTTTTTTTTTTTTTTTTTTGGTCTTTGCACTTGTTATTTCAAACATTCCTTTCCCAATACTTTCCCAGTGACAAACACAGAAAACATCTTATACTGACCTATCTGACAAATATATATAAATATGGCCCTCATTACACCATTTATTTCATTATCTGCCTTCCTGGAACCCCAATGGGTAAAGATTAAAAGTACCAGAAATAGGCCTTCAGTAAACTGGAGTCTTTATGGAGAATTAGATGTTGGAAGATGGATGCATTTATTGACATCTTCGGAAAAACTACCTATACTGAAGACAGCAAAGACCCAGTTATTTTTATCCCACGGTGATATTCAGTTTTATAAAAGTACCTCGGGGCCTACAAAGAGCCAGAGGTCACTAGGCCAGGAGGAACCAGCGGCTCAGTTGAGCCTTGCTCAACTTCCCACAGGACTACAGTGAGGCCCGGAGCTGGCAGGCTCGCCGCTCCTCCCTCACTCCAGGCACCTGGCAAGGCCCCAGCCTCATTTCTTCCCCTGCTTCCCCTGGATTCTCCAGGCAGCTTTTCTGACTGCACTAACTCTAAGCCAGTTCTGACTGGGAAGACCAGAGCTCCTCAGCAGTACATTGTAGCAGGGAAAAAAGAAGACGGATGCAATAAAATGTAAAGTAAACTTTATTATCCTTAAACCACAAAATAGATTTCTTTGGTTGTACAAATGTCACTAGTTACAGTCTTGATGCTAGCTTCCCTGGCGTGTGACACGCCCAGTACCAGGTTTTTTTGTGTTTTTTTGGAGGGAGAAGTTGGGGTAAGGGGAAGACACAAGTTAGTTACTGAAGCTGAGCCAAGGGCTCCCAACAGTTTGAGTTAAAATGCTAAAACCGAGTTAGAAAAAGCTCCCAAGGATGAGAATGGGGAGGGGGAGCAATGAACAATGATTTGTGACAAATGCCTGCCCCACCACCACCCCGATCAAAATCCCATTAAAATGATCCAGTTTCATGGGGATAGGAGGTCACCATTGATTCAGCTCAAAGGAACAGCCACAGCTGGGGGAGAAAGGAATCCAGAAAGCTCTGAGGCTGGGGGCTGAACCTGCTCATCCCTACCCCAGGGGTCAGACATGGAGCCAGACAAAGCAGCCTCTACTGCGACCCGACCACCCGCTGGTTCCCTTCCACACCACATCAGACACTAGGGGAGGGGCCAGCACAGTGTGGCTGGTGTCAGGGTACACACTTTTGCTCGCTCATTCCCTAGACACAATTTACAAACTTCCCAACATCTATAAGCTCCTTCAGTGGGGATGGGGGAAGGAAGACTCTGGGAGTCTAGGAGAACATGGCATCTAGACCCTTTCCTTCCCCCTGTTCCAGCAGAGTTGATGGGGCCAAGAGGTCCCTGGCACTCCCCTCAAACCTCTTGGGGTTTTAGGAGGGCACAGATCCAGGTTCCCCTCCCCTTCTGGAGGGCCCAGGAGGACTCAGGGTCCAGGGCCTTCCCCCAATCCCTCTCCTGGGTAGGGGGCCTAGGAGGGCACAGGGTCCAGGCCACGCCGTTCATGCCGAAGTTTCCGACGGGTGCTGCAGAGGGTTACTTCCTCCAGGGCCATAGGACTGGGTCCGGGGGGACCCAGCAACACTTGCTCGACCTCTCCATCCTCTTCCTGGTGGCCTGAGGAGGAAGTAGAGGTCAAGCTAGGTCTAGGCAATCCCAGAGCCTTTTGGGGCTCCTTCCCTCTCACCCCCAGGACTCACCAGGACTGAGGCTGTCTTCCAGGTATTTCAGTTCATCTGGCAAATCTGGAGACTGAAACAGAGAGAGGACAGGGTTGGAGTGGCAGTGGGACCCAACTCTCTTGTAGGCACTTAAACTTGGGGCTTCAGGCAGTTATTTGATTTCCAGCATCCTCAAAATGTCCCACCTCCTAATCCCCAAAGCAGGGTGGGATAGAGACCTTTCCTAGCTCCCCTTAGACCCTGTATTCACTTTGTCAGATCCCAGTCTGATACAAAAGTGGGGAGGATGACAAGAGGAAATGAAAATCTGCCTGCCTTCTGGGAGTGGGTCCTGAACCCCATCTCAAGAATGAAACTTTGAGGGTAGCAGCGAACTGGGGAAGACATCACACGAACCAATAAACCATCCTGAAAAAAGGGGTGACCAAAGGCATCTGACAAACAAGTCTCTGATTTAAGATGAGAATGACTGATGAGGCTGTCTTAAAGCTGAATGGCTCCTTACAGAAGTGAGGGGTCCTCCTTGGAGATCTTCAAGCAGATGCTGACTAACCACTTTTGACAGTCTGGGCCAGGATCAGCTGGCAGCTTCGGTCCCTCCTACCTCAAATGCTAGGGTGGCAACAAGATCAAAACCATCTGCTAATGAACTCAGGTCATGGTGCTAAGAGGTGTACCTAACAGGCAGCCTTTAAAAAAAAAAAAAAAAAAAAAAAAAAAAAAAAGACCTGATCTTTTAACTTCTAGGAGATTCTTTTCTTTAGCATATTTTGAATATTAGTCTCTTACTGCCTTTTATCTTTTCAGATTTAAATTCTCTCCCTTCAACCTCTCCTCCCCATCTTTGTCCTCTGTACTGAGAAAGCATGAAAATAAATCCCCAAAACGGCTAGTTGAAAAAATAAATACAACCATCAATCTGCATTCCGAGTCCACACCTCTTGATCTAGAGGTAGGTTCTTTGTAACAAGTCTTTACTGTGTTGAGCAGATACTAAAGTCTTTCAAAGTTGTTTGCCTTTAAGATATTACTATTGCATAAATTATTTTCCTGGTTCTGCTCATTTCACTGTTTATGAGTCTTCTTCCTAGGGTTCTCTGAAATCATCCCCTTCATCATCTCCCTCTCTCCCCCGCCTCCCACCGGCAACTGGGGTTAAGTGATTTGCCCAGAGTCACACAGCTAGGAAGTGTTAAGTGTCTGATACCACATTTGAACTCGGGCCCTCTTGACTTCAGGGCTGGTGCTCTACCCACTGTGCTATCTAGCTGCATTCCCCCCCATCTTTTCTTATAGCACAATATCATTTTATTTCTTTGAATGCTTTTAAAATTGTGTCTGGTACAAATGTTTTTGTTTTAGGTATGTAGTCTGTTCCACTGTATTTATGAACTTCATTTTATTTTACAATTTCCTCACAAAAACCAGTAGGTAGTGTAACAGAACTGGATCTGCTAGACCTATAGTCAGAAAGACCCGAGTTCAAAATCATTCTTAAGACACTTACTAGGCTTTGTCTCAGGCAAGTCACTTAAACTGCAATCTGTCTCAGTCGTCTTTAATAATAGCACCTACGTTCCAGAATTTTTGTGAAGCTAGAAATGAATTGATATTTGCAAAGCGCTTTGAAAACTTTAAGGAGTTATATTCTGGTTATTATTGTTGCATTGTTATAGTACATCAAATATTATGATATCGAAATAAAATATGGTTTCATGGTCACCATTGTTAATTCTAGATTATAATTAAAATGGGGATAAGTTATTTTCCTAGTCTGTTGTCCTTTCAGTTTCATCTAAAGCTCTTAAAGAGGACCCAGCTTCACTGGGTCTCACACTGACCTCTTTGGAAACTTGTTTTTTTTTTCTCAAGTTCTTAACTCTGTCTTGTTAAGTATTGATTTCTTGTCATTTTCTGTTCTCTGGCATAATGTTTTAAATGAGCTGTCAGGACTGCTATCTATGTCTTTCAGCTTGGTGTTTAATGAAATGTTGGTTATGTTTTGTTTTTTTTTGTTTTTTTAAATCATCCTTGTAGCTTTTGCCTTAGACTTCTCTAATATACTGTGGCATTCAGAGTTCAAGTTTACTTGACCAGTTTTTGGAGTTGACACTTGTTTAAACAAGCCAGCCTGAAGACACACAGAGAGCTGATTCTGAAATGACTTCCATGTGGTTAATATTATTTCCTATCCTTTAAGAGAATTGTGTGTGTAAGAGACGATAGTTTTTGGTGCTTGATTCCTCCAGTAATTTTTGATTCTTTTTAAAGAACACATTCATGACATACAACTGAAAACTTTCTAAGTAGTTAAGACTTTGGTCACTTTCCTTTCTTGATCTTGAATGGTTATTTCCCAACATTTTTTGCTACCCTCCCCATCCATCTTTTTATTAAATGCATCACATATCAATGTACTTATTGTACCAAATACTAAATATTTAATAGTTTGAAAGGTTTTATCAAGTTCTTCAGAGAATGTTTTTACTTCACCATCTAAAACAGATGTCACAAGCTGTAATTTGGCTTCTTGTGCTCATCATGGACAAACTAGTTAAACAAGTATTTCATGATGTTTATTAGTTTACAATGAAAGTAGTTTTGCCAATTCCCAGAAGCATCATGGTTTAGTGTAAAAAGCACTTGGGTTTGCAGTTGGAGTTAAGTTCAAACTCGACTGTCATTTCCTAAGTGACCCTGGGCAAGATGGTTAACTTCCCTGGAACTTAGATTCTTTATGAGAGACTTCTACTTGCTGGATATTAGGGTCCTTTCTAGCTCTAAAATCTCCGATGCCATGAATTCTTTTATTTATCTTTCTAAGGAGAACTGATGAGCTACCCTTCCTTTTAGCTGCAACTTTTTTGCCTTTTAATTTAAATTACAGCAAAAATTTGTATATGGGTACAGTTTAGTTACTTCAGTAATATCATATAAACATCTCACAAAGTCCCAACAGTGGGTGTCCTGACAATTCTGATTCTTGCCAACTTCTCTCCCCTTTCTACCATACTACCACTGGCAGCATGGCATGAGCAGGGGATGACCAGAGCTCCTTGGTCCCCAAATAGCTAGCTACCTTGCTGCTACTGAGTGGCTCTACACTCAGCTAAGACCAGTCCACAGATAACAAATTTAAGAACCATTTTCAAAGTTCTCTGGCTCCTCAGCAGAGCCTGTTAGAATCTATATTTTGACTGGACAGTACTTCTGAAGACCTAAGATAGCCTCCATACTGTAAAGGACTACAGTTTCTATGAAAGTTACCAACCAATTATATATATATTTTAAAAGAACATACAGAAAACAGAACTGAGCATGAATACATGCTGCTAGGTGGTACAGTGCAAAGAGCACCAAGCTTGGACTTATCTTCCTGAATCTGAATCTAGCTTCAGAAATTTGCTAGTGGATGACCAGGTCAAGTCACTTAATCCTGTCTGCTTCAGTTTCCTCATCACTTAAAATGAGCTGGAGAATGAAATGATTAGTTTCAGTGTAAGTGAAGAGACAAGAAAAACACCTAGTCACTCTCAAGTTCAAGCCACTAGGTCCTAGTGAATGACTACATCCATGGCAGAATTGTGTAGCTTTAAATTTTTTCAAATTTGAAGATAATTAAATATTCAAAAAAGGGAAAGCAGATTGATTCTTCAAACTATAAGAAGACAGGCCTGACTTCAAATCCTGTCTCATACTGCAATATTACAAAGCCTTAAGACAGAAGCAGAATATCCAGAATGAGGCAGGTGAGAACACCACGTACTTGTCAAGGTCCTATAAATCACATCTGGAGCTATGGGAGTCACATTTTAGGAAGGATGTTGTGTGGAACAGAAACTCAAAACTATGATGGATGACACACAAGAAACTGAGTAGCCTTCTTGGGATGGAGAGAGGAAGGAGAAAATGGATAGTTGACAGACATTTTCAGGAATTAATAGAGCTTTTAAGTATTGGAGAGATTAGATTTATGGGGAGGACCAAGATCACTAGATAAAAATTAGAGGAAGAGAGACATTGGTTCAATAAAAGGAAGCAAATTCTTCTAACAACTAGACCCATCCCCAAAGTGAAATGGGTGACAAGTTCTCTGTCATATAAGATGCTTGAAAAAAAGTCTGGATGACCACTTGTCTTGGGTTTTACAGAGAAGATTCTCGCTCAAGTAAAAGTTGAACCTAGAAAAGCTAACTATGCTAGGCATGGGGATACAAATCCAATAAAGTGAAACAATCCCACAAAGGACTCGAGTGGGTACGATTGCCCTGGAAAGAGAGTGAGAGGACAGGTAAGGCATGAGTCTGTCTCTCTTCTAGAATGTGTGCCCTGAATTCCAGGCTCAAATAGGAGCAAAATGGACTAAAGCACAAAAGTCAAGGCATAGGATCTAGTTATTAAAAAACTAAAGGCTTAGAAATCATATGCGCATTCATTCTAGAAAGCAGTTTTTGTGAAAATTTTTGTACTTTTCTTATATTTGTTGCCCATCTCCAACCTAAGGGATGGGGGTGGGGTGGGGTGGTAGGGAAGCAAAGAGGAGAGAATTTGTTTCCTTATGTTTAAAAACAGAAACCTTCTCAATCTTCCCCAACTCCTGCTAGAACCAGGTGCTACCTCAGGGATAGGAAGGAGAGAAACACATAGATGATATTCTGTTTTCTAGGGGCCTGGAAGGAAGCCCGGTGGCACATTGGGTCACGGGAGCTGGGATGGAATAGCCTCTAACTTTCTCAGACAGCTATTGTAACAACAGGCTTGTGTTATGGGGAGCAGGGACAGGAACATGAGGGCAGAGCAAAGGGATGGGACAACTAGTAGTTTCCTTGGGGAGGAACAATAAAAAAGCAACGGGTGGGAATAGGAGGGACAGACAAAAGCATAGTCAAAGAAGGGATAACACACAAGTCTGCTGGTACCTGGATGTCATACACAGGCCTGGAAGAAGGAAGAGCAGCAAATTCCCGGTAGTCAAACTTCTTTTCAGACAAGGACTTGAGGGGACAGCGACAGCATAAAAGAAAGGAAGGAAGGGGGAAGTTTGGAGGGGAGGAGAGGAAAGAGAGACAGTGTAAGAAAAAGGCTTCTGAAGGCCAAAATAGGGCTGGGAATGTCACTGCTCTTATTACTGAAGGGTGTGTGTGTGTGTGTGTGTGTGTGTGCGTGCGCGCGCACGTGCGCGTGTTGGAGGAGGGGGAGAGGTGAATGCAGCTCATGTTTCAGCCCCTGTGGGGAATTGTCCTTAGTCACCACCATCCCTCTAGACCACTTCCCTCCACCCCTGCACCCCAATACAGATTTTGTTTCTCAGACTAAGCCTTCTGGAGGTGACATCATGACTTTGGAAACACAAACCTGTACAGAGACACAGAAATAGGCATGGGAAAGAACTGGGGAGGGTCACAGAATAGATGTAGAAATTATAAACACAAGAGTAAAAACCTAAGAGGCAGAAATAGAGGCAAATGAGAAGGGAAGTGAAGAAGACAGAAAATTATACAAAGGGGAAGGGAATGTGGAGAAATAAGGACAAAGTGGAACTCAGATTAAGGGAGTGACTCATTCTTACCAGCCTGCCAGGGGAGGTGACAATCCTAGGGCTAAGATCTGGGGGAACATAAGAAGAAAGAGATTAGTCAGTGCCCCTCAAATGTCTCCCCATTCCTAAGGAATGATGATCATTCTCTCCTCCCTTCCCCCCCATTCCTCTCCCTAGAACAAATGATACTTCCCTCTACTCCCAGAAAGACTTATCTCTGACTCCTTACTTGGATTGCCAGCCAGTCCTGTTTTTTAACACTATACATCCTCTGATCGGTCCCAACCCCCACCCCAGATTATCCAAACTGACCAATTTCCCCATCCCCACCACCTTCAAGTGGCGTCGGTGAGGGAGTGGGTGCAGGTGAGGGGGCCTCTGTCAGCTGACCAAGGGGGCTCCTTTTTCCCCTTCCTTCTTGAGATTTGGCGATGACCATCTGGGCTCTCAGAGCATCTTGTTCCAAGGACTTCATCCTGGAAAGAAAGAGTCAGGGTGGACAGGGGAGACAAGAGTTAGGATTGGGCTTTTCCTTAACCCCAGCCCACTCAGGGCCATAGACAAGAAAAGATCCAGTGGTACTAGAGAGCCATAGCTTCTCCCCTGTCCCATATTCCCCGTGGAGGACCCCAAACCCTGGCCCAGAACCTAAGGCATGCAGCTGGGAGGCAGGGCCATGCACACCTTGGGGCAGGACTTCCTGGCCCAGCTCGGGGGGTGGGTCTGAGCGGAAGCCCCTGCTGGCGAGCCCGGTAGAGTCTACGGGCCAGGTCCTGCTCGTAGTCCCTAAGGCTGTCGTCCAAAGCTGAGGGTCTGGGGGTTATGAGGACAGAGGTACAGAGACAGAGACAGAAAGCAAGTGAGAGACAGAGAATAGAAAACAATGCAACCAGACTTGGGCCCTTTAGGTCAATTAAGGGCACAGTTAAGAACAGAGAACTGGAAGGAAGATCAAAATAATAAGCAAGGAGAAAATAGAACAGGGAGCTGAGGAACCAAATTTCTCTGTCCTGCTAATAGTCTTAGCCAATACAGTCACCCATATCATCTTATACTGGCTTTGACTCTAGCATCTAGCCCCACATTTAGAAGGCAAATGAAGGTTTCAGCTTTAACAAAAATGAATTTAAAAGCAGTATGTGACCAAGGACAGGTTCTTAAACCTAAACTGACAATCAAACAGGGCCATACAATTCTGGAATGATTCTCTAGAAAGATTTGGAGAACTAGGTACATCTGACTGGTACTTTTTGAGACACACACAGTGACCAGAAAGTGCCCTTCCCCCCCCTTCCCCAGTGCTACTTCTTTCATAGTAGACATTCTGAAATCACCGACCCTGCCACTAACTAAGGAATGTTCTTTTTTCCCTGAAGTATCTTTTGTCCTGTAACAGCTCCAAAAGCAGGTAGAGTTATATTTCCACAAGAGGCACATTGATTGGGATAATGCAAATTGTTCAGAAGTATTACTGAGGCTATTAACATGAGGAGGCCTTTCAGTGTCCACAGCTGGAGAGTGAATCTCAGGTCAGGCAGGGAAGAAACAAGAGGTAGCGAGGGACTATCCCAAGTCCCGGAAATGAGAGGTCAAACTAAACTAAACCAAGATAAATAGTCAAGGCAGAGTCATACTTGGACACACTTGGACACAAAGTCTAAATCCACAAAGTGGATTTAGAGGACAGGAGAAGAGATAGGATAGGCCCTAAATAGCTCAGACCCAAGGAGAGACAGAATTGCCAACGCAGGCTAAATGAGAGTTTTCAAAGATGGTGGGAGAGAAGAGAGAGCAAAGGGCCAGAGGTGAAGTGAGCCAGCAAAGGATGGGGATCCTAAAAAGAAGGAAATGCAGTATCTGAATAATTTTATTCCTGAAGCTGGGGAGAGTACGAGCTAGGACCCAGAAAAGACAATCAGAAACACTTCTAAGGGCAATGAGGACAAAAGATGACTAAGAATATCTAGGTAATTCTGTTTATAACTGTAATGAACTACTAGCCTGTCAACATTCTGTGCCTTGAAATGCCACAGCCATTGGCACAGTTTTTGGTGCACTGGACACACTGGGCCACACAAAGTGATAACTGCGATCTTATACCAACAGCTGGCCAGAAGCTACACTTCTGAAGTCTGAGCTTTACAGCAGAGGCAGAGTTAAGATTTAGAGCATCCAGAGTCTGGAAACTCAACGGTGTACTGCTAGGCCCCCCCACAATCATGTCTCCTTTAAGGCTAACTCCTAACCATTACAATTACACACTTCTGACACTCACCCCCAGGCTTCGGTACATGATTCTTTATGTATGTTTTTTAAGAGCCATGCACCCTGCAAACACCCACTCCTGACAATCACCCCACAGCGGCCACATCCTCCTCATTCGGTTTCTCTGCTATCCACACCCACATCCCAGACATCAGCCCACAAGGAGCCACCTCCATATAACAAGGCACGCCTTCATCACTGGTTCAAGTATTCAGGGATGTCCACAGCACCACACACATCTCACCTACAGTCCCACACCCGATCACATATGCCTGCAGTCAATGCATCTCAACATGTCTTTGTCCATACTTGTGACTGCATTGATGTAAGAAACTCCTGATGAGGAAACTGTCTAACAAAGCAGAAAGACAACTACTCTGTAGCAGACGGTCACAGGGAATGGAAATGACTCGCCCAGGATCACAGAGTCTTTTAGAAGCAGGATTTGAATTCCTTTCTACGCACATTATCATGCTCTCAGCTCACATATAATATATCCTGAAAAACTTATTTATCTAAGCAGGGAGCATTGAAACAATCCCTCTCTCTTCTCCAAAGCTCCTGTTGTCTCTGCTGGTCTCGACCCAAGCCCAGCCTAACACGGCTGGCCTCCTAAGCAGCAGAGGCAGGCCAGGCACACAGCGAGTCCGGCACAGACTAGCTTTCTCTTCCCCTTGGGGTCAAGTTCCTTGAGATGCCAGGGGGAGGTTGGGGCTACACAGCAAGGTGGAAGGGGGTCAGGCACCTGGCTGCCCGCCAGAGTGCCCTCTTCTCTGCCTCCAAAGCTCGTCGTTCAGCCGGAGATAGTTCCCGTTCAGGTCCGCTCAGTAGTTCCGGACTCTGCATGCGTAACCGTTCCTGCTGCCGTCGCTCAGCCTTAGCTGTCCGGACTGGGGCTCCCAATTCCCCGGCCCCCAATGACATGGGGCTCAGCCTGTAAGTGACACAAGGATTTACCTGAAGAAACTCAATGTCAAAAAGGCAGCAAGCAAGTTGGGACCATTCCCCAACCTCTCAGTTCCTAGGATACAGGGCACTGGATCTATCCTGAGCCCGTCCCCAAACTTTTGTCTCCCTCTGGAGCCCTCCATAACCCTCCATAGCCTTGTTTACCTAGCCGAGTAGCTGGACCGCAGCTCTTGTTGGGGTCCTTCTTCCAGTGAGTTCCTCTGGGAATTGGAGGGCTCAGTTTGAGGGAGGCTGGAAGGCAAAGGAGCAAATCTTGTTCTGACAGCTTAAGTTGTCTCTAAGTTCTTTTTCTTTGTTTGGAGCTCCTAATGAAGTCTCAAAGCATCACCCTCTAGCAGAAGTCAATAAGCCACCTCACCCTGGGCTAACCTGCCACTGGTTGTGCTCAATGACAAAGAGTCTTTCAAAACTCTAAGCCATAACAACCCCTTGGCATCGGGGGCCCCCACTGTCCTCTGGGAGGTCCAAAGATGGTCAGTCCAGCCTGAAGTGTGACTGAACCCCTTGCCTTGAACAAGGCATATCTAAAACCCTTTAATAAGGAACAGAGAATGCTCTTCCTCCCAGCCATGAAAACGCGGAGGTTTTGCCAAACATGTGAAGTCCCAACTAAAGAAGCCTCACATCAACAGTTACCAATTTTCAAGACAACTAGCAGAGAATGGTGAGATGGGAGGCTTAGCCTGGATTTCATGGGTTTATTTGCCAAACCCCAGCTACCATGTCAGTGTTTACTGGACTGACTTACTCTACAGGAAAGCCCCAGGTTCTTACCAGCTCTTCTGTTCTCCCGGGGACTCCAGTCCTTCCACTGGAGCAGGGGCAGGGGCTACAACTTCTTCTGCTTCCTCCTCCTCCTCCTCTTGAAGAAGTAGAGCCCGCTTCTGCTGTAACTTCCGTGCTAGGGCAGAGGAAGGAAGAGAAGGACAAAAAGCTTCAGTGGAGACTTCCAGATAGCCTCCCATCCCAACAAATACCAAGAATTAGACTTTGACCCAATCCTTTCCCTTCAAGTCCTTTTCCTACCTTCTTCTTCCTTCATCTTTTTCAGGTCATCCTCACCAACCAGGGATACCCTCTTTGGTGGGCCATCAGCCTGGGGAGGTCTCACTTCCAGCTCAAAGTATTTCTGTCTCTCACGGAAAGACAACTGTTCTGGGCTGGCAGCATTTCCAGGAGGTACCACCTGGGAAGAGGGGAAGGAGAAAGCTGATTCCAGTCACCTAAATCCTCATCTCTCATCTATGGCTTCCAAGATCACCACCTCTCCACCTGTCCCCCCCTCACCACTGGGTAACTTGGAGCCACTTGGGGCTTGGCTGCATGTGTAGCTCCTAGTGGGAAAACTAGGTGGAGGGGAGGGGGTACCCAATGAAAACTGGAAATAACTGGCTACTTGGGTGGGATTGGGAAGCCTTAGAGAGGGGCAGGGGTGAAATCAGACGATCCCCAAGGGTCAGGCCATACCTGAGCCTCTGTCAGAGGGTGAGGGGGGGGCACAGCTGCAAAAGTCCTGTAGGCCTGCTTAACATTGATAGGGAACTCACTGGGGGAGGGTGGGGATGGAGGACAGGTACGAGGCTGTGGAGGACAGGAGGACAGAGGAGAAAGGAAAGACAAGAGTTGAACAGGGAGAAAAAGAGAAAGCAGTAAAAAGGAATGCAGTACAAGGGGAAGGAGAAGGCAGAGGAAGAAGACAGGATGAACAATAGGGCCATAAAAAATGCTTCCTGAGTCTACATCCATAGCCTGACTGAAGATTTCCTCCAGTGCTTCTCTCTATGTCCCTTCCCACAGCTCTTCACCCTCTCCAGCCAAGTTCATCTTCAGCTACTTCATCCTCAGAAAGGTGACTCCTCTAACTTGGCCTTGTTTTTCCCCCCAATTTCCTTCACTTTCCAAATATTCTAGTTAAAAGGTTCTAATCCTTTCTCCAAATCTTGCTTTCCTCCTTTTTCTCCCCACCAACTCCCAACCCAGACCCAAATTTCCAAGGCAGATATCTAGTTCTTCATGCTCTGTGTTAAATGGGAGTAGGAAATGGAGGGAGAACCTTCCTTCCTCAGGACGATGTCTCCCTTCCCTGACCTGCAGGGTGAACTGGGTGGGGCAGGGGGCACTTACGGAACTGGGGCTGTAGGTTCGGGGCAGGGGTGAAGACTGGAAGGGGTTGGGGCTGTCTCTACCGCCAGATGTGGTGGATCCCACTGGCCATGGCCGAGGCTGGATTACCCCAGGTTTAGTCTGTACAGGTGGCAGTGAGGAAGAAAAGACAGAGGGAGGAAGAAAAGAAACAAGGAGAAAGAAAGAAAAGTTGGAGAGTAGCAGAAGCGTATATGGTGGTGGGGATACAGTTTGAGAAATAGGAAGAATGTAATATAGGGGAAAGTGGAAGGAAAGGGAGTAGGAGAAATTGGAGAAACAGTGCGGAGCTGCAAAAGGCAGCCCAAAGCTAAGAGGCAAAGCAGGGGGCAAAAAGGACACTCACAGATTTGTGCTCCTCCTGGGAGGGCAGGAAGCTGATGGAGGCCTGAAACAAAGAATTAGATGGCTTCTTCCCTTTCAACGTCCCCCTCCCCAAAGCTAGCAGCCAAGAGTGTAGCCAGCCTGCCCCATCCCCAAGCTGTACCCCGTGCCCAATGGGCAAAGTGGAGGTGGGGAATCTCAAGTCACCTCTTCCTTGCCCTCCCCACAGCTCCACGAATAAAGTGGACTGGAAAAGGATCCTATTAGGCTCATGAGGGAGGCCCTGGCCTACCCCAAGACCTCAGGGGCCAAGCCCCAAAGCACATGCCTTGCTAGTAGCTCCTCCCAATCAAGTGCCAGAGGGAGAGGCGCACACGCACAGACAGAGGCGGGGACAGAGACACTGGAGATCATCTGGCAGAGGGAAGGCCAAGCAGAAGGAGCTGCAGCACGTAAGACACTTACAAAGCGGGTCTCCCTGCCCACCAGATGGAAGGGTCGGGGGGAGGCAGGTGGCTGAGGGCACCAGAGACAGGTACAGAGGGATCCGTGGGAGAGAGAGGAAGAGATCAGAGGGGCTCCTCTCTATGAACCACAGGGTCCCAACCAAGAGAGGCCAGAAAGTACAGAGCTAACTGGCAATTGTCTAATTCTGAGCCTATTACTCCCTCTTCAACACAGATCTCCAAGACTACTCTCAACTCAGCAGCCTCTCTTAGGCTTTGCCTCCCAATAACTCAGCTTAACCCCACCCTCCAGACCCTTAAGCCAATTCCTCTGGCTCATTTCTCATGGGGGACCTTGGAGACTACTGGCAGAGCTTACATCTGGCTTCCCTGTTACCTTAGATTTACCTTAGTTTAGGGACACTCACAAACATCTTTACTTCCCTTCAGAATCTACTATGAAAATTTTGTTGTCCTCTCAAGAGAGTAGCTTGAATATGGCTACTCACTCTGAGGAAGATGGGAAATGAAAGAAAGGTTAAGAGGGAAAGGCATAACCATCAAAGCAGAGCCCAGGAAAAGGCTCAAAGGGCTCAGCTGGGTAGCAATAAAGGCTTAGGGTGAACAAAAGGGATCCTAGCTCTTCTTGGTAAGCAAATGTCTATTTCCCCTAGAACTATAGATTTCCAGAAGGGACCAGAGATTACTCAGTCCAATATTCCATCTGTGGCAGGATATGTTCCTGGCAGGTGGCTATCCAGTCTGTACTTGAAAAACTCTAGTGACAGGGACTTTATGACCCTACAAGACATTCCATTCTATTTCTGCTCTAAATGTTAAGACATTGTTCCTCACATCAAACCAAACTCTCTCTCTTTAGGCATTTTCCTTATCTGTCTTTACCTCTCCAGACAACAGCCTCTTCAAAGCTTTATTACTATTAACTACATCCTTTCTTCTCAGTTTGAGTCCTCCTCCCTGAATAAGAAAGCCTAATCTTTTTAGTTCAACTTCATATGACTTAGCCCCTGACACAAAACCAATTCAACCAAGAGGATGCAAGCTTAATATATATGGTTTGGCTTAAACATCTGAGGTCTCCAAATTTATCACTGGGCTCATGTTAGCAGTCCCTTTCCCCATTTCTGTCTCTAGTTAAGTTTGGTAGCCAGACCTGCAACCCAAACTCCAAGCTGTATAAGGGAAAAAAAATTGTAGTTCTGCTTTTAATTCCTTCTTGAGAGGACCTAGATCTTTGCTGGCCATTTGGACCCATGGCACATGGCACATGTGCTAATGCAATGATTCTCAAGTTCCTACATAACTACAGTTTACTAACTCCTCTCCAAATATATCACTTTACACTTGCTATCTTGTCTCTCTGACCTCCTTGCAACAATTCTCACTGTCATTTGAGCCGATCAGGATGCTCTCTCATCCATGAATGAATGATCCATAGTAATCTTGGTGTGCACTATTTCTCCCAAATCATTTAAAAAAAATTGCTAGGTTGTTGGTGGAGTTGTGAACGAATCCAACCATTTTGGAGAGTAGTTTGGAACTATGCTCAAAAAGTTATCAAACTGTGCATACCCTTTGATCCAGCAGTGTTACTACTGGGCTTATATCCCAAAGAGATACTAAAGAAGGGAAAGGGACCTGTATGTGCACGAATGTTTGTGGCAGCCCTTTTTGTAGTGGCTAGAAACTGGAAACTGAATGGATGTCCATCAGTTGGAGAATGGCTGAATAAATTGTGGTATATGAATATTATGGAATATTACTGTTCTGTAAGAAATGACCAACAGGATGATTTCAGAAAGGCCTGGAGAGACTTACACGAACTGATGCTGAGTGAAATGAGCAGGACCAGGAGATCATTATATACTTCAACAACAATACTATATGATGACCAGTTCTGATGGACCTGGCCATCCTCAGCAACGATCAACCAAATCATTTCCAATGGAGCAGTAATGAACTGAACCAGCTACGCCCAGAGAAAGAACTCTGGGAGATGACTAAAAACCATTACATTGAATTCCCAATCCCTATATTTATGCCCACCTGCATTTTTGATTTCCTTCATAAGCTAATTGTACAATATTTCAGAGTCTGATTCTTTTTCTACAGCAAAATAACGTTTTGGTCATGTATACTTATTGTGTATCTAATTTATATTTTAATGTATTTAACATCTACTGGTCATCCTGCCATCTAGGGGAGGGGGTAGGAGGTAAGAGGTGAAAAATTGGAATAAGAGGTTTGGCAATTGTTAATGCTGTAAAGTTACCCATGCATATAACCTGTAAATAAAAGGCTATTAAATTAAAAAAAAAAAAAAGACTAAAAGAAGGTATAAACATTCTCATCTTATCTTTTTTTCACATTGTCCTCCTTATCTGAAAGAACTTTTCAGAATTTATAAAAAAAAAATTGCTAGGAGACCAATCCTCAAAGTAATTCTTAGGAATCCATCCCTGCTCACAACTATCTATCCAAAGATGTGCCCATTCACTTCTAGACTTTGCTTCTTTAGGGAAGTCTCTGTGATAGACAGCACCACACACTTGCTGGCTATACTGTTCTACTTAATTTAAATTGTCCTTTCCTAATCATCCTCTGAAAGACTCCTTTTCAACTTAATCTCTTTACTTGGATAATCCTGACATCCTGTAAAATGAACTTTTCTTCCTCAAATGGCCCCTGACTTTGTCAATAGATGTCTTTCCCCACCCCTGTCTGGTCTCTACATACTATCTCTACCCTCAAGTTCCTAGATTAAGGTCTTTTATAAATGGCTTCCTCCCATCTACCCAGGATAACAGCCTCCCAGGCTCTATTTATACTTTGCTCTGTCCTTTGCCTCTCCCGTGGCTGCTAATGGTCTGGACCCTTTTGGCCAAAAGTGTGGGGACCACATTAGGTACTTCACCTAAGGTGGTGTTAGTAAATCAATTTCTTTTAGCCTGAGGCTTGACCTTATGAACCACACTGGCTTCAGACATTACTCTCTACAGACAAGGTCAAAGCATATCCCCCTTACGGTTAGTTATCTTTATGGACAAAAAACATTTATTGAACACTTGGTCCTTGGTCCTTTTCTGAATTATCCTCCCTACTCCTTTTTACAGAGTCAAAAACTACTATTTTCTGATCCTTAATAGGCCTACAAAGATTTTTTTTTCAGTATGATGATAATTATTAAAGGCACACTCAAGATATATTTCTTCTATTCATCTTTGCCTGATTAGTCCCCAACTAGATTTTTTCACTTACTCTAAGTGATTCATTGTGGTATAGGAGAAAGAGGCTGGGAAGTAGGTCTTGGCTCTTCCACTTAACTGACTTGTGTGTAAAGCTTAGGTAAGTTAAGGCTGTTGTTTTCTAAGTGTCAGTTTCCCTCATTTGTAAGATAAGAATAATACTTCTAACTACCCACAGCAGTGTCCTGACAAATGTTTAACAAATTTAAATGTACACAGGACACACTTTGAGGTTTAATCTGCATTATTAACATTTTCTCCACCACTTTATGTCTACATGATCAAAAAAACAAAAAATCAAGTTTCAATTTGTAGCCATTTGCCTATTTTTCCATATATAAATACTCATAGTGAAAGTTTAACAATTAACGGGTTCTTGACTCAGTAGAAGCTGGCTCTAGCATACCTCTGACTACCTACTTAACTACCTGAGACACTATGATGATGGAATGATTTAATGGACATCGAATGTTTTATAAATAAAGCACTACAGAATATAAACCTCAACTACTTGTCCTTTGTATTTACTGACTTGTAGTCTTAAATATCCGCTAGTGGTTCTCTACTTCAATGACTCACAAAATCAATTTACAATTTACAATTCACAGATTCTCCTCTTTCCTACTTATTTTGCCTTTCTGTCTTATTGGCACATTTTCTTTTTGTCCTTATGATCTTTGGTCCCTTGACCTATTTTCCAAGTTCATCTATCTCCCTAATTCTCTCTGAGCCTGTTTTCTAATCTATAAAATGAGAAGACAAACTCTATGATATGTACTATTCCTTTCAAAATTACGACCTCTAATTCCTCTCTCTTAACTCTCAATTCTAATCAATTACCAACTCGGTCAATTGTACCTCTTTAATGCCTCTTGAATCCATTTGGATTTTCCCTGTGCCTATTTTGCCATCATCCTGAGTAAAGGTTCTTGTTGCTACCTTATCTAGTGTTGCCTCCTAACAGCTTTTCTTGCTTTTATGTCCCTCTCCAAACCACCTTCGATTATCTTTTTTATTCATAGATATAATTAGAGAATTTTCCTCTTTAATCCAATCTAAAAAACATTTATTATTTAAACATCTAAGATTGTGTACTAAGCACTTGATATAATGAAAAAATGAAACAAAAAATCCAATCCATCTATCTCAACATATTCAAGTCTTCAATAGCTTCTAACTGCCTATTAAGTAATGGTCAAATTCCTGTAACAGAAAGTGGCAGGTGCCAGGCAACTCAAATCACCAGCACTTTGATCACCATTTTCCTTTACACCTTACTGGACCCTGAAACCAAGAGCTTTGGGAAGAGGAGATTCATTCAAATCACTAGACTTGCTTCCAACCCAATCCTAGATTTGAATACTTAGAGAAGAAGTCATTATTGAGAAGAGGTCCACCTTCCTTACCACCACCAGGAACAACTGCTGACCAACTGCCATCAACAGCAGATAAGACTGGAGATGTAGGCAGCACTCCTATCCCATCAGTTATGCTTCCAGCTCGGCACTCAGAGCGATCATCCAGAGAAGCAACTCTTATGGAGAAGGTAACATTCATCTGCACTAACTGCCAACCAACTCAATGATGAACAAGCCAACTGAGTTGGAACAGCAAGGTACTCCGGGGGAGAGACAGGAGGCAGCTAGGGTCAGACAAGTCAAACTATGACCACTCCTTTGGCCATCATCTTCCTTTTGACTGCATATTCCCATTTATTCTGTATAGAGGGTCTCCTAAAAAGCTTAGTGTAGTTAAAAGATTTGGGATACACTGTGTCTTGTCTGTACAGTTGTTTGCATAGTGTCTCCACCATTAGAGTGGGAATTCCTTGAGAGCAGATACTTTTTTTGGGGGGGAGGGGAGGAGAGAGGGAAGGGTTTGGTCATTTTTGGTGTCTCCAGCATTTAATACAATTCCCTGAACACTACAAGTGTTGAATAAATGACTGTTGACTAACTGAACCCAAGAATCTTACAAACAGCAATGCTTCTTAAGCCTGTGTCTGCAGTCACCATATTGGGAAACCACCTCCCTGGAGAGGCAGACAAGTTACTGCCCCTGCAGGAACTACAGCCACAACAACTGAAGATCCAGAAAGGAAAGTTCTTGCCACCAGAGCCTTGGTGCTGTCAAATAGTTTAACATCAGAAACTGAGAGGCATGACTATTTGTTGTACCTCAAGCACCAGGGACCATTCCATCTGACTTGCAGCTGAAACCTTATATGTGTGTGAATGTGTGTGAGTATGTGAGTGTGTGTGTGTGTTGTCCCCCCATATGAGCTCCCCGAGGGCAGGGACCGTCTAACTTTTCCATTTGTAACCCTAGTGCTTTGTACAAAATAAATGCTTTGTTCATGTATTCAAGACCCTCTGATACTTTGTGCCAAACTATTCTTTCAGATCTCTTATATTACTTTTCTGCATATTCTATACTGATGTCACCTCTCTGCAGATAATTTCCAGATCTCAAATTCTAGTCCTCCACTCTACCCTGAGCTCCAGCCTGTCAGCACTAGCTTCCTCCTAGATTATTTCAAACTGGGTATCCTCTAGGACATCAAGTTTAAATGTGGTATTTGTCACTTGTGCCCTCTCTGAGTCTTTCCTTATCTATTTGATCTGGGCTGGACTACAGAACTCTTGAAATTCCTTCTAGCTCTAAATTGTTAATCTTTTTTGAACCCTGAGCTTTCTTCAAGGATCAGCTCAATTATCCCCTTCTTCCCTGATTCCCCACCCATCTCCCCAATAGCATGTATTCTGCACATAGCCAACATTTACTGGCTGTGAATATGTTTTACTGAACCAATACCACAAAGGGTAAGGGTTGTCTCACTTTTCTAATTATATTTCCTGTACTAGCACATAGCAAGAAGTGATTGATTAATTCTAAAATCCAATAAGCTGGACTACTTTTTTATTCACCAAACATGCCCTATGTTTTCCCACCTGTTTATCCCTATGCTTATACAATCAGTTCTCACTTATTATGCACCCTTCTGCAGATGTCCCTCTCTTCTCAGGAGCTCTGCATGCTCCCCCCTTCGTCCCCGCTGAAGCAGCTTCTGACAGGCTGCAAAGACGCTGCTGTCACTGCCACTGCAGTCCCTATCACTGCCTGCCAAGAACAGAATCTGGTACCAGCCTGCCAGGGAGGCCAATTTGCATAAAGAATTCTGAAAGAAATCTGCAATCCAAAAAAACACCTGTAAACTTGACTGTACAGTTCTGTACGTGTTCTGTTTCTCTCCCTTCTCCCTTCCTTCCCTTTCTCTCACTCCCCCACTCCCATCTCTCCCCTTCTTCCTCTTTTCTCTTCAACTCCTGTCCCTTCGTTTAGCACTCCACAATCTCTCTCCTCTCCCTCCCTCCACAATTAAAAAAATAAAACCTCCAAAAAGTAGAACCACCACCACCATCACACTACATACACTGCTGCTTGGTTTGAAACCTTCAACATGAAGAGAATAAACCTTTGCTGCATCTGTCTATCCACTCTCATGCCTGCTTTTAGTCAGTTACTATTCAGGCACCAACCCCTGCATGTCCCTTAAAACTGTGTGCTGGCTCCCTCCCTCCACAGGTGTCTAGCTCCTTTTCTGCCTTCCTCCCCCTCCATGCACAAATTCTTATCACATAAAGTGTACTACTGTAAGTAGAAGTCTTTGGAAGGCCCACTTACACAAAACAAGAACTGTCTATAATTCCATACTCCCTTTGCCTACTGAATCTCTCACCCATCAGAGGAGCTTCCTTGATCCGCAACAATGTTCTTCCAACTGTTTATAGCACTTTGTACCTTTCTAATGAACTTTTTATGAAATGCCTAGCTAACTAATTTACCTTGTCAATTTCCTTTGTTTCCCTCTACCCCAAAGTTCTTTCCTGGATCCTCTTCTCTTTAACATATTCCCCTTACCTTGGTAGTCTCAATTTCCATAGATTCAATTACTATCTTGATATAGAGTATTCCCATGTCTATATAACCAGCTCTTGTCCCTCTCCTATATTGCAATGCTGAATCACCAACTATATGTTGTACATATCCAATTGGAGGCCCCCATCATGGGCATCTCAAATTTAATGTGTTCAAAATGAAACTCATTCTCTTCCTCCACTAAACCAGCCTTTACAAACTTCTCCCTTACCTGACTCTTTTCAACAATGCAATGATTCAAGACAATCAAGGGATGGAAAATGCAATCACATCCAGAGAGAGAATTACGGAGACTGAATATGGATTGAAGCATACTATTTTCACTTTTTAAATTTCTTTCTCATGGTTTTTTCTCTCTTTTGGTCTGATTTTTCTTGCTCAACATGACAGATATGGGACTATATTTAAAAGGATTGCACATATTTAACATATATATAATGCTGTCTTGGGGGAAGAAGGAGGTGAGGAAAGAAAAGAGAAAAATTTAGAGCACAAAGTCTTACAGAAATGAATGTTGAAAACTACATGTATTTGGAAAAAATAAAATGTTTTTTAAAAATTCTCCCTTTCTAAGAGCACCACTATCCTTCCAGTTACACAGGTTTGGAATGAAATGATCTTTAACTCTCTTCTCTATATTCATCATCCGTATGTAATCAGTTGCCAAACTTTGTTAATTCTGTCTCCATACTATTTCTTACATTTATTGTTCTCAAACCACTCAAATGACCAATGTCCTAGTTTAGACGTTTAGAATAGCCTAATTGATTTCCCTTCTTCCCTTCAACCTTTCCACAGAACTGCCAAAAGCACAAGCCAGCAAGCATATCATACTCCCCTGCTCAAAAGTCTTCAGTGGCTCCCTACTGCCTGTGGAATAAAACAAGAATCCAAAACCTGACACATAAAGAACTTTTCCATCAGGTAACTCTAGCCTACCTTTCTAGCATTTTACACTGTTCCCTTTCACATACTTCATGCTTTAGACAATCTGGCCAACTCAATATTCACTGAACTTGACCATCCACCTCCCCACTCCATGCCTTTGCAAACTGTCCCTGTGCTTGGAATGAACTTTCTTTTCCCCTTCACCATTCAGCATCCCTAAGGTCCAACACAGGGACTGCCCCTAAGAAAAGGTACCTCTGGTCTGTCTATGTTGTTAGTGCTCCTAATTCCTCAAATTATTTTATATTGACTTCTCCTTTCTTTCTCTATGTAGGGCAGCTCTTGCATACAGCTTTGACATTGTCAGTGCTTCACAAACATTTACAGAAGTGACGTGGAGACTGTGCCTTCTCAGGTCCTGTGCTTGTCTCGGTCTTCTCCTGAACTGAGTGACTGCGTGAGGGCAGGGTCCTGGTTTTACTACTCTCTCTTTCTCCCTCAGGACCACAGCTCAGTGTTCTGTACATACTAGCCCTCGGGACAGATTTGCTCTATGGATAACTGAAAGTTACTTATTAACTGTTCTGTCATTCCAATCACATCAGGGATTCCTGAAGGGAAAGGGGCAGGTCTCTGTCATCAAACTCTGGGCTCCTGAAGATTCAAGAGGTCTTGATTAAAAATGTATTCAACTGACAGATCCTAATCAGGAAAGAGATTCCCCTGCCACTCTTCCCCCCCGCCCCCCCCAACTACACACTCTCCAGTCCAATCTCTTCTCTTAGTCTCATTCTTCAGTGAAACTTACCTGTTGGCTACTGGGAGAGCGGGGGGCATCAAGAGGGTTTCCTATGGCCCCTGGAGAAACCTAGGAGAGAAAAGGAAACCAGGTTGTGAGATAATGGAGGGGGAAAGATGGGAGGATGGACACACAGACACAGTCAAATTTCATCAGGTCCATATAAGTTTATGCATATTATACATGTGTATATGCATATATCAATATATGTCTACATGGATACAGAGTTAAAAGGCTAGGACAGAGAAAAGTACATGAAGTTGGATAGGTGTGAAGGGTCAAGAGTAGGCTAAATGATTTGTGGGTAGGACCAAAAAGGCATCAAGTATCCTCTATAGGTGTCCTCATAGAGAATAGGGAAATAAATGAACAGAAGGAAGAAAATACTGTGAGACCTACAGATGAGGGAAGGCAATGAGAGGGCATAGTTAGTGTCCCCCAGTTTTTCTCCTTCCTCAAGCCCCTTTTCTAGAGGAGAAATTAGGGACCACATTAGTGCCTCTTACAATCACCCTAATCTCCAGCCCAAATCCCAGGTTAGTTTCCATGACACAGGTATTAGGGTAATGGTAAAGAGCCGCTTGCCTTGGGGATGCAGAGGCTGGTCTTCAGCACCCCTCCCTGGCCATATCCCAGGGGAGGGCCCCCTAGGCATGATGCTCCCCGGTTGGCCAGCACAAAAGGGTTCTCCCCAAACGGAATTGACTTGGAATCCACCAGGCTTTCCCCCTCCCCCAATGGCTCTTCAGAACTTCGTGGGGAGGCACCCATGACTGGGGTAAACCCAGTGGGGCCCTTGCTAGGCTGGGTCAAGGCTGAGACCTCTGAGTTGCCCTCAGCTCTGTGCAGGCCTGCTGGGGCTCTGTCCATCGCGCTGGGCTTTGGCTCCCAGAGAGTGTCACGCAGGAGAGAGGAAAACTGGAGCTTCACATGAGAGAGAGAAATGGAAGACAGACCGACAGAGATGGAACACACAGAAAAGGAGAGCAAGTGAGGAAGGAACATGGCAGAAGAGATGAGGAAAGATGATGGACACAGTGTAATAAAAGCCCAAAACAATGCTCCCTTCCCCTGGTATTAATCCCAATTCAGCCAGTCTACCACCCCATCTCTGCCTAAGTTATCAAAAGTTGATTTGGAAAAGTCATGGTTAACTTGATGTTTCTGAAGGTTAGAGACATTCCTAAAGTCTTATGAACTAGACCCTGGAACTCCATGATTTATTAAAATTTTATTTGAATCTGTATTTCTAGATTGGTAAAACTTCCAGGGCTACTTTTTGTTATATGTCCTACCTAAGTCCTTCCCCTCAGGCTTTTATCATTTACTGTCTGCATTCTGATTCATTAGTTCATATTTGCTCTATTTTAGGAATTTACTAATTTAGACTTTGCTCTTAGTCTTCAACTTCCAAAAATTCATAAGGCTTGAGTTTTTCACTTTGTCTTCAACAATAGTGCCTCATTCCCATTTTCTTGTCCTTTTGTGAACTTTCTTTGGCCCTGGTAAATCTTGAATGATGTCTACTAGATAAAGCTGAGGGGAGGTGAACATTAGTACTCCTATTCCCAGTCCTTGCTGATAATGTCCACCTATCTAATCACTATATATTCTTAGCACATGATCTCAAGGGACAGCCACAAAACTGGAATGGTTTGTAAAGGCTGCCCAATGTCAACTCTTACCTGAATCAGAATCTACTCTACAACGATTCTTAGGATCTTCTCTTCAGTAGTCTGAGTTCAAAATCCAGAAGCCTACAGTTGAATGACTTCTTCCCTAACATATCATTCTACATTTGCTCATATTAATGGCTCCCCTATCTCCATGTTCAACTTCAAGAATTCTTTCTGTTTTATTAGGACATCATTTCACTCCTCACCAGAGCTGAGAATCATCTGCAACTATGGCTATTTTAGTGTGCATTTCCTCTTCTAGATAATTTTTTTTAAAATGTTAGCTAGAATCTGTCTCTGATACCCATCTCTGGAAGATCTTCCCTGCTTATCACAATTCTCTATCTATGGACATACAAGTTTTAAAAACAAGACCTCTTTTATGTTACTACCTTTGGAGTATCACTATAGCAGTTGATTTAAATTACCACATAAATAACAATGGGCCATGGAAAAAAAATTTCTGTGACTGAAAATGTACATTCATTAAAAAAAAAAAGAAAAAAAAAAAAAGACCAAGTATGTCTAGCTATGTCCTCCCCTTATTGGGCCTGGACAGCTGCCTGCCTTGTCTCTCTGGCGTCCTGGCTCCAAGCATCATCTCCAGTGGGAGGCATGCTGGCTGTGTGCCAGGCCTCCTGAACAGTGCATGTTTTGTCAGGACACATTATACATTTTTTATCAGGCTTTCCTCAATTTCATCCTTGAAATCTTTAAAAACTCTCCAAGGCCCGTACAGGAGAATTTACTGATCTCTAATGTGTTAATTAGGTCTAGAATATTTTACATATTTACCACTGCTTGTTCTATTATTGCTAACTCAGATGTTCTTCCAAAAAGCAAGTTAGAAGGAGGAATCTCCCTGGTACCTTCCCTCAGTATACAAAGATTAAAGCACAGACTTGATTGAGCCTATTGCATGAAATCTCCTTTCCCATTCATGACAATACTTAGACAATACTACCAAATGGCCTGTTTCAAATCTCTTGATGGCTTCTTTCTTTTGACCAGCTTATTTATGGACCCTCTTTCTGATGGTTTCCTGTACAAGATCCTACTCAAAAATTTAGCAAACATGGAAAAAGAGATAAGTAGGATAAAGGATAGGAAAGAAAAAGGAATGGGAGAAAGCTCAAAGGGAAAGGAGTGGAATCTGAGAAAGGAGTTGAGGATAGTGCAGAAAAGTAAAGGGGAGAGGAATGTGGGGGAGAATGGAAAATGTATAGGATCAGGGAGAGTGATGGGAGGGGGTTAGTACCAAAATTAAATCCCTAGATTCTACGTTCTAAAAGCATTGGAACCTTGTTTATGTCCCCCATACCCTTCCCACTTTCCCCTTTTTCCTTCATGCATCTTTTCTTATAACCCACCTTTAAACTAACCTCCCTCCCTGCACCCTACTGTACAGGTATTCTCAAAATCCTCCCCCAAACTAAGTCTTCACAGAGCCCCCCAACAGAGTTGTAGTCTCCTCACCTCCTCTGGAGAACACTGGTCTCCAGGACTAGAGCTGCCCTGGGCTACACCCTTTTCACAGCCCTTCAACATTCCTGAGGGTCCTGGGCTTCCCAGCTGCTGGCCTGCCCTTGGTCACACCCACCCAGCTGGCTATTTTTATCTGCTGAGGGGAGGGGAGAGGAAAAAAAAAAATGAGGAGGGAACAGAACTGTGGGAAAGACCCTACATGGAAGAGAAAGCGTTGAGGAATGAGGGAAAGATTAATGTACAAAGCCACATTTGGAAAAATGGGGAGACTTTAGTAAAACCTATAACATTTAATACTGCTGACCTTTCCTTTTCTTGAAACTTTTCTTCTTTAACCTCTATAATAATATGCCATAATAATAATTTTGGTGTTTTCTGATTTCCTTCTTTTTTTCCTGATAGATTTTCCTCCTCCCAACCTCTAGGTCAGATTAACACATAGGCCATGACTTAATAGTCTCTAACTAACCCTCTGCTCATCTCTCAACTTAAGACCTTTAGTATGTAATCCCCCATTTTATATCAGTAGCCCTGCTATTTCTTTTAAGTGCTAAGGTTACTGTACAGCTTAGTTGCTCGGGCTCATCGGGTTATCAAATTTCTTTCTAACTTGCAGGATCACCTAGGCTAATAGAGTCAGGAGTTCTCTTTGACTTCTCCTTAATATCACAGTTTTAAAGCTGAATGGGAACTTAAAAGTTATCAAATCTAAAACTTTCTCATTTTATAGAGGAAGAAATTGTAACTCACAGAGATCAAGGGGACCTGACCTGCCTATGACCACAAGGTTAGTGAGGAGAGTCAGGGCCAAGCACAGAGGGTGTCTTTCTATGCTACTCTGTAAGTCACCAAGACCTCCAAAGTTATTTCTAGCCTTCATCCTTTCACACTCCATCTCTACCAAGAGACCTCCAGGGAAATGAACTGTCTTATCTCACCTGATGTGGTCATATTGTGTGTGTTCCAATGTTCCACATACTACAGGCACTTATTATGAATTTACTGTTGCTGTACCTCAGGGAACCCATATCAGTGCCTCTAAACCAAGTCATGATACTAGTCTAACCAATTCCCTAATTCCAGTCTCCTTTTCAATCTATTTTAAAATACTATTCTTACCAGGTCATGTCTGGTTGGAGTATCTATAATCAATCAACTAATAGTCTTCTATATGCCCAGTGTTTTACTGGTTTCCCAATTACCTATTCCAGATCAACTCCAAATCCTTCCTCATCCTGGCAATCTGGGCCCAACCTACTTTTCTGAAAGTCTCTCCTCCCTGCCTCATCCTCAGTTTCAGCTGGTAAGTCTCTTCATTGTATCTTGAACATGTCCTGTGGATTCCTGATCTCATCTCTGCCCATACTGTTCCTCCAACTTGATAAATGCTTCCTTCTTCTAGCCTTCCTATATCCTATCTAGCCTTTAAGGCCCAATTCTATCTAGAAATCTTTCCTACTCAATTCTCCCAAACTCTTTGTCATTATTGGTCCTAAACTCTATAAAACTTCCTATTCACCCTTATATAGCTCACTATAGAATTCAGGGACAGAGAAGAAGGAAAAGGAGAGATGAAGAAAGGGGGAAAGGGAAAGAGGAATAAGAAAAGGAGCACAGAGGGAGAGATAGAGGAAGAGAAGAAGGAAAGAGAGAGAAAGGGATGAGAGAGGGAGAAGAAAGAGAGAAAATGAGAGAGAGAGAGAGAGAGAGAGAGAGAGAGAGAGAGAGAGAGAGAGAGAGAGAAAGTGCTATAGTACTAGAAAACAAAGAGAAACAGCAATCACTCACCCTGGAATTGATCCTCTGGATACTGCTGCTCCCAGGCAAAGCAGCCAGAGTTCGGTAATCTAGCCTCAATGGTTCTGGACTAAGAGTCTGCAAGAAAATCCAAAGAAAATATACATGTGTCTATTATGAGAAAGAACTATAAAAGAGACCAGAATGGTGAGCTTAGAAACCTTACAATCCAGAATAAAACAGAAGATATGCTTGTGTACTGTATTCCCTAGAAGGAAAGCTCCTTGAGAACAGAGATTATTTAATTCTGGTTTTATATGCCCAGACTTACTATAAAAGTTTACCTGGTGGGGCAGCTAGGTGGCACAGTGAGAGAACACCAGCTCTGAAGTCAAGAGGACTTGAGTTCAAATCCAGCCTCATATACTTAACCCTTTCTACCTGTGGGACCCTGGGCAAGTCACTTAACCCCAACTGCCTCAGGGGGAAAAAAAAAAAAAAAGGAATTGCTCTACTAAAAAATTTTTTTTACTCTACTTTGTCTCAGAAGAATTAGAGGAAATAAGAAGTTACAGATTTCAACTCAATATAAGGAAAAACTTCTGAACAGTTAAGAGTTATTCAATAATGAAATCACAAATATTTAGTTAGTTCCTCCATTGCTGGAGGTCATTAAAGAAAAGCTGGATGACCACTTATCAAAAATGTTGTCAAAGGAATGCCTTTCAGCTAAGAGTTGGATGTTCTATTTTCTAGGTTCCTTTCCAACTAAAAAAATTCTGGTTCAGAGATTTTTTTATTACATTTAAGTGTGTAAGTCAATGAAGGATAAGGCAAAGAAACTGCAGGCCAAAAGCAAGGGCAGAGACATTCCTGGTCCTTTCCAAAACTCCTGTGCATGCACATGTGTGAAAGAGACAGAGACAGAGAGAAAGGAGGGAGGGAGAGACAGACACAGAGAGAAAGGAGACAAGAGACAGAAGAAGAGGGAGAGAGAAGGATTGGGGGGCGGAAGGAGAGGGAAAAACCGATGGACAGACAGATACAAACCAGAGGTCAAAGAAGAGAAACTAAGCTTGTAGTTAGGTGGCTCAGCATGTCCCAAATCAGCACTGACTATTTAAGCCAATACATTAGGAGGTTGAGAGAGAAGACAATAAGAAGGGCAGGGAATGGGATGGAGAAGTTCCCTTCCCAAATAGCTCTGAGGATTTCACCTGAATCTACCTTCCTTATTTATCACTGATTCCAAGTTTTCTGTTTTGAGTATGTCTCCTGAGAGCAGCCCCATGGATAATCACAGAACTCTGACTCAATACTCAACCAAGTCATCAGAAAACCTTCTCACTCATGTCAGTCAGTGGGTGGAAGTGGGCCACTCAAGGCACCCTAGGGGAAGCTTAACTACAAGGCATACTGACCTTGTCCAGGTCTTCAGGGCTCACATCTCGATCGATAGATGAGATACTCTCCAAGCTGTTTTTTCGTCCAATACCAGCAGCAAAGGGGTTGGCAATAACACCTGGGGACATCTGAGTAAAAAGTAAAAAATGTGAGGACCCAGCTCCAGAAGAGAATGGTTTGCAATTGACCTCAAGTCATGGTAAATATTACTGCAACGATGTGTTACTACTACAAATCCGTAAACTTTAAGGGGAGTTGTATTGAGTACCTGGTAAATTTTGATACCTTAAAACATTCAGCTTCATTTAAGGAAAAAAATTTCCTTAATCTATTAAGAAAATATTACACTATTAGATTAACAAAGTACCTCAATCATATTCATCTCTGAGATAGATAATTCTTACCCCCAAATTGCAGATCAAAGGGTTAATGACTTGCAAAGCTTCATGTGGATAAGAATTCAGACTCAGATCTTTCCTGACTCCACGTCCACTTTGTACATTTAAAAACCAAATTCTGAACAGGAGGCCACAGGTTTCCCAAGACTGCACAAGGGGTCCTAACATAACTAAGGCTAATCTCTTGGGGCCCAACCCTTTGATTTTAGAGAGGAAGAAACTGAGACACACCTAGGTCCAGGTTATAGAACACACTGTGATGGAGCTGAGTGAGCCGCAGAGCCAGGTGCTCCTCAGAAGCCTGTCCTTTATCCTACTTCCTATTTCAGATGTATTAAGCTACTTCTTCTACAAGTGTACACAAGATAAAGGGCTCTCTGAGGGAAAGGCTCTAGAGCTCAGAATGTCTGACACAGTGCTTTGTAGATAGCAGATGCTTAAAAAGTGCTGAATTTGAATTTGGTGACAGGAATGTCTTTAACAGCAGGAAGAGAAGTTCCTATAGCTACTGACAGTTTTCTGAGACTAAAGTCAGCCCAAGAGTGTTGAGCCCAGACAACTCCAAACCAAGAATAAATTCCAACTCTTCCAAAAGAGTCACCCTACATATCAAAGCAATTACAAAGTTTTTCCAAAACCTTTCACTTCCATCTCCTTCTTTCCACTGAGTCTGGATTAAGTGTAATCTGAATTAGGTGCTTAATTTCCAGCTTGGCTTCTTTTTAAATTCAAGATCCCAAAATAAACTTCTTAACCATGACACTCCCTGGCTCAACCATTGGGAATCCCCTCTCCTTTTAGATAAAATACAAACTCCTCAGCTTGGCATTTAAAAGTTTTTCACAATCTGGCTCTAATCTTCCTTTCTAGAAATCATTGTCTATTTCAGCCAAACTTGCCCATTCTAACACATCAAGAATCACTGGAAGCCTAATGGGTGTGAGTGAACTAGAATCTGAATCAATGGCTGGGCTGTAGATTGACAGTGTGGAATACGATATATTGAGGGAGGGACACTGGATCTATGCTGTTCTCATGAGCAGGTTGGGGGCTGCTGACTCTGATGATTTCAAGTCCTGTTTGGAGATTTTGGTCACTAAGTATCTGCCAGAGGTATTCTTTCCCATTTTACAGACTGAAAATGGAAGTTCCTCAGAGAGTTTAAATGATCAGGATCTCCCTCCCATGTCATTGCCTGGGTAACTGACCTCAAGAGCAGCAGCAGCGACAGGGTCAAAGCCATCACAGACAAGCACTGAGAGGGCATCTCCAACACCACGCAGTAGCTGCACTGCCTCAGTGTGTGTCAGGCCCAACAGGCTCTGCTGATTCACTTCTAGCAGCCGCATCCCCACTCGAAGACGGCCATCCCTCCCGGCAGCCCCTGCTGGGCTCACCTAAGGAGAAAAAGAACAGGAAAGGTGAGATTTGGAGTAGGTATATCAGAAAGATGAAGGGAAAACCCAGCAGACAGCCAAGTGTTTCGTATCAATGGAAAATGTCACAACATATGACACGGGGAAAGAGTCAGACTTTGACATTAGGGAACACAGGGCAGGAAAAGTAAACTATCAATGTAAGAAGAGGATGTGGTTGAAGGGGGAAGAAGAACTTTCCTTGAGGGTTTGGTGGGGAAGAGTAAGGCAGAAAAACCTTTTGGTTTTTCTTGGATCTTGAAGATGTTTGTTTGGGTAAAAGATCTCTCTAGGTTTCAGGAGCTCTTACCTTAGAGATGAAGACACCTTCATCAGTGGGGTCAAAGGGGTTGCCGGCATGACCTTTGGCCCCACCCCGTATGCTGATCCCCAGCTTTTCCCCAGGGGCTTTTTCAATGCAGATCTCCTAAAGGCAGAGGGGATGAAAAAAAGGGCCCAACAGAACCATCTGGAGATCGTATCCTCTAAAGATAGCTCCCATACCACCACATCTCCCTTTTACCCTCAAGCTCAGTCTTCTGTCCCTGATCCACTAGAGCCTGGCTGGAGAGGCATACCTTCATGCCTGGTGGGGGGGGATCCCTCCGCACCAGCAGACACAACTCAGGACTGGGGCTGAGCAGGGCATTCACAGCTTCCTGATGGGTAGCCCCCCGAACGTCTTGCCCGTTCACTGCCAGAATTCGGTCCCCCACACGCAGCCCACTTCGAGCAGCCAATCCCCTAGGAAGCACCTGGCAGAACACAACAGTAGAGGTACAGGGCAGCACGAAGCCGATGGGATAGGGCAGCCAGGAATTAGATGAGGGAAACCAGGAAGGAGACACTTCCTTGCACAGGCCTGGCTGAATGAAGCTTCAAATGGTCTATGACTTTTTTGAACCTACTTTACTCTAGCTTCAGGATCTAGACATGCTATTTCCTCAGCAATCTCACATTCAGATATCCCTCAACCCTACTCATGGCACATATGTCCACCACTGGCAAATGCTACCCTCTCATCACATGTAGCACTGACAAGCCTACATGGGGTTGCATGGGGTGATCCTCATGGGAAAGTGTGAAGGAGGGAGAAACACAACCCCACCTCCCATAGACACAACTTCCTTCCCCACCCCCCTAGTCCCACTACCTTAGAGATGAATACACCAGGTTCCTGGATCCCAAATGGGTGACTGGAATGGTCAGAGCCTCCAACAATACTCAGCCCAAGAGGCCCACCAGCCTTCACCAGGCAGATTTCCTGGAGATATCGAAGGGGCGAGGAAGAAATTTTGATAGGGTAGTTATGGAAGACTATAGCTATTCATAGATGGGGGATTGCATCTTAGAGAAAATAATACAAAGGATAAGTACGATTCATGGGCTTAATAGAAGCTCACACCTCTCTAGCACTTTTATAGTAATAAAGTGCTTGACGCAGATATACTGAGTTAGAGCTTTCTCTGGACAAGGGAAGACAAAACAAGACTTATTTTATTAATAATCTAGAAGAGAGACTGCACAATGAAATTTCCAAGACTGACAAGAATGGCAATAAACTCTTCTAAGTGAAATGTTAATCCAGTGGAGATAAACACCAATGTAAAGAGCTTCAGAGTGGCAGAGAAACCAATTTGATTCAATGTAGGGTAAAGATATCCCAACTATGGGATGAAAAGAATATACTCTTTGTTATAAGAGGGGAATTTAGGAGCCACTGGAAACTTCTGACATTAAAGCTATAGTGAGCTGGAAAGGGTCATAGAAATGGAGTCTGAAGTGAGCTACTTGCTCAAGGCTTCAGAACTAGTAGTTTCAAAACTATCTTCCAACTCTCAATCTGGGACTACTTCCTCAAGACCAACATCATCAGTCCACTGGATTGCTGAATCAAAAATACTGGCCACTATAAGGGAGGGACATGGAAAAGAAATATTATCTACTCTTCATACATCAGGGATTTGCGTGTAGGTCTGGTTTCCAAACCTCAAGGAAAATATAAGAGGTCAGTCTGGGATAGTCTGAATGTTAAAGTGATTTAGGCATAAGAGAGGGAAATAGTGGGTAGGATATAAGAATAATGGATATGACAAGAACATATGAAGACAGATCAAAGAATCTCAGCCCTTCCAATCTTGAAAGCCTAAAGCTAGAGTGAGTCTAAGTCTATAAAAATCTGAAGGTCAGGAAGGAGCAGCTCATTCATCAAATTGCAGACATTAGGACCATGCCTCCTTATGTGTGAGAGGAGTGGATTTTAGGTGAAACAATAAGACACTCTGGAGAGCAAATGTATGGAACTAATTATGCTGAGTACTAGTACCATTTGAAAACAGAGATTCAAAAACTTTAAGTAAATCTCTAAGTCACTATTAATTATTAAACAGAACAAGAAATGTGTGATATCTTTTACCTGAGTAAGGATATGAGAATAAACATAGCCTCCCTAGACTACAATCCTCCCCAGACAAAATCCTGGTCTAAGGGGTATATCACAGGGATGATGCTAGCAGGTTTTTAAAAAAAAAATCCAGAAGATATAGATATAGAAATAAAGGACAGTGGGGCAGGTGAAGGGGAAACCCTAAGCAGGGGGGAGACAGAGGAAATTAGAAAATAAGACTGTGGGTGGGGAAATAAAAGACATGTAGGGACTGGGGAGACAAAGAAAGGGGAGGTTTCGGGGTTCCTCACCTCCACAGGATATGGTCCTTCTAGAGTGGTGGCCATGAGGTTAGAAGGGGGCCCAGGCTCCCCAACTGCCATGGGTGTGACAGGGCTGGGAGGTGAAGGGGAGCTGAGTGACGGGGCAGGGGTGAGAGGCCCATCAGCCTCTCGTTCCAGCAGCAGCGTGATGGTGGGGGAGGCAGCAGTAAGCAGTGCGACTGCCTGGTCATGCCTGGCCTCTGTCATGTCTACCCCATTGATCTGGAAGAAGTGCCCCCAGGAACAGAGATCAGGGACCAGAGAAGAAAAGACAGCTGTCCCTGACCCCATATCCCTGTCCAAGGGCCAGAACAGACAGAAGCAGCGCTGAAGAGACAGTCCCAGCTCTTACCGCCCAGGTCAGCCAGAGGCTCCAACAGACCTCCCCCACAACCGGGCTGGTTCAGCCCTTCAATGCAGCCACACCCCTACCCGACAATCTAGCGATCCCAAAGCAGAGAGACAGAGAATGCCCAAGCACCCCTGGGCAAGTTTTGAGGGAAGAAGAGATCCCTGGGATCTGGCCACTCACTGAGATCACTCGGTCCCCAACCTGCAATGTGCCTGCCCGGTGGGCAGCCCCACCTTCAGCAATCCTTGAGATGAAGATTCCCTGGGTGGAGGACACAAGGGTTAGCACTGCTCTGTAGCTCGCACACCCTCCTTTCCCACAACTGTGTAATCATATTTAATCTCAGAGGCCATTTTCTGCCTTCCCTTCTCTTGCTCAGATTCATTCCAGCCCCTCCTTTCCCTCCCTGACTCTCCAGCTGACTCCCCCAATAAAGAGCTTTGGGAAAGTCTTTTCTCTGAATCACAGTCCCAAAATACCCTCGAGGGTGGGGTGGGGAGGGGGATCCAATGTCACTAGGACTATTCCCAGCTCCTGACTCAGCACTCAGGCTCCATGGGAATATAAGAAAAGTGACAGTTCCATTCTCAGCCTCCCCCTCTTTCCTCATTACCCAGCACATGCTTTTCACTCTTATCCCAGTCTCCCATCTTATCTCATTCCCTCACCCCATCTCCTGCTCGGTAGGGTGTGGAGCCTTTGCCACCAGCAATGCTGAAACCAAGGCCTCTTTCACTTCTGACCAGGAAGGTTGTATGCCGTTGTCGAGGAGGGCCAGGAGGGCTAGAAGGCTCAGGCAGACGAAGGGAGCTCCCCCGCCTCTCGCGGGGACTGTAATCATCCTCAGGGCGCAAAGGAGTGACTGTGATTGCATTCTCTGGCTCCACCATCCGTTCCCGCCAGACTCTCATCAATACTGCCCCACCTGCACCCCGAAGTGCCTCCACTGCCTCGTGGTGCTCAGCCCCTTGTAGGGTTACACCATTCACCTGTGGGAGAAAGGATAAAAAAGAAGTCAAAGAACAACAGACACAGAAAGTGACATAGTTATCATCCTTATTGCTCTACTGAAACATTTTAATTTTTGCATTTGTCTTCCACTCCTACCATTCTACTGAAATTACACTTTCATATGATTTTTGTTAGTTTGGATATTGTAATAATCAATTATGCTAATAGTTTCCTTAATATTAAACCAGCCTTGTATTCCTGGTATAAACCCTACTTGGTCATGATGTATTATCCTGGAGATGACTTTCTGTAATCCCTTTGCTAATATAAAATCACACTTTCCAAGTAGCCCAAAGATCTCTTTTTTCCTTACCCTGACATAGCACAAACTGCCTCCAAGGCCAGTGACTCAAAGGTTGACCAGCTATAAACCTAGCATCATGAATGCTGTGTACTCTAAGTACTTTCAAGATTACGTCCTGTATTCTGATAAAGGCCTCATTTCCAAAATATATAGAGAATTGACTCTAATTTATAAGAAATCAAGCCATTCTCCAGCTGATAAATGGTCAAAGGATATGAATAGACAATTTTCAGATGAAGAAATTGAAACTACTTCTAGCCATATGAAAAGATGCTCCAAGAAATTATTAATCACAGAAATGCAAATTAAGACAATTCTAAAATACCACTACACACCTCTTAGATTGGCTAGGATGACAGGAAAAAATAATGGCAAATGTCAGAGGGGATGAGGGAAAACTGGGGCACTAATACATTGTTGGTGGAACTGTGAACGGATCCAACCATTCTAGAGAGCAATTTGGAACTATGTTCCAAAAGTTATCAAACTGTGCATACCCTTTGATCCAGCAAGTTTTACTACTGGGCTTATATCCCAAAAACATATTAAAGAAGGGAAAGGGATCCACATGTGCCAAAATGTTTGTGGCAGTCCTTTCTATAGTGGCAAGAAACTGGAAACTAAATGGATGTCCATCAATTGGAGAATGGTTGGATAAATTGTGTGGTTTTTTTGAGCATTTTTTTTTTTTTTATTTAATAGCCTTTTATTTACAGGATATATACATGGGTAACTTTACAGCATTAACAATTGCCAAACCTCTTGTTCCAATTTTTTACCTCTTACCCCCCCCAACCCCTCCCCTAGATGGCAGGATGACCAGTAGATGTTAAATATATTAAAATGTATACCTGACCAAAACGTTATTTTGCTGTAGAAAAAGAATCAGACTCTGAAATATTGTACAATTAGCTTGTGAAGGAAATCAAAAATGCAGGTGGGCATAAATATAGGGATTGGGAATTCAATGTAATGGTTTTTAGTCATCTCCCAGAGTTCTTTTTCTGGGCATAGCTAGTTCAGTTCATTACTGCTCCATTAGAAATGATTTGGTTGATCTCGTTGCTGAGGATGGCCTGGTCCATCAGAAGGTCATCATATAGTATTGTTGTTGAAGTATATAATGATCTCCTGGTCCTGCTCATTTCACTCAGCATCAGTTCGTGTAAGTCTCTCCAGGCCTTTCTGAAATTATCCTGTTGGTCATTTCTTTTTTGAGCATTTTCAAAGACTGTCCCCTATGCTTGTAATGCATTCTCTCTTTACACCACTTTTTTTTTTACTTAAATTATTTTTCAACAGTATATTTATTTTTTCCAATTACACCTATATATACATTCATGAATATGAATGTTATGGAATATTATCGTTCTGTA
This sequence comes from Sarcophilus harrisii, assembly GCF_902635505.1. Lineage (NCBI taxonomy): Eukaryota > Metazoa > Chordata > Mammalia > Dasyuromorphia > Dasyuridae > Sarcophilus > Sarcophilus harrisii. Next base: position 644,063,131 of record NC_045426.1, on the reverse strand, counting down.
AGAAATGACCAGCAGGATGAATACAGAGAAGCTTGGAGACACTTACATGAACTGATGCTGAGTGAAATGAGCAGAACCAGGAGATCATTTTACACTTAAACAACAATACTATATGAGGATCAATTCTGATGGACATGTCTCTCTTCAACAATGAGAGGATTCAAATAAGTTCCAACTGATCAGTAATGAACAGAACCAGCTACACCCAGCAAAAGAACACTGTGAAATGAGTGTGGACTACTTGTTTTTCTTCCCAAGTTATTTTTACCTTCTGAATCCGATTTTTTTTGTGCAGCAAGAGAACTGTACAGATCTGCACAAATATATTGTATCTAAGATATACTTTAACATGTTTAACATGTATGAGACTGCCTGCCATCTAGGGGAGGGAGTAGACGGAAAGAGGGGAAAAGTTGGAACAGAAGTGAGGTGCAAGGGACAATGTTGAAAAATTACCCAGCATATGTTCTGTCAATAAAAAGCTATAAATAAATAAATAAATAAATAAAACCTTTCCAAGAGCAAAAAAAAAAAAAAAAAATGTTCTGTATACAGAAGTCCACTGGCCCCACAGAGGCAGACATATTTCTCTCAATGTCAACTGATGCCTTTCATAAATCTTTTCCTGACTTGCATTCTGTAACAGAAGAAGTTTTCTTGTCACAATACAAAAGAGAAAAATAGACTCTTTTTTCCCAATAGTAGTTGGGGAAATTAAGAGAGGCCTAACAAGGAGGCTGAGCTGGGCCCTGAAGAAAATTAATGCTATTTAGAGATAAAACGAAGCAGTATGCATTTTTCTGTGGAACTTGTCTGACCTGGAACTCTCCAATGGAAGCAAGGAAAAAGGCAGAACCATTTCTATATGGTAAGTAAAGAGGAAGAATTACCCAGTCTAGGATGTTGTATTCATGCAACATTCAGGATGTTGTAGGAAAAAAGCTTATTATGGGAAATGAAAGACAGGAAGAAAAAAACAAATGATTTTGGATTTGAGGTCATAATGGGAACTCCAGATGGTAGTGATAACATTGCTCTTTTCAAATATTCTATGCCCCAATGAAACTGGCCTTCATTTTTTTTTGAGCACTTTCAAAGACTGTCCCCTATGCTTGTAATGCATTCTCTCTTTACACCACTTTTTTTTACTTAAATTATTTTTCAACAGTGTATTTATTTTTTCCAATTACACCTATTTATACATTTTAACACTCATTAAAAAAATACTGAGCTCTAAAATTTCTCCCTCCCCATTTCCTAAGATATTTTCATAAACAATTTGATATAGGTTATATGTACAATAATGTAAAACATATTTCCATATTAGTCATGTTGCCTCATGCCACTCTCTAAGCATTCCTAGTTTCCCTCAAAACTGAGTTCAAACACATGAAATCTTTCTTGTTCCCCTAAACCCTCCAAAATTATCTTGAACTTTTTATATTCCCCTATGTGGACATACTGCCTCTCCATGGAATATAAGCTCCATATATAGGAATATAGGCAAGGAGTGTTGAGTTTTTGTTGTCTGTATTTGCAGGGCCTCAAACATATATAGACATATAAGTTTGTTGACTGACTAGATGACCCATAAGAATTTGGAGACTTGCTTAAATCTGAGGTTTGGGTGGAAGATCAAGCTCCCAGACATATCTGGGAGAAATCTGTGTAGTTATGACAAATGGATCCCTGAGAACAGACAAAGGCTGCTAAAAGGAAGAGTGTAGAGAAAGGTGAGAAAAGGAGCTGGGGCAGGGTCTTGAGAGATAAGAAAGCCCCAGAATGGAGAACGAACAACAAGAGATTAAAGCTGAATGGGCAGGTTTCAACTCTGCTAAAAAAAATTTTCTGATGATTTGAATTGGGCTGCCCTGAGAATTACCAGGTTCCCCTTCACTAAAGCTTTTCAAGCATGGATGACCACTTGTCAAGTATGTTGCAGAAGGGATCTGTGGATTAGATATTACTTAAATTTAAAAAATGGAATGAAGATGAGGAAGCAACAAAGAAGACAGAGAAGCAATCAAGAGACAGAAATGGGAAACTGCTCCATTTCTTTTAGTGGCACTACCATTCTTCAAGAAATTTTCAAGTAATCTTTGGCTTTATCTCCTACATACTTCTAATCCTATTGTTTTTTCCCCCTTCAAAATGTCTCTTACATCAATTACTTCCCATTTCTAGAACTTAAACCAGCTCCAAACCACCATATTATTCAATAACTTCTACAGCTTTCAATTTATTTCTACCCCTCCAATTCAAGTTATAGATCACAGGCATGTTAATTTTATTTAAAGCCTAATTTCATTATAATACCCTGCTACAAACAAAATCTAATTCCTACTGGCTATAAAAACAGAATCACAGAATTTCAAGTTGGAAGGAATCTTAGATGATACCTAGTTAGTCCAAACTGTACCTAAACAAAAACAACAACATATTTGACATGCCCGACAAGTGGTCATCCAGTTTTTGCTTGTAAAGGTGACAGGAAACCTGTTAATTCCCAAACCAGCCCATTACATTTTTCAATCGCTCAAAATGTTGGAAAATTTTTCTTGTTCTCTACTCTAGGACCGAGTAGAACAAGATCAGGATCTTTTCCATTTGACAGTCCTTCAAATACCTAAAAGCAACTATAAGGACCCTAATCTTATCTTCTTCATTTTAGACATCTTCCATTCTTTCCACCACTATTAATAAGGCTTAGTTACATGGCTTTTCATCCTCTTGGTCACCTCTCCAACTTATCCACATACTTTCTATGTTGCTCTCCCTCAACACTGCCTAAAAACTCTACTCATTTTTTGGCTTCCATATCACACTTGTGATACTTAGTGAGTTAAAAATCTACTAAACCTCGCATCTCTTTTTATTGAATAGAATGGTCTCCTTACAGTCCCTGGATTATCTGCATGAGCCTAAGAAAATTACTTAACAATACTTAGACTTCTACTGCCCTTCAAGGTTTGCAAAATGCTTAAGTCACTGAATAACAACAATGATATTTGACATTTAAACAGTGTTTTAAAGTTGGCAAAGCACTTCACTTAGGTTCTCATTCAAGGCTTTCAACAATCTTGCAATGTAGGCAATAAAGGTTTCATTCCTATTTTACTAATGAAGGAATTGAGGCTCAGAGAAATCTAGCAGCTCCTAAGAGAACAAGGATTGTGGAACTTATATTTTCTTGACTTTAATTCTATCATTGCAATCACTGTGTGATATGACTTTGGAGCCTAAGTTCATCACCTATAAATTGTGAATAAAAATAGCATCTTATGTCACAGGGTTATGATAAGGATCAAATGATGTGCTTTTTTTATACATTAAATATCAGCTATTATTATCCATAGGTCAGTCAACTTTTAAAGGACTAGTTCATACCTTTTGAATTCTTCCTTCACTTCTCTTATCCAAGAGACTTGCTCCCTACACAGACTCTGAGAGCATTTGTAGTTAGTATCCAGATTAACAAACTATTGTAATGCCTTAGTCATAACTCATCAAATCTGGAACTCCCCAAGAGTAGGGACTGTTATCTTAAAACTTTTTTGTTTTCAACAAAATCAAAGATGCTCAAGGCAAGACTTGATGGATTGAGACACAAAGAGACACATTCCCATAGAAAAATGGAGAGGGACAAAACAATACGTGCATATGAACATGCAGGAATGCCCAGTAATATGCCTTTAGAAAGAAATGCATACTCATACTCAAACACATTCTCACCCTTCATATATCCATCCCTCACCTCTAGTAGTTTGTCTCCTACTCGAACCCCAGCCCGGGCTGCAGGACCTTCCTCTGACACTCGAGAGATGAATATGCCCTGAAGAAAAGAGAAAGTGGTTTGGGAAATGGGGTCATCTTCTAGGAGCTAAAGAGAGAAGAGGGTGACACTTCAGTTTACATGTAAGCAAGAGAGAAAAAGGCTTCAAAGAGACCATGACACCACCACATATCACTCTATTCTATCTGTTTAGGCCCCTCTACTAGCTTTACTTGAGCGGCCAAAGAGGCAGAGGAATAGGGGGCAGTAGACATATCATGAAACCAGTTTAAACCTCTTGCCTCCTTAAAAAAGCATGTTAAAAATTCTTTTTTTTGCATAAGGGAGTCTTAAGGGTTTCTTACATTTTTTTCTGCAAAGTTAAGTGTGAATAGTTGTGAACTAAAACTATTGTCAGAAGCAAACTTGGCAGAAGGATAGAAAGCCACTGTCTGGAGGTGAGATACCAATTAAGCGAGAAGTGAAGAACCAAGGAACTGAAAATCTTTCTAGAATAAGGAATCTAATCACTGAGCTTTGTTGCTATTGACAGAGATAATACTGCAGCTTTGCTCCCTTGTTTTCTTTCATCATAAAAGAGGGTACAAGGAAGAGCATTCTCCTGGGAATCCTAAAGGCAACTGCTCAGAACATTTTAGTAGATCTTGAGTATAAGATAGCAAAACTAAGACTTTCCCTTTACTCTGAATGAGAGTGGTCAGAACTCCAGGGAAAGATAAAGGGAATAAGGCCAATCTCTGGGTGGGCCAAGTCAAGATTCAAAGTGAGTTCATAAAATAAAAGTTAAAGGCAAAAGTTATTCTAAAATATAGTATCCAATTCAATAAGTTTTTAAGTGCTTTAATAAAATATTACATTTCAGAGAAAGAAGAGATTTGCTGTGGCTTTACGTGATATGAAAAGTTTGTGGTTACAAAATGGAATTTCAGAAATGCATATACCATGCAATAAATACAACTAAGATACATACTTCCAAATGCTGGCAGCTTAACTGAACCACAAGAAAACATCTTAAACAAATAAACCCAGTCTCAAGTTCTAGAGATAAAAATCTAAAGTTATTAAGTGATGGCAAAATGTTATAGGATAGGGGTGAGTACAAAAGTGAAGGAAGAGAAAACATTAGGAAAAAGGGAATAAGGGGATTAGCAGGAAGAAATGGGAGTGGAGAGAACAACAGGATGAAAGGGTCTGAGAGAGAGGCAAGGGGGTGTTCAAAGGAGGAAGCCTTTGGGGCCCTGCTTCCCAACCCAAGGTGGGTCACAGACAGAAAGCCCAGGCCTCCCTTACCTCATCGTCTCCCTTGTATGGGGTGGAGCCCTTCCCCCCTGCGATGCTGATCCCCAGGCCACCTGTCTGCCGCAGGATTGTTAGTGTCAGCTGGAAGCAGAATTACAGGCAGAGGTTATACACAGCAGGGAAAGGTACTGGAAGGAAAGCAAGGCACATATATATGTGTGTGTGTGTAGAGGAGGGTCTCATATGGGAGATGGGGCACGTTCAGTGCATTAGCAGGGCAGGTGTGAGGAAGAATTAGCATCCTGATAATATGTGACCTCTACCTGTAAGTCTAGTAACCATATTCTCCCTCTCCAGACACCTGTGAACCATCTTATAATTAATGCTGTCATCTACTATCCCAACTATGACTCCCCTAGACACATACTCTCCTCTCTACCCCTACATGACTGGATTCTCCCCCTGCCCCTCCCTTCTCCCCCAAGCGTCTCACCTTGGCCTCCCTCTAGCAAGGGAAGTTCTGCAGATATAGGAGCCTGGCCTCTCCACTCAACTCCTTTGGGCAATGAACTAAGGCTTCTGAGTATTGGGGGTCTAAGGCTACCAGCACAGAGGCCTCCAGGAGCCCCCAGGATCTGAGAGGCAAGGGGAGCATGTGGGCAACAGCAAAGAGGAGTTGGAAGAAATAGTGATTTAGGAATTAAGAATTTTCAAGCAAGAGAAACCTTCTAGGGAAGAACTAAAAAGTAGTAAAGATAAAGAGGGATGAACAGAGAAACTAGAAATGACCATTGAAAAGTGACATCTCTTGGAAGAAGGATCTTTATAGGACCATTTCCTAGGCTCAAAGTAAACTTAAATGACTGTTGCAGAGTGGCGACTGAGTCACACCTCAATCAAATCCTCACATCAGCATCTCACACACACATACACACACACACAGTTCCCCTTCTCTTAGAAATGCTTACAAAACTATTACTGTACTCCAAGTCCTGAAGAGTTGTGGACAAAAATAGTTTTGCTATGGAATGCCCCTACTCCTAATATTCAGGGAGTACTGAGGTCAATTTTTACTCTAGCAAGTTCCTAGGTACAAGACCCCTCGTTTTTCCATCTCAGAGACTGTGCAGGAGTTAACAGTTAACAGTTTATTTATTGGGAAGCTAAGGTTCATAAACCTGCGCTTATTCTCTATACCCTCGTCTTACTTTCCCAGATATGTTTTGGTGATTAAGTCAACCATTTTCTCTGTTCCCTGGTCTTTATCTGTACTTGCTGGACCAAGACATTTTCCCCTCATTTTCATTTTCCTTCTGAAATATCTCATCTTTCTTCAGCCAAGTACAATACACAGAGCACACACAGAAAAAGAGACAGGAGCTCAAAAATTCAAATTCTCCTCAGGATCATCTTCAAATAAGGGGTGAAGGAGTATGAAAGCTAAGACTCAAACATGGAAAACCAGAATGGGCCTAGAGTTTAGGAAAAGATGAAATCCCACAGAAAGAAAGGTTACTTAACAGGAAGCTCAAGGAAGAGACTAAAGAAGAAATCAAATAAGTTTGTCCCTTTAAGCTGTTGTGGTATGGAAAGTCAAATACACATTGGAGGTTTCGGAGAGGGGAGAGGCCAACACCAGCAGTAATGTCCTGAGTTATCTTATTAATCAGCCTCGGTAATCATGAATGCAACAGATTCTACATACAAAGCTGATTTCCTGCTGACATTTCTCAAGGACCTAGAGACAAACTGATCTTAGGAAGGAAAGCCAGAAAAAAGTCCTTGATGGGCCAAAGAGATGCATATCTGGTGTGATCAGGAAAAGGAGACAAGATGATGGGACAAAAGCTTGTCTTCATCATTAAACTTGGAAAACAGTACATATTGTATTGGATAGAACAGGGCAAAGAGCCTAGCAGGAGAACACAAAGTCAAATTACTCCCTTCCTCCCCACAAGAACAAAAACCAAAGTCTTTGATGAATCTGTTCAAGCCCATGGGAACATCCCATTGGCAAAAAAGTAGTTTCTGGATAAGGGACAAGGATAGAAGACAGGAGAGAGTAACCCTGGATTAATGGAACAAGGGACAGTAATTCAGAGAACAGTAATGAGGAGAGAAAAGAATATTAGAAATGGAAAGAGATTTGGATGAGGTGGAGAAGAAAGAACATAGCTTAAATGATAGCAAAGAGGAATAGTGACACTGTTTAGCTTCTTAGGGATCTATATTTCCAATTTTATAGATTTGAATACAGAAACATTTGCATCCCTAATTTACTGTTTATTCTACATGGTAACATTCTGCTTCTCAGTAGAGAAAACGACTCTCAATTTTAAAAGCTTATCTCAGAAGTGCTAATATTAGAGACAATAGGTTGACAAAAGGACTGAGATATAGAAAAAGTCCCCAACTCCCTATTCTTAACTCTTCTTACTTATTGATCTTCGAGTTTATTTCCTGAATTAAACAAAATAGGAAGAAGGGAAGGATGTATAATAAAGATGGGCAACTCTCAGAGAAGGAAGTACAGGAATATCCCTAAGAATTAGACTCAAATGTGGGGTGGCTGTTAAGGTTGGGACTCTAAGAGAAGAAGACTAGGACAAAGAATCTGGATCAGGAGCCTGAGAGGAGACTAGATAAAAGAGAGAAATTAGATCAGCAAGGCTCTAATGGAGAAGAAAGGGATCAAAAAGAGTCCACAAGAGGGTGGCAAGGAAACATTACTTCTATACTTTATAACAATCCCTATGCTTGAAATGCCCTCCTAATAGTCTAAGAGTTAGAAATGACTATTTCATCTTGTAACTCCAGATACCTTTCAAAAACTATGACTGGACAGGTACAGAGTTGCATTAGTCACTATTCATCATAGTGATGAAAACACAGATATGGTCCCACGCTTCCAAAAAAGCTATTTCACACACACACACACACACACACACACACACTCAAATTCTACCTCCTCTATTAAATTTAGTAGCATGTTCTGTGTAGTGACATAATGTCTGACTAGGTCATTAAGACAAATCAAGCAGAATTCAAGACTAAAATCTGTCATTTTCTAGTATGCACACAGTTTAATGCAGTGTAAGAAAATTTTGAAATTTCAAACTATGTTTGCTTCTTAACTGACTGATTAAGCAAATATGGTGGTGAATTCAATTCAGGAAACACTTATTAAATGGCTAGTGTCCCAAGCACTGTGTTCTATACTAGGGAAGATAATAGGATTGAATCAAGTTATTTTCCTGCTCTCAGAGAGTTCAGAGATCAGTCTTGGACAATATATATAGATAACTATAACACAGAATATTATGTGTTACAGCCTCAGAGAGGAGACAAAACAAAATGCTACATGGAGATACAGAGTGCTATAATTGTGAGTTCTATTAGAGATAGGGATCTGGAGAAGAAAAGTGATGAAGACAGAGGAAATACAATGCCAAAATTTCAAATATGTGACACTAGGTGAATGATGGTGCCACTGACAGAAACTTTGAAATTAGGAGGAGCATATCTGAGGCAAAGAATATCCTTGGTTTAGACAAACTGAATTTGTAGTGACAGTGGGGACATGGAGGGGGGAGGAGGGAGAATGTCTTTTAAGTAACTAGAAGTGAAAGTATGAAGTTCAGATGAGAGAGAGGTAAGGGCTTGACAAAAATTTGGAAGTCATTCACAGAAAATTAGTTGTTGAAACCAGGAGAATCAGTGTGATTACTGAGAGAGCAGAGAGAAAGAAGAGGTGCTGTGAGAACACCTGCCTTAAAGGCTCAAGAAGATGAGGAGCCAGTAAAGGAGACATAGATGGAATGGATAAAGAAGCATTTCTGAAACCAAGGTTAAAGAAAGTAGCCAGGAAAAGAAAGAAGCCAATGATAAAAAAAAAAAAAAAAAAAAAAAAAAAAGAGAGAGAGAGAGAGAGAGAAAATACTCTTAAGGAAGGATGAGGAATACTAGAGAGAAGTGAAGGCTTGCAAGAGGTCCCACTGTCTTTCTAGAATAGACTATGACAGCAGGATAATGCCAAACAGGTTTGAAAAAGGAATGAGTGGTCTTGGAGACTAATTTTCCAATTAATAAAGGTCTTTAAGCAAAGTCCAAATGACCACTTATTAGGAATTTTGTGGAAAGGGTTCCTATTCAGCTACAAGTTGAACTACTTGGACTCTGAGACTCCCCCTGCAGCCTGGTGAAGAGGGAACAAGGAGGAGAAGTAGGGATACTTTGTTTTTGTCAAAAATGTTCAGAAGAGGGCTAATGGGCTCAAACTATACTCTGTGTAGCCAAATTCCTGGTAGAGCCATAGTATTAAAATGAAAAGGAGATTCCTGCTCCAAAGAGGAAAGTTGGACCCCAACACTAGGAAAAAGAGACTTGAAGTGAATCATTCCCATAACAGTTTGGACAAAAAATGATGGCCTGAAAAACAGGTGAAGGGATGCTGATCCTCTTTCCCTCCAGTAGCTCCCCAGCACATACATACAACCAACTCTGCAACAGCTGCTGCTGACTCTAGATTTTCAAGGAGAGAAAGGATCATTTGCAAAGGAAGAAAAATGGTGTAAGGAAAGACAGACCACTGTGCATGGTAGGCTCAGAAACAGGGCAGGCCTGCCGGAACCCCAGGTAGCCAGTTATAAGCAGTGTGAGGAGTTCAGGGGAGAGTGAGTGAGTGCGTGAGCCCAACAGGAGCAGTACAGACCTCTTCCTCCTCAATGCGAGCAGGCTCTATCAGCAGGTTATTGGCCTGGTCAAACGACACCCCCTGTTAGGACAGGACCAGCAAAGAGGCATGCAGATTAGTGGGGCCCAAACCAGCACCATCACCGCCACCACCACCACCACCACCACACACCCACAGTCATTCCTGGAGACGCTGCCTGGGGCCTCGTCTGCTCCAGCACCAGCTCCACGAGGCAGAAAGGAGAGAAGAAAAACCACCAAGCTCACCCATGCCAGAGTGCGAGTTCAGCCACCAACGCCGGAGGGCCCAAATCCCCTCCTCCACCGGAGAGCCGGCTTCCCAGGCTCTTTCCTTTGCCAATCCCCTTTGGGGGAGATCCAAACACAGACCCATCTCCTAGCAACAGGCCCCCTGAAGGAAAGGTTAGGGTTCCCTAACCCCTATGACTGTTGATTACATGGGGACTAGTGCTGCCAATACAAGTGGAGGGAGAGAACAGTGCTAAGTCTAAGGCTCAAGGGACCAAGAGCCACACACAGGCTATCAAGATGTTATCTCATGCAAGTCTGAGTAGCCAGAGCAGGTTAAATCTACAGTCAACACGGAGTAAAAATCCAAATAGGAATGTGTCTGATAAATGACACAACACAAGAATCTCTCTGATTAGCCCTGAGTGGCTCCCACAAGGACAGATGTCTCTGCCTTCCTCTAAACGAGTGAGACATGGGGATGTGTCTCTGCTTATCCGTAAGTGACCAAACGGACAATGTATATCTAGTGACCCTCCCTGCTCCCATACAGCTGACAACTACAATATGAAGCATATGCAAGACACTAAAAGTGTTCATTGACTGGCAGAATCTCCAATCCCACCCTCCAAGGCAAAAATCAGAAGGTTTGGGGAGAAAAAGTAACTAGCTGCCAGCACCATCTTAGAGGGTAATCTCAAAAAGGCAAGGAGAAAAAGCAAATTGGAGCTGGCACCAAACAGATGAGTAAGGAACATCAGAACAAAGGATAGCATCATTCACAGTATACAACTAGCCAGGGACCAAAGAGGTACTCCGTTGCTAGCAGATCCCACCCTACTTGTTCTTTTCTACCACTTTAGGATGCAAAGGCCTCCCAAGAAGAGTCCTGGTGTGGACAAGTTTTCAGCCTTCAGGCTTTCTGCAGCATGGCAGCTATTCTCCAGGGCCTTCCCTACCTTAGAAGCCCCCTGAGGGTACCCAGGCCCTTAGGGCCCTACCTTGACAGAAGGTGGAGCAGTCACTGCCCCATTCTTCTCTTCATCAGGTTCATTGTCCTCTTCCTTGTTCATTTCAGCATGCTGACCCCAAGGGAGAGACAGCTGCTCGTGTGGAGCATGGGGGCCATTGCTACAGCCTGTTGGGGCTAGTTCCCCATCTCCATCCCCTGACAGCCCCTGAAGCAAGGCCACCACAGCCTCAGGCCTGGGCAGCTTGGTGATCTTAAAGTGCTTCTTATAATGGGGAGTATCTTTCCGGATCAGTCTTTGCCTTTCCCCAGGTGGGGGCCGCAGTTCTTCAGCTTCATCTTCATCTTCACTCCGTACCAGTGTGTCCTCTGCAAAGTGCACGGTGGGCTGTAAGATGACCAGAAATGTGAAATCTGACTTTGGGATCTGACGTGCCTTTCTTCCTTCTCAACCAGAGGAGCCCACCCAAACTGAAACCACCCCCTCTGAAGCGACAGAACTGGCTGTAAATGTCAAACGTTTCTCTCTCCTCCATATCTTCAAAAATTCACAATCTATGCCTTTCTCTCGAAAATTTTCAAATCTATACTTTCCCTAATATACCAGAATTTATCACCAATTTCATTATAAATCTATAATCCCCAAATCCAACTTCTTTTTACCCTCCAGGTCAATGTAACAAACATTTATTAGGTACCTGTAATGTGCAAAACACTGCAACAGGCACAAAGAACACTTTAAAGATGAAGAAGGACATAGCCTTTGAGCCCAAGCTCCACATATGTGGGCAGGTAGAAAAGATGATATAAAAATATACACAAGCAAGTACAATCCAAAGAAGAAAACAAAGGTTGCAAAGGAAAGTATTCTAGGAAAACTTGAGCAGGGGAAACATATGCACCATTCTTCTACTTCCCCAATACTTCATCCCTTTGTTCTTTCTGGAGCACTAGCCCCTTAATCCCTCCTTGTGTTTTTATCTATCACTCTCTCTTCAGCTCTCACTTTCTCATCTAGACACAAAGAATCAGACATGTGAGCTTGGCATGGCTTAGCTTCCTTAGGTCTAGGGTAAGTAACTCTTATCCCAAGGCACTTGGAAAAAGCAAAGCACAGAGTTTAGCATTTGGTAAGCACTTAAAAAAGTTTTTTATTCATCATTTCCAGATTACAATATAGATTCACACCAAAAATATTCAAAATCTTTAATACAAAGTAACTATTCCTCCCAGGAATAGGAAAAAAAAAAAAATCACTAGCATTGTAAATCAAAACACTTGGGTTCTACCGTAGTTCCTTCACCTATTTAACTGTGCAACAAAAGATAAGTCAATTCCCCTCTCAGAGCCTCCACTTCCTCATCTGTAAAGATTTAGTATTTCCCAAATAGAATTCATCTTCTCAAATTTGCATTTTGTCCAAACTTTCTTATTTCTGTTAAAGACATTGCATGTTCTTGGTTCTCCAAATTCATCACCTTGGAGTTATCTCAAATTTTCTCTCTCCCCTAAATCCACATCTTCTGAATTCTCTGCATTCATACAACCATCAACCTAATTCAGACCCTTAATACCTCTCAAGCAGTTTAATAATTTCCTAATTGATTTCACAGCTTCTACTCCTTCTTCTCACTAATCTATATGCCATACAACTGTGCAAATAATCTTAAATACTTGCCATATAGTATACATTTAATAAAGCTTGTTGATCAAGACCTATTTAAAAACTTTCTGTGACTCCTCACTGATTAATGTAAACCACAAGCTCTTTAACTAGTCCCTGCATAATCTAATTCCCACCTACCTTACTTCACATTACTCCTTTTCATAAACTATCCATTTCTACAAAACTGGATTGATAAATCCTGCCTTGAACTAGTTCTGTGACACTAACCCCAGCCACCCCCAATTCCTGACATTACACATACCCTCTTCATCTCAGAATCCTTGTCTGCTTCTTAGGTAAAGGCTTTCTTTATCCTACCAGCTGCTGAGGCTCTATCCTTCCTGGATCTATCTCATACTATACTTAATTTGTACATGCTGTTTTTCCTGGTAGAAAATAAGCTCCTTGAGATCTGGGCCAGTTTCATTTTTTGTCTTTGCATTTCTAGCAGAGTATCACTCATACCTAGTAAGACTAAGGTAAAATTACATTTTTAATTACTCCTTTTTTTTCTGCTTTCTAAATGTGTTGATTCAACTTCTGGCCTTCTGCTACTCTCAATCTATAGCCTCTGGACATTTGAATACTGGATTCAACTACTCTCAGTATTTGAGTGGTTCATATATCTATATATCTTTGTCATTCATTCATTAATAAATGTTTGACTTGTTTAACTGAATCATTATAACATTTGTATTGGTTTTAATTCACTAACCAAACTGTGAACCTCTCCATAGTAGATACTTTGTGAATTTTTTTCTCTCCTGAACATCCAATTTACTAGTACTGAGCAGCAAATTATTTGTTGAATGATTAGTGTATCCATTCTCTGTTCCAGTTAGCAAGTTCAAGTTCACCTGTCCCTATTAGCATATTAGCCCATCTCCTGTAAACCAGTGTTTTTCTCTTTCCTCCCTGCCAATATGTGCATGATGTCCATTTGTTCTTAAGCTGATTAGGTCTTACAATGTGACATTAATTAGTCTGGGCTACTGATAAAGACCTCATTTCCAAATATATAGACAACTGACTCTAATTTATAAGAAATCAAGCCATTCTCCAATTGATAAATGGTCAAAGGATATGAACAGACAATTTTCAGATGAAGAAATTGAAACTATTTCTACTCATATGAAAAGGTGCTCCAAATCACTATTGAGCAGCGAAATGCAAATTAAGACAACTCTTAAGATACCACTACACACCTGTCAGATTGGCTAAGATGACAGGAAAAGATAATGATAAATGTTGGAGGGGATGTGGGGAAACTGGGACACTGATGCATTGATGGTGGAGTTGTGAACGGATCCAACCATTCTGGAGAGTGATTTGGAACTATGCTCAAAAAGTTGTCAAACTGTGCATACCCTTTGACCCAGCAGTGTTACTACTGCGCTTACATCCCAAAGAGATCTTAAAGAAGGGAAAAGGACCCATATGTGCAAAAAAGTTTGTGGCAGCCCTTTTTGTAGTGGCAAGAAGCTAGAAACTGAGTGGATGCCCATCAGTTGGAGAATGGTTGAATAAGTTATGGTATATGAATGTTCTGGAATATTATTGTTCTGTAAGAAATGACCAGCAGGATGATTTCAGAGAGACTTGGAGAGACTTAACATGAACTGATGCGAAGTGAAATGAGCAGAACCAGGAGATCATTAAACACTTTAACAACAAGACTATATGAAGATCAATTCTGATGGAAGTGGCTATCTTCGGCAATGAGAGGCTCCAAATCAATTCCAACTGATCAGTGATGAACAGAACCAGCTACACCCAGTGAAAGAACACTGGGAAATGAGTGTGGACCACAACATAGCATTTATACTCTTTCTGTTGTTTGCTTGCATTTTTTGTTTTTCTTCCCAGGTTATTTTTATCTTCTTTTTAAATCTGATTTTTCTTGTGTAACAAGATAACTATATAAATATGTATACATATATTGTATTTAACATATACTTTAACATGTTTAACATGTATGGGACTGCCTGCCATCTAGAGGAGGTAGTGGAGGGAAGGAGGGGGAAAGTTGGAACAGAAGTTTTTGCAAGGGTCAGTGTTGAAAAATTACCCATGTTACGTGGCCCTTTTCTGCAATGAGATGAACCAAATCAATTCCAATTGAGCAGTAATGAATTGAACCAGCTGCACCCAGGGAAAGAACTCTGGGAGATGACTATGAACCACTACATAGAATTCCCAATCCTTCTATTTTTATCTACCTGCAGTTTTGATTTCCTTCACAGGTTAATTGTACACTATTTCAAAGTCCAGTTCTTTTTGTACAGCAAAATAACTGTACGGACATGTGTGCATATATTGTATTTAACTTATGCTTTAACATATTTAACATGTATTAGTCAACCTGCCATCTGGGGGAGGGGGAAGGAAGGGAAAAATTGGAACAAAAGGTTTTGCAATTGTCAATGCTGAAAAATTACCCATGCATATATCTTATAAATAAAAAGCTATAATAAAAAAAAAAAAAAAAAAAGAAGAAGGGGCTAACTCAAGTCACCTAAAGATTTTACAAGACCTTCCTGAAGAACAAAAGAAATGGAGTCCTAGGAGGACTGGAATGAGAATCACTAAGAATGGACCAGAAAGGGCATCTTCTTTCTTTTTTTTTTAAATTATGATAGCTTTTTATTGACAGAACATATGTGTGGATAATTTTTCAACATTGACCCTTGCAAACATTTCTGTTCCAACTTCTCCCTTCCTTCCCTCCACCCCCTCCCCTAGATGACAGTCTCATACATGTTAAACATGTTAAAGTATATCTAAAATACAACATATGTGTACATATTTGTACAGTTCTCTTGTTGCACAAGAAAAATCAAATTTAGAAAGGTAAAAATAACCTGGGAAGAAAAACAAAAATGTAAGTAGCCCACACTCATTTCCCAGTATTCTTTCACTGGGTGTAGCTGGTTCCGTTCATCACTGATCAATTGGAATTGATTTGATCCTCTCATTGTTGGAGAGAGACATGTCCATCAGAATTGATCCTCATATAGTATTAATGCTGTTGTATATAATGATCTTGGATTCTGCTCATTTCACTTAGCATCAGTTCATGGAAGTCTCTCCAAGCCTCTCTGTATTCATCCTGCTGGTCATTTCTTACAGAACAATAATATTCCATAACATTCATATACCACAATTTCCCCAACCATTCTCCAATTGATGGACATCCATTTAGTTTCCAGTTTCTAGCTACTACAAAAAGTGCTGCCACAAACTTTTTGGCACATGTGGGTCCCTTTCCCTTCTTTAATATCTCTGGGATATAAGCCCAGTAGTAAAACTGCTGAATCAAAGAGTATGCACAGTTTGATAATTTTTGAGCATAGTTTCAAATGGGCATCTTCTTTCTAAAGCAACTCAGGTTAGGGCACTTCTTTGGTTGCTTCCAGTTTCCCAAAGTGAGAACTCCTCTTTTACAAATAGCACCCAGTCTTCTAGGTATATTGCAGGAAGGGAAGAAGAGAAGAAGCTCTCAATTACAGAGTCCATTTATACAAAGAGGCACAGAACCCTGAATACCATGCCATCTGTAGCAAGATTCTACTTATGTCAGAATTATGTGTACAATGTGCTTTGCTATAGCCTTGGCCATTCTTCTGCTTTGCTATTTTTGCCTTCTTTTCCCTTGGCTGTTTAGTACAAGTTTCTCAGAAGCAATACTAGCTACACCTTGGCTGAACTGAAAGGAATTCTGTCCACCTGGGCAGGACAGGGAGAGTGTGGTAAGAGGGCAAATAGCTGTCCCAATTTCCTGGCATGGGGCAGAGGGAGAGTTGGAAATTCAGAAGGAAGGGGAAAAACTAGGAATACAAATTTCTTTTTACCTGGGACTTCTCTGAAGGGGAGATGATAAAGAACCCCCCCCGGCCCCCCCGCCAAAAAAAAAAAAAGGATATGGCATATAGCAGGTACCTAATAAATAGTTACTGAACTGAATGGACAAAGACAATACTTAAGATTTTAAAAAAATTCTGTCGACAATCCAGCCTTATTGGTTCAGCACCCACTCTCCTTTTCCAACCCCTCCCAGCCCTATCAATCCCAAACTGCTCCTACCACCTGAAAATAAACCTCACACAACTACAGAACAAAAACTAAGTTGGGACCAGGGGCAAGGAGAATGAGGAGACTCTTGGCTATAGTAAAGGACAGAGAGGTTTGATAATTGCCTCCCTTTAACTGACACTAAAACCCTAAGACTTATAGGCCTGATCTCATATAAATTCTCAAAATCAACTGACCTCTTGCTTGTGAAAAGTATTGGTCAGGAAACACAACAGGAGAAGGTTCTCTAAGAACCTTCCACCCTAATAGGTTAGGGTGAAAGCCAATGCTGCTCCCTGCTCCATTACAGATACACACACAAAACGCCCCTTTTCTGAGACTTTTACCCTCCCCATTCCCTCATCCCCAGCTTTTCTTACCTCCTCATATTCATCTTCCACTTCCTCTTCATGGCCAGTTGCCATAATTTCCATGTCCTCCTCATTAGCTCTGTGACTTGAATCCCTTTCTGATGTTTGTCCCTGCTTCTGCTCCACTTCTTCCTCTTCGTCTTCCAGAAAGCCTGCTGAGGCTGTGCTGGTGGACACATGTGAGTCCATGCTCTGGTGGGACTGAGAGCTCAGCCTCTTTTCCTGCAATATAGAGAATCTAGAGATTAGACATTCAACTACTTTTCTTGTTCAATTACTCCTTCTTGTTCACCTGATTCCTATGGTTCTTGTCTCTTATTATTTTTGATCCAGAATCTCTTGTCAGAAAGCTTATCAACAATTATGCTTTCAACTACTATTATGCTGTGGATGGCATATAAATCTTAATCTCTAGTCCCAACCCATCTCTTGAGCTCCAGTTCCACTCAAAATGATGCTACAAACCACCTAATCTAACTTAGATGGCCTAAATTAAATCCTGTCTCAAACACGGCCAGCATGTGGCCATTCAGACTGCATTTTAGGATTTCAAAGGAAGGTAAGGAAGGAGAAAAAAAAGAGACCTAGAGCCCTTTGCATTTTTATAGCAATCTAATTCTTAGAAATTTTTCCTCATATCAATAAGAAATCTACCCCTCTGAAACTTTCTTGTTCTGCCCTCTGGGGCCAAATTAAACAAGCAAGATCCCTTCCATACACCACAGCTCTTCAAATATTTGAAGACAATTATGTCTCCCCAGAGTCTTCTTCATGGGAAACATATCCAGTTCTTTCCACTAATCTTCCTTCTTCTGACAGCTCCTCCACTGCCTCTTTCAATGGCTCCACTAAAGTTTCCAGTTCCCTAAAGGTAGTTTTTCTCCAAGGCTCTGTTCTTGCATCTCCTTTTGCTAAATATATATATATATATATATATATATATATATATATATATATATATATATATATATATATATATTTTAAAACACTCAAGATTTCAATACCCACACCTCCCTGAAAAAAGGTCCTAGAAGGGCACTGTCCCCTGAATGACCATTCTGCATTACCAGTGGCCTATATAATGTCTCTAGCTCAATGATATAGTACCTCAAACCCAATATGTCCAAAAGTAAAATCTTCCCTATCCCCCCAAAACTCATTTCTTGACTTTTCTGATTCTAGCAATAACAGTACCATGAAGAGTTAAAATCTTTGTACTCTCTCCTTCTTTACCTCTGACATCTGGGAGTTACTACTAAGTTTTGTTATTCATTCATTCATCAAATATCTTATAAGTGGCATCATCATCATACAAGTAACAATAATAAACAATAACAAGTAACAATAATAATGATACAAGTAACAATAATAGCAATAGCAATAATAATGATGATGACAGCTAACATTTATATGGTGGTTATTTTCTAGTTATTACCTCATTTGTTCCTTACAACAACCCCGGGAGGCAGGGACTACTATTATCTTGGAAACTGAGGCAAAGAGAAGTTAAGTGACTTATTCAGGATCCTACAGTTGGATTTGAAATCTTCCTGATTCCAGGCCAGTGCTCTGTGCACCATGGAACCACCTGGCTGTCCCTACATCTCATGCCTGAATTACTGCAATAGCTCTTTATAGCATTAAAAAAAAAATTTTTTTTAATGCTATAAAGTGTCACTAGACTATCTTTCCTTAAAAATAATTTTATCATGTCAAAAACTTGCTCAAAAACCTCCACTATCTCTCCCCTGTCTAAAGGATAAAGTCTGAACTTCTAAATCTAGCATTCAAAACCTACCACTCAAAATGCACAGACCTCTCCAAATTTCTTTCCCACTACTAACTGTGATCATATATAAAATATTTTCTGTCTCTGGGACCTTTTTGAGAAATGAAGCTTATTTTAATCAAACAACAAATATTTATTAAATAATAATAATAAATAAAAATAAATAATAAAAAAAATAGGTAACTATCAGGGACCATTTTAGGTGCTGGTAATAAAAAATCAAAAATGAAATATTCCATACCCTTGAGTCTGGAAAAATCTGTGCCAAGGTACAGAAATATAGTGCGAAAAAAAGAGCCAGAAGGATAATTGGGTTGAACATCAGAATGTAGGAAAGGTAGGTCAGAGTGAATGGTTAATTAAGCTTGGATTATGATCTAGCAAAGGAGATCTAAAAGGAGCAGCTAAACTCGAAAAAAAGTAGAAATAGAAATTATGAAAGTTATGAGAGGGTTAGTTTCTCCTCTTCAGGAAAAGAGGAATGTCAATATTATGTCAAATGATGCAGTGGCTTCAGGAAGGATAAAGTTTGAAAAAAGGTCACTGAATTTAACAATTAAGAGGTCAAAGGTAACATTGGCAAGTGAAGCTTAAGTTGAGTGATGAAGCTAGAAGATTACAAGAGGTGGATGAGTAAGTTAAGAGGAAAGAAAACATTCAATGAATGTGCTTGTTCAAGGATGCTGACTGTGTAAGTACAGTAGTCTGAAAGGATGGGATGGTCAAGTGAAGTATCTTTTTTAGAGATGAGAGAATCATAGATATGTTTGTAGGCAGCAATTAAGGATGTATTAGATAAGAAAAGAAAGAATATTAGAAAGAAGGTAAGATTTCAGAGGAAGGGGTCAAATGTTTGTAGGCAGCAATTAAGGATGTATTAGATAAGAAAAGAAAGAATATTAGAAAGGTAAGATTTCAGAGGAAGGGGTCAAGTACACATGTAAAGGGATAGCCTAGGCAAGTAGGGCTACATGCTCTTCAAAGGCTGGAGTAAAGGCAAAATAGAATGGGGGATAGTATCAAAGGGTTTTAGGATGAAGAGGGAGTTCAAATTGAATAATTTCTAGCTTCTAAAAGATATAAAAATCAAAGTCCTCTTCTGAGAAGGAAAGGGAAATGGGGAAGGATAAGGCCAAAAGCTTGAGGAAAAAAAAATTAGGAATAGCTACTTTGGGTAATGTGATAGTTATTAGGGAAGAATAAAATCACTGGTTAAGAGGTGAAGCAATAGGAGAGATGTAGTGAAAGGTTATGGTCAGATCCAGAAACTTAAGATTTCTTACAACCTGAGTGTTCTATTTGTGAATAGAACAAGGGCATGACTGTTACCATTAAAGTGCCACTGTGAAGCAGATGGCTGAAGAAGTGGAAGGCTATGGGGATCAAGAGAATTATCAATAAATAAGCTGAAATCCTGTGGTGCAAGAACAGGGATTGTTGTGGGGAGAAAACTATAAGCTGGGTACTAAATTTCTTGAGAAAAGAGATGACCTGGAAGTTTATAATAATAGAGTATTGCCTAAATTATCTACATAAAATGATATGGAAAGAATAAATATCAAAGAAGGAAAGACTGCTCAGTGAAACCAGTGGAAGGAAGGTAAAGTCTTCAATACAGGTAACTTATCTTCCCCTTAGCTTGTCTTCCCAACAGCATAGTCCAACACAAAGTTTTAAACACAGAAGATATTCATTAAAAACTAGTTGAATTGCTTTCATTATAAAGGAGCAACACAAACTCCAATCACGCATAGTGTCAGTATAAGTAGACAATACACTGGTAGGTACTCAACTCAACACCCAAGTGTGAAGACCCTGGACTCGGCATGAAGAACACACACAGGCCCTCTTAAGAAACACTCCTTTCAAAGAGGGAATCATGCTCCATTGGTCTCTTGAAGTAATAAAGTATGAAAACATGATCCTCACCCTAGAAAAGCCTATCACTTTTATGGAGGAGATAAAAGTCCCTCAGAGAAACAGTCTCTGCCTTCTGGTTACTCCAATCCTGGGAAGAATGGAAAAGTGAAAAGAAATCCCCACCCTTGGTGAGGGCAACTTGGGCAGGAATTTGAGAAGCTCAAAGTTCAGGAGTCAAGGAGACAGCTAACAAATGGCTCTCAAGGCACATAAATATGGAAAGAAGCTTAGAAATCATCTAACCTAATTCTTTTACTTTATGGTTCAGAAAACTTAAAGTCCAGAAGTATTGACATGAGCAAAGAGATGATTGGGACCAGGAAGGGCTTTAATGGGAAAAATGTTACTGGAAGTCAAAACCTTAAGTCTCTGAAGATCGCTCTGGCACTGCTAGATTCCAAGGGCTTGCTAAGTGGCAGGTTCAGTGGATCCCACCAAATAACAGTGCAGAGGAAGGGGACCAGAGTCACCTTAGGGCCAACACAGGCTACTACTAGGAAACCCAGGGAACAACCACCCCACCAGCAATAAGGGGAGGAAATGGAGTTTCCAAGAATAGTTCAAGACAGGAAAAAGATCCACATGGAATAGCAGCAACAAATAACTCCATAGAGGAAGTCCCCACCCCCAGCCCAGTGCCTTGTCATGTCCTCCTCCATCTGTATACCACCACTCCTGTGCCTCGCTCACTTGAATACTCTCACACCTTGTGAGGGAATAACAGTGTCTTCATTTTATAAAATCAGAGAAGGACAAATAAAGAAGGATCCCAGACTCTTTACAAAATTTACTAATGCATAAAAGCAGAAAACCCATTGGATAACATTAAGAATTTTTAAATATCTTAGCACCCTAGAACAATGGGCCAAACTAATAAGATAAAATATGTTAAGGATAAATATATAGTCTTGCACTTAAAAAAATCAACTGCCTAAGGATGAGATGGGGAAACCGTGGCTGGGCATCAGTTCTGAAAAAAGACCTGGGGGCTTCAGGGGTCTGGAAGCTTAATCTGAGGCAGCTAGATGGCAGGGGCAGTGTGGCACCAGTCATGAAGTCAGGAAGACTTGAGTTCAAATTTGGCATCAGACATTTCCTTACTGTGTGACCTAGGCAGTCCCTCAATCCTATTTGTCTCAGTTTCCTCATCTGTAAAATTAGGTGGAGAAGGAAATGGCAACCATGCCAAGATCTTTGCCAAGAAAACCCCAAAGGGGAACACAAAAAATTAGACCCTACTGAAATGACTAAATGCCAACAAAAGCTTAATCTGAGCCAACAGTGATATGGCAAACCAAACCAAGGACAAGATCTTAGGTTGTATTAATGGCAACATATTGTTTCAGAAGAGGGAGGGGAGAATCTGGCTGTCTTCTGGTCATCTCTCATCTGGTCAGATGACCCCTGAAGTGTAAGAGTCAGTTCTAACCACCAAATTTTTGGAAGAATACTGGGAAACTGGCGTAAATTCAGGGGACAACCAATAAAACTGTTAGGGATTCCGAATCATGCCAAAGGAACTAGAGAGATTTAGCCTAGCAGAAAAGGGCGGCTTAGAGGGCATGATCACTTCAGGTAAAGAGCTGCCATAAAGTAGAAAAGTATTTTTTTTAACCTGCGCCCAGAAGGCAGAACAAGGAACAATTGGAAACTGCAGAGAGGTAGATTTCAGCTTAACATAAAAAAAAAAAAAAAAAAAACTATTAAAAAAATAAATTAAATAACGCTATCGTAAAATAAAACAAGTTGCTTAGAGAGCTAAGTATTGGAGAAGTTACAGAGGATGCATGATCTCTTGCAGGGGATGTTCCAGAGATGGTTCCTTGTAGATCTCAAGTTTGGATTCTGTGCCTCAGTCCTCAAGACTCCTGAAATTCCTCAGGACTGGGTATCAAGGAAAAAGGGAACAACCAGAGATCAGCAACAATAAAGAGTCCAATGCCCTTTTTATCTTCAGACATCTTTTTAGGAGAGTCAGTGTGATTTAGAGGGAAAAATACTGTGCTTAAACACCATTAGAAATAGGTTTGGTTACTGACTCTCCCACTTACTTGTTATGTGACCCTGAGCAAATCACTTCAACTTTCCAAAGCCACAGTTTCTCCAGGTGTAAAATGGAGATAAAAGTTCTACTAACTTTTCTCTCATGGTTGCTCTAAGAAATGTCCCTTTAAACCTTTAAGTGCTTTGGAACTGAAAGCCATCATTTCTCTCACCGTTGTTGCTCTAGGCTCCCCAGAAGACCCAGGCTAATATAGACCAGGCAGCAAGGGGACACACAGATTAACAATGGTAAAGCCCGGATCTCGGACTCTTGATTAGAGTAAAGAGGTACAAGTAAAGATTCACAATCTTATAAGACCCTTGCTGGGGAAGGTATTCACAGACTTCCGTGAAGGATATATAGTTGAAGCTAAAAGGAACTATTATTTTTAAGTTCTTTGTAAATTAAAGTACAATAAATGCTAATTTTTTTAATTTATAAAAATAATAGTTTCTTTCTCCAACAAGGATCTACAATCCAACAAAATGAAGAGCCAGAACACCAGTTTGAGGACTGTTCTTAGAAAAAACAAAGAGATAGAAAAAGAAAATGTCCAAAGTTTAAGAAAGGTGCTTTTGGCTGAGGATCCCCAGGCATGGAAACAAACTGGGACTTGGAATCTCAGGAAATTTCTCCTACCCAGTCCAGCAAGATTATGGTTAGATTTTAAGCCATGAGAGATCCAGATGGCCTTATTCTGTAAACTCAGGCTCTTAAAAGTTGGGAACAGATCACACAGGTCAACTTGCTGATAAAGGGACACCTATTATAACATTTGTGACAAGTCTTAATGCAGTCTCTGCCTGAATATCTCCTTTACATCTGCTACACCTTATCTCCATTCCTGAAATGTGGTGCCCAGAACCAAACAAAAAATTCTGATGAGATCTGACCAGAACAGGGAATAGACAACAGTACTATTACTTCCCTCACTTTGGATACTATAATAGTTAATGAGAACTAAGATTTACAGGGCATTTTAAGCTTTACAAAGCATTTTACAAATATTTTCTCATGAAAGAATACTAGACCAGGATTCAGAAGCAATGGATGCTAAATTCTCTTTTTGGAGAGATGAGGTGTTATGGAGGTGGAATATTGCATACAATAGCTGACAAGATGGCTTTGGTTTTACTTAATGATTTTTCTTGTTTACAAGGGAAGGCTTCTTTAGCTTCAGTTGAGCTGGGAGCAGAGTTGCAGGGGTTTTCTAGAAATGACCATGATATAAAAAGAGAAAGTACCCAAAAAAATTCTTTAAAAAAAAAAAAAATATATATATATATATATATATATATATATATACACATATATATATAATTTAACCCTCACAACAACCCTGGAAAGGAGATGTATTATTACCATTTGAAAGATGAGGAAACTAAGGTAGCCAATGGTTAAGTGACTTGCCAAGGACCATTACAACTAAGTTTCTGAGACAAATTAAACTTGGGTCTTTCTGATTCCAACCCAGAGCTCTAGCCATTACACTGTCTAATTACTTATCTTTCCTTCTAAAAACAGCCCCAAATCATTAATTCTCTATCTATATTTTTATTATTATTTTTGTTTCCTTTGGTTTTGTAGTAAAAGGTTCTTTTGAAAAAAACTACAGCCCTGTCTTAATGATATTGGAATAAAGAAAGATCTCTGATTTTAACTGCATGGGAAAACAAGGCAGAGCACATCCAATCTTTTATAGTCCTAGGAAGGGGTATGCTGATAAAGAAATATTTAACAACTAGTTCTCCAAAAGTGCACAACATAGTTTTAAGTTTAATCCACGTTATTTAAATTTTATCACTTTCCCAAATCTAGGCAATCGGCAAAACAACAAATCTAGCTCTGTCCTACAGCTTCTATAAATTTCTAAATACTCACACTGAAAATTTAACAATCAGCTCCTGCAGGCCAGGATGAGTTAGTTCTAGTATACCCTTGGTCCTAAGTAATTATATGAGGCACAGACAAATTAAGATTACTTCAGTTACCCAGGATCACATAGCTAGTATCAAAAATGAGATATGGACTCAGGTCTTACTATATGCCCGGCACCCAAGTACCACTCCACAAAGCCACACCTGTTGCAGGTTATACTGTAATAGAAATGTAGAAATGTAAACTTTCAAGTTTGCAGAGCCTCATTCTAATCCCATGAAGCAATCAACACAAATCTTAATAATCTCATAGTACAAATGCAAAAACAAAGCCCAGCCAAGTTTGATTGGCTTGCCCAAGGTCAAAAAGCTAACTTGATGAAAGAATTGAACATGAACCCAGGATGCCTGATTTCAAATACCCTCTTCTTTTCACCTCCTGTTCCTGAATGAAACCCAAAGGGAAAGGATTTCTTCATTCAAATTAGAGAGTCACCCCAGTGGCTAGAGATGCTGGTAGTAGTCAATGAGCTGGATGCAGAGCCAGGAGGGCAGAGAGGGAAAAAGAAGGGGCTGGCAGGGGATGCTGGAGGACCTCGGTGGAGGAGGACACTAATCCCCCACTCCATGTCTTCTTACTCTTCATCCCCCATCTCCCCCGGGGCTCATCTCCCTCCAGGACCCCCCCCTCACACCTCCTCAGTGGGCGACATCTGCTCTGAGTCAGGCTTTGCTATGTAGGCTTCATTACGCCGATCCTCAATCACTTTCTTCATAACCTTCAACTCGCTGGGGTGGGGAGTAGCTCTTCGCTGCAGACTCTAATGTAAAAGTAACCACGATTGGAAAGTGGCCCCTGCTCTGGGCAGTGGGCTAAGGGGAGAAGAGTGGGAGGAGGGAGAAGAAGGGAGGAGGAGAGTGACTTTAGCAAAAAGAGGGTTCTGGAACCACAAAGCAGTGACAGTGGGGGAGGATGGTGGGGAGGGCATGGATTTAGGGACTGGTGTGGCTCTGCAGGCCAGCTGCTTAATAGGAAAGGGGAGTGGGAACTTGTCCTCCAAATCATTCGTGCTCCTACAACAGTCCAGCCCAACTCACCCTCTTCTCTGCCCCAGGATCCTCGTCCTCCATACCCACGGGATCCTCCAAGAATTGAATGACGCTGACCCGGTTCACGTGACTGTGGCTGCCACTCCAGCTCTCGTCCAGGCTGCTTTGCAGCAGGGTGTCTGGGAGAGCAGAGAGGAAGCAGGGACTGGGCCAGGAGAAGACACAGAGGGAGGGGGACACCGGCAGATAAGAACTGGACTAGGGAGGGCAAACATGGGGATGGGGTGAGGCAAAGACCTGGGAGGGCAAGGGCAAGAGTGGGGTAAGGGGAAAAAAAAGGAGTGGGGTTAGGGTGGTTTCTGGGAAAAGGAGGGGGAGGGAAGGAGGGACCCAGGACTGGGGTTGGGGTGGGGAGAGCTGAATTCGATCATGTCCTACCAAGGCTGGGAGAGGGCTGCTGGGGCAACAGGTAGCAGGTGAGCACCTTCTCCCCCGTCTTCTGATCATCTTCTGTTTGGAACTTGAGCATTGGCTGAGCCTGGTTCTCTGCCAGCCACAGGGCCTTCAGATTGAGGTGGGTGAGGGCGAAGGGCAAACTCTGTAGCCTGGGGGGAATGAGGTCTATTGAGAGGGGCCTTGCTCCCCTGAGCCAAGGGCCCCTTCAGTAACCCCTCACATGTTCACCATCAAACAAAAGGAAGAAGAGGGAGGACCACAGAATGGGGAGGGGGAAGGCCGCTTACCGGTTCCCTGCCACATCCAGCACATGTAGTTCAGTGGTACCAGCTAGTTCAGGAGGCAGAGAGGCCAGGCGGTTGTCTCGAAGGGAAAGCACATTCAGGCTGGTACAGCCGCCAACCTCGGCAGGGAGTGTCCCTAACCGGTTTCGGTCCACATTCAGGTTAGTCAATTTGGTAAGTTTCCCCAAAGACCGGGGAAGTGCCTGCCAGGAAATAACATGGGCCATGAATTCAGGGCTTCCAAGTAAATGTCAAAAGGTCAGTGGCATAATCTGCCTAACCCGTCAGAAAGATCCCGGGGTCAGCTTTCTTCCACCGGAACTAGAATGAGACCTCGTCCCATGGGGGGCTTCTAGTGACCCAAGTGAGTGCACGGGGCACGAGATTTGCAAAGGACTTCCAGAGACAACAAGAGGAGAGGAAGAGCATGGAGAACATGACAGGAATTAGAACGGACTGTAGAGATGAAACAAATGTGGGCACCGTTGAGGCCCATGGAGTCAGGGGTACAGGCTAAAGCACCACCAAGTACTAGGATGAAAGTGACAAGAACACAAATTAAGGTTTCCAAGGCAGGGATCAGGAGGCCTGAAGGCAAGGACTACCACTGGGCCAGTACAGAGTTTGTGGGACCAAGGACAGGATGTGCAGAGATGAAGACCAGGATTACAGGAGGAATTTTTTAAAGTCTGTGGAAGCAAGGGAGTATGTACAAAGGGTCCAGGCCCAGGCTCCATGGCCCATACCGTCAGCATGTTTTCAGTAAGAATGAGCTCTGATAGGTTCTCACACTCTCCGATGGCCTCAGTAACCTCACACAGCCTATTCTGATCCACTTTCAGAATGGAAAGCTGTTTCAATTGACCTGAGGACAGAAAAATACAGAATAAATGAAGTAAAGAGATATTTCCAACAGGAGCAGCTGGTGGCAGGATGAATAGAATGCTGGGCTTGGAGTTTAGAAAGACCATAATGCAAATTCGGCCTCAGATACTTAGTAGCTATGTGACTCCTGGCAAATCATATAAGTTTTATCCTAATTTCTTCATCTGTAAAATGGGGATGATGATGATAATGATGATGATAATAATAATAATAATGATATCCCTGTGCTCACAGGATTGTTGAGAGGATCAAATGAGGTAACTTTTATAAAAGGTATATAGTACAGTGCTTGGCAAAAAGAAGGTGTTATATAAATGCTTATTCCCCTTCTCTCTTCCCCTACCTAAGCCCATCTCTTTTCTCACCATCAAAAATTAATATCTTTCGAACACCTCACATACCAATGCCATCTGGGAGCCGCTCCAACAAGTTCTGAGACAGTAATAGGTCAGTGAGCAGTGTCAACCCACTGACCTCAGCTGGCAAGTGCTCTAGTTTGTTC
The DNA here is from genome assembly GCF_902635505.1 of Sarcophilus harrisii. Taxonomy (NCBI): domain Eukaryota; kingdom Metazoa; phylum Chordata; class Mammalia; order Dasyuromorphia; family Dasyuridae; genus Sarcophilus; species Sarcophilus harrisii. The sequence continues at coordinate 644,035,273 of NC_045426.1, read as the reverse complement.
TCAGACACATCCAGGCACACCAAGCGCCGAAGGTTCCCCAACTCCTAGAAAAGTTGGAGAAATGGTGAAAGACAAACAAAAATCACGTATTTAGAAGGACAATGGACACAGGAAAACTACAGACCAAAGAATGCTCAGAGAAGAGCTCAACAGAGAACTGGAAGTGAGTACAAGAAGCCTGGGGCTAGAGAAGCCTAGAGGAAAAGTTGAGAGAAGATGAAGAGAGGGAAGCTAGGAAAAGATGAGAGGAAATAAAGGAAAGCTAAGAAAAGAAAGGAATGGAGGAGATAGAAAGGACTAGAACTAGGGGGAAATGAGAAGAGGTTGGAGAGTTTAGAATAAGAGAATTTTGAAAAAAAGGGGGAGATTGAGAAAGAAGGGACAAGAAAACAGAGAAAACTGGTAGAGGATGAGGAAAAGTGAAGGCTCATAGGAAGACAGGGGTTGAGTGAAGGAAAGTAAGAAGTAAGCAAAAAATAGGGGGAGTTGGGGAGAAAATTCCTGATTTAACTCTCCCTTTTGCTTACCGGAGGCAGTGTAGACAACTGGTTTCGGTCCAGCCATAGCTCTCGCAAATTAGGAAGGGCTCCAAGAGTGTCTGGCTGTAACAGAACAGGACAAATAAAGATCTGTTAGTAAAGACTAGGAATTCTCTTGCTTCTGCCCAAGAGGGTGGTTTTTCACCACCACCTCTAGTCCTCAGGGCCCTAGGCCCTTGCCCTTACCAGCACTTCCAAGTCATTGCCACCTAGATCCAACTGTTCCAGTTTGACCAGGAAGGACAAGGACCTGCAAGTAAGAGAGCAGAAGTGTGGGATAAGAATTTGGTGGAGGGCAACTAAAGGGATATAGGACTGTAGAGGGAAGGAAAGAGCTGAAACTGCATCCAAAGAACTAAGGTTTTACAACTTAGGAAGGCAGAGAATCTCTAGAAGCAGAAAAAAATACCCAGATGAGACCAGGGGTTCTGCTGAAACTCACGTGGGAAGGGACTTTAACAGGTTCTCCCGCAGTTCTAAAGTTACCAAGTTAGCCAAACTGGAAGAGAGAATGGAGTAAGCATAAGAGATAGAAGGTGGTTCCTACTTCAACCAAAGTGCCATTCCCCTTTCCAAGAGACTCCCATCATCTAAATCCCCTACTCTCTGCCCAGGTCCTCCCATTCACTCACTTGCCCACATCTCCTGGCAGCACTTGCAGAGATACATCATTCAGGGCAAGATGAGCTAAGCTGCGTAACTGGGTGAAGCCATCGGGAAGCCTACAGAGGTTGGGAGAATCAAAAGGAAGAAAAGACCTCCAGACAACCCTCTTTAGAGGTAAAGATTGATCCTTAAATATACCACCACCAGATCAGAGAATACTTAGCTTCCCAACCCAACAGAAATAGGACCCTCAGAAATCATAAAGAATCACAACAGAACTTATGCCTTGCTTCTCCCTAGTCCTTTTACCTGGATAGGGGGTTCCCACTAAAGTCTGCAATCTCCAGGGCTTTGCAAAACTTGATGCTCTCAGGTATCTCAGGGATGTCTGCATGATAGAATATACAAATAGCTAATGGTAGCTAACACTTACATAGCACCTACTATGTGCTAGGTACTGTGTTAAGAGCTTTACAATTACCACTTCATTTGACCTTCTCAATAATCTCGGAAGTTAGAGGCTATTATTATAATCCCCATTTTACAGATGAGGAAACTGAGGCAAATAGAGGTTGAATGATTTGCCCAGGGTCATATAGCTGCTAAGTATTTGAGGTAAGATTTGAATTTGTCATCCCTATCAGAAGAATGCCCAAGCAGGAAGGGGCTCCAGAGATCACAGGTGACCCAGACACTATTGAATAGTCAAATAATATTTAAAAAAATGTGTGGTTCCAGATAGTCTGTTGGTGGAGTTGAGGTATCCAAGGTGGCCGTATATAACACTTCAGCCCACAGCACTAGGCTCAGCTGTAAATTTGGACGCTTTTTAGTATTGGTTTTCTTAATAAGCCCTGACCCTTTTTTTAACATCTGCAGAAGAAACACATCCTTCAGGAAGTCCTTTTGGAACTCTGTTGGGTATTCTTTTGTATACTGTACAATTAGTAAGCTAGAGCCCAGATCAAGATTTTATTACTTCTCCATCAACATAAACACAACATAGAAGCTTCTTTCCACCTCTACCTACCATTCTTAGTGATCTTCCCCATGCCCACCTATCCAGGGGTAAATCCCTCCTCTCTCCACTCTTAAACCCCTTTCCCAAGGTCTCTCACCATTTCGGGAAACATCAAGCTCCACCAGCTGCATGAAGTTGGCCACCTCAGGTGGCAGCCTCTGAATCTCATTGTCACTCAGGCCCAATTTTCTAAGATTCAGCAAGCGGAAGAAAGGCTAGAAAGTGAAGGAAAAGGGTATGGGGGGGGGGTGCCTTATTAAGATTGTGAGACTAAATTAAAAGTCAAGGAAACTCATCTCGAAGGTAGCCTCTCAGGCCCTCCCACTTCACAGCCACCCCTACAGAAGACATCCTACACACACACACACACACACACACACACACACACACACACACACACATTCTTTCTTTTTCTCTTTCTCTCTCTCTCTCTTTCTGTCTCTCACTTCCCACCAGGTCTCCTAGAACCAATGCCCTGAAGAACCCTAAAATCCATCCCACCTTAAAGACAAATAAACCAATAAGCCTGCTCAAGCTCCAGTTCTCCCTCTCAGTCTGTTATTTCTCCTCTAACAAACACAGTCTCATTCCCACAGGACTGAGACCATAAGCCCCTAGAACGCGGATGGGGAAGGTAGGAAGTTTTGTGGATTGCCAGCTCAAGGCCAGGGAGTTGGCTGTTTGTCCATTGTGATGTACAACATGCGGATTTCCGGCCATTTAACACCAAGACTTAGGAATCTCAAAGCTTTTTGGAATCTGCTTCTCCAACAGTATCCCTTCCCTTACAAGACAACAGCTTCCATCCACAATGTTGGTACACAATAGTCTAACAAAGGTATTAAGTAGGCAGAGGATAATTGGACCTCCAGCAATGTGGGCCAGGGGAGGTGCAAAGAACAGGGTGCCAGGGAGGGGCTGTAAGTAGACAACGTAAATGCGAAGGGATGTCTGGGCACCATAAGTGGATATGTAAGAGTTCGGAAAAAAGAAAATATGAGAGCCAAGGCAAGACAGTCAGGACCCTAGGCAATGACACCAAGGGGAGAAGGGAAGAAATAAAAGCAAAAAAAAAGCAGGAGGGACAGGGTAGAACAGTTACAGGAATACAAGGGGAAAGACTGGTACTGCATTGGGGGAGGGGAAATAAAGAAGGAAAAACCCAGGCCAAACTCCCAAGGGCCCAGCCCCTATCCTGCCTGGACAGGCTGAGGCCTCTCTGCCCTAGGGACGGAAACCCAGGCAGCCCCAAGGAGGAGGGGTGGAACTGGGAGTAGATTTAGGGCTTCCCTAGATGTAAGCAAATTAAAAGCTTCTCTTAATCAGTCTGAACCGAAGATTTGCTTAGGACAATCACAGCCTTTGCCTGCTTGACTCCTGCTCAGGTTTCACATCTCAGTTCTCTCTCTCCCTCCCCTCCCAGAGAGATGGGCAGTGGCTGCCTGGTGACAGGTGCTACCTGGTGCCTTCTCAGCAGCAGGTAGCCCGGGGAAAGGGGCGGGGAGGGAGGAAGGGAAGGAGTTTAGGTGGAGCAGGAACCAGTTGGACTTGGCAGAGCTGGTTCAGTAAGGCCTCCTCTGACTCAAGCTTTTCCAACACCCTAGGACAAGGAGATGACCCTCCTGCCATGATCTCCCACAGATTCCTCAGCGATCCAAGCGCAGGATCACATACTTTCTTCTAGCCTGAAGTTCAAGGAGTGACTCAACCTATAGACTCTTGGCTAAGTAAAAGTAGAGATGGTAGAAAGTACCCGCTGGTGTCCAGGGGCTTCTCTCCATATTAAAGATGATGAACAAGTGACACAGGAGTCAGATAAGATGCCCAGACAACCAGAAGCAGGAGTCTCCCTGGACAAGTTTCCAATACAGTCCCTCCTTAGAACTCCCAATTAGTACCCATCCCTTAAATCCCCAGGGAGGGCTTACTGAGAATAGGAAGCTCCCTACTGAAAAAGAGAAACCACCAACTGCCAAGCCTCTCAGAATCCAAAAGCAGCCCAGTCCTGATGACAGCAGAGACAGAACCAGTGGAATCCCTCACGCCATCCAAGACACACAGTTCTCATAGGATCCAGAAAACCTCAGGCAGCCCCTCACCCCTGGGTTACCCTTTGTGAATGATGCCCAGGATTCCTAGCCTGGGGTCCATGGTGAGGACACGCTTCTCAGTGTTTCCCAGGATATGCATGGCCCCCCTGAAGGAGCGGAGACCAGCTAGCAATCCCACCCGCAGCTGGTGGGGGCACCGGGGCCAGGGCCCATGCTGCAGCGCCTCCTGAGCTGGCTGGCTGACCTCCTCACCTTAGGCAGCTCCCTCAGCTGGTTGGCATCCAGCAGCAGCTCCTCCAGGCTGCGGCTGTAGCGGTAGATCTCCTCAGGAACGGCCTGCAGCGAGCAGTGCCGCTTGTCCACCGATTCCACATGCCGGTTACACCGCCACAAGGGGATGCACTTCAGCATGGTGCCTCAGGAAGGCTTCCCTCCCCCAGGATGAAGAAGAGGGAAGAGGGCAGGGGGGCTCCAGCAGGCAGGGGAAGGTCAAAGAGGTTTAGGCCAAGAGGCCCCTAGACGAGGATTACAGGAGCCAAAACCAAGCAAGTCTGGGCAGGAGGCATCAGGAGAGAGGCACAGAATAGGATCTGGGGGCAACAAGCAGGGGCCCCTGGCCTCTTATCGGGGAGCAGGAAGGTGAGGCCAGGCCAGGATCAGCAAGGTATGGCGATGGCACTGCCTTGGGCACAGGTGCCCTGGGCAGCCTCTGAGGAGGGACTGGGAGGCAGGGGGCTTCGAGGGAGCTCGGGGCTGCATGCGGGAGGGCAGGTGGGGGCCAGGCCTGAGCCCACTGGGAGCTGGACCCTACCAGGTGAACACGGGGCCAGAGGAAGGGACTGGGGCTAAGAAACCCCTGGTGGGAGCTCAAAGGTGTCTGTCTTGAAAGCACCTGACAGATAGGAGGGCAGGAAGAAATTGTGAGGGAATGATTTTTGAGAAGGATTCCCACAAAAATAGATCTTATGTGCCAGGAGGGCAGGTCTAGAAGTTCCTGGGAAGGCCTAGGTTTCCTACACAAGGTGGGGTGAGAAGAGTTCTCTAATAGATGCAACTCAAGTCTCTTAGAAAATTCTTCAAATAAAGGGAAAAAAAGATAAAAAAAGGTGCTAAGATTTCTAGAATGAAAACCTCTTAAGGCTGATTTTAGGACAAGTTGTCCTTGTTAGAAATTCCCCAAGTTGAAGTATTGGGGGGACAGGGCCGTTAGATCTTCCAAAAAAAAAAAAAATCAATATGGGAAGAAGGGATTCTGGTGAGGAAAGGGGACCTTTAAAAAGATCCCTGGGAGGGAGCGTGTGAAAAGTGAAGAGACGAGAAAAGGAAAGGACAGTTAAAAGGGATTTCCCAATTCTTTGGAGAAAGGAGTGGGGAGTATCTGAGGAGCCAGAGGGGTGGAGAACGGGCGAGTGGGGAGGGGGTGGAGTGTGTGCGGGAGAGAGAGAGAGAGACCTCAGCCTAGGACAAAGGGGCAGGTCTTTGAGGAGACAAGGGGAGCTGGCAGAGCGCCGGAGTTCTCTACTGGGGAGACCTCGGGGGAGGCTGGAAGGTCTGGGGGGAGAGCCAGGGACTCTGAAGCAGAGGAGAAGCTTCTGCGGACGGCTGGGGAAGGGGCTCCCGAGAGGGGAGGGGCGGGGCGATGTCTCCGAGGGGGGCTCCCCGGGAAGGCGGGGCGGGACGGGGGCGTCTCCTCACCGGCCCTCTCGGCACAGCGCAGCGGGGCCCGGGAAATGGGTGGGGAGAGGCCTCGGGCGGGGGGGCGGGGGGCGCGGCCCCGGCTGGGCGCTCAGGCGCGGAGGCTCCGCTCCCACATCCCGGCTGCTCTCGGCTCCCTCTTTACTCTCGATCCCACGGCGAAGCCTCGGCCTCGAATCGCGGTCTCTGTCTCGGCTCCGACTCCAGCCGTCCGTCCGTCCCTCCCTCCGTCCTCGCCGCCGCCGCCGCCGCCGCCGGAACCGCCACCGGCCGCCCAACCGCCTGCTTGCCGCGCCGCCTGCCGGGAAGGCGAGTCCCTCCCCCGCCGCTTCAGTCCCAAACCCAGTGGAGGACTGCGGTTCCCAGAAGGCCCCGCGGCCTAACTACATTGTTGGCCCGTCCAAGGATCCATATTACATTCCCCCGCCCACTTTCGGTCTGTCAAGTCTTTCCCACTCCCTCTCCCTATGTTGCATGCAGGGAAACGTAGTCTAGGTTTCCCAGCCAATCCAAGGAGAGCAACTGATAGAACGTCTAGCATTATGGGAATTATAGTTCCTGATGGACAGGGGGCGTGTTAAGGGAGGTTGCGATCGTGTTCTGGTAACTACCAGTATCTCTATCCTTATCTAGAGTGGGCAGACATACCAAGAAAAAGGATTTTTAAAAAGCCGTATTGAGAAAGAAATGAAGCTCAAATTAGGAATGGGACATAAGGAAAGCAGAATTTTTCTTATTTGTTTCGGTTTGAAAAAGAAATGGGGCGAAAAGGACAGGAAATGGTTAATGGTAAGTTTTGATGAGGTCAAGTCTTCAGATTTTCATTCCAGGATACTGAGAAATGTGGTGCCTGAAGTGTTTCGTACCGTGGTGAATAGGGGGGATGTCAAAGACATACAAGGGTTATAGTCCGCTTGACTCCCACTCTCCACTCACACCCCAGCTATCCCTTACAAAAAAGAAAAAAGGTCAACTATAGTTCTCTGCAAAATTCTTTTAAGTATTGATTTTTCGTGGGTTTATCAACAAATCATTTCAAATTAGCCTGATATTTCTTTCAGAGTTACAGGATTCTTCAGGGTTCTTCTATAGCTATAGCTTCCATTTATTTTCATAGCATGTAGCTTACTCCATCGTGTGCACAAGAGACCATAGATTAGATGGAATGACGGCCTCACTAAAGATCTGTGGAAGAGTTGAGGAGCTTCCTAAATAGTTGAACACCCTCACTAGGCTCTCCGAAGTAGTTTAGGAAGTAATTTGTTCAAAGTCTCATAGGTTGTAGCTGACCCAGATTTTGAACCTAAGCTCTTTGATCCAAGGCTCTTTCCCTTGTATAATGCTTTGCAAATTAAAAAAAACAAAAATGTTAAGCTAATGCACTATATTTTGATAGGCTAGTATGCTGAGTTTAATATTAAGAGGTAGTTCATTTGAGTGTTAGGGAACTTCAAGTTCTAACTGAATCAATTGTCCTCTGGTACTAAAAGAATCCCAAACAATCTCAGACTGCACATAGATGGGGTCTCTAAAATGGTCCCATACTATACACCTTGATCAGACCACATCTGGAAGTTTACAATTCCAGGTGTATTTTAAAAAGCCATTGGTGAGCCAGTTAGGTGGCACACTGGACAGAGTGCCTGCACTTAAGTCAGGAGGACCCGAGTTCAATGGCCTCAGACACAAGTTGTAAGTGGCCCTGGGCAAATCACTTAACCCCAATTGCCTTAGCAAGAAAAAAAAAAGCCATTGGGAAACTGGAGAATATCTAGAGGACAAGAAAAATGATGATGGATGTGGAGAATTGAATACTCGGCCAGGAGAAGGCTTTGGGGAGGGGAAGAAAATGGGTACCTTCACAAGGAATCTTTAAGCAAAAGTTGAATTATTTCTTGGGCTACAATGAGTAAGTCTTTGCAGAAGATCATACAATCCAACCTGTGCCTGAATAGGAATTTTTTCCCTTGGTATGTCGTCACTAACGCATTTGAAGACTTCTAACAATAATTAATTACCATAGATTTTTCTTTTTTTGGCTACATTCCTCCTTAATTTCAATTCTTATATGTCATTTCATTAACATCCATATTCCCCCTTCACTAATGTCGATCTCACTCCATCCATGCACTCTTATAAATGCATCCAAGATGATCTATCCAATGTGCTGAGTGGTGGAAATAAAAGGAACATATAAGCTGTCCCTTAGTCTTGTCCTTCATTCTTGCTCAATGACCAGCCCACCTTTTTCTTTACTTGGCATGCATTTCTTTGATGGCCTTTGCTTTTTATCTGGAAAAATGGAGGTAGAAAGGGTGACATTTGACAAGAAGAGGAATGGTCTCCAAAGGAAACAAAGTTAAATGATGTAATAACATCACATGATGTCACATAGAAATTTTTCATGTCTACATATTATTTCAATTAAGCTAATCTCTTTGAAGGGTGGACATGTGGCACTTAAACAGACCAGATAAAATGATGTTCCAGGGGCAATTAAGTCCTTAGGAAATCTAAGTGAGTAACTGGTAGAGGTATGCAACAGCAAGGCTTCTTTAAAGCCAAATTCATTTGCTCCCAACATAAAACTATTGTGAAATGATGATCAAGGCAACATTTTTCTGGGTATGCCTTTTTAATCCTTGAACCCTAGGATTATGTCCTATGAAAAGACATCATTAATTCCTCGTAGAGTGATTCAAAAGTTTAGGTCAACCCTAAACAGAACCACATTTGGAGGCTCATTTCAGGATCTAAAACCAATATTCCTGTCCTCAAACCAGTCAGTCAGAAAGAGAGAGGAAAAAAGCCATATGCAGGGGGGATGAGCCTCTCCCATGGCAGGACAAGATTCCCAGGAAGGGAGCTAATAACTGGAAAGTAAAAAGTGAGGAAATCAAACAGATAAGAGAGCTAAAGCTAGAAAAGGAGGAAAGGAAGAATGAAAGCAGAGATACAGCAGTTCTTGGGGGGATGTGTCCCCTTCTTAAACTGCTTTAGGTAGTTAAGGCTGAGCCTTTCTTGTCCCACCTAACTATGAATCATCACCTATTTTTCCTTTTCACTGACCTAGATAAGGCAAGGTGGTCCACTGCTGCAGGTAAAAATAACCAAGGAGTTGTCCCCCTCGAACTTATGTCCCTCTTTTGGAAGACAAGTGATCAACCGACTTTTTCCTTTTCTATTCCTGTCCAGTTTTACACCTAAGAATGTTACTTCCAACCCCCAGTAACCAAATCCTACCCTGACTTCATGTGACCTGAATTCTCTTTCTCTGTAAAACCTTCCTTGAAATGTACTGACCCAAACTATTGACTGTCCCCTTAAGACTCTAAAGTATGACCCTCATGCTTTCATTCAAACCAGACAGGACTGGTAGGGTTGGACCAAGTCTCAAAGGGACAATCCCTTATCTTTCTGCAGACAACAAAAGGGGAGAGATACTATTTTGCATCATTCTATTTCATTGTGTGTGTATTATTTACCCAGCTATGGGTCCTTGAGGGGAAGAGCATATCTTCTCCTATTTTCCCCCAGCAGAGCAAACACTTGCTGAACTGAAAAAAAATTTTTTTTGACATGGAGGGTGAGGCTAGATGGCCCCTCCGAAGCACCACAAGGGCCAGAAAGCTCTTGCCAAAGCCTAGGAGGAGGCCCTGGAAGATAAAAGTCCATGGAGAGCTGGGGAGAGCCGGCAAGCATATGATCTCACACACAGTGTGTACAGGGGGCCAGCAGCATCCGTACTTTTATCCAAACTACACAAAAAGGCCAGGCAGGGGCTGAATTCAGCCCCATATATCTTTCTACACAAACTGGAGGGGAGAGACAAGAGGAAAATCCAAGTCTGTGAGGTTGGGGAGGAGCTGGGCCGAGGTCACGCAGACAGGTCACTATTGTCAAAGCGCTCTTGGTCATAAACCTCAGCCACCACCTTTCGGCCAGCAAACCAACGACCATTGAGGGCCTGGATAGCCTTGTGCGTCTCTGAGGCCATGGAGAACTCCACAAAGATCTTGACTATAATTTCAGCGTCCTCCTCCTCACCCTGCTTTTCCTGATAGATGATGACACGGTTGACAGCCCCAAACTTGCCACACTCCTCTGTCACTTCCCCTTCCAGGTCATCATCAATGTCTTTGGGGTCCACCATGTTTCGCAGAACCATCACTGTAGACTGGAAAGACAATGGGATGTGAGCACTGGGACTAGGTGTCCTCAATCTCAGAACTGTAGGTGGGGAGGGTTTTCTCTCCTGTTTTTATGCACTGCCCTACTTGATATTGCAGATTAACACAGACCTTCATGTTGCCCCTCCCCTTTGACTGTAATCCTTCTGCCACATACTCCTCCCTTTCCCTAACCTCCCACATAATTATGGTTAGTTTAAAAGAATAACAAACAGAACCCAAAGATCCCAGGCTGATTCCTAGGAGCAGATATGGTGCCTGAAGCCATTAAAAATCAAGACAAAAATTTATGAATGTGAAGATGGGCTCCTACAGTGGGAGGATGTGGATTTGAAAGGGACACAGATGCAGGATGATGGGAATGGGATGGGACAAAAGATGTAGGGAAAAGATTGAATTTTTCTGCGAGTCTCATTTACCTCCTGCTTCCGCAGCAGTTTTTGCATGACCATGTGGCGGGCACTACTGCCTGAAATGCTCATGTGCTCCTGCTCACTTAGCATCTCTGGCCGCTCTGACTCAGGGAACAATTCCTCCTCTTCCTTTTCCTTCTTGGGCTCCAAGAGGCCTAGTGTTGGAGGACTAGCCAGAATGGGGTTCACCACTCCCACAGAAGGAATGGTGACAGGGATGGGGGGTCTTGCCGGGGTAACACCTGTCACACAACAAAAACTATGGGTTATCAGTTGAAATCTTTCTCCCCCACCTCTCATAGCTCAAGTCCTAACAGAAAAAAAACAGTGGTGAACTAAAGAGGAATAATGATGGAGCCAAAAGAGCAAGTCTATTAAAAGCAACAAAGTTGGGGAGAAAAAAAGGTGAACAGGGAAGACGGAGATCCAGCAACAGATTTGTATGGGTGGGTGGAAAGCTTACCTGTGATGACTCCAGGAGCTTGAGCTGCCATGACAGCTTGTGGTAGAGCCCCTAGTGGCTGGGCCAGAGTCAGTGCTGGTGACACTAACCCAGGAGTAGCCAGAGTGCCCAGTACAGCTGCACCAGCCACTGCTTCCTACAACACAATAGGAAGAACTCAGGCCAAGACTTTATACAACTCACGGCCAACACCTCTCACACATACATATTTCCTCCTTAGTCCACACCTATTCCATACCTCACCACTCTTCCCCAACTCTAAAGTTGTCCCTTGGTCTTCCCAATAAGACAGTGGATTAAAAAAACAAAAAGCAAAACAAAACAAACACACACACACACACAAACTGTATCCCTCCAGTGGCTCTCACCTGAGCAGTGATCTTGGCTGTGGCAGCAGCTGCTGCTACAGCAGCTGCAGGTGGAAGGCCCCCAGGCGTGGCAGGTGTAAGCAGGGGCATGGGTGGTGTGACTGCCTTGCCTACCCGAAGGTACTGGCCCCCCAGGTCAAAGAGATTCATGGATGAAACAGCATCTTGAGAGGACTGGGCCTTTTCATACTCTGCAAGGATGGAGAAACCAGTAAGACCTGTGGCAGTTTATCTATGGCCCACTCTTCCACCTTTCCCTTGAGTCAGGGCCTTGCTAAAGGCCCTTCTCCCTCTCCTCTTACTCTGTCCTGGGCTCACCAATGAATCCATAGCCTTTGTGTTTTCCTGTGGTTGGATCCCGGGCCAAAGTACATGACTTGATCTTGCCGAATGCCTCAAACACACTCTTGATGTCATCGTCTGAGAGGTCCTGGTGCACTGAGGCCACGTAGATGCGGTTGAAGGCTCTGGCTTCTTCAGCCAGTTGGTCAATGATGGGCTGAGCCTGTCCGATATTACTGGGCCTACCCACCTGAGAGTGGGTGGCATGAATGGGCAGGTTAGGCAGACCACTCAAAGTACTCTGATAGGCCAAGCTTATCACAACCCGAATGTATTTCCTGACCACCAATCAGCAAGGAACTAGATCTCAGGAAGGGCAAGTCTTTTTAGTCAGAAACCCTAGGTTAAATCTTCTATCAGGATGGAACAAGGAAGGGGGAAAGAAATCTCAGAACTATCAATGTGGCAGCCACATCATGCCCAGATTCAAGGCATTCTATCAAGTTTATCTTGTTTCCACTCTGAACTGAGGAACACTGACTCCACGTTTGCATTTAACTGCCTGTGAAAATGTTTCCAAGAGAATTCATATCAAACTGTGGTTGTCAAAATGTGTAAACTCTCATGAGTTTTAATGTCATTATGAAAAAACAAGGATCTTGCCCACATAAATCCATGTTTGGACCCCCTGGAAAGGCCCTCTATCATTAGGCTTTTTCCAGTGAAACATTCATCTTGTCTAGTCCCTTCAACCCTCCACTCCAAATAATAATATGCAATGAGCTTTTGGTCTTGTTCAAGTCCTTCTGGCTCCTGAAAGCCTCCTTTCTTCATCTATGTCCTGGACCCAATCACCCCATACTAAAGGGGAGGGTACTCCCTGAAGTTCCTCACCTTAATATTCCTTCCTCCTAACATCACAGAGTTCATCTGCTCCAAGGCCAACTGAGCTGCTTCTGGAACCTCATATTCCACAAAGGCAAAACCCTAAATGCAGGGGAAAAGCCAGGTTATGGGGGGATGGGGAGCCTTGGATCTGGAGCTAAGTCCCAGCATACACTTAGCACCCCCTGGAGACAAAGCCTCCTTCTTAACCCACCCAGGGCTAGGAGTAAAGCATATAAGGAAACAGGAGTAGGCCCAGGCCCACCTTGTGTTTCATGGTGACTGAGTCCCAGGACATGTCTATGCTCTTGATAGGCCCAAAAGGGGCAAAGGCCTGGCGGATGGTATCTTCTCCCAACTCATAGTAGATGGAGCCTACATACACCCGACACATGATTGCCAGTGCCCTCTGCCTTTGAGCTGCCATCTAAAGGGGAGAGAAAGAGAGAGAACCACTGACCCATGAGCATGGGGGAAGAGTGAGGGAGCCAGGAAAAATTTCTCCCCAAGCCCCAATACCACCCCAACACCCTTTTTCAGAGCTGTGGGAGACAGCTCACCCTGCACACACACACAGCAGCAGGGGCAGGCTCTGGCCAGGCTGTGCAGGGCAAGGTGGCAGCAGGCTGGCGGGCGGGCAGGCAGGCCCCCAATCCCACCCTCCCCCCTGCTAGCCCCTAAAAGGGTGAGCTCCCAGTCACACATTGATGCTGACCAATCACCTCTGCAATGGCTGCTTCAGGTGGCCAGGCCTGGGATCTCCATACCTTTTCCCCATTCCCTATTTCCTTCCCATATTTATGGGGAATTCAATAAAACAATATACTGCTCTGGCCCAAGGAAATAAAGCCAGGCCTAAAGGAAACCAGGCTGTTGGGGGCAGGGAAATTTCAACAAAAGCATCAACAATTACTTGTCCCTCTACCCTTCCCTCCCATTCCTCCCCCAGGTCAGGCCCTGATTGCCTAGGACATATGCAATGCTGGGACTTTGGCCCAGAAGGAGTTAAATGATTTGGAGGTATTTGAATTCTATCTGTAGGGCAGTGTCACGAGCCTTACCCCTCAGTTCTGCTAGACAGAGCCCTACTACACTTAGGCTGGAAGATGCCCTCTATTCAGCTCTCCCATCTTGGGAGGCTATCTCTGAAAGTCATACGATTCCAGCCTAGGGTTTAAAAGGAGAATCCAGAGCCCTAAGGGCCCTCTCCAGAAGTTGGGATCCTAAAGACTGAGCTCTAAATTCAGCAAAGTATAGGCCCAGCTCCCTTGTTTTCTCCTCATCATCCAGGCTCATTATACCTAGCTTTTTAAAACAAAGAGAATCTAGGAACAGGGAGGCTGGGAAGATGGGAAGGGCACCTCAAAGTAGAAACCTTGAGCTGGTCTTAGCCCTGGCCAACACCTGCTAGTAGCAGGTCCTCTTAAGAAGTAAGGTCCACAGGAGAGGACGGAGGGAATGTGGCAAGAGAGCTCAAGTGCTTTTCCCTCAGCTATATTCTATCCAAGGACTCCATGGCTACAGAATCCAGAGGGGTTAACAGGGAGATGGGGAGGAGGGCTGGCTAAAGAGTTTGGACTCTTCATGTCCACAGCACAAACCACATATATGCCAAAGCCCATCCTTGCACAGGCCCCAGTAAGCAGAATCAGTCCTTGCTAGGGGATAGTAGGGAGAACAAATGCAATCCCAATAAGCCGGCTCCCCACCTCACCCTTTAATGACCCAGAATGACTATATAGCAACTGCCTGCATCAAGAGCATTAAGAGGTGTAGGGAATTCCTTTGATGAAGTGGAGGGAGGAGTTAGCATCCTACCCCCTAGGTTGTCAGGGTGGTCTCTATGGGTCAAAGCCTCACAATGTGAGAGCAGTGGGCTTCCTTCTGGCAGCTGTGGGGCTAAGGAGATCGACAGACAAGATAGTGACCATAGCAAGAGGAAAGGAAAGGCTGTTCCTAAGGAAATGGCTGGGACTGGCACTAACACTGGGGCTGAACTGTTCAGTAGAGACCCTTGACTGGGAGGCACTATCGACTCATCCACACCATGCTCTGAGATGTTAGAATGTCCCTTCTACTTCTCTCATCCCCCAAATCACCAGCCTAAGTCAGGCACAGTGCTGCTGCTCCTAGGAAAGGGCTGGGGAGAACCAGCTGTGCTTATTCCTCTCTCAGTAGACTCAGCATACATCAGAAAAGTGGAAGAGGAGGCAGGGAAGCACACTGTCCTCCTTAAGGAATATCTCCAAGGACATGAAAGGGACATCCTCCCCTCTCCCCTTTAGCCCTGACTTTGAACCCAATGCTGCAGCTAGCCCTTTCCTGACCAAGGAGGGCCACCTTGGGAAGAACAGGAGAGTTGGAAGCCACAGATAGTTCAGACAAGTCAATCCTTAAGTATACCCTTCACCTTCAGGTCTGTTTACGCATTCTTGGCATCTGCCTCATCTACCCCAAAGGACAAGATCATAGTGGTTCTTGGGGAAGGGGAGAAAGAAATGAGAAAACAGGAAGCACCCTGGACAATACCCAGGGTCTAGAGGTCATTATGAAAAAGTGACCAATAAGCCATTTAGATACTATAGGTAAATCCTGCAAACCTATCTCTCCCCAGAAAGGCCTTATGCCTTCTCCCTTAAAATTAAAGCCCCAAAGATGGGTTTATCTTTCCCCTTCTCAAATCGATGGTTCCCTAAGAAAGGGAAATCTTCATTCTTACTTATGGTTAACTGAGGACAGGGCCATGTCTCACCCTCTCAGACTGAAGGGGAGTCTCCAAGGGCAGAGAGTTTATAGATCATCAAACACAATGCCCCTCTCCCTCTAGAGCAAGGGAACTCCCAAAGGGCAGGGACCACAACTTTCCCTTCAGGCCAGAAACCTCCTGACAGGCCAAGGCTACTTTATTAGAGGGGAGACTCCCCAAAGGCTAGATCGTGCTTTCTGCTCCCAGAGGGCAGGGACCAAGTCTCTCATCAAATTGAGCAGGCCTCTCCCATCTTAAAGCAGGGCCTCCCTGAAGGCAGGGGGCACATCTTCCTTAGACTAGGGACAAATTCTCTTATCAAAATGAGGTGGGGTCCCTCTATTGACACCATCAAACCAAAGGCAATCTCTCCTCCTAAACCCAGGAGTTTTCAGGGAGTAATATCACTAACCAACCAGGGGCTGTCCTTTCTTTCCCTATCAGAGAGACCATGTTAGGGGCCATGTCCCTCAAACAAGGGATTCTTCCCCCACTGCATTTGACCAGGGGCCATTTCCCTCTTAGAATAGGGGCACCCTGATAGTGAGGACTATATCTTTTCCTTTCTCTGTCTCTAAAGTGCCCCCAGCCCAGGGCTTTGCCCATATTTCATACTGAGGCTGGGGAGGGGATGGTAGAGGGGAAATGGGGGGAAATGGAGGGAGGATGGAAGGGAATGGGGATGGCTGATGGAAAACTGCCTTCCTTCCTTATAAATTCCTATTGCCTACGAGCCAGGTAAGGCTTTTCACTTACTGGGCAGACCCCAAAGCGGGGGCTGCTTCTGGCTCATTGGTGGCCTCCTCTGGTGGCTAGGCAACTCTCTGTTCGTGACAACCCATTAATGGCAGCCCACAAAAAAGCCCAAGGTCAATCCTCCAGTAACTTTATTGCTCCCTTACCCTCCACCCACCTCCCCCAGCCCCTCAGTTGATTATGTAGCTCCCTCCCGTCCTCCCTCCCACCCAGGACTTAATATGATGCCATGGGGTCCCCCCTCTCTCACCAGAAGCCCAACCACGGCCCAAGAGACAGGCCAGCCGGGAGGGAGCGTAGTTGTGCAGGGAGCCTGCCCTCTGCGGCCCCAAGTGCGTGCGTGGCTGGCTGCTGCCCTCCCAGGCGGCTGCTGCCCCTCCGGAGTTACCTGGCCGGTTACTTTTAAGGCGGGCCCTCAGAACGGAGGCATCCCTAGGGAAACGGCTGTCCCCCAATGTCCCGGGGGGGTGTGCTCCCAAACAGCTGGCCAGCTGCTGCCCGGGCCCGGCCCCGCCCGGCTCTCTGCTCGGCTCGTCCAGAGCTGGCGGGCTGGGGGAGCATGGTCCCCACCACGCGGGCCTCACTGCCCCCCTCTAGGCCCTGACTAAGGAAATGTGCCCCAGAAGAAGTGAGTATTTCTATTGACCGATTGCAAAGGTGAGAGAGGATCTCCAAAGCCCATTGTCACTGCTGCCATCTGAAAGACAGTAAAGACAGAGTTCAGTCTGTTGGAGCTGAGCATTCTCCCGCTATTGTCAACAACTCACGCAGACAGCGGCACGGAGACCCTGCCTGCTGGAAGGGCCTGCCTTCCTTCCCCTCACCGCCGACCGACCGACCGCCTGCACCGCCTGCCCCCTCAGGGCCTCCAGAGCCCCGGGCTGGCCGGGCCCAATGTGCCAATTCTCCAAGCCTGCCCAGCCAGGGCAGGAGGGAGGTAGGGAGGGAGCTGCAGTGGAGGGAGCAGTAGCCTCTCCCAGCAGGGGAGGGAGGGAGAGAGGGAGGAGGAAGGGATGGAGGGAGAAAGGGAGGGAGAGAGGAAGGAGGCAGGGGTTCAAGGCACTATAGACCTTGGTCATCCAAGCCTTTGCCTCACCCCTGGCATTATAAGGAGCCCCTCATACAAACATCACAACCACCACACCAGCCACCTGAGAGCAGAGCAGAGCAGAGCTGCCTCTCCTAGGCATATGCCTTGGCCCCAGAATCCAGACTGGAACTTCCCATCCCAGGGAGAAGGAGAATTTTGGGGGAGAGGCCAAGCCCAGATGGTCCTACCTCCTGCTAAGGGGGAGGGGGGGACGGGGGAGAGGGGGCGAGGGGGGAAGGAGGGGGCAGGCAGGCTGCGGGCCATAGCTACATTACATAGAACTCAGCCCTACAGCCCAAGGCTTATGGACAAGAAGAGCCACTATACACACCACATGTACCTGCGGGCCATGCAGACAGCCCAGGAAAGGGAAAGGGAAAGGGAAAGCAGTGAGCACTGAAGATGGGATGGCAGCAGATGGGGACGGAAAGAGTAGGAGAGCGGGACCCCAGAGTGACGGAACAGAACAAGGGTTGTATGGGCTCAAACAACACAGGGAAGAGCCAATATGAAAAAGAAAAGTAGGGAAGAAAACAAAGAGAAAAGAGGGAGAAAACATCAGGGAATAGAAAGTCCAATGGACTGGGGGAGTAGAGATGAATCAATCTCTGGGAAAGCCCAGGGATCTCTAAAGTAGGCCCCAGGAATAGGGGTTAAGAGAGAGTTTGTAAAACTTCTCAGGATTCAGCAGGAAGTGGGAAGGGGGAAGAGGAAGAGGAGGAGGCAGCAGCAGCTTCCCTTCCCCAATCTGACTGGTTGGGGCACTTTTCACAGCACACTTGGATTTTACTGTGGAAACAGCAATGAGAGGCCTGGGCCTGGGGGCCAGCCAGCTGTCATGGCTCCCTGGGACCTGGGCTCCTCAGGGTAGGGAAGGGAGGTAAAGCATAATAAGGAGGGTATCTCACCTGGAGGTTGGTGAGCTGCTGCTGCTGGTGGGCGATGGTTTGCTTCACCAACACACTCTTGATGCTCTGCTCCATGGCATACTTCTTGGCCTATCAGAGAAGCAAAGAGATAGTATAGTCTTAACAATCAGGGCCCAGAGTTGAGTAACGTTTACTCTTCTCACAGATTCAGGCAACAAAATTTAGGTAACCCAATAGCTAATAACTTGGGAGTAAAAGTCACACTTATAGAAAGACCCACCTTGTCCAAAGAGTCTGGAACAGAAGGCCCTCATTACCAGTTGGATCTCATCCTGGTCTGTCTACATCCTTAAAAACAAGGATTCTTAACCTGGGTCCACAAACTTGTTTTTTGAAAAATATTTTAACATCTGTATTTCAGTATGACTCCTTGTAATCCTATGTATTTTACACATTTAAAAAGATTTTTTCTGAGGAATGATTTCTATCCAAGAGGTCTACAATATTAAAAAGTTTAAGAATCTCTTTCCCAAAGCTTTTTCCTACCCAGTCTACACCCAAGATAAAATCCCAGAAACTCCTAGACCATCAAAGTTAGAGATGCTTTCTAGAAAGCATCTAGTTCAAATCCCTCACTGATAAAATGTGGCCATCTTTTCCAATTTTGTGGATCAAGGTCAGCGCCTTCATAATTTAGCTGGGTAAAAGAGCTGCCACCTCAGTTCTTGTCAACAGTCTCCACCAGCTCAAAGCCCCATGAAGCACCTTTCCTAATCCCTATAGGAGCTTGAGCCATCACTTCATCAAGGTCAAAAGTAAGGGAAAAGTATCATAGGTTAAGGTTGATTCATACAATGGGTCTACAGAGCTTTGATAAGCTATATAAGAAACTATTTCTGGACTAGGGAAAGGGAAGGAAATGATTGCTCACCTTCTGGAGGGCCTCCTGCTGTTCAGGTGTGAGGGGTGGCAGCCCCAGCTTTGCTGCTGTGCTCTGCCCATTTTCCATTTTGATGGAATCTGTGCCCTGGGAGACACAAGAGCCATGATCAGCTGTCCCACACTCTTCATACAGATATACAAACCCTAGAGATAGCATTGCTGCTATTCTTACTCCCTTCTCCCATCCCCAGAGAAGGAACTACATATATATATTCTCATTCTTAACCATCTCCTCTCCCCCCAATTTTACTCCCAAAGCACAAATGACACACAAATTTTCTCTACTGATATGAACGGTGATATGATAATACATCTACCTGAGTGAATGCCTTTTATAACCCTAAAACCAGAATCCTTAGGATTTGGGCACTAACCACTCACTTCCTCTTTTCTCACTCTCTTTTTCAAGCTCTCCTGAACATTCATTTCCCACTGCCAACATGTTCAGGATGTTCTGTTGTCTTCATTCTCATTCCCATGCCTTCAGCTTTTAGGACAGTAGGACTCAGTATCCAGACATCTTTACCTCAACTAGGGCTGAGCCCATCCTGACCTAAGAACCATTCTTGTGGTCTCCTACCTAGATAGTTTTTATATAGTCTCAGTCCATGCTATTCTGCCTCTACCCAGAATTCAGCAGAATCATTCCAAAGGGCCAGTGTGACTACTGTCTGAGGACCCAGAGCATTCAATGGCCAAGCTAATAAATCAAATCAAAATTTATTAAGTGCCTACTGTGTACCAGGCACTGGGAGGCCAGATCCAAAACTGGCTGAGCACCATTTCTTTTCTCTGTTCCAAGTACTGGGACAGGTAGGATGAGACATGGAAAGGCAGATAACTTTACTCAGCTCCCCAATCCTAACAACTGACAGCCAATTCAGGCCCCTTATAATCACCTCAGAAAAGACTAGGAGAAAAAACCCCAAATATCTGCCCCCTCTCTTTTACCCCTATTTTAGAGTCTCAATAATGTTATGACCAAAGTGGGATCTAGTCCAGTCCTGAAAGATAAGGCCAGAAAGTTGCCCTTCTCTAATATTTTCCAGGCAGAGGTTAAAAATAACATGAATTCTCTACCTGAACCTGGCCAAAAAAAGTCCAGAATGAGCAAGGAGAGGTTTGATGAGCCCCACTAAAGCCCCATATCTAAAAGAAGCTGCCAGGACCAATTCACCAAGAGGAGATTCCAGATTCTGTCTCAAACCTTAAACCCTCTCCATTTAGCCACCTTCTTTTCTCTAAGAGAAGATCTCAGATTTGGCCTAAGGCCAGGGTGACTGGCAAAGCTGAGAGGCCCTGTTTCCCTGTCTCTCTGGCCCAGAGACTAATAAGCCCCTTCTCTCTTTCCATCTGTCCTTGCCCCAGAGAATGCACACAAAGGCAAAGTGGGTGGAGGGAAAACAGGGGTGAAGGATATAGCACAGAAACAAAGAGCTCAAAAGCTAGGAAATAAAAGGACTACACAGGATGAAGATTTTTGTCTTCTATAGCAACCAGCTTAGCAAATGGCTCTCCTTATCATTCCTACTTCTGAGGCCTGAGAGAGGGAGAAAGCTGCTTATCTGATGGAAAAATGGTTTAGCTTACTTTGAGGCATTAAAACAAGGCATAGAAAGGAAACATCCAACTCCTTAACCCCCCAATCTCCAAGAAGCAAAATAAAGGAACCCATCTCCTTTGGGAAATATAAGAAGGGAACCTTATTTTCAGCTAGTATCTTTTCCCTTTAATGAACTCTACAATTCAGCTAAACTAGACTATTAGTTATTCCCTGAACTCAACATTCCAATTCTGATTACCTCTATACATCCAATTAAGATATATACTCTTACCTGGAACAAACTACTTCTGAATGCCTTTTGTCTAACTTGAAGGTTTAGCTCAAATACCATTTCTTTCAATAGGTCTAGTCAATGCCAGGAGTTAGTGGTCTGTCTTTATTAAAATCTTGAACATACATACATATATATATATGTTATATATATGTTATATATATATATATATATATATATATATATATATGTTATATATGCTGTTTTCTCCCTGTCTAATTCCTTGAGGGTTTATTAATAGGGATTCTAAATGATGGTGACGTGGTTTGTCCATTCCACAATTCAGATTATGACAAAGTTTTCCCATCCATACATACATTCATATACAGAATCAGATAAGTTTTAGCTTCTACCAATTTTTCCTAGTTTGGAACTCTGGATTCAATTTGCAACAACTTGGATCTTTCATCTATCTGACTCATCTTTGTATATCTGAAGGCCACAAGTCTTTTCATACTTTTCATACCCTTATTAATCAATCAACCTTTATTAAACACCTAATATTCAAGAGGCACTGTGCTAGGGGATAAAAACACAAAAAGAAAACAGACTGTTCTTAAGATCTTATTCTACCAGAGGGATACTTAGTCACAGATAAGAGAGAATAAATTATGTCAGGGAGGGAAGAAGGGTAATCCCACTATGATTAGTGGGGCATTAACAACTTGGAGAAACACTCTTCAGGTGGCACCATGTTGACTAAACCTTGAAGGGACAAAAAGTGCTTTCTCACAAGTGATGAGGGAAAGCACCCCTGATATGGGAGACAGCTTGTACAAAGACATGGAACTTGGGCCAATTTGGATGGAGCATAGAATATATGAGTGGGATTAGGATATAATTATCTTGGAAAGTGAGACTGGAATTAAGACAGTAAAGGGCTTTAAATGCCAAACAGAATTTGAATTTTATCTTAAGAGCAATAGGGAGCTACTGAAACTTTTTGAGCATGGGAATATTAGTATTAACAAGAGACGTCACAGTAAAACAGAATATCCATGCAGACCCACCTTATTAAGTGTATATATTTATATATACACCAATCTCCAGGCTCCATAGTTCCTGCCTTCCCCCCCCACCCCCAGCCAATTTCTTCCCTAATACTGTTATTACATGCAGAATAATATCTATCCTCCAAAGTCAACTGTCCCACTTTCCCTCACTTCCTTCTAATAATCAGGCCCCCCACAGCAAACTACTTTTATTTTTCTCAGGAATGTATACCAAGAAGTCCAGAGTCCTGAGTAGGGTTTGTACCATCACTACACTTGCTGACTGAAAATATATGTTCACTGAACAGTTCTGGAATTTCACTATACTGAGGGGAGGGCAGGGAAGTGAGAACTGAGTTTGAGCCCTCAACAGATCACAGTCTAATTAGAAAACAGGCCCCCTCAGAGGAACAATTAAAGAATAATACAAGATAGCATAAGATCAAGGGCTAGATGATAGAAGGCAGCCACGAAAACCTTCAAAGAAGAAATCTTTGTAGGCTGGTCAGGGAGAAAGTTAGTCCTGGATCCTGAATGATGATGGGAAGAAATCAAAATTGGAAGCAATTTAAAGTTACAATACAATTACCAAACCTTTGGATAGAAAAGACAATGCCTAGCTCCTGTAAACTTGGAGCCTTGGAGCAGGGAGAGCTTTCATAGTCATTCACAGCACACAGGGCTCCCTGAACTCTCCAGCTTTTCAAAAGGGGGTGGGGGATCAAGGGGAGAGGAGGGGGGAACAGTGGTCCAAAAAGTACCTTAGTACACTCATATCTCAACAGGGAGGAATAGGCCAGTGCTCAGTACTGTATGTGTCTGCCAGGCTTTTCTTCAGGGCTATTTTGTAACTAATAAATAAAGTAGAGGAAAAGATAGGAAGAAAGCCAGAAAGGATCCAAAAAGTAACTAAGGTACACTTGGATCTCAATAGGAACAGGCCAGCAGTCAGCACTGCATGTGTCTGCCAGGCTTTTCTTCAGGGCTATTTTGTAACCAAGAAATAAAGTAGAGGGAGAGATAGGAAGAAAGCCAGGCAGGTGGGCCAGCCAACAGGCCACCTGGCTCTAATCAGACATGAAGCAGAACAAAAAGTTCATTTGCTAGGACTTTGCTGAGTCCACTCAGACCAGAAAGAGGAGGGGGAAAAAGATCAAGCCAAAGCAGCATAGTGCGTGACCGCAGAGAGCATTGAGGATAGCCCTGAAAGGTTTCAAGTGCTGGATTGGACAGAGCTCCCTTCTTAGGAAGGGATCCCCTTTCTCTCCCACCTCCCTGACAAATTATCTATTTATACCTCTGCTTGAATTAACTCCATTAATGGAGACTTCTACTAAAAAGTCTCCCTAAGCATTCTGCTTTAATATTAAAGTCTTTGTTGCCACTGATGCCCAATCCTGTATTCCCAAAATGAGCCCTTTTCCTGCATTCTGGGGCTAAGGAGAACAAACCTAATCCTTTCTCTCCAGGCCAGTCCTTCATATATTTGAACACAAGGATCATGTCCCTCAAGTTTTCATGACATCATTTTTAACCCTAAAAAAGGGTAAATAAATGTGAAATTTACTGATATAATTAAAAGGTACCAACTTTGGCTAGATTTTATTTTTCTTGTCCCACTCCCAAAGGCATTTTCTTTTCATATTAAAACACAAATACAGGCCATCAATGCTTAATTGGTATCAATACTTTTTAATTGGGAAAAAAAAAGGAATTTGCCAAATGCATGTCACCCAGTTTCTCTTCTGCATCGCAAGACAGACAAATTGCCTTCCCCAATATACTTAAGGATAGCCAAATCACAGGCAAAGTGCTTAGAAGGTATGTGTTCCAGATCTGAACTTATTTCAGTGACAGTCAGGTTACTGATAAGTGGAAAAGGAATGGGGCATGCTATAGATAGAACAGTATGAATAAAAGCACAAGAACAAGAAAGACCAGGTAATGGGCTACTGGGGATTAGTCATTTGGGGACCAGGTTCTTCCCAACAATTATCAACTACCCTTATTAAAAATGGAAAGATAGACAGTAACACAGAACATTAATCCTGGGTCCCAAGAGGAAAGGTCCCAGGACACACAAATTCAAATTCTAAACCTTCAAGCAGGAACAAGAGCTGCCTGAAAAAAAACCACTGAATAGTCCAGGGTGGTAATATGATGGGAACATCCAGACTCTGAACCCAGCTAAGCACACCCAGCCCAGCTACTGTCTATTCCTACATCCTGCCCTCCTTGCCTCTTGGCCTACAGAGCATACATTTCACAGGCAGAAAATGTTTTTGCTGCATCTTAAACAAACAAAAAAATACAACCTGCACATTCCTTTTTCCATGTGGTAAAAATATGGTTGTGGCCCTGTACCCTTGGGACCAATCTAGGCCCCTGCTAGATTCCATTGTCATCCAATCCAGTCTAGCCCCAAGCCAGTCTCCAAAGTTGAGTCTGCCTCCCTTTCTCTCTCTCTATCTTTTCTCTCCTCTCCCTCTCTGACCTTCACCTGTCTCTATCCCTTCACTATTCCCTTTTACCACCCTAAGCCCAACTCTGAAGCAAAAAAGACCCTCACAGCTAGGTGAGGACTACAGGACAGGGGCCATTCACCATGGTAACCAATAGCCAAATCCCACAGGGTTGGGGGATTGAAATCCTTCAATTCATTCTTTGTCTTGGGAAACAAAAGGCCCTTCTTCATTCAGCCAATAGACAAGAGTGCTTCAGAAGAGTGATGAAGCAGACTGACACTCCCTGCTGCTGTACCCTCCCCCCCAGTGAGTAGAAAACTGGGGTTTCTCAACTACAAAGTTTAGGCCTACAGTAACACTTCCCTTTGCCTTCTTCCCTCCCTTTACCCGCCCCTCCCACCGACAAAGAGCTCAGTTTCATGCATTGGCTTTCTTTCTACACACTAAACTATCCCTACAAAAAAAGCACCTGGCCTAAAATTCCTACTAAGGCCCAGAAACGACTCCTGCCGAGCATTCTCCTCTCCCTGTGAGTAATCCTGAAAGGGCTGCAAGTTAGCACCAGGACTAACAGCGCTAGACAAAAAGAGAGGCACTGGTCTATCCATGGAAAAGCACTCACCTAATGGGGATGAATGAACAAATCCTGGGCCCAAGAAATCACTAATAACAACAACATATAAAAAGGAGCCTCTCAAAAGGGAAAAATTCCAATATCCACACAGAAAGGATTTAGGGTACAGATCTTTTGAATACAGAACGAGTATACAGGAAGAGTAAATAATTTTCTAGAAGTCTGACACAGTTAAGCTTTAGGAAGATTAATCCATTGCAGGACTGATTAAGGAGAAAGTGTAAATGGACAGGTTAACCCAAAGGGCTGCACTAACCTACATTAAAAGTAGAAAAGAGAAATAGAATCTAGAGACCATAAGCTCAGAAGAAGTTGGGAGAGGACAGAATAGAAGATAGCTCAGAACTGCAGGAAAGATAGAGGTTGGAGGTCAGGGAAGTTCATTCCTTGTATTGGAAAACAGTCTTGAATGTAATCAGGTTCTAGAAAAGTCTTCCTTAAAAGGCTTTAGGTCTTAAGGACCACACAGCTGGTATAAATCTTTGAAGGCGTTTCATTTGTCCTTGTGAACCATTCTTACTTGGGAGTCTAACTTAAAGCCCCAGTGGTCCATGGCTGCAACAGTTGATAATAAACAGCCATTTTTCTGCATTGCTTTAGGAGGCCTCCCTATCTAGCTTCACCCTTGGGCTGAAGAAGGCAAAGGCCTTCAAGCATCCCCCACTGAAAAATAAGTCTGTGCTCCAAACTGAGAGAGAATATGGTAAAGGCAATACCTGTGGAGCTTTCCACTTGTCTCCCGCTGCCGATGGCTCGGGCCCCCCTCCTTGCTGGCCATTCACCTGCTGCAGGCAGGAATGAGATGTTGTGATAGGCAGGCACTCAATCACTGTTCATAGAACCCAGGCACCCCGAGCCACCACCACCCTTTCCCCCCAACCCCCTCCAACCTGGGAAAGGGAAGCCCTTAGCCCAACCCAGCCCCAACACTCTAGGACCAATAAGAAACCCACCCACCCACCCCACCCCTCATACCAGCCACTGCAAGAACAAGCACAGCCCAAGCACAGGCAGATGAAGGGGCTTAAGAGGTACCAAGTCATGAAGAGCTTCATCCACCCAATCAAAATAACACTTCTCACAGTCTTGCCTTGTCTATTAAGACCACAGACCTTACTGATACCAGTGTCCTTTGAGGCCTGGACTTCTAATCCTGATAGATGCTGTCTATCCTCCCCTTCCTCTCTTACTCTTGTCCCCTTGCAGTCACTCAATTTGACAGCCATCACTCTCCCCACTAACCCCTCCATCCTGAAAAGGCTTAAGGGGAAGTACATTCCCTTTTCCTCCTTGAAGGCTTAGAGATACAACCCTATAAACACCCCTAACACCTAAGAAATAATGCTCACACCATCACCATTAAGGGGTTCCCCCAATGTTTGTGCCCTAATGGATATTATCCCAGATAGCACCTGGATCCTGGTCTTAAACTATCTTACTCTTAGAGCTAAGGAATCTAGGAATATTCCTCTGACCAGTGTCGAGGGACAAACACAGAAGAGGCCAGGGAAGGAGTAGAGCCAGTTAAAACATCTAAGAACATGAAGGGTCAGGAAGCAAAGAGGTGTACCTAGTTAACTGTCCTTACACTGGGGACCTTATCCATATCATCCTTTAAGTGTAAATTATTCTCCCTGTAACATATCCTCTCTCCTGGAAAATTCCATTTATCGTTAGGGCTCTAATTATCAAATGATTTCCAAATCTGGTCTTTCCCATGAGCATCAAATGAAATTTCTACCTACTTATAAGACACATTCAGATTAGCTATCTAATGAGCAAATCAAACCCAATAATCCCACCCCATCCCCCAAACCTATGCTCAAAATCACTTTAAGCTATTCTACCTACTTTAAACCTCAAGTAACCTTGGGCTCCCCTTTCCTTCTTTTTGTCCCAATCACCAAGTATGTTGACTCACTCTCTGCCTTAAACAACTTATGTAAGTCCAGGCCTCTCACTGACCTTGGAGGATTGTTAATAAGGAAAGCACTTTGTAAATGTTATAAGGTTATAAAAATTGTGAGATGTCTCCCTACCTCATGCTTTCCCTACTCCAGGCCACCCTGTACACTGCTGCCAAAGTTATTTTTTTCTTCTTTCTTTTCTTTTGTTTCTTTTTTTTTTTTTGAGAAGCAATTGGGGTTAAGTGGCTTGCTCTGGGTCACCTATCTAGTAACTGTTTAGTGTCTGAGGTCACATTTGAACTCAGGTCCTCCCGCCTCCAGGATCCACTCCACTAACTTCCCTCAAAGCAATTTTTTTTTAAAATACAAAACTTATTTTTAAACTTCTCTACACAAGAAACTCCAGTGACTTGCTATTTCTCTTTTCATTTTTAAAATCTTCAAACTTGGCACTTACCTCACTTTCCAGCCTCAATGGACATTATCTTTGTCTACAATCAACATACCCCCACAACACACAGATATGATTCAGCCAAACTGGCTGCTCTCTGTGTACTTAATACAAGCCACTTTCTCTTCTGTCTCTGTGTCTGTGAATTGGTCACCCCAGGAAAGCTGGAATGCACTCCCTTCTCCTCAGGTTCTGAGTGCCCTGATAGTGCCCTCCCTCCCAAACTATCTTGGATTTGTCTATATGTGTAACACATATATTAAATTTTCTATTTATGCTGTATATGTTTTTAGTTAGACTTGCCTCTCTCTTTAGAAGGTAAGCTCACTGCACAGATGAATCACTGCATTCTTTGTACTTGAATTTACAAATTTTAATCAGAACAGTTCCAAGTACACAATAGCGGTAATAAATACTCTTTGATTAATAACAGCTTCCTGAGTACTCTTCTTTCCAATTCATTCTTGTAACTACCAAATAATCTTCCTATTACAATATGTAGCTCACCAAATTACAGAATCTCAAATTTCAAGGATCTCAAAAGTCCAATGCATACTTGAAGAGTTCCAACAATTCTAACAAGTGGTCTTCCAGCCTTCAGTGAAGGGGAACCTATTATACCATACTAGGTGAGCTATTTGACTTGGAAAACTTTAATTGCATACACTTTTCTTCATAATTTTAAATCTTCTCTGAAACTCCCAAACACTCCTAGTTTATACTCTGTGTCCAAGCAGCACATGGTTAGCCTTTCTTCCCCAACATGAGAAACATTGTCAAAGCATATCTTTTTCATCCTTTTCTTATTTGTACAGCTTGACTCTGCATCCAGCTCTGTGATTTCACATTTATTTATCCTATTAAATGCCATAACAGATTTGGTACATTATGTTGCTCTAGAAAATTTCAATGATCTACTTACCAAAAAAGTATAAACTTCAGATGTTGGACATTCAGAAGTCTCAGTAATCTTTGTCCAATCTACTTTCCTTTCCAGTCTTGATCTTAAACTATTCACCCTTCATTCATTCCATTTTCCTACCAGATTGAACTACTTTCTATTCCCTATGTAATCATGCCCTCTTATACTCTGTGCCTTTGCTGATATTGTTTTTTAAGCCTATAACAGAGTCCCCTCCAATTTCTGTTGTGTGAAATCTTTTAATATCTTTAAGTTTCAATTACCTCAATTGCCACCTGAGCCATGAAACCTCCCACAGCATCTTCCCTTCCCTTCACAGGTATAAAAGGGATCACTACTTCTTCAAATTTCTTATAACATTTTGTCTTGATCTTATCTTTCCCCCTTAACACATTCTTCCTTGTTTCAGAATTATTTGTAACGTGTATTTTCTCCTCTTTAGATTAAGAGCTTCTTGAGATCATATAGTTCATGTGACATTAGAAGTCCTGGATTCAAACCCCATTTGACCACCACTTCTCTCTGAGGTCTTCCCAACTCTAAAATGACAACCATATGATCTAGCATCTAGCAGTGCACCTTGCTTATAGATGCCTAAGAAATGTTTGCTGAAAGTTAACTGTATAAATATGAATACATATATTGACTATCTGTCATCTGGGGGAAGGGGGTTGAGGGAAGGAGGGGAAAATTTGGAACAGAAGGTTTTGTAAGGGTCAATGTTGGAAAAACTACCCATGCATACGTTTTGTAAATAAAAAGATATAACATGGATAGAGCACCAGCCCTGCAGTCAGGAGAACCTGAGTTCAAATCTGTCCTCAAACACAACACTTCCTAGCTGTGTGACCCTAGGCAAGTCGCTTAACTCCAATTGCCTCAGCAAAATAAATAAATAAGTAAAAATAAAAAGATACCATTAAAAAAAAAGAAATGTTTGCTTAATTTGCCCCACTATTCCTCTTTTCCCAATCTCTCCCCATGTAAACCTTCCCCTCTTAAGATTGCCATTTGATGAAACAGAGGCCAGTTTCATCTCATTGTTGTCATCCTCTACTCTACCCTCCTTCATTCCCAAGGGGGCTGATACCTTACTTGTCCACAGCTCTGAATAGGCTCAGGATCACCTCCTCAGAGGGAAAAGGAAGACTGAAGAGGCCAAAGCAAGAAGGGAGAATGGTATATTCAGAAAGGGGTAGTATGGGGGTAGAAGGAAGATGAGTAGATAAGGTAACTTACAAGTACAATTTAGCAGGTCACTGTCACTATCCTTTCTCCCTTCCTCTGGAAGATAGCTATAAAAAACCAATCCACAGTTCTACCATAGTTACCAACACCAGGCAAGGAGAAGTATGCCATCTTGCCAAACCCTGACCAATCTTCAATTCCAGGCTCACTCTCTTACAGATCGATTTTCCAACTGTCTTAGTATATACTGTTCCCATTCATCTTTAAATTTCTGTAACTTGGCACTTCCCCAAAAAACAAGGCAGTTTCCTCTTTTACTGAATCCTAGAGTTGTTGTTACTTGTCCTAGAGTACAAGACCAGTAATGGCAAGGAGGCAGCTATGTAGTATAATGGACACAGTGTAGGGCCTAGAGTCAGTAAAACTTTAGACACTTGTCAAATTTAGACACTTGTTTTATGTCCCTGGGCAAGTCACATAGCCCCTGTTTGCCACAATCCTCTGGAGAAGGAAATGGCAAACTGCTCTAGCATCTTTGCCAAGAAAACCCGTGGACAATAAGGTCCAAAAGGTCCTGAAGAATTGGATAAGACTGAACAACATTGGCAAGAGATACAATTTCATCCTCCTCTGCCTTTCTCATCGTGGAGCTGATTGAGGCACATGGTGGAAAGGGCAGAATCTATGACTGCTGTGGTAGATATCCTTCTTTCCAGACTAATGGCCCCAAAAGGATAGTATCCCAAAGTGAGAAGTCTCTTTCCAACCCATTCTCTAGCTACATGCCTCCTAGTCAGAGTAAGATAGGGAAATAAGGACAGGGCTGGTCCCAGGTATTCAAGCAGCATTTTCCAGAGTAAGGCGATTTTAGGAACATATCCCAAATCTAGAACAGACAAGTCAGACCTGTCAAGGAAACTGGTAATGCCATCTCTAACACGTCCGGATCCTGTCTCATTTCTTAGGACGATAACTGAGACTATAACAGAGGAAACACTAGTAGTAAGGAATTAAGCTCCAATCTCCTAATTGATAAGCCCCTCTCTCTACTACAAAGATAAATGCTTAAGTCACATAAAAAGATGGAAGTGCAGAAAACTGGGAATAAACACAAACGATTGATGCAGTAGTATAATGTCAAAAGCACTTAAGTTCAAAATGAGCAACAACTAGTAAAGAACACAAAGGACAACCATAGAGTTTAAACATCTATCAGAGATAAAAGGAAGAAAGCTCAAATACTATCTTGCTGCTGACCGGGGTTTATGGGAAGCTAACAGACAATAGAGAGAAAGCAAAACTGCTCTCTTCTTTGCTCTACCAAGGAAAATGACTTCCAGACTGTGATAACCTTGCCTGACTAAATAACACTGGAAGGTATGCAACAAATATGTAAAGATAATTATAGTCATTGTCAACATCTTCCCCAAATCAGGAAGGAAGACCACAGAGAGGGAGAAATATAAATGTTGGACCAAATTTCAAAAAAAAAATGGAAGGTCAATTTTTCCAATGGAGCCCAGTAACCTTGCCCCTCTCTCTAAGAAAATTCTAGAATGTATTATTTTAAAAATGGCTTTTGAAGAGCTGGAAAGGGAAATGGTGATCAACAGAGCCAGCATGGGTTCATAAAGAACAAGTTGTACCAGACTAACTTTATTTCCCTATTTGATAGTGTTTTTTGGCAGGTAGATCTGGGGAATTTCAGAGACAGATCTTGTAGATAGATGATAAAATATGAGCTGATCATGGTTTTCAAACTCTACAAGTAGGACTCCTTTAAAAATGTATATAAAGCTGAAAAAAGCCTTCATATAACTGTAGCCGCTGCCTGATAAAAGACAACAAAAAGAAATGAAATTAATAACATTTTAAAATGAATTTGGATGTTTTTAATTTATAGCACTCATGCACCAAGAATGTGATTTTGATAAACCAAAACTGTTTATACTTTATGCAATTTACTAGATAAATCTCAGAGAGCTGACTTTAACTTAGAAATTAAATGACCTGACTGTGGTCACTGGCTAATTCCAGAGGTTGGATCTGAATAGCATCTGTACATGAAATATTTACTCCATCTAAAAAAGCTGTGTTTGCTTAATTATGAATTTATTCATACCTGACTCCTTGCAGTAATTCTGTGGTCCCTAGGAGCCTAGAGCCCCCAGGTTAGGTACCACTGGGCCTCAGAACATTAGCTAAGGTAGATCTAAATTTGACTGCCAAAGGGCATTGATCAATGTCATTTTGGAGAAAGGTTTTTAATATAACAAGTGTTCCAGTGATCTGTCCTTAGCCCTGTTACGTTCAACATTAATTAATGGCTTCTTTGATGACATACATGAAGCCAGGCAGGATGCCTAACATGCTGGATGAAAAGATCTGGATCTAGTAAGATCTTGGCAGGCTAAAAAGGACAAGTTACATCTAATAAGACAAACTTTCAAAGGGACTACATAAAATCTTACACCTGGATCTGAAAAATTAAATATGCAAGTACAGGACAGAAGAAGATGAGTCAAGAAAAGAAACAGTTGATTTGAAACAGACCTTCCCTACTTCCCCAACCCCTCAAAATAATTTGGTTTGATGTATGACAACAATTTTAGATTACATTAAAAGAAGCAACTAGTTCAGAACAAAAGAGTAGACAATTCCACTGTGCTATTTAAATTACTTTAAAAACCATTTAAGAAACTGGGTGTTTGTTTCTGAGTACTACATTTTAGAACAGCGGATCCACTGAAGAAAATGACTACGATGGTGAAGAGATTCCAAATAAAGTCATACGAGGTTCAATAGAAGGCAGAATGCATTGACTGGCCTAGAGAAGATTTAAGGGGCATATAATTAAGGTCTTCAAACACCTGAAGGGCCATCAAGTATAAAACTGATTAGATGTTTTACTTGGTCCCATAGGACTGAATTAGGAAAAATGACTGAGATTAGTTAAAAGATAATTTTAGCACAATGTAAAGAAAAACTTCCTAACAAAATAACTTCTTTTATGATAAAAAGTGCTAAGAAAACCAGAAAACAATCTGGCTGAAATCAGGCTTAGATTTCTTAAATTTCAGCACAAACAAAATTAATTCATACCCATGAAACAAGGACAATATAGGTTCCCATTCAACAACCTAGGATAAGAATGGAAAACACACACACACACACACACACACACACACACACACACACACACACATATATTTAAGGGTATATCTATGTATATCCATCCAGACACACATAAAATATTAAAAACCATTCTCCAATGGATTAATCCAATGGATTATAAAGTGTTTTCAAAAAATAATTACAAATTGTTAATGCTGTAAAGTTACCCATGTATATATCCTGTAAATAAAAGGCTATTAAATAAAAAAATAAAAAAAAATAAAAAAAAAAAAAGAAAACTTTGAAAAATGTGTATACTCACAGATGAACACATATGCCTTACATTAGAAAATTACATCACTCATGTATTAACATTCAATAGAGGTTAGTCATCATTTTGATATATGCAATTTTACCAAAAACAAATGGGTATCTGCATTTCAAAGCAGAATTTTATGATATTAAATATATATATATAAAAAATAATAATAATAATTACAAACTGTTAGCTACATGGAAAAATTTGTTCCATACCATTAATAAAAGAAATGCAAATCAAACAACTGGGGTTTCAATTCATATCCTGTAAATTGGCAAAGATAACAAAATATACAAGTAGTCATTGTTGAAGGAGTTGAGATTAGGCCCACTGATGCACTGTTGATGGGAGATATGAATCTACCTATTTTCAGACATTTTCAATGTATTGATTAGTTATACTGATTCTTCTTTCTTTTTGTCTTAAGAAAACTATTATATGGATGGGACTCTGGGAAAGAAAGGAAAGGCATATAAAGAAAACTAGTAACAGTATTTTAAAAAACCCCTAAAAACCTAAAGACATCAATAAAAATTACTTTAAAAAAATCTTCTAACAATTAGACTGTTCAAAATCAAATTTAACAGATGTCAATTACCTAGAATGTGCTATGCAATAAATGAGATAATATTTTTAAAGAGTTTAGCACAATACCTGGAACACAGGCAACAAAAGCTTGTTCTTTTTTTCCCTGTGTTAGATCTTGGGAATATAAAGAAAACAAAACCAAACAAAACAAAACCAAAGCTTATGTTCTAGAGTGTGAGGGAATATAAGCATATGTAATACAAGAACCATATAAGTAAATAAGTATATACATGATAATTTGAGAAGGAAGTAATAAGCACAATCAAGGAGATAAAGACTTTGGGCTGAAGGAAGCTAGAAACTCGGAGAAGTGAAGAGAGACTGCATTGTGTTCTAGGGAAAAGGTGCAAAGGTATGGAGGTATTAGATAAAATGGACTGAATAAGAAGTTTTCAAGAGAGAAGAGTGATCACCAGAGATGTAGAGGGGATTTCTGCTCAGATAAGAAACTGAACTGTGTGACATCAAACCAGCCCTTAGGTCCCTTCTCCTGGGGGAAATCTTTCATCACAATTTATAGAATATCCCTGGCAGAAAAAGGACAGAAGCATTAAGGTATGCCTTTGAAACTTTTGTTGGGAAAGTCAGTTAGTACAAACTGTAATTCAAAAAGCTGTTCCAACCACTCATTCCTGTAGCTCTGCCAGTCCAATCACTAAAGGCTGAAAGTAGCTTTGTCTCCTCAAAAGGCCAGCTCCCACGTGGAGCCCACATAACTCCTCAGAATACTCTCCAGCAATTGCAAGCTGCCTCCAAATAAATCTCCAGAGAACAATGCCAGCAACTGTGGAAAAGATCTGGGCATAAGCCACCAAAAAGCCTTCCCAAATACTGGCCTGAGGCTAGCAGCCTGGTTCAAAATACCTTAGTTTCACATATATACATATGTATGGATCAATGCCCTCAAAAAGGAAGAAAAATGCAATTATGAAATGCTTACTTTCTTCTTCAGAACGACCGTACTGTACTATGTTGTTTGGGTCCAGAACTTGCATACCCATGAAACAAGGAAAATATAGGTTCCCATTCAACAAATAAGTGCTTGGAAATCTATATGACTTTTGACTTTTTCATCACACCCCAAGGCATGAGATTAGTTTTCCAGCTTCCTCTTAGCAGGTAGATCCAGATGATCCCCATTCAGGCAGAGAAAACAAGAGAAGGATCTGACACATGATAGGGAAAAAACAGGCACAGAAATGACATGGAAGTGTTCCTTTCTAGGACAAAAGGATAGTACCATTATACTACATTATGAAAAATAGATCTGGGACCTACAGTCTAAAACCTATTTTGTAGGGGTGAGATGAGAAAGAAATGATAGAAGAAAGGAAAGACATTTCAAGGATAGTCCAAAAACAAAACCCAGATTCAATGCAGATATCTTCACTAGAAAACATTTTCCACTCTTAAAGTCCTGTGGGTCACTTGTCAAATGAGGCTCTAGCAAGAGAAAAAAAAAACAAAAACAAAACCACAAACCCTTGTAGTTTAACAACACATATATGTGGCATGTTGTTACATGTTACATATATGTAACATGTATTTATAAGCATATACATATGTTGTAATAACAACATGCATATATGCATACTACTAACTCATCTACAATGAAAGGTCTAAAGTTCCCATACCATTGCATTCCCAAGTTCAAATCTTCCTTGCTATTCTGCCTCAGGATTAATACTTGGTGCTCCAGACTTGCAAGGTTAAGCAAACATGAGAGCAGAATACCAAGAAAACAAAATAGAGAAAGGGAGGACATAATTAAATAATTGGTGACATTTTGTTCTGGTGTCTATCAAAATAATACCTAATTTATCTAGAGATTAAAAATAACCAAAAACCCACCAAAGCATTATCAAAGGATATCATGGATCACAACCAGGAACACCAACCTTTAAGCTCACTATCCCTCCCCAACCCAATGAGTACAGTTCGACAACCAGAAGGAAAAATATTTTCATTAACCAGAGTGGAAAGGCCAAATTATTCTGACACAAAACAAAAATTTAGTTAAGAGACAGAGAAAGGGGACAGATGAGAGAAAAGAAGATAAGAGAAATGATGAAAGCAAGAATGGTAAATATCAGAAGTTGGCTGCAATGCAACAAGTCAATGAGAAAGAATAAAGGGCTTCACAGTAGAGGGACTAGGGTTAATTTAATCAGATTTCAGTCATTCAACAAAAATTTATTAAGCACATACTATATACCAAGTACTGTGCTAAGTACTAGAGATACAAAAAAGGAAAAAGACAATTCCTGCTCTAAAAGAGCTTACAATCTAATGGGAGAGATATAATCTGCAAACAAACATAAATAAGCTATATACAGGAAAAACAGGAAAAAGGCAACAAAGAGAATGCAACTGAGGGGGCTGGGGAAGGCTTAGAGTACAAGATGTGATTTTACCTGAGATGAAGCCAGAAGGCAAAGATGAGAAAGAAGAGGTAGGCACAAGGGACAGACAATGAGAATGTGAAGCCAAGTGATGGAATGCATTGTTTGGTAGAACAGGCAAGAGGCCAGTGTCACTGGATCAAAGTTAACCCTTCTAGGGCACTAAGACCATATTTAGATGTACCATTTCCTAACCACTAAGATCTCTGAAGCCATAAGAGACAGTGAGGTCTTTAGGGAAAAGGCAAGTTATGTCCTACTCATATCAACAGTCTAATAATACAGTATAAATGGATTCAGTCCATGGAGTATTTTTTGGCACACCCACCAAGTCAGATTAGATGAAGCTGGGTCAACTATAATACAGAATACTGTAGACTAAATAGGAGTATACACAGAGGCAGGCAGCAAAACAAGTCCCCACTTTATCCTTAAGGGGATCTATATTTCAC
Organism: Sarcophilus harrisii; assembly: GCF_902635505.1. Taxonomy (NCBI): domain Eukaryota; kingdom Metazoa; phylum Chordata; class Mammalia; order Dasyuromorphia; family Dasyuridae; genus Sarcophilus; species Sarcophilus harrisii. Next base: position 643,999,088 of record NC_045426.1, on the reverse strand, counting down.
TCATCCTCTAGTGAAAAAGGTCAATGGGTATCTTGACCACCTTTGACTCACTGCTCACTGTAAAGACAAAAGTTTCTGGAGGAAAGGGAGTTTTCAGAGTTGTATAATCCAAAGAATAGCTTTATCTGGCCACAGTGAGACCAAACATTAGAAGGCTGGATCTAGCTGGTTAAAAAAGAAAACAAAAACCAAAAAAAAAAAAAAAAAAAAAAAAAAAAAACCAAATACACATAAGAGATAAACTAGGAAGCTGCAGAAACATGTTGGAGCTGTTTCAGAGCTCATACCTGAGCAGTCTCACATCACTGACCATATATATGTTTGTGCTGACAAAACCAAACTGCCTAATTCTATTTTGGCAAATACTCCACAGTAGACCTAACTCAGAATCTTTGACTATTCTCTTTACATATGTAATACTCTATTCCTATATGATAACACACCTCTAGTAATTAAAAAACTTAAATGTCTTAAGAGTTACCAGAATGTCTCATATTTATCAGCAGTTTATAGAAATTAAACTAGTATTAGTTAGGAAGGGTTCCAGAAACATTTTTTTGTTTTACTACAGTGAAAGCTCATTTCTAAGCCAGTCTTACCTGGGGATGGCAAGGCTATTTATTCCACTGCTAAACTTACCCAGAAGATTGGTGGCTGGAAATTTACCCTCTTTTCTACCCAAATCCAATGTGACCTCACAGAATCAACCTACAAAACAGGTGTTAATTCAAATGTTCCTACATAAGAGATTTCATGAAAAAGCAAATAAAAATCATTTGGCAGCCATCTATAGGCTTTTGGATTTTTTGGTAACATCAAAGGTAAAATTTTTAATAGTGTACCTCTCACCTGAACTATTTTAATAATTTCTAAATTGGTCTGTCTGCCTCAAATCTCTTCCCTCTCCGATCCATTCTCCACACAGCTGTTGAAGTGATTTTATTAAAGCATAGATGATGACCATATCACTTCCCTGCTAAATAAAACTCGTGCTCCCTATTACTTTGTTAATCCCTCTGATTACTTCAGACCAATTATATTCAACTTATTCTGTGTCTATCTTGTTTGTACAGAGTTGCTTTCATGTTAACTTCTCCATTAGACTGTGACCTGGAGAGATAAAACTGTCTTTACTTTTTCTAATCAGTGCCTGGACAACAGAAAGTGCTAAATGTTTGTTGACTGAGTGATTCAGCACCTAAGGTCATGCCTGGCAATTTCTTAATGAATGCCTATTGATTAAATGGACCTAAAATTTTGTACAAAACCAATATTGAAAGAGAAAAGCTCTTGATTATCCCTGAAAAGGGATTCTAGTGATGGAAAATTTACAAGTTCCTACTTGCACTCAATTTGTGATAAAGAGGAAAATTAGGTAAAATCTGAAATGCACACCCTGAGTTTTGGAACAGATGATTTCAAAGAATTCAGAATATAACTGGAACTCCATGGACTAAAATTCAACGATAAAAGGAAATGAGGGGACATAGAAATATTAAGGAGTGAAGAAACAGTAGAGAACAATATAATACAAGACAGTGGGTAGTCTAAGCTATCTGGAACATCAAGTACAATGAAGGAGAATATTGTCTAAGATTGGCGGGACCCAGATTGTAAAGTTAATGACAGAAGTTGGAGTTTAAATTTCATAGACAAATGGAGGTATAATTTAAATTAATTTAATTTAAAGGAACACCCCCCCCCCAAAATAAAGCTAACTAAAGTCCAATGGTCTACCTCAAGCTAAAGCTAAATAACTACCAGGTTTATTGAAAAGGGGCTCAGTATCTTGTAGGCCTGGCTTGGAACTGATGGCCCCTGATGACCCTTGCAACTCTCCCTCTTTATTGAAGTCATTCTCTTCTAAGGTTACCTACAATCTTTTAACTGTTAAATTCAAGGACCTTTCCTCAATACTCATTTTTTACCTTCCATAGTTTTTGATAGTATTAAGATGGTCTTTCTGAACACTCTCATCTCTCATATTGAGGCACTGCTTTTATTTTCTTCCTGTCTAACTGAGTTTTCTTAGATTTTCTTTGTTAAATGATCATCCATTTTCTGGGATTTCCTCTATTATTTCATCATTTCATTATTTCATCAACTCCTTCTTTGTGGTGACTCCCAAAATCTACATAATGAACTATCCTCTGGACGTACCACTAACATTTCACACTTAGTCAAAGAAGACTATTTTACTAAACATCACTTGTGTGCCCTTATAGTTCCTTTAAGGATCTCAGTTTTTTCTCATCTTTAAGATAACAGAGTTGGAGTATATAATCTAAATTTCTCTCCAAGCTCTAAATCCTAGGATATGGAGTTGACCAAGTTCATTTATTTCAGTATATCTCCAAAGGCAATAATAAACATTTTCTTAGAGGACATTTGGTCATCTCACATTTCAGTTTTGAAGATATGAACATATAGATGACAGATTTAAACATTTATTACAAAGGATGATGAAATAACAAAATTTATTTAGATAGGATCTTCCAACTGAATTTAACACAAACTTTTGGACGAAATGATTTTCGTCTATGACGAAGGACGACACCTCCACATGTCCTTAAAAAAATTGGGCTATAGCTCAAAATTAAGGAATGAAAGAGCCTGAGTGATTATTAAAGATTATTGAGAAGCTCCAGGTCTCCCTATATATCATGACTATTCTGTTTAACGACAGCCAGCAATCAATGAATGTGGCAAGTAACAAACAGTAAAACACACATACAATGTCTTGATAGGAACCAATTATTTATAAGTACTGGAGTAATTTCACATTCAAGTGTCTCCTTGGTTAAGATGAATAACATAGAAGAGGTGAGTAGATCACAGCATATCATACACTCTCTGCAAATCATTCATTTCCTCCCATAAATCCTTCACAAATAGTCCAACCAATATACAGAAGGCCATCTAGATGAGTGAAAGTTCTTCATCACTTACCCCCTTTATTATATGATAAGCCCATATACTTTTTTCTTTATATCCATCTCTCTCAAGTCCTCTATTTACTTATATATTATGTTCATCCCTCTAATTCTCTATATTCTGTATTCAACTTTTTGAAGACACTCATTTTTCCTGTGAAATCTTTCATTATTAACCACCAAAATAAAAGAGAAAAATGCCCAGAGTCAGTGAATATTTGATCTTTACAGACCTCCTCCCTTCAACAGTGCAGAGGAATGCTGGTTTATAGTACATTTGCAAAATATTATGCAGGGGGATGATAAATCCATAGTACTGTTGCCTTGCAAAATATCAACACGCAGTTGAGGATGGGAAAAAAGCCAAAAGAAAGAGGGTGAGACTTTTATCACCCATGCTAAGAGGACAATAAGTATATATTAAAAGTCATATATTAAACATATATGACAATGTTTCAATGTCAGTATATTATCAACACTAGTAACAGTATAATCATCATATTTGGATTCACTCTACAGTAATTGCTATTAAGAAAATGAAAACTATATTTAAGTGAAATGGGGAAGTAATTGGAAATAACCAAATACATACAGAAGAAATCTATGCCTGAAGTAATAAATTTTAATGGCATTCATGGAATTAAGTTTTCATGGTAATTCATAAGAGATTTATGACGAAAATAGACTATGGACCATATTCCCTCCCCCCAAAAAATTATCAAACCAAATGATGTTCTTATAATCTGTAAAACTTTTATGAAAATGGTTTATACTAATATTATGGATAGATTAGATAAAGTATGAGAAGGTTTGAAGGCTATTTTTCTTTTGAAGCAGATCACATCTTCACTATCATAAAATTAAGATACAAGAAACAAACGTTTTGATTACCAAAAAAAATGACTTAGTAGAACAAAAGTCTCAATTACAACATGGTGCCTGCCATGTGTCTGTTAGATCATTCAAGACCACTTAATAATTTCAACCAAAAAGATATTTGTTCAAAATCTTCTGCGTAAAGTGTTAGTATCAAGCAAAGTATAAACTAAAGAGAAATACAGGCTTATCACATCTCTCTCGTGGCATAATCCAGACAAAAGGCCTCTCTACATAAAAGGTGAAGTTCTTTCAGATGCCATTATTTATTAAAGAGAACCTCTCAATAGGATTCTTGAACATTCAAAAAGATTGGCCCAGCAAACCACACAAGAAAAACAAGTTGGATGAATAAAAATTGTACGACTATTACTATCATTTGTCTGCTTCTCCAATACTGTCAATCAAGATGAAATTTATTAATGACTCCCTAAATATAAGTAGTAAGTGAAATAAGACAGATTCCCTAAGTGGTTTTGCTCTCTAGATGCTCTTTTGCAGATGGTATGCTAATTGCACTGAATTCCAGAATGTTGTTTTTCAAAGCAATCCATAATGACACAAAGGGTACCAACAACTTATACCAGAAAAAAAAAAGTTGATGAAGAATAAATATTGTTCAGATTAAAACAAGTAGTTGAATAAACAGCCTATGCATTTAGTCTATTAGTCCACACCTGAAATAGAATAAGAAATCTACCTGAGAAAGTTTTGGGGAAATGCTTGATGCTTTCAATGATCTTAGTTGCTTCTTAATACAAAGGCTTAGTTTTCTTCTTCAATAATCAGTCAACAATATTTATTAAACAATTACTATGTCCCCAGGTACTATTGTTAGTGCTAGAAATACAACTATAAATAGAAAGACAGTATTAGTCCTCAAAGAACTTATATTCTAAAGGAAAAGACAATACATGAAAGAAAACTTAAGTAAATAAAAAGGCATGTAGGAGGAGTCTTTTAAGTCGTAGCCTGCTGAAAAACGATGAGATGACTGGCTTGCCCATTCTCTTAAAACAGATTTTGGAAGGCCATCCAATCAGAGAAAGAGGCCCAGGGGCTGAAGGTACTTTCCCAAGATACAACTTCCAGAGCTGAAGTAATCTTTCAAAATGAAGAGTTTTAGGGGACTTGAACTACCATGCCTTAGAAACCTCTTCATGCAGGAAGCTCATTCCACGTGGCATAGGCATATTTTCACATTGGAATTGCTCTCTGCCGGGAGAACTCATCTTCTGATTGGATAAAGCCCCAAATGGTCAGATCTTCATTCCTCTCCAGGATGCATTGCTGACAGTCTCCATAATACTTTCTCTATCAAGAGTCTCACCAGATACCATCTGCTTACCTTCATCACCCCTACCCCAATCCTTTCGTGTGTTATCATCATTAGAGGGTATGCTGGAGGAGTTCTCAGTCTTTCTGCTTCTAATTTGGAGTATCAGCATTTGGCATAGTGCCTGATACAGAGTAAGATTTTAATAAATGCTTGTTGACTGCCTGATTTTCAACAGAAATAATAGCTAGCATGGAACATCATTTAAGAAGAATCAAAATTCTAAAACAAATTTTGACTTGGAGGAAGTAACATCAAGATATCAAAGATGCATCAAATTTTCTAGTCATGAACAGGTGTGGAAAGGAAAGAATTAAACAAATAGATATTCTAAGTACTGAAGATAATCAAATATCAAAAGACCTTGAAGAAGGTCTCCAATCCCCTGGGTGGATAGTTATTCTATAGAAGACTTATGGAAGGACAGACAAAAATGAGTGAATTGATTTTTATCTACACAGGCAGACTACCGAAATAAATATCTCAGTTCAGATATTACTTCTTTCATTAAGTGTTCACTGATTGTAAAGTGAACTTACCTTCCTCAATTTCCATAAATCATTTCAAATTAATCTCTCCCTTATCTTCTATGGCACTTCAGTTTTTGTATCTTGTATGTGTGTACATGTCAAAATACCTCGTTTAGACCCTAAGCTTCACGAAACCAGTTTCATTCAATTTTCCTGGAACTCAGATATGACCTTTACATGTGTTGAAATGAACTGCTTACATTGATATGACACGGCCAGTTTTTTGCTGGGGATCCCTGGATTCCCTAGCTCGGGTGGAGAAGGCCATTTTACCTCCCTCTTAGGCTCACATGGAGGGAAAATGAACACAACCAGAAGAAAGCCCTTCTTCCAAGCCTCGTTGCTCACGCGGCAGTGGCTTGTCTTCAAAAAAAAATCATCCCCACTGCAGTCTCCTAGCATGCAACTGGCATCCCATAGACAAAGCTGTTAGGCATACAGCGGGAAGAAGGACGGGAACATGCACTATCGGACCCCGCCCCCAAAGTCCCGTACGCATCCCGGGGTACTACGGAGGGGGGAAGGGGGGGGGAAAAGAGCATGACTCGCCCCAGCATGCCCCGCGACGGCCAGCGAAAACTATACTCCCCACCCCCGGCATGCAAAGCGGAGCGACGGGGACTTGGTGTCCCGAGCGCTCCGGCGCAAAGAAGTCTGGGCATAGTAGTTCCAGGCCGCCGCCGCCGCCGCCGCCGCCGGGAAGCCAGTAGCCCTGCCCCCCCGCCGCCTTCCCGTCTCCAGGAGGCTGGAGATGAAGGCGATCCACGCGATGGACCCGCGGACACGGCGGCAGCGCCTGCCATGGACTTCCCGGGCCCTCAGTCGGCCCTCCCCCCACCTTCCCGCGCCCATCTCGCCGCTGACTGCGCTCCGGGAGGGGCTCACTTACGAGAGTAATGGTCGCCGTCGCCATCTTGCGTCCGTCGCGGCCGCCGCGCGCGCCTCACTCTTCCCACTACTCGGCTCACTCTCGCGAGAGTTCCTCCCAGCAGACGTAACGGAAGGCGAAACTGATGGGAAACTCGCGAGAGGTCTTTGGCTCCGCCTTGGAAAAAGAGAAGAGATACTGACCAAGAACCCACTTCCGGCCTGGGACTAAAGGCTAACACCTTTTAGCAGGCGGGACAAAGAAAGAGGCGGGAGGAAGGCGGACCTTTGGGGGAGAGGGTAGAGCGCCCTGCTAGGGTGAGAGAGAAGCTGCGGAAGGCGACCTGGTCCCAACTCGTCATCTCGCCCCCCTCCGGAGAACTCGAGAATTCCAGGCCGCTTCTCCGCAGGGCCTGGCCTGCCTCCTTCCCAGAGCCCCTTGCAGACCTCTGATGGCGGGGAGCTCACTACCGAAGGAGGCAGCCTATTCCTGTTGGACATGGCTGTCATTCAGAGATCCTTAACCATTTTTTTTTTTTTTTTTTTTTTTTTTGCGCCACGGTCCATTAATAAAATCATGATTTTCAAAAGCCTAACTTATATACGGGATCACAAAAGACACCAATTACATTGAAAAATCATAGGCCCGATAGAGCTCAGGATCTGAAAACCTGAGTTCAGATGCAATGTCAAAAACTTGCTTGCGGTGTGACCCTGGAGAAGTCCCTTACTCTCTGCCTGCCTAACTTTCCTCATCTGTAAAATGGGAGTTAATAGCCCCTTCCGGCAGGGTTATGGAGGAGAAAAGTGTGGTAAGTGGATGAGGGTTTAGTTTCTACAGTGACCGAGCAAACCGGGAGCGGCTAGGTGGCGCAGGGGGCAGAACGCCGGCTCTGGAGCCAGGAGGTCGTGGGATCAAATCTGACCTCGGACACTTAGCGCTTCCTAGCTGTGTGAACCCTGGGCGAGTCCCTTACCCCCAAGCCTAGCTAAAATAAAATAAAATTAAATTAAATTGAAGCCCAAGAAATGGAGGGCTTCCTAGGATAGGAAATTAGGAAACAAAATAAATTAGGAAACAAAATAAGGAAAAGGTGTGGGGATATTTACAATAAGAAATACACAATACAATAAGAAATACACAATACAATAAGAAATACACAATACAATAAGAAATCTTACAGTAAGAAAACACGTAGTGAGGAGCTTAGGAAAAGAACATTTCACAATATGATTAAGAATTAGTATTAAAAACATTCTATTCTAGTCTATTACCCTGACAGGTAATTACACCATTTCCCCACTAACCCACTTCCTGCGTTGCAGAGGTATGAGAAATGGATGTTATGAAAATGGAGTTATGAAAATTAAATTGGAAAAATGAAAATTAAAACCCACAAGGACATGAAGGAATAATCAGGAGGGGGAGGTTTTAGATTTGAATTCTGAACTTTGCCTCCATAAGAATATAAGCTCCATGGAGCCGGGATCTGGCGTTTGTAATCAGGGGTGATGGTCTGAGATTTGAAAAAGATTCTTACGATACGTTTAGCCTACCAGTCAATGGTGTAGTCCCACCTCAAGGCATATTCCTTTTGATAGCGTCTTCTTTCTGGTTAATTGTGAATTACACTAGAAAACTTGTTTTGTTTTTTTCTCTTGTTAATTGTAAAACCTTTTTCCTCGCTAACTCTTATGTTAATTCACATAATGAACAGCAAAACTGTGTAACCTGTGATAAATGTCTTGTCGTGATGGCTCCGTGTCACAAGTTTTTATATATTCTTTTTATAATCAATTTCTCTCCCAAACCTAATTCTATTTATTACTCCTGGTGTCTATTTTACCTCTTCACTACCTATATTTTTAAAGAATGAATTTAAGAATGATTTAAGAATTCTACAAAATCTAATGTCAGGAAGTTTTTTTCCTAACAGACATAAGGCTATTCAGTAAGTTTATGACAGTGTTTCCTGAAAATGTTAAAAAAAAAAAAAAAAAAAAAATTCACATTCATGCATGATTTAAGATTTTTAAAAAAGCTTTCCATACAACTACTCTGGGGGGGGGGGGGGGGGGGAAGGGGTAGTCTGACACTAGTCCTGGAATCAGGAAAACCCGAGTTCAAATTCAGCTTTAGCCACTTAACTAGTTTTGTGACACTTGGAAAGTCATTTGACCTGTTTGCCTCAATTTCCTGAGCTGTAACATGGGGATAATAAGGTTGTTGTAAGATCTAAATGAGATATTTTTAAAACACTGGATACACGTTGAGCTCCATATAAATGTTAGCTATTGTTGTTTGTCCTTTATTCTCCAAGATAACCATGGCATCAGGGAGATGATGCCAAAAAAATAAGCTGAATAAATAAATCTAGGAGGGGAAGACCCTCAATTTTTCTTGCCAAAACAAAAATGATTGTTATTTACATTCACTCTGAGTCAATCAGGACTCTTTGGGGCTTGGCTTAGGACCTATTGTTGGCCAATCAATGAAAATCACATTTGTTTTGGGTAAGAAAACTGGAAAACTAGGAGGGTTTAACTTATGAAGGACCTTGAATCCCAAATGGAGGATTTTTATTTGATCCCAGAGGTAGTGGAAAGGCACTTGAGTTTATTATGAGTGTGTGTGTGTATGGGGGGGGGGAGGGGTAATGTATGCTTTTAATTTTAGGAAAATCACTTTAAAATTAAGAGGTTCTAGATATAAATCTCACCCCTTGGAGACAAGTTGATAAGTTATTAAACTTTCACAGGCCTTGGTTTCCTCACCTGTAAAAGGAGAGGGTTGGATTCAATAGCCTCTGGGGTTTCTCCCAGCTCTCAATTTATGATGTAATGATCCTTGTTAATTTTCCTCATAAACTTCCTATTATCTGTAAATCTGATAAGCAGCAATCCCTTCAACATTCATCCAAGTAATTGTTAACATAAGGACAAGCCAAATAAGAAGTGTAGATGAAAAATTAAAAGCGCTACCTTGAAAAGTTTGTCCCACATTCTTTCTGAGCAAGCTTGTATGTCCACTTCCTTTCCTGTCTCTCTCTTTAACTCTGCCTCTGGCTGCCAGCCTCATCATTCAACTGAAACTGCTCTCTCCAAAGTTACCATGATCCCATAAATGACAAATCTAATGGCCGGCTTTCTCTCAATATTCATCACTCTATGTCTCTGCAACCTAGATCACTCTCTTTTCTTCAATTGTTTCTTCTGTTTAGGTTTTCAAGACTGCTAATTTTGGACTCCTCTCACCTGTCTTATGGAATAGTCTCCTTGGTCTCCTTTGTTGGATCTTCATCCAGATCCTGCCTACTAACTATTGGTGTTTTCCAAGCCTCTATTCCAGACCCTTTTCTCTTCTTCTATTATTCTTCTCCTAGTGTTCTCATCGTATTCAACGATAATTTTTAGATGATTCTCAAATTTATATATATCCGATTCTAACCTCCCATCTCACTTTTCCAACTATTGATTAGATATCTCAGAATGAATGTCCCATACTTTTAGTTCAAAATATGAGAACCTACTTATTTTTCCTTCCTCTTCTAACTTCTCTAACACTGTCCTCCATCACTCAGGCTTGCAATTTGTCATCACACTCTGACCACCATCACCACCCCCACACAAAAAATATGATAAACTTACTATGTGCCAAATGCTGAAGATACGAATTTTAAAAATCCTTGCTCACAATCAAATGAGGAAGACAACATGTAAAAGGAAGCTGAAAAGATGAGGGGAAGTGCCAGAGGGTAGTTGGGATAAGTCATGATGAAGATAATGGAGTTAAAACCTAGCAGAATAGTTGATGGCAAATGAAGAGATGGCTGCATATTTTGATCTCTCTGTAAAGAACTTGTCCTGAGGGAAGTTTTTCTGGGAGTTTTGTTTGTTTTTTGGTCTATCCTCCAACCCTCCAATCAGTCAAAAGAAACAGGCTAATATGGCATTTTAGCAAAGCTGAAACAATCTCCATGATTACAAATTTCCTGGCAAGTTTATCCTGAGTATGAAGTTGTAACCAAGCAAAATAGCTGTTAAAAAAATGTAATCTATTGCAAGGTCCTGTTGATTATTCTTTAGTAGTATCTTTTTATAGGTTGTCTTCTCTCTTCTGATACTGCATTGATGCTGTCCCTTATAACTTCATGCCTGGACTATTGCAGCAGCCTACTGATTAGTCTTCTGTCCACAAATCTCTTCTCACTCCAGTCTATCCTCTGGTTGGCTACCAGAGCAATCTTTCTAAAGCATAGGTTTGTGTCACCCCTCACCCCAACTACTTAAAATATATTCCAGTGGATTCCTATTGGCTTTAGGATCAACTATGAAATCCTGTTGGGCATTTAAAATCCTACATAACCTGGACCTTTCCTACTTTTCTTCCTTTACCTTATACCCCTCCATTTTTTCAAACTTCAGCTAAAATCCTCCCTTTAAGAAACCTTTCCTGATTTACCTTAATGCAAGTACCTTCCCTTTACACTGTACATATCAGATTTGTGCATTATTGTTTATTGCAGTGGTTCTCAAAGTATGGTCTGGAGAATCCTGAGGATCTCTGAAACCCTTTTAGAGGGTCTACAAATTCAAAAATAGTTTTTATTTCTAATATGGTAAATGTCTACAAATATAACCCAGATAAACAAAAACACTTTGGCGAGATCCTCAATACTTTTTAATAGGGTAAAGATACTAAAAAGAAAAGTTTGAGAACCACTGGCATATTGCCTCCCTTATCAAAATGTGAGCTCTTTCACACAGGGATTTTTTCATTTCTCTGAACCTTTACCATAATGCCTGGCATATTTTAAGTGCTTAATAAAATGCTTGTTGACTGGCCTGTTAATGACTAAGTTCACCCCCTACCTCTCTAGCACATTCGTTTTCTTCCCAGAACTCAGCAGTAGCTATCCCATTATGAGGCTTGCCAGGAGCACCTTGAGATATGAGGAAATCATATGGTGTAGTATTCTATAGATATTGAAAGATTAATTTACGAAGATGCTATTTACTAATATTGCCCATAATGATGCTTCAGCCAGAGTGGTCAGGATTTTTGTGAAGCCTCTGGAAAAGCAGAATCTGGGAGAAATACATGCCGCAAGGACTGCACATCACTCATGTCAGGAAAACAGGATAGTTAAGAGTTCAAATAGGAAAAAACACTTGTGTATCGTATTTGATGTGTTGTCAGAAATGTGATGTGGCTGCCTAAGACTAATGATCATGGATAGAATTTAGCTAATAATAATAGTTAGCATTTTTGTAGTGCTTTCTAAGTGTCAGACGCCGCACTATCCATCGTGCCGCTAGCTAGGTTTAAGACCAGAATGAAGATGATTCTTCAATGGAACTCAACCCTGGTGGTCAGACCACATCTATGGCATTGTGGTCAGTTCTTGGGGCCGTGCTTTACAAAAGCAATTGCCAAAAGAGCAAATTCAGAGGGAAATGGGCTTCTCTGCAGCTCTGGCTAAGATGCTGACAATTTTACATTACAAGGAGTCACATTCTGGCTTAATATAAGGAAAACCTTCCCAATAATCAGACTTGAATAAAAGGGGCTGCTTTGGGTGGTAATAAACCTCTTGTCACTACAAGTCAGGGACCCAGCAGATGAGGCTTCCTGCTCATGGATAGGCTGAATTAGAAGACTTGACCTTTGCAGCTTTAGGATCCTTTCAATCCCTCACAGTGAGGAGTGGTCTTTTTTATTTTTATCTTCCCTGGTGAAGTTAGCATGTGCTAGGTACACAGAGGGTCCTCAACACATGCACAATTTTTATCTCTGTTCGGACCTGTACTTTCAGAAATGCTAGCAGAACAGCACACCAACTGCCTCCACTACTGCCCATCAGAAACTAGGGTGTAACTCAGACAGAGTGCTCCCTGGGAGCGCTGGAGGTTGAACTGATTCACTAAAGGTATGGGTCAGAGACAGTTCCAAAATGCAGCTCTTCCAGCTCTACCCACTGTACTAAACTGCTTCTTTTTCTACACTAGATGCCAGATTTTAATGCTTTAACAAGCAGCCTGTAATGGGCAAAGGGCAAGAATGAGCACTTTCCAGGGTCTCTTGAGAAAATGTTGGCCTAAAGATTAGGTGGTTTGGTCGAGGAGACAGTGTATGGCAAAGCTGAGGTCAGCATCCAGGTCTGCTGAATCTCAGATCCAACCTCCTTACTCTGCTCCATCCCCTGCTTGGAACTGACCCTGGATTGCACTTTCCCCATCTCCAGGAGCCCTTTTTCCTCCCTCTACTGACCCTCCATCCGATCCCCCAGAAGAATGGCAGGCTTACGATCCGTGCAGGTACGTTGTTTATTCATCATCCCATGAACAATACACGGGACACCCCCTTGTGAATGAGAGAAAAGGGGGAGGAAAAGGACACCATTGGTTTGTCAGGGAGAAGGACAAGCCCCCTCATCCCTCAGGATAGACCCCGAACCCACAGAAGTGGATAAAATGATGGGGCCAAAGGCATCCCAAGTCTGCCACACAGAAGCCTGGAGAGGGAATGGGTTCTTGAGGGAGGGGGAGGTGTTGGTCCCAAATAGATGTGTGCATTGGGGGATAGGGGAAGGGAACAGGAACTTCAATGGCTGAAATTCTTTGGGAGGGGGGTGGAGGACAAAGGGAGTCTGATCCCTGCCAAGTCTTTCACCAAGGAGGAAGCATCAGGTATACCCTCTTCCCATCTCCTCTAGGGACACGCCCACCCACCTCCGCCTTACTTCATCACTCTCTTAGCCAATTCCAGCAGCATAACCCTATATCCCCCATCCCCATTCCCAAGTCCCTTTCAGAGTTGGGGAGCAGCAAATTGTGGCCCTGGGCTGGGACAGGATGTGAACTTCCTTTGCCCTTGAACTCCTGGGTAATATTTGGGGAATGCTTCCCAGGCTACAGGAAGAAGGGGCCCAGCAGGTAGACAATGGGGCCCAGGTCAGGGTGGGGCTGAACGATATTTGTGGAAGGTACTCTCCAGAAAGGCAGCCAGTTTTTCACAATCATCCTGGGGGAAATGGGATGAGGGACAGCCATGGGGAAAAAGATAGGGAAAGGAGACGTTTTCATCTCCTCCCCCTAAAGCCCATTCCTTCCCATGGTCCTTTCCCACCCCCAGCCCCTCCTATTCTGGGGCCTGTGCAGGCTCCTTCATACCCTTCCCCCCTCACCTCATGAATGAAGCCATAATGAACCAGCTCTGTAGCTAGATCCTTGGAACTGTCAGCTGGAGGGAGCAGAAAACAGAGTAAGGCTCCTTCCCACCCTGCCAAATTCCCCCTGGAGCCACTTCCCAGGGCATACCAGATAGAAAGAGGGGGAGGGAGAGAGAAAGTGCCAGCCCTGAGCCAGGGAGCTCAGAGGCTAAGCGGAGATTGGGCAGGAGCAGAGCCAAGGAGCCCACCGCCAAGCGGGGCTGGGAGGAAGGGAGAAGGACGAGGGTAAGAAGAGGAGGAGAACTGTGGGTGAGAGAGAGGCAGGGGCAAGCAAAGGGGCAGAGCCGGGCATGAGAAGGGCAGGGGCAAAGTGCCTACTTGGCAGGAGATCATAGCTCAGTTGTCGGTGTAACTTGTCTTCCAGGACCAGGAGCAGAGTGAGCTAAAGAAAGGGACAAAGAGTCAGGCCAGGGATTGCAGAGCAGGGGCTGGTCTTGTGAGGGCTGGGAAGCCCTGGGTGAGTCTATGGGGGAGGGGGATGCCCCCCTGGACCCCACTTACGTGCCACTGAGCTCTATCCTCATTCATCTCCATGTTGCACTGCATTTGCACAACCTGAGGGGGAGGGAAGTGGAAAAGTCACTGTCACCCCCACCCCTGGTGCTCCCCTTCCCCGCCCAGTGGATTTCCCTTCACTAGAGGTCCTCAGACAGGATGGGGGAGTCTTTATCAGTTAAAGGGAGTTGAAAGGACTTTGCAAACTCTAATTCCAACTCCGAGGACTCTGGGCAGCAGGATGGCGCTACCGAGCACCAGCCTGAAGTCCCGCTCCTCTTCCCAGCCCGACCATGGACAAGTCTCCCCCTTTGTCTCAGTTTCCTCACTGGTAAGCCACTCCAGTATCCTTGCCAAGAAAACCCCAAATGGGGTCACAAAGGGTCGAACTCGAGTAAAAAATGGCCAAACCAGGATTCTGGTAAGGGGAGCAGATGCTGATATGATCAAGGGGCTTTCCTAGGGGGAAGCTGGCCTGGATGCCTCAGGGGTCCCCTCCAGTCCGAGGCTCTGGGATCCTCCCACGCTCACCTTCCTGGTCTCCACATCAAAAGGCTCTGGGGTGGGGGTCTTGGCTTTTCGGGCATCCTCGGGAGGAGGGGCCAGGACTCGGGGAAGTCCCAGGGGCCGGGAGGCAGCAAAGTTCATGAGTGGGTAGATCCCATTCCTGGGGAGGCAGGGAAAGATCAAACTATGGCGGTGAATTCACTAACTTCTCTCCCCTCTTATGTCTTCTCCCACTCCACCCTGCTTATCCAAAGAACCTGCTAGTTCCCTCCTTACCTGACATCTTCCAGGAACTTGTCCAGCTCTAAGAATGAGACCTCAGAGTACCTAGTGGAAGGGAGAGACAGGTAGGAGAAGGACATATGCTCAAAGAAAGATAAAGTATCCTCAGAAGCAAGAACAGACCTCAACTTCCCCCTCTCCCTTCTGAGTAATCAGGACCTGGGGCTCAGGAAAAAAAAAAGAGAGAAAGAGATGGAAACAAATGGGAAAAATACTCACCGCCACTGAACTCTTGGCCGGCCAGTCCGATGAATCTCAGCCATTACCATATTGAGATCAATCACTTTAGTCTTTTCCTCTACCACATTTTCTGGCATCAGATCTGAAGAGGCTTTATACAGTTACTCACACAGGTCATCAGTACTCCCTGCCAACTCACGAGTGCCAACCAAATACCCTCCCTACCTTCAATCACTCTTTCACTTAAGTGGTAGGGACCAAAATCTACCCCTAGGCCCCACTCATTCTTACGAGTGTGGACTCCTCTTCCCCCCCCATATCCATCCGCTCCAAATATTCACATACACCCCCCTACCCACCTACAACGGAAGCCTTCCATCCCTGGATCATTCCCCAAAGCAGTTCTCCATGCTCAGGGTCACTCACATTGGTGCTGGATGAAACAATGAGCTGCCAAGAGCTTCAGTGAGTGAACTTCAAAGAGCACTCGGTGGAAGAGAAGGTTGTGAGCAGAAGGTCGGCAGGCTGGGTCCAAGACAAGGCACGACAGGATGAACTCCTGTGAGGACAGAGGAATGAAGGCTGAATAGTGAGACACTAGGAAAGCTTTAACGGATTGGGAAGGCAAAGAGGATGAAAAAGAAAAATCTGGATTCCTGAGACAGAAGTGAAATTTGTTTTCCCCAAAGACCCAATGTTGGCATTTATGAGCACTTGCTTTTCCTTTCTGAGTATGTGTTCATAAATAAAAGGTTGGAGGGACTGAGATCAGACCAAGTCCAGGCGCAGTCAGGCAGCTACAGAGAGACTGGGATATTCCTACACCCTCTCTCAGAAGGAGAATTTAGGGCCCTCAGAGAATAGACCAAGCTCTCTTCACTATTTCATGAATCTAACAGGTAACATAGTAAACAATTTGGAGCCAGTCAGGAAGACAGTTTAAATTTTGCCTCTGACACTTTCTGTGTGACCCTGGGCCAGTTACTTAATTTTAAATTTAGCCTCTTTCCTCATCTGCAAAATTGAAATAAAAATATCTAACTCATATGCCTATGGTGAGAGTCAAACAAAAATAATGTATGTAAAGTGCTTTGCAAACCTTAAAGCATTATTTTTTTTTAATAGCCTTTTATTTACAGGTTATATGCATGGGTAACTTTACAGCATTAACAATTGCCAAACCTCTTGTTCCAATTTTTCACCTCTTACCCCCCCCCCCTCCCCCAGATGGCAGGATGACCAGTAGATGTTAAGTACATTAAAATATAAATTAGATACACAATAAGTATACATGACCAAACCGTTATTTTGCTGTACAAAAAGAATCAGACTCTGAAATATTGTACAATTAGCTTGTGAAGGAAATAAAAAATGCAGGTGGGCATAAATATAGGGATTGGGAATTGAATGTAATAAACCTTAAGGCATTATATAGATGTTAGGTATTACTATTATTGTTAGAGATTTTGTAAGAACACTTGTTCTTCTGTAACTTTCCCCTCTATATATCACCGTAGCATATTGGAAAGAGCCTCCAATTTAGAGTCAGAGGCCCAGGTTTGAACAATCATATAAGCTAGGAAGAAGACAGGAGTGAAGGAGACATCATGGTTTGGGAGAAAGAATGGTAGAGCTGGAGACAGGAAGACCTTCTGGTGTTTCTCAACAATTCACTTTTGGCATTTATTATTAGTGTGGTCACAGACGAGTCTTTAATCCTGAGCTTTAGTCTTCTCATTTGTAAAATGAGACTAGCACCTCTAGTTACTACCTCACTCCCATTGTTGAAAAAATTATGTAAAAAGTTTTACAATCTCTCCAAGTGCTCTAGAAATCATCACTGTTTCTTGGAGCCTCAGTTTCCTCCCCTACAAAGTGATTTTACCCTTTATACTCCCTGCTTCAAAAGGATTAATATGTAGTAAAGGATTCCAGATGCCAACAGAGGTAACAGTGTTCAGATAGAAGGTGATCCAAGTACAATTAGGAAACCTGAGTGTAAATCCCAGAACTCACATTGTGGCCAAGTGCAAATTACTTCCCTCCCCAAAGCTGTTTTCCTTCTCTATAAAATAGCACTGATACCTGTCAAGTCTTTATGGGGCTGTTATGAGGACCGCCCTTGTTTTATAAAAGGGCTAGACAAATGGCAAAGGGAGGAAGCTCCAGCTTTAAGTCAATGCTCTTGGAGTTATTTCTTCTTGGCTCAAAGGTAAGCACTTCCTATTTCATTCATTAGATAATTCTAGGGATATTTGCACAAAAAGCATTCACTTCTAGATCAATAAAGACACAATGGGAAGAGGGCAAAAAGCTAGGAACAAAGCAGACACTCACCAACTGGGGAATAGCTCATGGCTGAGGAATGGTATAGAATATTACAGGACTTCAATACTACTACTAATAATAATAATAACCTGCATTTATAGAGTACTTGAAAGTTTGCAAAGTGCTTTATCTATGCTATCTCATTTGATTTTTGCAACAAGCCTGTGAAGTAGATTATTATTCCTATTTCAAAGATGAAGAGTTATAAAGTTATAACTTTATAACTAAGAGGAGTTAAGGGATTGCCCAAATTCACAAGGAAGGAATCTAATCCTTCCTGATTCCAAGTCTAGTATCAATCTATGTGATCTAGTCACTTGCAAGAAATGAATATAATGAATATAGAGAAGTAGAAGAAGACCTGTATTAATGGATGCAAGTAAGCAGCATCATGAAACAATATACATAACAACTAAATGGAAAGGACAAAATAATCAAAAATGGAATGCCAAAAAATTAGAATGACCTTCTTTGAAAAGGTGGGGGAACCAAAGATATTAAATGCAGTGGATGTCAGACTTTTCTATATGTTGGTTAGTGTTGTAGAACTTATTTTTCTTTCCACTTTTTTTTTAAACTTTATCCTAAGAAGTAGTTCTCTGGGAATGAGTGGGGAAGAAACTAGAAAGTGTAACTAAAAAAAAAAATCAAAATTTATATTTAAAAACAAAAAGAAGACATGGAAATGAGGAAAAGAGATGCCAAAACTGTAGAGAGACCTACACATTCTCACAGCCCCTACATGAGATCCCAACCAAAAAAAAGATGATGCCAAAGAGAAAAAAGGACTCAAACAGTCACAAAACCATGATGGGGAGGGGCAAACTCTCGGGCCTTGCTATTTCTGGGTCTTTATAAAGCAAGGATAAAACTTTATAAAACATCCTTAACCAAGTACCTCATTATTTCCTTTTGGACAAGACAGACAAATAGAGACAGAATATCATAAATAAGATTAGGTAGATTGGGTGACCAATCACTAATAGACCAATGTTTCCCTTCCTTAAAGGGAAACATCCCTCCTGCCCTCCCTCCTTCTCCTCTCTCTTTCTCTCTCTCTCACATACATACACAAAACACACACACACACAAACACACACCATATCCAATAAAGTGATAAATCTTATCAAATCTACCCCCCTTCTCTCTTCTCAGAAGGCTATACCATCTAAATCAGACTTTCATTGATTCTCATTTGGACTACTACAATAGCCTCCCAAATGGTCTCCCATTTTCAAATGTTTTCCCTTTCTAATCCATCCTCTACATAACTGGCATATTGAAATTCTAAAAAGTACTAGTTGAACCATATCATTCTCCTGCTCAGTAAATCCAGTGGCTCCCTATTACATCTAGACTCAAGGATTAAGCTCCTCCATTTGACATTTAAAACCCTTCACATCCTGGCTCCAACTTCTCTTTCTGGGCTTCCAACCAAACTGTCATCCTTGCTGTTCTACCCAAGTGGCATTCTTTTCTGTTTCTGGATCTTTGAATTGCCTGTGCCTCCTGCCTGATAGCAGCCTCTTCTGCTAGTAACCAACAATATAAACTAATTTGTATGGTTTATGCGGGATTTGCTTATTCATTCACACAAATGTTGTCTCTTCCACTAGAACATAAGCTTTTTAAGGGCAGAGACAATTTCATTATTTGATTTTCACATTGCTACACTGGAACACAGTACTTGGCACTTAAGAAATGCTTATTGATTGACTGAACATCAATTTGTAGGAATGCCTTAGGGATTCATCGTGTACCCTCTAAAGGTTAACAATTTGATCAATAACTTAGATTTGCAGATGATGGAAAACCAATAGGGCCAGACAACACACTTGGGATTCAAAAAGCTTTTAAAAGAAAAAAGGAATCAAATGTAAAAAGATGAAATTTGATGGACATAAATTTAAAGTTGCACAGTTAGGTTAAAAAAATCAATTTAACAAGTATAAGGCAGGGAGAAGGTATGGTCAGACAGTAGAGTTCATCTGAAAAAGATCTCTGGGTTTTAAGCTCCTTAAGACTTGGGAATGTATCCTGTATTCATTCTTGTAGTCTTAGTGTTCAGCTCCAGTCTTGTAACATAAAAGGTGCTTACTAAGTCACTGCTCCAGGAATGATAGCAGTGTAACAAGGTGGCAGTATAAAAAAGTTACTTGAGATAATGGGGTCATTGGTTCACATCTAGGAAAATAGAACTATAAATCTAAATCAAAGTAACCTAGAGGAAAAAGGCACTGGACTAAGGAGTAGGAAGCCTGGTTTCAAACACCTGGTATTGATATTTAATAGCTGTGGGACCACACCAAAAAATAAAGGGAATAACATTTGCATTTCAGTCCTGATAAGATTGTTGTGAGGGGAATACTATGTAAATCCAAACATGCTACAGAAACAGTTATTAAGTGCGTAAAAACAAGGGAAGGGAGCATTCATCCCAACTTAACTGCTACAAAATGAAAAGAAAATGGGCCACAACGGAAGCCATGATTTTGCTCATGGATTCTGGGCAGATTTCATCGGGGTGGTTCCCCAGAACAAGAGCTGAAGACTGACCCCCCTGATAAATCAAAGCCAACTTTAAGAAACAGAAAAGGTCTTTTAAAGAGACAAGCAACAATTAGGGTGAGAGCAAGGCTTGACATTCTAGGGAAGGGAGTGTTTCTAACATGCATATTGATGGCCTGAGGGTGGAGGAATGAATTTCCTTCAATACCAGTAGGAAAAAGTGTTCTTTAGCATCTAGTCAGGCAAGGATTGAGAGAGAATGGCCATCGTGGGAAATACCTGGGTGATGATATTTATTCTTAAATAAGGATAGGCAAAGGACATCTAGGTGATGCAGTGGATAGAACATAGGCCCCAGATTCAGGAAGATCAGAGTTCAAATTAGGTCTCAGAGATTTACTGTGTGACCCTAAGTCATTTAATCCCAATTGCCTTGGCACCCAGTTCCACCCTCCCACCCCAATAAGGCCAGGCAATAGACAGAGTTGCCCTTGACCACTGAATAATCACACAGAGATCCAGGACAGTAACATCAAAAGACACGTAAGTGTACATATGATTATTTCAGCAAATAATAAATCATCTGAATATATGACCTGGGGGCTGGGTTGCTGGGTCAGACAGAAGAGTATGTTACAATGGAATCTCGGGAGCTGGGATGTGTGACCTTAAGAAAGCAACATAAATCTCTGGGTTTCTTTCTCTGAAAAATAAGAGGATTGGACCAGATGCCCTTTAAGGCTCCTTCCAGACCTTAATCTCTGATTTCTGACTACTATGACCTCCTTGTAGACATTCTTCAATGTTGGCAATCAGGAAGAAACTCCACAGGGAAAGAGAAAAGCAAAGTCGAGTTTGACACCAAATAAAATATATGGCTGGTGGAATGGGGAAAATGTCAAGGAGGAACTGAGAGGGGGCGTAGACTTACCCGCATATTAGGGTCACTCAGGGAATGACGGGCACGGGCAATGGCCTCTTCAGTCACTCGGGTGTCCCCATTGGACTGGATTTCTAGCACAGCCATCTGAAAAGGGAAGGACACCAAAGACAGAGGCTAAGTTGCTCTCCCTCAGTATAAGAAAGAAATGGGGGAAGCAGGGGCAAGAAGCAGGACAGGAAGTGGGATAGGAGGGTAGGTGAGGCAGTTTAAGAAGAGGTAGGAATGACCAAGGACTCTGCTTAGGGTGAGGAAGGAGGGTGGAGGATCCTAAGGAGGGACTGGAAAAGGCATGCTGGGTAGGAAAGTTAGGAGTGAGCAAGAAGGCCATGCTGGGAAGACCAGGGGGAGGGGGGCCAATACCTCCAGTGCACACATCCCGAAGGAAAAGATGTCCACAGCTGTCCCGTCAGCAACCTCTGAAATCGAGGAAGCAAGGGTGGGGGAGGTGGGGTGTATACCACAGGGTCAAAATTCAGGGAGGTCTCACAGAGTCAGGGATCAAGGGAGATGGTGCAGGTACTTAAAGGGTTAGGGGGATGAGAATAAGGGAGTGGATGTGGAGAACTGTAAGGAAAGAGGAAATCTGGAAGACAGCCCTAGGGGTCCCAGTGGTCACTCACGGCCGTACTCCGGGGGGAAAAAATGTAAGTTTCGCTGCTCCTCTCGCTCAATGCGTATGGGGCTGCGGAGATCATCTGGAATTGCTGGAGAGAGCAAATTGAGAGACTGAAGGTGGACCCAAAGGACTTTCCCCAACAAGTACTTGATCTACCCCCATCTACTCCCACCCACCCTTGTCTTAAACTCACCATTGGAGAATACCCTATGCCAAACTGAGGGAGAAAGAGAGAAAAACATGAATGGGTGGTGGGGAGGAGCAAGGCCAGCCAAAAGGGGCCTTTCCCTCTTCTCTTGCTCTCCCTCCACTTTTCTGGTCCCCCAGTCCAGCCTCACCAGAACCAATCTTGATTAAGCCATTGTGCTGGATGAAGATGGTGTCGCTGGTCAAGTTGCCATGAATGATGGGAGGGTTGCACGAGTGAAGAAAGCTGAGGGGACATAGATCCAGGCTCAGAGTCAGAAAAAGCCAGAGACTAGGGGATATGGTATTAAAAAGAATTGTATGTTTCAAGAGTAGGGTTTCAAATCTATGATTTCACTGGCGTATAGAACTCCTAGTGCAGAAACTTTATCAGTGCAGATTGGTAACTCATCTGTAACATTTTATTTCAGAGTTTTCTGGAGCACTAGAACTTCAAGTGACTAGCCCATAGTCACATGGCTTGTATTTGTCAGAGAAGAAATTAGATACTGGAAAAAATAAAAGAGTGAAGGGAGGAGATAGGGGACTAACAGCCAAAGGGGTGAATGGACTAGAGGGGTGAGCTGGGGATATGAAATGAGGTGAGGAAAACACAAAGTAGGAGGGGAGCCGAGTCACCTCACCTGAGAGCAGACAAAATCTGTGTACACCAACGTTTCCAGGCCTAGGGGCAGAAGGAAGAAGAGGGCTTCAGAGAAAATAAGCTCACTCCCCACCAGGTACCAAGCACCAGAGGATCTTAATTGACAAGTTAAAATCCTCTGAGCCCAGTTACTGCTAAATAGTATGTTCCTCAACACCAATAGCCCCCTCCCCCCATATCCTCCATACCCGGGCATTCATAGCCTTGTGATTTTTTTTGGTCTTCTTCAAAAACTGCTTGAGGCTGCCTGAAGAGACGTACTCAGTGATGAAGATCACCTAGATGGATAAGAAGGAGTTCAGCTCTACATAGTCTCCTCCCCAGGGGTCCCCTCACCGACCCTTGAAAGTGAGGAATGACCCACAGGAGGAGGTTAATGAAGACTGACCTACTCAGTGAGCAGGGACAGCAGGAGGAGTTTAGGTGGCAGGCTAGCCTTGCCCCTCCCCACCTAGTGGCTCAAAGACACGGGGAGAGGGAAGGGACAGGGTCCAGCCCAGAGTAGGTCAGAGGTAGGCTCTGCACTAGACAGGATGCTGGATTTACCCGGGCCTTGGATTCTGGTGTGTCCAGCCAGTACTTGTGCAGTTTGACAATGTTGGGATGGTCCACAAGCACCAGCTGTTCAAACATGGTCTGGATCTTCTCCTAAGGGATCAGAGGATGGAGGAAGAGTTGAAGCATAGACAGGAGGCAAAAGATAGAATCAGTGGATGCTGGGGGTGGGGTGGGGTGGGGTGAGAGGTCACCTCATGGGCCTTAAAGGCCTTTCTGTCCGTGAAGTGCAGCTCATTCCATACAACCTCCACACCCTCCTCAGTATCCATGGCTAGGAAAGTGCTCTGGATCCCTGGCATGTTGCCCTGGTTGACCTGGGGAGGGAACGGGATTATTCATGGTAACAGAAACCAGGACTGTACAAGGCAGGGGCCTGGCAGGTTAGGGGCTCAAGCTTAGCTCGGTGAGGTGTGGTTATGAAGGGGGCCAGGCAAGTCATGGATCAGGGCCAAGGGGAGGGGAATTGGACAAGCTGGGCAAAGACACAGGCCCATGCCAGCCCCACCCCCCCTTCCCTTCCCTGGCCCCCTTGGGTCACACAAAGGCTCCTCTCATCTCTAGCCTGGACTCAGAAGGAAAGGGGAGGGCAGAGGAGGGAACAGAGCTGTCGCCTGATCCAAAAGGGAAGGCTAAAATAACTGAGGGACAGGGGTCTATTTAGTCCCCTAAGATACTACCTAGCATCTTAAATATCTAAGAACTTGCCTTTCCACCCAGAATTGCTTCTATAGAGGTGGCTTCTGATGAAGTCCCATCTTCCCTTCAACCCACCCCCCAAAACTACAAGCTTCCCTTAGAGTCCAGGGACTTGGAAAACTGCAGAAGAGGAGGATTAATCAAATTAGGAATGCCCCACTCCCCCAGCCTGTGGCAGACACCCCCTCCCCCAACATAGTAGTGTGGCCCTTTGCATTAGTACACGCTACACAGGATGGGGGGGGGGGGGGGGAATGAAGCCTTCTACCTACTCCCTCTTTCCTCCCTTCACTAAGAGATGCCTGACCCCTTTCTCCCTTTGCTCTAAAGGGACTGAGGCAAAAAGTAGGGGCCTTTCTGAGATTCGTTATCCCACCCCACTACAGTACTGCACAATTCCTCCTTGTACTTGCTGAGAAAAGGTATCTGTCCCCGCTCTCCCCCAACTCTAATAGGAGAATGTGTCCGTCCGCTTCTGTCTGTCCCCTGTCTCCTCTTGGTCTAAAAGGAGTGAGGCAAAAAGTAGGGGCCCTACAGGGCTCCGTAAAGGGAGGTGGGGCAACGTCGGAGCTCATATGGGACTAAGGAATCAGGTCCTGGGCATTGAGCCAAAGCAGACAGAAGAGCCCCATCCACTGGAGCCCCTCAGAGCCCCATCCACTGGAGCCCCTCAGAGCCCCACCCTGCCTCCCCACAGAGGCAGACTTCTGCAGCCGGTCCCCTCCCAACAGATAACACTTCGAGCCCCCCCCGCCCCAAAAGCACAGCAAATAGCAGCTACTTTTTCTCCTATCCCTCGACCCCGCCCTCAGTGCCCCAACTCTCCCTGGTACCTACTGACCCCTATACATAAATCCGAAGACCCGGGAAAGCCCTGGAGCCTCCCACTCAGCCCCTTTAGTCTGACAATTTCCTTTTCGCCAGGGGACCTACGCTCCCCGCCCACGAACCCCTCGGGTCCCAGTATCTCCCCCTAACCCCGGCTCCCCTTCCTCAGCCTCAGGCTCACGTGGCCCCTGGGTCCTAGTGCTCCCTTCCCAGGGCTCCTCGTCCACAGCCCAGGCCCCACGAACCCCCAGGGTCCTGGGGACTTCACGAGGCCGCCCCTTCAGACAGCCCCCTCTCCAGGATCCGTTCCTAACGCTCGCGCCCAATCTGGGCCGAGTCCTTCTCTGTCCCAGGCCGTTCGGCCGCTCCCAGCCCCGGGGGCCCGGGCCCCACCTGCTCCCGGCGCTTCTGCCAGCGGCCGCACGGACTCTCTTCCAGGATCTCACTCTCGTCCTCGCTCTCGTCCTCCCGCTCCCGGCCCCGCCGCGCCGGCTCCGGGGCCGCCATGGCTGCGGCCGCCCGAGGAGCGGTGCGGGGCCGGGGGCCGGGACCCGGGCTAGCGCCGGCGCGGGCCAGGCCGGAGGTTCGGCGGACTCTGCTAGCTGACGGTCACGGCCACGGCCACGGCCACGGCCACGGACAGAGCCCCGCCCCTCCGGCTCCCGGAGCCCCTCTGGGCTCCGCTTGCAACGCTTTTCGGGTCGCAGCTGCAGCGGGGCCGAGGCGGGAGCCTGGGAGAGGCTGCGGAGCTCCGCCCTCCGGGTCCCGCCCCGCGGGGTCCGCCTCGGGCTGGCTGGAGCACCTCGTCCCGCCCCCGGAGCGGCCCGAGACCCCCTCCCATTGGCCATCCCCCAGCCCGCTGCCCCACCCTTGTGTCACACACACACACACACACACACACACACACACGCACACTTACACTCACACTCACACACACACTCATACACACTCACACACTTACACACACACTCACATACTCACACACTCACACACTTACACACACACACACACACACTCACACACTCCCCCTCCCCTCCGAGCCTTTCCACAAGCTTTCCCCATGTCTGCAACTTACTTCCCACCTTATCTCGACTTTTACTATTCTCTAAAGTTCAGCTCACGCGCCACCTCTTTTCCCTAATCTCCCCAAATGTATTGACATCCCCCCACCCTTATATTTATGTCAGATATATTTCGAGTTTACACGTCACCCCAGAAAAATAGAAACTACCTGAAAGCAGGGACGGTTTTAGTTATATCTTTTTTTCCAGTGTGGGTACCAAGGGCTTGGCATATAGTCAGTGATTAATACTTATTAATGGATTGATGAAAAAACTGAGGCACAAAGGGGCAAAGTGATTTGCCCGCGGACTTACAGCAATGTGTCAGGCAGAATTAGACTATGAATCCACATCTTCTGACTCCAAATTCAGTGCTCTTTCCAATATAGCAGATTATTATTTAGCAGCTGGGCACCTCTGAAACCAAGACAACATTCATGAATAATAATAGTAGTTAACATAACCCTTTAAGGTTGGTTTGCAAAGCATTTTACAAATATTTTATCCTCACAACAATCTTGAGATATAGGTACTATAAGTTTCAGAGGTAGATATTATTGTTGCTGTTCAGTCTTGTGTGGCTCTATTTGATCCCATCTGGGATTTCCTTGGCAAAGATACAGGAGTGATTTGCCAACTTTATTTTACAGATGAAGAAACAGGGGCAAATAGGGATAAATGATTTATCCAGGGCCACACAGCTAGTAAGTGTCTGAGACTGGATTTGAACTCAGGAAGATAAATGTTCCTAATCCAAGTCTGGTATTCCAGTCATTGTACCACCTGGCTGTCCCATTTGTTATTATTATCCCTATTTTACAGAAGGGAAACTGAGGCAGACATAGATTGAGTTACATGCTAAGGCTTGCACAGCTAGTAAATTTCTGAGACTGATTTCAGGGCCAGAGCTCTATCTCCTGTATCACTCAGTTGCTTCCTATTATCTATCTAAGTTTTCATCTGGGGATCATTGTAACCCACATCCTATCCTCAAAATTTCACCCTCATTTAGTTTCTTTCCTATTCTTGACTGTATATTTTTGATACATTGTGTATCCACAAAGGACAATAGGAAGTGTGGCTGTCACCTTGTGGGGTTGTCTCTCCTGGCTCCTCTATCTTCCTGGTAATAGGAAGAAGGCAGAACTAGGCTCTGTTACATTTTTCCTCAAAAGAATTTTAAGCTTAATTAGGAGGGGGTAATCCTCATATGGAGAGCGATTGGTTAGATATCTTCAAAATTTATTAAAAAGGATTGATACTGTAATTGCAGATAGTTCAGGAAATTTTCCTAAATGCAGAAGTAGCAGCAGATGAGAAATGATATGGAAGCATCTGTCTCCCCCGCTTGGTCTGGGGTTTGAAATATAAAAATTTTATTAACAGAATATGTTTGATAAATTTATCCCAAATCAGGTCATCACCAAATATAGCTCATGCTTCATTTCCCATTAATATCTTTCCATCTTTCCCCACTTTGAACCAAAAGAAAAAGATATTCTCATTATAGTCCAGAATACTTTATGACAAGAAATCCTAATTTAAAAATAGATAATATTCAAACTTTTAACTGCCACCTGCCACTAAGGTAAAGGGTCAGCCATTTCCATTCCTAGAACCAGCAATCACCCCTGTAATAGATATGCTCACAACTTCATTTTCCCTAAACTCTCCCAGAAGCTTTTGTTGAAATAGATGGCTTTACTGTAGCCCAAGTGGTTCCTAAAATAGTTCATCAGAGGATCTGAGGAATTAAGGTGAGCAGCTGCCTTCTCCCCAGAGATAGCTGCTTTCTAGTTCCCATTCTGTGATCTTTGCTCAGTACTAGGGTCATATCATCTCTGCCTTGCTTCCTTAGGCTGGCATTAGGTGGTCTGTACTGTCTGGTGAGGTTTTCAGAGAAGAATTATAAGTCCCAGACAAGTGAGGGAGAGAGAAAAAGGGAGTGCCTTAGCCCACCACAGGATGAACCCATCCTTTTTATGTAGCTGCTTTCACATGTGTCGCCACCTGACATCCTAATAAACCTTTTTGTCTCTGGTCTAAGGTCCCAAAAGCAGCCCAGGTTTTTAACAGTTATGATTAGCATGATATTTAATGTCTGTGTTGTTGGAATTTCCATTTCTGACTTTAGCAGATCCCATCTCCTTAATGCAACAATCTGAGTAGAGACCAAGAAAATGACCACCTGACTAGTTAATGACTGCAGAAGTTATTGGATAAGAGATGAAAGGAACCATAAGTGAAGACCTGATCAGTTTGATAAGTTTCCCCAACCAACTTGATGAGATCATATGTTGTGGAATTATGTTGTAAGGGTGCCTACTTGGTATGTGACCTTGGATGAACTCCCAGGGCCTCCTTCTCCATCTGTAAAATGAAGGAGTAGGATTAGATAACATATGAAGACTCTTCCAGCTATAGATCTATGATCATTTTGTGCTGAGAGGGACACAGGCAAATTCTTTGATTATTCTGCAGTGACTGAGGTTTCTTCTTGTCGAACCTCAGAAAAGGAAACTTTTGTCAGAACTACCTTCTCTCTGGTTTATAAGACCAAACTGGTGTAAGATATTGATCTATATACCTAGTTCCAATTTTACCAACTATTTTATTGCCATGTGAACTCTTATCCCAAAAGCTTAAATCTTTGCATTTATCAAACACAAGGTTACTATAATCATTTACTACTGTGCATTATATATCTATTTTATTCCACTAATCCACCTTTGTATTTCTTAGCTAGTACCAGATAGTTTTTATAACTAGCACCTTATAATACAGTTTAAATTCTGGTACTTCTAAACCTTCTTCCTTTTTTTTTTTTTTTTTAATAACTTTTTTATTGACAGAACCCATGCCAGGGTAATTTTTTACAATATTATCCCTTGCACTCACTTCTGTTCCTATTTTTCCTCTCCCTCCCTCCACCCCCTCCCCCAGATGGCAAGCAGTCCGATACATGTTAAATAGGTTACAGTATATCTTAGATATAATATATTTGTGCAGAATCGAACAGTTCTCTTGTTGCTCAGGGAGAATTGGATTCAGAAGGTATAAATAACCCGGGAAGAAAAACAAAAATGCAAGCAGTTTACATTCATTTCCTAGTGTTCTTTTTTTGGGTGTAGCTGCTTCTGTCCATCCTTGATCAATTGAAAATGACTTAGATCTTCTCTTTGTTGAAGAAATCCACTTCCATCAGAATACATCCTCATACAGTTTTCGTTATTGAGGTATATAATGATCTCCTAGTTCTGCTCATTTCACTCAGCATCAGTTCATGTAACTCTCACCAATCCTCTCTGTA
Organism: Sarcophilus harrisii; assembly: GCF_902635505.1. Taxonomy (NCBI): domain Eukaryota; kingdom Metazoa; phylum Chordata; class Mammalia; order Dasyuromorphia; family Dasyuridae; genus Sarcophilus; species Sarcophilus harrisii. Next base: position 643,970,152 of record NC_045426.1, on the reverse strand, counting down.
TTCATCCTGCTGGTCATTTCTTACAGAACAATAATATTCCATAACATTCATATGCCACAATTTACTCAACCATTCTCCAATTGATGGGCATCCATTCATTTTCCAGCTTCTGGCCACTACAAACAGGACTGCCACAAACATTTTGGCACATACAGTAGACCTCCTTCCTTTACATTTTAATTCATTAATATTTTTATGTTCTTGATGTTTTGTCCTTCCAAATGAATTTTGTTATCACTTTTTTCAAGAGCAATAATTTTTTGGAGAGTAACTTCATTGAGATGGTATTGAATAAGTATATTAGGTTAGGTAGAATTGTCATTTTTATTATATTGGCATAGCCTACCTATGAACAATTAATATTTCTCCAATTATTTTCTGACTTTATTTGAATAAAAAGTGTTTTATAGTTATGTCCATATAATTCCAGGATTTATTTTAGCAGGTATACTCCCAGGTACTTTATATTGTTTATGTTACTTTAAATGAAACATGTTTTACTATCTCTTGCAGTGCTTTGTTGGCAATATATAGAAATGCTGATGATTTATGTGGGTTTATTTTATATCCTGGTTCTTTGATTAAAAAAAATTATTCATTGCTTCAATTAACTTTTTAATTGAATTTCTAGGATTTTCCAAGTATACCATCATATCATCTGCAAAAAGAGATAATTTTATTATTGCCCATTCTGATTTTTTCAATTTCTTTTTCTTCTATTATTGTTGATGCTAGCATTTTTAGTACAATATTGAATGATATTGGCGATAATGAGCATTCTTCTTTTGCTCTTGATCTCATCAGAAAGATTTATGGCTTAGCCCTGTAACAGGTAATTTTTACTAATGGCTTGAAGTAGATTTTTTTTTATCATTTTAAGGAAAAATGCATTTCTGCCTATGCTTTATCATTCAATATCAATTTACCAATTAATACCAATTAGTTTTTACAAAAGTTTGTACAAAGACCTGAAGTACCAAAAAAATCTGCCCAAACCAGGGTACATTCTCTCCTCTATGTACCCACTTAGATCTTGCATGAATGAGCTCAAACTTAAAGGCCTGCCACAGATTCACTTCTGGATGGAGCATACCTGGTTGAAGAATAGCTCTCCTGTATAAAGGAAAGCAGAAATGTGCTTTCTCAGCTGCCAGATCAATTCACAGCTAGGCTAGGTCAACCAAGTCACTACTTAGAATGCTCCTCACCAGACTTGTTGCGATGACTTATATGAATGCCAGTGGCTGAAGGTCTGGAGTTCCTTCTGATCTTTTGAAATTCATGAGATCAAAATGTAGTCAATTTCACCTCTAGTACTCATTCACTTAAAATCAGGAAAGAATAGGAATAAACGAGATAGAAGAAATGTGGGTCCTTGCATTCATGGCCACATGTGGAAAGTAAGCAGCTTTTGCTACTTCTTCCCTAATCTGGAGCTTTCTAGCAGTTCTTGTATTGCTTGCAGCCAGGGAATATAGAGATATCTCATCCATTCAAGCCCCTGGTATGTTTTTATATGTACATTCTGTTCTTGCACAGCAGCCAATTAAAAAGCTTTTGTTTGTTTGGTCAATACAATATGCTGACAGGAAATGGATAATGCATACATTTGAACTAGGAAAAGGATTCTCTGTCATGCATTTCCAGAAGCACACTCCCTAAGTCTCCATATGGGGATATCAGGCAAAGTTTGTTATTGCACATGCTCCAAGGACAGGATCCTCATTGGCCAGTCTCCAATTACATTTGGATAGCCTACAAATTTGGGCATTCAAGATTGAAAAGAATGTCAGTCCACGGAGGAAAATAAATGGAGTTTCTGGAAGAGGAAGGGAGGGGAGGGAGAGATGAACATATACACACACACACACATACAGAGAGAGAGAAAATGAGAGAGACAGAGACAGAGAGATTATTATATGGGTAAATTCACATGTATTCTAGCATATAATCTCTACATTGCCTTGGAACCCAAGAGAAAATTAGCAAGGAAATGAGGTTCTAGATATGAATTTTACACCCAAAAGTAAACTTGGTTGGAGTGAGGGGAATGTTTTGTAGCAGCCATTTTAAATTTGAGACAATTCTCCCTAGGGATCAAGGTCATTGAAAAGATCCTGGTTTTGAATATTTTTGTACTTTAATCCATCATCTCTTTGTTAAAAAACAACAACAGCAACAACAACCATATTTTCAAGATACCAATAATTATTAAAAACTAATTTATGCTACACGGTTAAATGATTAACTAGTGATAGATATTGGGGAGGAGCAAATGTTGGATGGAAGCTCATAATCGATAGTAAAAAACAAACATTCCCTCAGGGTTACTCCTAGACCTTGATGGCTGAAGTAGCTAGCTAGCCCATCTCTGGGGGAATCCAACCCCAAGTGCTAGAGAGGTGTTAGGAGAGTGTGTCCAGTGCATCTACTTTAATAGTACAAGAGTATCTTTGTAGTATTAAACTAAATAGTTATCAAAGTCCCTTTAATCTTTTAACCTTTTAGTGAAAATCTTTAATCTTTTAGGGAGAGGAAATTACATTTGGATTGGATTTTGGAGTTGGATTTGGGTTTGAATCTTACTTCATCTACCTCTGGAATTTTGAGCAATTCACAACCTCTTTCTGCTTTAGTTTTTAAATTTTTTTAAAGAGGTTGGATGGTATGACTTGTACGTTTATTTCCTATCCTAGAATCTTGGAGCTTGTGACAGTTATTTTCAACCCAATGTTTTCACAGTAGCTAAGTCCAGAGTCCTCTATACAGCGGGTCCTTAATGCTGCTGAATTGAACTGAATGAAATTGATTTTTTTTTTCTCAGTAGCATCTTATTTTTTCCAAATACACATAAAATACTTTCTAACATTTGTTTTTGCAAGTTTTTGTGTTCCAAATTTTTTCCCCTGCTTTCCTTACCTCCCCACTCTCCAAGATAGCAAACAATTTGGTATAGGCTAAACATGTACAATCCTTTTAAACATATTTTCATATTTGTTGTGGTATACAAGAAATTTCAGACCAAAAGAAAAAAAACAAACAAAAAGAAAGAAAAAAAAAAAGAAACAAAGATGAAAATACTATGCTTGGATCCACTTTCAGTCTCCATAGTTCTTTCTCTGGATGCAGATGGCATTTTTCATCCCAAATGCTTTGAATCATTTCATTGTTAAGAAGAACCAAGTCCATCACAGTTGATAATCACATAATCTTGGTGTTACTGTGCACAGCGTTCTCTTGATTCTTCTTACTTCACTCAACATCAGTTCATATAAGCCTTTCCAGGCTTTTCTGAAATCAGTTTATCATTTCTTATAGAACAATAATATTCCATTATATTCAATATAGTATCATAACTCATTTAGCCATTCCTCAACTGATGGCTATCCACCCAATTTCTAATTACTTGCCACTACAAAAAGGGCTGCTACAAACATTTTTGCATATATGGATCCTTTCCCCTCTTTTATGATTTAAAGAGTATACACAGTTTTATAGCCCTTTGGGCATAGTTCCAAATTGCTGTACAGAATGGTTTGATCCTTTCACAACTCCAACAACAATGCATTAGTGTCCCAGTTTTCCCTCCAGTATTTATTACTACTTTTTCCTGTCATTTTAGCCAATCTGAGAGGTGTGAAGTAGCTCCTCAGAATTATCTTAATTTGTGACTCTAATCAATAGTGATTTATAGCATTTTTATATGAATATAAGTGGTTTTAAATTTATTCATCTGAAATTTCTCTGTTGATTTATTAAGTGGAGAATTACTTGTATTCTTATAAATTTGACTCAATTCTCTATATATTTTAGAAATGAGACTTTTATCAGAAACACTGGCTGTAAAAATTGTTTCACAGTTAAAACTGAATTCTTAAAAGAGCTCCACCCAGCAAAATCCAGTTGTATGTATTCTTTCTTTGTATATCCCACAGTATCCCAGATTTCAGCCATGGTTATGTGAGGAAAAGTGCTCAATCTCCTGGGGAAAAGGAAGGTTCAGAGAGAGAAGGTTTTTTAGGACATGAAAATACATCTGGCTTCAAGCCTCCAAACCCCAAACACACCCTCTCAGCCATTCAGGCAGATGCAGAAGAGCTAAGGAATTCCCTTTTCCTCTCAAACAGGGATGGAAGCCGAGAAGGGAGAAACCAGATTGAGTTTTCCTCATAATTGAACAAGGGAAACTTAAAAAAAAAAAAAAAAAAGAAAGAAAGAAAGACTTTGTCAAGGTCTTTTTTTCTTTTCTTTCTTTTTTTTTTTTTTTTTTATAAGTGACTTCTCTCTGTTGATTATCTCCCATTTATCCTGTCTGTGTCTTGTTTATACAGAATTGTTTACAGATTATCTCTCATCTGACTGGGAGCACTCAGCAGAGCAGGGACTGTCTTTGTCTTTCTTTGTATCCTCAGTGCTGAGTACAGTGACTGGCACATACTAGGTGCTTAATACATGCTTTTTGACTATGTGACCTTGGACAAGTTGTTTAATCTCCATGAATATGAGGATCCTATGTAAAATAAGCTTAATGCTTAAATTACCTACTTTGAAATTGTTGAATCCTTCACCCATTATTTATGTGTTATCCATCCTTTGGCTGTCTGATGATACCTATAGACTTGTTTTCAGGATAGAAATAATAGATTTTATATAGCACTTTTCAGGTTTATAAATGAATTTTATACATCTCATTTTTGATCCTCCCAACAACGCAGTGAGATAGGTACTATTATTATCCCCATTTTGTGGATGAGTTGAGGAGAGATTAAATGACACAAATCACACAGTTAATAATTAACTGAGATAGGATTTGAAGTCCAGGTTTTTTGGACTTCAGAAGTTCGGCACTCTATTTACTTTGCCTCCTTAAATGCACAAAATAAAATAAAACTTACAGAATTACAAAAGAAAATCAATTATATTAAAATAGTTATCAATTTTTTTTTAAAGACCATGGATTCCAGGTTAAGAACCACTACTTTAAAACAATATAAAAATGGGAATAATGACTATATTATCCTTATTATTGCCACCATTAACTTCCCTTTTCTTGGAAGCAATAACTCTTAGGGCAGCCTGTGGGTGGGGAAAACACTCAGAGAATCCCCAAACAGTGGGGAAATGAGAAAAGGAACAGGAGAAAGACAGAGAAAGAGTCAGGACTCCCCTTACCCACCTCTCTCCATCCCCCCCAACCCTCAATGGTTGTGAGCAAGAACAGTTACAAGTCTGAGGTGGAAGGCTCAGCTTGTGTTCCTTCCTTCCTATCTACCTTCCCAGGAGTCAAGCTTTTCTCGATACAAGTGATGGGGAGGTTAAGGGGAAGGGGGAGCACAAGGCCTCGATAGCCTCCCCTGAGGCACATTAGGGCCTTAACACTCAAAGCTACCACTGTGGCTAAGGCAAAGCAGGGACTGGGGCCTCCAAGATCAGTGGGAGTCAGGACGTAGCCTAAGACAGGCACCAGAGGGCAGTCTGGCTTCACTCAGTCTTTGTCTCCTCCCAGGTGGCCCCCCACTTTCCTCCTCCCCACCTCCCGACAATGGACTCCAATAACCTCCTCGGTTCTCCGGTATCTAGTCCCCAGAGCTCCTCCCCTACACGGTTTCCATCACACCCACTCCTCCTCACACTAGACAGAGAATACAGTGAAGTGTATAGTTACCCCACACCCGACATTCGCAGGTAACCTCCCCACCTGTGTGGGTGACTCCACCACAAAGAAGCTCCCTCCCTTACTTCTACCACAGGCCCTGTACATACACCTTTCCCCAGCATGCACTTCTCCTTCTCACCCTTTCCCAAAGTATACCATCCCCCTCATGTTCACTTTTTCCCATGCTCATAAGCCCTCAAGCACAAGCCTCCAAATTTCCATGAATGTATACACAAATCCAGCCTTCCATAAACTCTCCCTCCTACAACCACAGGAGTCATCCCTCCCTAGCTTTTACCCCCCTTCCCAGTACTCCACCCTTCTTTCTTCTCTCTTTGCCTCAGGGTCCAGACCCTTCTCCCTTTTCCTCTCCTCTTCACCACATCTCCGCTCCTTTTTCCCTTTCTCAATTCCCTGTGTAGCTTATACCTGCTCTTTTGTAGTGCCCTTCGGTCCACACACCCCCTCCCACCATCCCCCTCCCTGCTACCCCCACCTTGTGACAGGGGGTGGGAGGTGGAAGGTAGAGAAGCTGGAGGTTGTGAAGAAAAACTAAAAGTTCAGGTCTCTCAACTGCAAGAAGCCTTTCCCAGTGGCCCTCAATGTAGTGCTTTCCTTCCTTTTATACATTTTGCATATATATTGTTGTTTGTATGTTGTTTCCCCTTTTATATTGGGAACTCCTTGAGGGCAGGGACTGTTTAGGGTTAGGGTATATCTCAAACTTACCATAGAGCCAATCAAGTACATTATTGTTTTTGGACTTGACTTGATTCAAGAGAGATGGAAAGATAGATAGATACTGGTGATATACTTATGGGCAATTGTGATGTAATGAGGGCTGTTCCTCACATGTAGTGTGAAGGCTGTCATGGTGTGGCTCTGAGGGAGGAAGAATAAGCATTTCAAGCTTCTTTTTCCACCATCCTTTTTCTCAGGAAGGCTTTAATTCCTTCCAGAGGAAGCAAAGGTTGACACCAGACAAATTGTCTATTCTGCTCTCAGAGAAAGGAGGTACTGAGCTAAAATTATATCTATCTGATACCTTACCAGGGGTCCTCAAACTACAGCCCGCGGGCCAGATGTGGCAGCTGAGGACATTTATCCCCCTCACCCAGGGCTATGAAGTTTCTTTATTTAAAGGTCCACAAAACAAAGTTTTTGTTTTTACTATAGTCCGGCCCTCCAACAGTCTGAGGGACAGTGAACTAGCCCCCTATTTAAAAAGTTTGAGGACCTTTATTAGTCTAGGAGATATGATTTTTCATGTTCAAGCTAACGTCAGATCACTTTCCCATTAATGGAGGAAGCAGCCTCTGAGGCTTTAAAATATCCAACATATCAATGACTCCCTTCTCAACAAATATCTACTACTAGATATTGCTATGAATACACATAGCAGAGAACAAATTAAAATTATAGAATATACATTAAACAATACAGAGCAAAGGAGAATGAGGTAATTCAGCTCATCCTAGATCTCTCCCAAGATAAAGTTTTCCCAAAGTCTCTAGTGTAGCAAACTGTGGGTAGGAACATGAGAGACTGATTACATATTGGCTTCTTCTCATAGTCTTTACTTTCAGCAATCTGAAGTAGGGTTGACACCTATTTACTCTCTTGAAGCTGAATGCCAGAAGCTCCTGAAGTATCTATTGAACTTCTGAGAGAAAGGACCATGATGGAAAGGCTCTGGAGAGGAAGAAAAGTATTGGGGTAACAGTTATATTGAGCTCAATGCGAGAAAGGCATGGAAAGGATTAGCAAGGCAAAGAAACTTCCATTAATGGGACATGCTTTTTCTGGATCACTGGAATTAAGTATCCAAGAGAAGCAAATCTGTTAGACATGGGTAGGTCTCATGGATTGACCCTATGGTGATAGAGATCAGTACTCTATCAGCATAGTATTCACTCTCAAAGCCTTGGGCAGTTGAGATCAGCATTGGGAGCTTCAGGCCTGAGGTCCGAGTTTCCAGAAATTCACTGAAATTGATGAGGTCCTGAACGGTGTGTTGGACAGAGAGAAACTAAAGAATTGATCCCTGAGGCAAGCAGGAAGAAGACAGTGATAGAGATCAGTCCCACCTCCTGGGGTCAGAATCTAGTCAGAAATCCAAGTTAGGTCAAACCTCTGATACCCACCCTCTGTAGGGGTCTCAAACAGCCTCACCTTGCCATGTCTTGCCAGAAATCCCAGTCATGTCCCTGAGGTTAAATTTTCCCTACTTATCTACTTATGGGTTATCCTATGGCTGCTGCCCTCCTTTGGATCAGTCTACCACGGCATGCTGCTTCCTGGTGTCTCCCACCCCGCCTGCCCCCATGCCATGTACCCCTAACTCTACTATGCTTCTCAACCCCACTTTTTCTCCTTATAACTAACCAACTCTCTTAAGGTGCTAAGTCTCTTTCAGGATTTACCCTGCCAGCTAAGAACATTCCCCAACCTCAAAGGGTGTTTCCTTTCCATTAGATAATTGTGATTCCACTAAAGAACTTGTCTTTCATATTCTCTTCCACCCTATTTCATATTTACCATTCCTGGTGTCTATTGTATCTCTTCATTTTGTCCGTACCCAATTCCCCTAAATAAATTTACCTTTTGCCGAAGAGAATGGCCGTAGTGAATTCTTCACATGACCGAATGCCAACTTTTGGTGCTTGTCCTTCTCTGGTGTCTACATCACCCACATCAAAAGTCTGATCCAGCTCAGTTGCTGTATCCCAAGCTGGTGGAGAACCAGGCACAAGCCAGAAGACATCCCAGACAAAGAGTGGGCTCTGTGTCAGGACATTGGAGGCTTTGGTCCTTGTGACATGTAGTCGGGTTTTTGAAGCCCAAGTCAGAGAAGCAGGAGAACTTGCTCTGAGATTCCAATCTTTCCCAAACTGGAAATGTGAAGGAATATGCTATCACAGAGTGTGAGGGAGTTGTGGGAATTCATAGTATTGGAAGAAGGGAGGAGCAGGTAGGGAATGGTGTGTGTAAAGGCAATGAGGAAGATCAGGAGTTAGAAAAGAATGGAGGGGTATGGAGATATGGGGTTAAAGATGAATGTATGAGTATTCAGGGGGTGATAGTGATGTGGTTGATGCAGCTTCAAATGATGTCTTTTAGGAGGGCACCAAATATTGGGATTTGGTCATGTGAAGAATTCATAATGGTTGTTCTCTTTGAAAAAAGGTAGGTTTATTTAGGAAAAGGGTTACAGATAAAATGAAGGGACCCAATAGACATTAGGAATAATAAATGTGAAATAAAATGGCAGAGTACATAGCAAGAAAAAGGGTTTAACAATTAATGATGGAAAGGGCAGGTTCCCTAGTGGAACTTACAAATAGCCAGGAGAAGGGAACTATTCCAGGAGGTTGGGGCATGCCCTTAGCTAAAAAGGATTTAGCACCCTAAAAGAGTAGTTCGTTAGCTATAAGAAGGAGAAAAACAACATAAGATCATGCAGCATGGGGAAGAGGAAAGGGGAAAGACATCTGGAGATAATGTCATGGCAAACTGATTCAAAGGAGGACAGCAAATATGGCCTGGACCATAAGCAGATTTGTGTCCTCAGGGACATGAGTGTGATTCCTGACAGCAAGGTGGGTCTCAGAGGCTAGAGATAACTTAGAGTTCTTGGTCTTGTTCAGCAAGGTGAGAAACAGAGAGTATCACAGGGGAGGAGAGAGGGGGAAACCTCCACAGAGGGTAAGACCACTGTGCTAAACTGATCTCTATTAGAACCTTTTCCCTGCTTGTCCCAGGAAGTAATTCCATCAATGCTCTAGTCCCTCTCTGCCAGTTGCACCCAGCTATTCAGCATCTCATTAATAGGACTTGGTTAAGAGTCCTTTCCTTTCTTGTATCATGGACACTTTTGGTAATCTGGGGAAGTCTATAAATCTCTTCTTGGAATAATCTTTAAAATGCAAACACATTTACATAAGATTACATAGGAAACCAATTATGCTGAGACTTATCAAAATATTTTCTTTTTTTTTTTTTTTTTTTTTTATTTAATAGCCTTTAATTTACAGGATATATACATGGTAACTTTACAGCATTAACTAATTGCCAAACCTCTTGTTCCAATTTTTCACCTCTTACCCCCCACCCTCCCTAAATGGCAGGATGACAGTAGATGTTAAATATATTAAAATATAACTTAGATACACAATAAGTATACATGACTAAAACATTATTTTGCTGTACAAAAGAATCAGACTCTGAATTATTGTACAATTAGCTTGTGAAGGAGATCAAAGATGCAGGTGTGCATAAATATAGGGACTGGGAATTCAATGTAATGGTTTTTAGTCATCTCCCAGAGTTCTTTTTCTGGGTATAGTTAGTTCAATTCATTACTGCTCCATTAGAAATGATTTGGTTGATCTTGTTGCTGAGGATGGCCTGATCCATCAGGACTAGTCATCATCTAGTATTGTTGTTGAAGTATATAATGATCTCCTGGTCCTGCTCATTTCACTCAGCATCAGTTCGTGTAAGTCTCTCCAGGCCTTTCTGAAATCATCCTGTTGGTCATTTCTTACAGAACAGTAATATTCCATAATTTTCATATACCACAATTTATTCAGCCATTCTCCAACTGATGGACATCCATTCAGTTTCCAGTTTCTAGCCACTACAAAAAGGGCTGCCACAAACATTCGTGCACATACAGGTCCCTTTCCCTTCTTTATATTCTCTTTGGGATATAATCCCAGTAGTAACACTGCTGGATCAAAGGGTATGCACAGTTTGATAACTTTTTGAGCATAGTTCCAAACTACTCTCCAAAATGGTTGGATTCGTTCACAACTCCACCAACAATGAATCAATGTCCCAGTTTTCCCACATCCCCTCCAACAATCATCATTATTTTTTTCCTGTCATCTTAGCCAATCTGACAGGTGTGTAGTGGTATCTTAGAGTTGTCTTAATTTGCATTTCTCTGATTAATAATGACTTGGAGCATCTTTTCATATGACTAGAAATAGTTTCAATTTCTTCATCTGAGAATTGTCTGTTCATATCCTTTGACCATTTTTCAATTGGAGAATGGCTTGATTTTTTATATAAATTAGAGTTAATTCTCTATATATTTTGGAAATGAGGCCTTTATCAGAACCTTTGACTGTAAAAATATTTTCCCAGTTTATTGCTTCCCTTCTAATCTTGTCTGCATTAATTTTGTTTGTACAAAAACTTTTCAGTTTGGTATAATCGAAATTTTCTATTTTGTGATCAGTAATGATCTCTAGTTCTGCTTTGGTCATAAAGACCTTCCCCTTCCACAGGTCTGAGAGGTAAACTATCCTATGTTCCTCTAATTTATTAATAATTTCATTCTTTATGCCTAGGTCATGAACCCATTTTGACCTTATCTTGGTGTACGGCGTTAAGTATGGATCAATGCCTAGTTTCTGCCATATTAGTTTCCAATTTTCCCAGCAATTTTTATCAAACAGTAAGTTCTTATCCCAAAAGCTGGGATCTTTGGTTTGTCAAAGACTAGGTTGCTATATTTGTTGACTGTTTTATCCCTTGAACCTAATCTATTCCACTGATCAACTAATCTATTCCTTAGCCAATACCAAATAGTTTTGGTAACTGCTGCTCTATAGTATAGTTTTAGATCTGGTACAGCTAAGCCACCATCATTTGATTTTTTTTTCATTAATTCCCTTGAAATTCTTGACCTTTTGTTTTTCCATATGAACTTTGTTGTTATTTTTTCTAGGTCATTAAAATAGTTTTTTGGGAGTCTGATTGGTATAGCGCTAAATAAATAGATTAGTTTAGGTAATATTGTCATCTTTATTATATTTGCTCGCCCTATCCAAGAGCATTTAATATTTTTCCAATTGGTTAGATCAGACTTAATTTGTGTGAAAAGTGGTCTGTAATTTTGCTCATAAAGTTTCTGATTTTCCCTTGGCAGATAGATTCCTAAATATTTTATATTATCAGTAGTTACTTTAAATGGAATTTCTTTGTAACTCTGACTGTTGGATTTTAGTTAGTGATATATAAGAATGCTGATGACTTATGTGGGTTTATTTTATAACCAGCAACTTTAGCTAAAGTTGTGGATTATTTCTAATAACTTTTAGCAGAATCTCTGGGGTTCTCTAAGTATACCATCATGTCATCGGCAAAGAGTGATAATTTGGCTTCCTCATTGCCTATTCTTATTCCTTTAATCTCTTTCTCAGCTCTTATTGCTATAGCTAGCGTTTCTAATACAATTATCAAAATATTTTCAAAACAAACAAGTTCACAAACTCCTTATCAAGAGCGGGAGGGAGATTAAGAATATGAGCTATGCAGGACCAGGAGATCATTATATACTTCAACAACAATACTATATGATGACCAGTTCTGATGGACCTGGCCATCCTCAGCAACGAGATCATCCAAATCATTTCCAATGGAGCAGTAATGAACTGAATGACACGCCTAGAGAAAGAACTCTGGGAGATGACTAAAACCATTACATTGAATTCCTAATCCCTATATTTATGCCCACCTGCATTTTTTATTTCCTTCACAAGCTAATTGTACAATATTTCAGAGTCTGATTCTTTTTGTACAGCAAAATAACGGTTTGGTCATGTATACTTATTGTGTATCTAATTTGTATTTTAATATATTTAACATCTACTGGTCATCCTGCCATCTAGGGGAGGGGGGGGGGAAAGAGGGGAAAAATTGGAACAAGAGGTTTGGCAATTGTTAATGCTGTAAAGTTACCCATGCATATAACCTGTAAATAAAAGGCTATTAAAAAAAAAAAAAAAAGAATATGAGCTATGAAGGAGTCAGAAGGGAAAAAAAGAGATGTGGAATATAAGGGGAAGGTGGGGACAGAGAATGTTAGAAATTCTTCTCTCTATTTCTCTTTTCAAGTTCTTCATCCCCTGCAACTTTTCTGGGTCTTTAAAGATTAGGTAACAAAGAGGTTTTTTCCTTATTTATTCTCTTTTGGATACTTGCCCTTTGCTGAGCTCTCCTTGTTCTATGATAGTGACCCTGAGTTTTCAGACTGAGAGGAATGGACATTATGTCCTGGGGCTCTGTAGGCAGAAACTCATCAACACAGAGATGACCTAAAAAAAATTTTTTTTATTAAGGATTTTTATTTTCAAGACATATGGATAGAAAAATTTTCAACATTCACCCTTGCAAAACCTTGTGTTCCAAGTTTTTTTCTCCTCCCTTCTCCTGCCCCCCTCCCCTAGATGGCAAGTAATCCATTATATGTTAAAAATTTATAATTCTTCTAATATATATTTCCAGTTATCATGCTGCACACAAAAAATCAGATCAAGAAGGAAAAATTTAGAAAGAAAACAAAATTGAAGCAAACAACTATAAAAAGACTGAAAATATGTTGTGATCACACTCAGTCCCCATAGTCCTCTCTCTGGATACAGATAGCTCTCTTCCTCACAAAACCATTGGAACTGGCCTGAAAGATGATTTTTTTTTTTCAGTATCCAAAGCTCATTTTGACTTCTAAGATTTGGTGTGAAAGACTGCAGTAGCAAGAGAGCTCGCCAGGTGGAAATCTTCAATGTTGATATACACAGGGGACAGGGGAGGGAGAGACAGTATGGATCTCAATCCCTGCAGCAACCTGGGGAAATTGAGATTCATACAAGGATGAATCTCAAGGATGTCCAAGGACACACAAAGGATAGGAAGGAACTGCACAGCTTTCTCTTTCATTGGTCTTCCTAGGTCAGAGAACCTTTATCCCACAGCCCTTTGCTTGGGAGGGGATCAGGTCCTGGAGCAGCCAAATTAGCCTTCTCAGTTTCTTCTGGAGAACTAAGGCTCAGCCCTGATCAAGATAACCTTCATTCATTTGGGGTGATTATCAGTCGCTGGGCCCAACGAGGAACTCCCTCCCTCATTATCTCTTAAACCAAGCCCTCCTTATCCTGTGTCCCTCCCCAGTTCCCTGGAAACAGGAGGGGTCTGGCGGAGGCTTCCTCCAGGAAAGGAGACACCTAGGAATGTGATGTGGAGGAGGGAGGAGGGAGCTAGGCTGGGCAGGTAAGAACGGGCTCAACTGGGCTGGAGTGGGGGTGGGGGTGGAGATGAGAAAGGCGTGGGGGAAAGGCCTCATTGTTTGTTCTGTTCTGTACAGAACTTTCATTTCCCATAGTCCAGAATCTAAAACCCTCCTTCCCAAAACAAGTGGAACTCCATGCTACAAGGGGCTTATCCCTCAGGCTTCTTGGTTAAGTCTTCTCTACTCCCCTCCTTTCTCTCCCTCCCTTCCCAGAACCATTTCAATGAAGTAATACTATTCCTCAGTCCTCTTCTCTACATTCCCTTTAGATTTGATTCTCAGGGTCATCCATGAGCTAGAGGACTTGGTTTGGGGGTGGGGCTACTTGCTTCGGGCAGAACTAAATTCCCGAGTTAGTCCTCCTAGCTTTCAAACTCCTTTAACACACCATCAGATAGCACCACTGAACCCCCCAGGATGCCTATTCTGTGGCCGAGTCCCTGCAGACAAAACCTGGGCTTGGCCCAACTTGCCCCCTGTGTACTCTGGATCGGGTCCAGAGAACTATCTGCCAATAGGAATTGACTAGTCTGGGCAAGAGGCTAAAATGTTAGCATGGAACTATCTGACAATAGTTCAACAAATATTGATCGGCATTATGTGCCGAGCATCTATTGATTTGAATTGACTCAGCTAAATGGTACCTATTGGGTAACTAGGTGCCACAGTGGATAGAGCACTGGGTCTAGAGACAGGAGAATCCAAGTTCAAATCTAGCCTTGGTCATTTCACTTAACCCTGTGTGTCTCAGTTTCCTTGTTTGTAAAATGAATTGGAAAAGGAAATGGCGAGCCACATCTTTGTCAAGAAAATCCCAAATACTGTCGTCAAGCAATGATAGCCTGTTGATTAAGATGCTGTTAAATGTTTAACGACCTAACTTTCTGGAAAAAAAATATATACAGGACATACTTTTAAATTTCATCTACATTTTTAACTTTTCTCTTTTATTTTCTTAAGTCAAGACAGCCAATAAAACAATAAATCAAATTCTATTTTGTAGTGCTAGCCAATTTCTGGAGTATAAATGCTCACACTGAATATGTTAAGAATCAGATCTCTCCAGTATCACATAGGTTAAATCTAGTCTAATTTAATCCAAAGCATTTGGTAAACACTGCATATAAGGCCCTGTGCTAGACAAGAGGAATATAAATGATATGGATGGTGTAGACACCAGATGCTGGCAGGGGTTCAGTCATGTGAAGAATTCACTACGGCCATTCTCTTTGTCAAAAGGTAGATTTATTTAGGGAAGAGGTTAGAGACAAAATGAAGGGATATGATAGATACCAGGAATGGTAAATATGAAATAGAGTGGGAAGAAAGTCAAGCTCCTCAGTGGAACTCACAATTATCCAGTAGAAAGGAAACACTACATGGTATAGGGTCATCCCTGTAGCTGGTAGGCTAAATCCTGAAAGGGACTTACCCGAAAAGAGTTAGTTATCAGTAGGAAAAGTGGGGTTGAGAAGGAATTAGGAGAGAGATATCACATGGCATGGGGAAGGGGAAGGGAAAAGTCACCACTAAGCAAAGTGCAGTTGGTGGTGGACTGATGCAAAAGAAGGCAGCAGCCATGGGATGGCCCATAAGTAGATTTCGCAAGGAAAATTTAACCTCAGGGACATGATTGGAATTTCTGGCAGGACATGGCAAGGTGAACCCCTTGAAACCCCTACAGCAGGTGGGTATCAGAGATTTGACATGGTTTAGATTTCTGATTGGACAACCTCCCCAGAGGCTGGGACCATGGAGTTAAACTGATCTCAGTCAGTGCCTTCTCCCTGCTTGCCTCAGGAATTAATTCTTTAGTTTCTTTGTCTAACACACCATTCGGGACTTCATCGTTCCCTACTCTTTTGATTGATTAAAGAAACCTTTTGAAAAGTGGGTAAAAGGTCCCTAAATAGAATGGGGTCTATCCAACCAATGCTGAAATTTTAGAGGCCAAATTCTGGGACACTTTTGTTAAAGTGTCCAGAAACTGAAAGTGAAATATAGTGGTCTATGAGGTTGGAGTGTTACAGAAATGAACTGAAGCCAATGTTTAATCAACATTAAAAATAGCCTCTGTCCTCAATGAATCTATATTCTCCTGGTGGGTTGGAGTATTTCAACAGACATATAAATAAATGATAAAATCAAGAATGGCTTTCTGAAGGAGATGGTTTATGAGTTGAGTCTGCTGGAAATAAAGAGGCAGGACATTTTAGGGAAAAGGAATAGAATGTACAAAGGTATGAGAGAAGAAGTTGGGATGCCAAGTTTGGGGACCAAGAGTTGGGTCCTGCCCCAGGACCCAATTATCATCTGGATAAAATGGAGAATTGGAGATCCAGTCCTACTCTGGGATAGCTCATAGTCTGAAGAGATAAACTTGCAGCCTTGGATAACACCATTTATTTAGTCATTCAAGCATTTAAGAGATGTGTTGATTGATTTATTGACTAGCCAACAAATATATTAAGTGTGTCATATTTAAAGACTGATAGGACTTACTTTCTCTTAATTATACTATTGCCCTGAGGTATGTATATTTATCAGAGAAGAACAAGAATTGATAAGGGGAGGAGACAAATCTGTGGTGATGGCAATATCCTGAGTCAAATAACTTATTAGGAACTGTCAGCCAACTGGGTAAGGCTTACACGTTGCTGTCACTGAAGAGTATTTCAGCAAAGCAAAACATTGGAGCTGTGATGTACTTTTACTATGCAAAGAACTGATGCCTGAGACTGGGATGTGCATGGGTGTAGATTAGATATTCAGGTGCTGGAGTGAGCAAGAGAGACATACAGATGCTTCCTTCAGTTCTGTTCTCTCTCTTGTAACTTCCCTTATGGACACTGAATTTGTTTGGATGTGACAGATATCCTGGAAGTAAGGAATTCTATTTACACCCATTGCCTTGTTCACTAGGAATTGAATGCAAAATAAGAATATTTTTCTTATAATTATGTGTTAATAACTGTGAGTCATGTTAAAAGAAAGATATTTTAGGAGCTTATTGTTTATCCAAAGGGAAAACTAGAAATGTGCCAAATTTGGATTGTCCTAAACATGACTTTTTGAATGGGGGCACACATAAAAACGTACTAATTTTTTTTGTTTGTTTGTTTATTATAACTTTTTATTGACAGAACATATGCCTGGGTAGTTTTTTACAACATTATCCCTCCCTCCCTCCCTCCACCCCCTCCCTCCCTCCCTCCACCCCCTCCCCTAGATAGCAAGCAGTCCTATACGTGTTAAATATGTCTCAGTATATCCTAGATACAATATATGTGTGTAGAACCGAACAGCTCTCTTGTTGCACAGGGAGAATTGGATTCAGAAGGTAAAAATCACCCGGGAAGAAAAACAAAAATGCAAACGGTTTACATTCATTTCCCAGTGTTCTTTCTTTGGGTGTAGCTGCTTCTGTCCATCCTTGATCAATTGAAACTGAGTTAGATCTTCTCTTTGTGGAAGAAATCCACTTCCATCAGAATACATCCTCATACAGTATCGTTGTTGAAGTATATAATGACCTCCTGGTCCTGCTCATTTCCCTTAGCATCAGTTCATGTAAGTCTCTCCAAGCCTCTCTGTATTCATCCTGCTGGTCATTTCTTATAGAACAATAACATTCCATAACATAACATTCATATACCACAATTTACCCAACCATTCTCCAATTGATGGGCATCCATTCATTTTCCAGTTTCTAGCCACTACAAACAGGGCTGCTGCAAACATTTTGGCACATACAGGTCCCTTTCCCTTCTTTAGTATCTCTTTGGGGTATAAGCCCAGTAGTAGCACTACTGGATCAAAGGGTATGAACAGTTTGATAACTTTTTGGACATAATAAAAACATACTAATGTTATTAGGAAGAAGTTCCCTGAGATTGAGCCCAGATCATCTGCCAAGAATATTGTGATGGATAGATCATTGTGGTCTCCAATTCCTTCACCACCCTGACCATCTTTCTCTGAATGTTCTCCAGCTTTTCAGTTAATTTCCTTTCTAAAATGTGAGGTACAGAAATAAACACAGGTTTTATTCAATCAGGGAAACCTATAGCATCTATTCTAATCAGTAAATATTCCACAGGACAACAGAATTCTTAGTCTTCTACCCTATGCCCCTTTATATTCAGCCTAAGACCCCATTAACATTGCACCATTGACACTTATTGAGCTTACAATCCACTGAAGTTTTTTTCCCCCACAAATGCTGCCTGACCATCCTATATATTGTACTCATGAAATAGATTTTTATTTAACCCAAGTATAAGATGAATTTTTAAATTATATTTTATTAATTTTTTTTAGTAAATGTCATCTTGTTATATTTGGTCCATCATCTTAGCTTATGAGTATCGTTTTCCTAATTTTATCATTTAATGTATTTAGGAGCTACCCCTTTTAGTTTTTCATCAACTGCTAATTTGATAGGCCCTCCACCTATACCTTCATCCTAGCCATTGATAAGAATGAAAAAGCACAGGACAAGAGAAATTATCTAAAGTACTCTACTAAAGACTGCCTTCCAAGTTCATGTGCATTCTTTGGGTCCAGTCATTCAAAAAGTTATAAAATCACTTGGACTGGGATTGGTGTTGTTCAATTCTCTCCGCCTCTTCATACCCCCATTTGTAGTTTTTTTGGCTAAAATACTGAAGTGGTTTGTTCATTTCCTTCTCCAGATCATTCTGCAGGTGAGGAACCTGAGGCAAACAGAGTTGAGTGCCCAGAGTCACACAGCTAGTAAGTGTCTGAGGTCACGTTTGAAATGAAGATGAGTCTTATTAATTCCAAGCCCAGTGCTCTATCCACTCTCTATCCAGTGCTCTTGGTCACCTCGTTGATCTGTAAAATGCATATATGGCAACAAAATGAAACAAATATAATATGCAATATGTCATGACAAATACAAAATAGATTGTTATGTCAGCTCCTGGGGAAAAGGTTAACTCTGGGAGATCAAGTAAAACTTCTGGAAGGTGTAATTTGAGTTTGGCTTTAATAAGGGGATAGGAATTCAACAGGAAAAGGACAGGTTGGAGAGTCCATTCTAGACAAACAAAAGAACATTAGCAAAATAATCGAGATAGGAGAGCTTTGGGTGTGTTTAAGAACAAAGAATAAACCAGTTTAACTGAAGCATAAAGCACATGGGAAAGATATGAGGAATATAATGAGAAAGAATCATAAAAGTGATGGTCCTAGACAGTGGAAAGCCTTGAGAATCAAGCACAAGATTCTGAACTATTAATCCATGAACAATAAGGAGCATGGACGAATTTTGAGTTAGAAGAGTTGTATCACCAAATCTGTGCATTAAAATAAATATTATTTTGTCAGTTTTATGTAACTGGGAAAGTGGCAGTAGGAAGACCCATAAGGAATAATAGAATATGAGAGTTGGAAGAGATATGAGTATTTGCCTAGGTCAATGAATACAGAAAAGGAATTCCTCCTATAATTTATTAATGAGGAGGTGATATGCTAATCTACATAGGTGGAAATAATGATCTGTACTATGAAGGAATGACCTGTTTGCAATGGCTAATTAGAATCCTGGCTTCCAGATGCCCTGGGCTATATGGCTTTCTGCCTCCTGACCTCACTCTTGAGTCTTTCAGGGCCACAATTGTGCCAGGACCTGCTCATATTGGATTCCAAGGCATACTTTTTTTTTAAATTAAAGCTTTTCATTTTCAAAATATATGTATGGATAATATTTCAACATTAACTCTTGCAAAACCTTATGTACCAATTTCCCTCCCTTCTCTCTATCTCCTCCCCTAGATGGCAAGTAATCTATGTTAAATATGGTAAAATATACGTTAAATCCCAATATATGTGAATATATTTATACTATTAATCTTGTTGTATGACAAAAATCAAATCAAAAATGAAAAAAATGAGAAAGAAAATAAAATTCAAGCAAATAACAACAAAAAGAGTGAAAATTCTTTGTTGTGATTCACACTCTATTCCCTCAGTCTACAGATGGGTGCAGAAGGCTCTCTGCATCACAAGACCATTGGAACTGGCCTGAATCACCTCATTGTTAAAAAGAGCCGAGTCCATCAGAATTGATCATCATATAATCTTGTTGTTACTATGTACAATGTTCTCTTGGTTCTACTCACTCCATTTAACACCAGTTCATATAAGTCCAGACCTCTCTGAAATCCTCCTGCTGATCGTTTCTTACAGAACAATAACATTCCATAACATTCATGTACCATAATTTATTCAGCCATTCTCTAACTGACGGGCATCCATTCAGTTTCCAGTTTCTTGCCATACAAAAAAGGCTGTAGGATACACCTTTTCACAACGCCAGTAGACATTGCTTCCTGGGGGCCTCTGGGTTTTTCCTTCCTTTGATACTTGGTTTTCACTGGGATATATCATGTCATACCCCCTTCTCAGGGTAATCCTGGAAGCCTCTTCACCTATACAATGCTTCTTAAACTTTTCCCACTTGCAAACCCCTTTTTGCCCAAGGAATTTTTATGCAACCTTGAGTATATAGGTATATGAAATAGGTTTTATATTTAAATGAAACATTTACTGATAATAAATCATAATTTCATGACCTTCATATTCATTTACATGACTCCTAACCCATAGTTTAAGTAGCTTTGATCTACACTACCAGACTTCAGGAGATGGCAATTTCTGTCTCCAAGCTGGAGTTTTGGATCCATAGAGACCCATCGCCTATTCTATGGCACTTATACCATTCTAGATATGAGGTGGGCTTCCAAATACTTCTTAGGACACAGTAGCATCATTTACTCTGAGGATAGAAACTTAGGAGCTGTGGAGGGATCCCTAGAGTTAACTATGAACTCTTTAATCATCACCTGTTTGTTTTGTTCAGTCATCTTTCAGCCATGTCCAATTCTTTGTAATCCTGTTTGGGGTTTTCTTGGTGAAGACACTGGAGCAGTTTGCTATTTTTTTCTCCAGCTTATTTTACAGATGAGGAAACTTGAGACAAAAAGCATTGTGAGTTACTCAGTGTCACACAGCTACTAAGTGTGTGAGGCCAGATTTGAACTCAGAAAAAATGAATCTTTTTGACTCCAGGGCTAGAGCACTATGCCCTACACCACCTTGCTGCCTCTTATCATAGTTAAATAATGAAACCTAATCTCATCCAGGCAAACCATTTATTTAGCTGTGCATGGGGTTGCAAAACAAATTGGGTTCAGGGCTCCAGCGCCCAGAGCTTTGGTTTTTACACAGTTAATATACAGTTTAGAGAAAATGAAAAATGGGATGAAAGAGGGTTAATACCTGGTTTCTTACTAAAGGAGGCAATCTCAAGACAATTAAGTGGGGGTAAAGATTGACTGGAAGAGATTGGGAGATAATCAGGAGATAATGAGATAAGAAGGGAAAAGATTAATTTTGTGACATTCTTTAAGTGGGGTGACTTTGAGAGGGAGTAATCTTGTGACTTCTCCAAATGATTTCAATGAGAACAAAAATGGAATCAAAGTCACTTACTGCAATGAAGGTAAATTCTTCAAGTTGAAAAGGCTACAAGCCAAAACTGAAGTGGAGGGAGTGTTGGTCCATGTTTTTTTGTTTGTAGATGATTCAGCCTCTGAAGCTCAGATGCAACAAAGTATGGATTGATTTTCTGAGGCTACTGCTAATTTTTTTTTTTTTTTTTGATGATTTGAAAACTTCAGTGGTGGATAAAAGCAAAATGGAGTCGTCACTAATACTCTGTCAATGTTCATCCACAAATCTCTCTCCATATACTAACATTTTTTGTGGACCCATTCTCCAATGGTCAGCCTCCTCTCAGCCCTTTCTGGTTTCTGTCCCAGTGCCAGTGAACCTATCTGAGATTCCTGAGAACACCATTACCTTGTCTCTCTAACCTCAGCTGTTCATTCCCTCCTTCCCATCCCCCCTTCCACAGTCCTGAATGCCTGCTCCATAATTTTAAAATCTCTTTTCATTCCATGTAATGGGCTGAGGCTTGAGTTGATACACTGAGGTCCCAAGCACGTGAGGCTAAATAGTAATTGGGCTATACTCTATTAATATATATGCTTGGATAAAGAATGGCCCCCGCCCACTCTCTGTGCAAGTCCTGATGTGTTGTATAGGAAATGACGATTTTGGTGGGTGGAGGCAGAGAGACAGGAAGAGAAGCTGGGAGAGATTGAGCCTGGGTTCCATGCTCGTAGCTGCTGGTTGTGTGGCTGCTGGTCTAGCTAGCTTCTTGACTCAACTACACACATTGCTATCGCCCATTCTCTTCCACCTCTGATCCTTCTTCACTGAGAATAAAGACTGATGATTTTCCCCTAACCTGAATTCCTGACTCCGGCTGATTTTAAAGTACACGGTCTTCACATTTGGTGCCCAATGATTCCAGACCATTTCTCTTTTTGCTTCTCTCTTCTTCTTCTCACTGAGATCTGGCTACTCCCAGATGACACTGAATCCGGGCCATCCTTTCCAGTGCTTTGCCTTCTTTCATTCTCTTTGACCAATTGATCCCAGTGGAGGAATCAGAATATTCCACGTACCCATGGCCACTTCCACATTCTCCTTCTCCTACATCACTCAGCAACCTCTTCTTTGTGGTGGACACAATCCAAACTGATCACTCCATCCATATCCTGGTTGCTGGTATTTTCCAACCTCCTCATAATGGTCAAAATGAGCTAGCATTTATATAGTACTTTATGATTTGCAAAACACTTTACAAATATTGTCTTATTTTTATCTTTACAATAGCGCTGGTAAGTGCTCTTTTCGCCTCATTTTAAGAGTGAAGGAATGGAAGTAGAGTTTATGGCTTACCTGAGAGCACATGTAAACTAGTAATATGCCTGAGGCCAGATTTTAACCCAGAGGTCTTTCTAATTACGGGCTTGTCTCTCTATCCATTGTTCTATCTAGCTGTCTGACTCACCACTTTCTTTCTATCCTCCTGCCCTCATACTCAGGGACTTCAACATACATATCAATGCTGTCCCAAATTCTCTAATATCTCAGTTACTCATTCTACTTATCTCCTAGGACCTTCTTTTTTTTTTTTTTTTTTTTTTTTTTTTTTCCATCTTCACTATACAGACACTTTATACTATTCTTCATTCTTGAATCATTTGAATCCTATGTATTTCTCATCACCTGCTACTTTTGCTGCTACTTATGTGCTAGGGAAAGAAGCCAGAGGAAATCACCAAACCACACTAACTGAGTCTACTACTAATTTATAGTAATTTATAATAATCTATCTGCATCTATCTAGATATGTATCTAACATATTATCTATCTAGATATAGGTCACATATTTTATACATATATATATATATATAGAGAGAGAGAGAGAGAGAGAAAGTGATAGATGTCACATAATTCTATTTATATCTATATATACCTAGATAAGTTCATATATATATATATATATGTGCATATGGGTATGTTTATACTTTTAATATATTTAATATATATTATATTAATATGGTAACATCAATATATGCCAAGATATGTTCATATGTACACATCATGTATGTATGTGTAGTTATACTTTTAGTATATAATTAATATATATTATACTAATATGCTAATGTTAATTTAATACATAATTATATATAATTTTAGCATATAACTATAATCTTAAACTTTATTATTTTGAGATAAAACAACAAAAAATAGCATTTACATATACATAGCAGACCATTAAGAAGAATATTCTCTATCAAAGTAAATCTTCATTTCATACCACTTGCTTAAAAAAAGTATATCATACAGTTCACACATTCCCTTTTTTAAAAAATAACCTTATTTTTCAAAATACATGCAAAGATAGTTTTCAACATTCACCTTTGCTAAGTCTTGCATTCCAATTTTTTCTCTCTTCTCTGCCCCCTCTCTCCTAGACAGAAAGTAAATTAATATAGGTTAAATATGTGCAATTCTTCTAAACATATTTTCACATTTATCATGCTGCACAAGAAAAATCAGATCAAAAGGTGGAAAAAAATGAGAAAGAAAAAAACAAGCAAACAAACTGTGAACAAACAAAAGGTGAAAATACAATATTGTGATCCACACTCAGTCTCTATAATCCTCTTTCTTTCTGGATGCAGATGGCTCTCTCCATCATAATTCTATTGGATTAGCTTGAATCACCATAGTGTTGAAAAGAGCCAAGTCCATCACAGTTGATCATCACATAATCTCCTTGTTGCTGGGTTTAATGTTCTTTTAGTTCTGCTCACTTCATTCAGCATCAGTTCATGTTAAGTCTTTTCAGGCTTTTCTGAAATCAGCCTGCTCATCATTTCTCATAAAATAATAATATTCCATTACATTCATAGACCATAACCCATTCAGTCAGTCAATTTCTAGCTCCTTGTCACTACAAAAAGGACTACTACAAATATTTTTGTACATGTGGGTCCTTTGTCCTTTTCTATAATCTCTTTGGGATATAGACTTAGTAGAGGCACTGCTGGATCAAAGGGTGTGCACAGTTTGATAGCTCTTTGGACATAACTCTAAATTGTTTTCCAGAATGGTTGAATCATTTCATAACTCCACAAATGATGTATTAGCATCCCACTTTCCCCACATGCCCTGTAGCATTTAAAATTATCTTTTCTTTTAGCCATTCTGAGAGGTGTGAAGTGATACCTCAGAATTGTCTTAAATTTGCATTTCTCTGATCAGTAGTATTTAGAGTATTTTTTCATATGAACAGAAATGGCTTTAATTTTTGACTAAAAATTGTCTGTTCATATCCTTTGACCATTTGTCAATTGAAGAATGATTTGTATTCTTATAAATTTGAGTCCATTATCTATATATTTTAGAAATGAGTTGTTTATCAGAAACCTTGGATATAAAATTTTTTTCCCAAGTTTTCCGCTTCCTCTCTAATCTTGGCTGCATTGGTTTTGTTTGTACAAAACCTTTAAAATTTAATATAATCAAAATTATCCGTTTTTCACTCCATAATGTTCTTTAGTTCTTCTTTGGTCATAATTTTTTTTTTCCTTCTATACAGATCTGAGAAGTAAACTATCGCTTATTCTCCTAATTTGCTTATAGTATCACCCTTTATGTTTAAATCATGATCTCATTTTAAACTTATCTTGATATAAAATTTTAGGTGTTACTCTAACTAATGCTTAGTTTCTGCCATACTATTTTCCAATTTTCTAGAAAATTTTTGTCAGATATTGAGTTCTTATCCCAGAAGCTAGAGTCTTTGGGTTTATCAAACACTGATTATTATAGTCATTGATTATTGCCACACATTGCTTTCAAAACTGTTCTCCTGCTTGTCTATTCTTCCCTGCACAGAACTTTCTTCTTTTTTTCCTCCCTGTTCATATTAAAACATGTTTCAGTTTAGAAGTCCTCTTTTACTTGGCATCTCTATTGTAATCCTGAGGGCTAGGACATTAGGGAATTTGGGGGAGCATCAATATTTCTCCATTCTTAAAAACCCTCACCATATCCTACCGCTCTTACTAGTTATTCTTTATTTCTCCTCTTTTCAGCTAAATTGAAAATTCCTTGGTCCTTTTTCTTTTATATATATATATATGTATATATATATATATATATACATATACTTTCATAAATGCATTAGAATAGAAAAAGAGGATAATATATGAAACTGTGAACTTTTATCACATACAGTTGGCTTTTATTTTAAGTACATAATAAATTAAACATGTTGAAAGGATTGGATCCTACTAGTCAATCCCCATTATACATGTAAAAATTCTGGCTTTTGGTTTTAAATAGAATCTACTTAAACATATTATGGCAAGATCCATTTATTTCTATGCGTCATGTTTATAACACAAATAGGTATTAGATTTTGTAAAAAAACAGAATGAAACAAAAAACCTGACCCCTCTAATCCATCTTTTTCAGCATCTATTGATTTAATTATGTGGTTTTAAATTTTTTTATGAATATGATCTATTTTCTTTATATTGAACTAACTCAGAATTCCTGGCATACATACAAGTTGTATATAGAGTAAAATCTTTTTTTTTACATTATTGTAGTCACTGTGCTAATATTTTATTTAGTATTTTTGCATCAATATTCTTCAGGGATATTGTTCTGTAGTTTTCTTTCTTTACTTTATCCTTTCTTTCTGCAGAAATTCTTGAGTTTGGACTAATTTTCTTAGGGTACATGTACGGTTTGAGTCTTATCTCTTCCTCTCCCTCTTGAATCCAAAGTGGGCTCCATCACTTGTGATACTGACAGTCCAGGTGTTTGTTGTTTATTGTTCTGTGCTTTGCCTTCCGGGTGATGTTTTGGTCTTTTCTTTTGCTGGAATTTTTATGATGGCTCAGCCATGGGCATTCCGAATGCTGAATTATTCAGATACTGATCTGTTTTTGTCTCCTGCTGAGGTTTGGGCTTGGATTTAAATTGGAGGTAGGTTGTTTGGTTGGTGGGGTTAAGCATAAATCACCTCTGTATTCTCTTACCAGTCAACAGCTGCTGCTTATTTTTCAATTTCCTCCTTTCTTATCATCATTTTTTTAAAGCAATTGGGATTAAATGACTTATCCAGGATCCCACAGCTAGAAAATGTTAAGTGTTTGAGACCAGCTCTGAACTCAGATACTCCTGATTCCAGGACCAATGCTCTATTCACTGAGCCATCTAGTTATCTGGAGGGGAACTCGAGTATAATATTTTTCTATAACTCTGCCATCTTGGCTCTGTCTCTTTCTCTGTTACTATATTGAGGATACTATTATCCTTCTGGTCATTCTGGTTTTCAGTCTTGTATCTCAAGTCACTTCTCGACTCCTCATTTTCTCCCAAACTACACACCTAGTCAGTTGCCAATCTTACTATTTTTTTCCCTACAACATTCCCTTCTCTCCATTCCCACAGCCACAACCCTGGGGCAATCACATTAGTGGAATTGTTGTAATAGACTCCTAATGAACAACTCTGCCTCACTTCTCCCCACTCCAATTCAGCCTCTAAACCAGAGGTTCTTAACATTTTTGTGTGTCATGGACCTCTTTGGTGATGAAGCCCAAGGATTATGTATTTAATTATGAATTTAGATTTAATTATGAATACTTAATTTAGAATTATGTATTTAAATGGGTAAAATAAACATATAGAAATACAAAAGAAACTGACTACATTGAAATAATTTATTGAATATGTTTTTTTTTTTAAAGTTCATAGACCCTAGGTTAAAAACTCCTGCAGCAGTTATCAAAGTAATTTCTCCTAAAGTAGCTCTAATCATGTTATTCCACCCAGATCAATAAATTGTAATGACTCCCGGTATCTCTAGGATTAAATATTAACCTTCTTGTTTATCATTTTAAGTTCTTTACAACCCGGACCTTTTCTCTTTTTCCTGTTTTCTTATAATTTATTCTTCTCTACATACTTGGTCCACTCATCCTAGCCTATTTGCTATGCTTTTGTCCTGGCAATCTCCAATGCCTGAAATGCTCATCAATGCTTAATTTCCTTCAAGACTCAGATGAAATGCTTTGAGACATTTCCCAATTTCCTCAGGGTTAATAACTTTCCCTCTAAGGATACCTTTCTTCTACTATGTATGTAGGCAGGGTGGTGGAGTAGTGACTAGGATGCCTGACTTGGAGTGAGAAAGGCCTGAGTCACTTGAAATTGCTCAGCCCTGGCCAACTCAGTTAATCTCAATTAGCCTCAATTTCATTTGATCCTATCTTATAGGAATGTGTGTGGTTTTTTGTTTCCAAGTAGCTTTACTTTAAAAACAAGAAAATAAAACATCATCATTTACACAGCAGAACTTGAGAGAATTCAATATAAAGCAAAGTCCTTTGCAAGAAAAACTATATAATAAATACGTTTTTTCCTTATATGATTGTTGTGAAAGTCCAGTGAGGTAATATATTTGTAAAGTGTTCTGAAAACCTCACAGTGTAAATATCAGCTATTTTGATATCTTTTTTTATGTACTCTCCTATGTATGTAACAGTGTTATTGAGTTGAGCAAGTCTCATTTGTAAGTCAGTCTCTAACCTGCTATCTGACTAATTAGTACATTCATTTTCAGATTAAGCACATTGTCCTTCTTGGTCTTGAAAAAAGTTCATTGCCTTAGTGGATAGGAGACCACACATATTAAAGGGGAAAAGGACAGAGGTAGGAGAAAGTCAACAAATCCTAAAGGATAAATTGACTGTCCTCTGTATCACTGAAGTGAAGTGTTGAACTTGTATTTGCTATGTAACTGTGGAACATCACTATATAAAAGCTGCCCCTGTGGTATATAAAGGTGAGCTAAAATGCCATTTTAGACCCTTTTGCAAGCTCTTTCCTCCTAGAATTTTGAGAACAAATTTCATCAAGAGGAGGGGATTTTCTTCCTCTCCCTAATTAGAAAATGGCCAGTGACAGAAGCAGCATATGATAAACTACCTATACCTGCTCAGGTGGCCTGAAAGGAAAGTTCATAGACCTTGAATCCTTGGCTAAATGTAAAAAAAACTTTTTGTTTACTTTCTTTCTTTCTTTTTTTTTTTTTTTTTTAACAAGTACAGGTCAAAGACTAGTGTTGCTAAGAATGATTTTGTTTAAATTGATGATGATGATGAATGATCTTTTCATGTGTTATGGGAGCAATATCTTAAGGATACCACTTCATGTAGGGTAGGCTAGTTTTTCCTTAAAAGATATTAACACTATCCTTAGAATTTAATTGGCTCAGGTCACTAAGGTTTAGGCTGCTAAAGTGATTTTCTGGTTAACAGAATACAAAAAGTCACACAGACCTCTAACTTAGCCCCAGTGTTTGCCTAGTGGACTGCTATGGGCAACAAAGCAATGGTGATATGAGGGGGAGGACTGACTAAGCTGAATCAATGTAGCACGATGGAAGTTCATAGACCTTGAATTCTAGCCTATCTTATGTCTATCTGTTTGCTTTTCTAAGTACATGTTCAAGGACAAGAGTTCCTTGTCTTTTATTTAAAATTTATTTTTTTAATTAAAAAATAATTATTACTATTATTACTTGCATATAAAGTACCCTATGGCCTATAACACCATGAAAGTTCTAGAGCATCCAAGAAATCAAGAGTTCCTGAGTTGGATAGTTCAGGGATTATCCTCTGTAAGGAGAGTAGTTTCAACAATGGATTACCCGGTTTAAGGGCAAGACATCTGAATTGTGCCTCCCTTCCTGTTGCTGTGGTTTACTCAGAGGCTGCAAATCTGGGGAGAGTGAGGAGCATTTGTCTCTGTTTCCTCTCCAATTAATCTTAAAATAGTGTTTCCTAAGCACTGGGTATACAAAGGCAAAAAAAAGAGATAGTTTCTGTTCTCAGTGAACATATATTCTATTAAGAGAAACCTGTACATGTATTAACATATGCAAAATTAATATAACTAAATTCTGGCTGAGGTCCCAGCCACCCCTGGGGAAATCAGGGAAAGCCTCATGAAGAAAGTAGCAATTGACCTGAGTTTAAAAAAACAAAAACAAAAAACAAACGAACAAAAAAACCCTAAGGATTCTAAAAAGTAGAGGTGAAGAAGTAATGAATTCCAGGCAAAGAAAGTTTGTTGGCTCCTAGATTATTTTCTTCTTTTCTCATAGAATGCAGCAATTGCTTAAGAGACTTCATTATTTCCACTTCAATTCTTGTGTTCATACAAAGAGAGTCCAGCATTCATGATGATGTGCCCTCAAATACCCTGACCTTCCAGTTCAACTGAAGATCAGCTGGGAATTTACTCAGTTCTCGCTGAGTCCTCCATTCCACTTCAGCCATACACGGGGAAGGGCCATCTTGCCATCACCCAAATATATTCCTCTTCCATAACTGAGAACTCTGAAATTCCTTTACCTGATCATAAGCTATTATTTCATTTTCCCTTTCATCTCACTCTTCCTTTTTGATCATAGCCAACTCTTTGTGACCCCATTGGGGGTTTTCTTGGCAAAGATACCAGAATTAAATGGTTTACCATTTCCTTCTCCACCTCATTTTACAGATGAGGAGACTGAAGTAAACAGAGTTATGTGATTTGCCCAGGGTCACACAGCTAGTTCAAGGTAGGATTTGAACTCATGAAAATGAGTCTCCTTGATTCCAATCTCAGTATTTTATCCACTGTACCACCTAACTGCCCCTTACTACCCCTTAATATGTTCTTTATCCTTGTTGTGACCTCCAATGCCTCTACTCCACAATCCTTTTCTAGGCCATCAGCTTTGTTCCTTCTTCATCCTGCTTTTAATTCTTCAGTCAAACATCTCAACTCTATCCTGACTTACCTCTTGATTCCCTCTTGCTCCCTTGTCAGTACCATTCACACCATTGCTAAATCCCAAACCTGGATTAACTCCCACCACCTGACTCCTCCACAACATTGCTGAACAAAGTTGGAGGAGGTCATGGAACTGGGCAGACTGGATCCACTCCCAATTAATTTAATCTAATTTCAACTGGGCACTCAATGAAGCAAGACAGTACTTTTACTCCTACCTAGCATTCTACCTAATTGATTCTCTTCTACTCTCCACAGCAGCTAATCCAAACTTCTCTCTTTGTCTTCCTATGCCATTTCCTCCCTACTTATAAGAGTTTTCTTAATGCCTTCTTGCTTCAAGTGCAGAGCTTGGGGTCCAATGATTTTCAGGGATACATGAACATGGACAGAAGAAAAATTATATCTTTATTTTTAACTAGCTCTAACTGTAATTTAGCACTTCCTTCAATTGTTTTTTTTTTTAAAAGGCCCAGCATTATTCTGAGAAGGAAGTCACAGGCTTCTTCAGGCTTGCCAAAGGCATGAGACAAAAAATGTTAAGAATCTTATTCTAATCTCTCCTTAGTTCAGTCTATCTTCCACACTGCTGTCAGAGTTGTTTTCCTAAAGTGCACTATGACCATGTCACTCCCTTTGTGAATAAACTCCAGTAGTTCCCCATTATCTATAGTATCAAATATCAGCTCTTCTTTTTGGCATTTAAAACCCTTCACAACTTGGTCCCAACCTATCTTTCCTACCTAATTATATATCACCCCCATTTTGCATTTCCTACAACCCAGTCAACTTGGTCTTTTTATTGTTCCTAAAACATTCCACTGCTTAAACCATCTTCCTGCCTTTGCAATGGGACTACCCCCATGCCTGGTATGTACTCCTTCCTCGCTGTTGCTTCTCAAAATCCCTAGTTTCCTTCAAGACAGTTCAAGCCCTACCTTCTACATGAGACCTGTCTTAATCCACCCAACTGCTAGTGCCCTTCCCCACCATTGCCTTGGGTCTTTTTTTCTGGGCACCTATATATGTACCAATAGCCTTTCTCAAAGAATGGAAGCTTCTTGAGAGCAAGGAGTGTTTCACCTCTGTCTTTGCATCCCCAGCAACTAGCACTGTGACTGGCACAGAGAAGGTACATAATAAATGCTTGTTGATTGATAGAAGGTGGAATCCATGCATAAGAATAATGTATAATAAATCTGGAAATGTAGATAGAAACCAGTTTGCAAAGAAGCTTTAAACACTAAGCAGGAGAGTTTGTCATTGATCTTAGATGTAATGAGGAATAACCAGAATTGAGTAGAGGAGAGCATGTTTTAGGAATGTCATGGGCAGCTGTGTAGAGGATACATCAGAAGGAGAAATGTGACTTAGAGAAACCAATGTGGGCAGTTGAGAGGGGGAGGCTGAGTGGCAGATATTGGAGTAATCCAGGAATTCATTGATAAGGACCTGAGAGTAAGAATGATGTCTATCAAAGAGACCTAATTCAGTTTCAATTGATCAATGATGGACAGAAGCAGCTACACCCAAAGAAAAAACACTGGGAAATGAATGTAAACTGTTTGCATTTTTGTTTTTCTTCCCGGGTTATTTCTACCTTCTGAATCCAATTCTCCCTGTGCAACAAGAAAACTGTTTGGATCTGCACACATACATTGTATCTAGGATATACTAGGACATATTCAACATATATAGCACTGCTTGCCATCTAGGGGAGGGGGTGGAGGGTGGGAGGGAAAAATTGGAACAGAAGTGAGTGCAAGGGATAATGTTGTAAAAAAATTACCCTGGCATGGATTCTGTCAATAAAAAGTTACTATAATTAAAAAAAAAAAAGAATGATGTCTATGTGAGTGTTGGTGTTGAATATGAGAGCTGTTGTGGTGATAGAATTGACAAAACTATACAACTGACTGAAGATATAAATTCATGGAGGGAGAGTGAAGAGTTGAGGATGATGAAGATTATAAATGTGAGTGTCTGGAAAGACGATGGTCCTTTTAAAAAAATGAGGAAGTCTAGAAGAAAGGTTTTGGGGGAAATTAATGAGTTATACATTGGATGTTAATTTCAAGATATCTATCAAAAATATAGGTACATTAGAAATGTCCAGTAGGCAGTGGAAGTGCAGGCCTGGAGCTCAGGAGAAAGACTAGGGTTGGATGGAGTTATATGTATAGATGTGAAAATCTTTGGGAACTGATGAAGTCATATGAAGAGGGAAGGAGTTCTTGGAATACACGTGCACTTAGGATGTGGGATATGGATAATAACTCAGCAATAGGAACAGTCAGATGAATGAAAAGCCAAGAGAGGCCAATGTAATAAAAATACAGAGTGAAGGAAGGACATAAGAGGAGACATCTATCAATAGTGTATAATACTAAAGGAGATTAGGGAAAGGTTAAGAAGGATGAAAATAAGAAAAGGTTCATTGGATTTGACAATTAAGAGATCATTGGTAACTTTGGAAAAAGCAGTTGGGTGATGAGGTGAGAAACTAGACTGCATAAGATTGAAAAGAGAAAAGAATATGCATTTATATAGCATCTACTATAAGCCAAATACTGTACTAAGCACCCTTTTTAATAAACATAACCTTATAAAAAGTGAGAGGAGGTTCTGGAATAGATTTTTTTTTTTTTTTAGGAACATTGTTTTTCAAGAAAGGAGCTATATACAAGAGAATAATTTGAAGGGAGAGTGAAGGTTTTTAAAAATTATTAAAATTTTTTTATTTCATTTTTTTAATGGACAAAATACCTTCTCTCCCTTCCACCTTCCTTCCAAACTTAATAATTGGGACAAGCCCAAAGGCACTGACTCCAGCACACCCTTGCCTTATATGTCTATTAAGTGTCTATGAAGTAATTAATGTCCCTGTTACCCACATTGGAGGAAATCTATATATGAGTCATGCCTAATTTTATTTTGAAATTTTTCCTGAAGGAAAACAACGTCCTTGTAACAAAAATGCAAAGTCAAACAAAACAAATTTCTGCATTGGTCATGTCCAATGAAGATGTTTCAATCTGTACTCCAGATCTGGGTAGCATGTTTCATCATGAGTTTTCTAAAATAGTCATTGTGTGTTCATCAGAGTTCTTAAGTCTTTCAAAATCCTTTGATCTATAATGTTGCTATTTTTATGTACAGCTGAGGTTTTAAAATTAAATTAAAATTTTAAGTTTAAGATATAGGAGATTTGAGTATATTTGGGTTTTCCCCCTTTTTTTCTCAACAGTATTTTCCCCCCAAATCCATGACATGTAAAGATAGTTTTCAACATTCATTTTTGAATGCTGAAAACTTTGTGTTCCAATTTTTTCTCCCTTCTTCCCTTCCCTCTTCTCTCCCCAAGACACCAAACAATTTGATATAGGTTAAATATGTGCAATCTTTTAAAACATATTTCTATATTTGTTGTGTTGTGCAGGAAAAATCAGACCAAAAGGGGAAAAAACATAAAAAAGAAAAAGTAAACAAATAACTTAACAAAAAACAGTGAAAATACTATGCTTTGATCCACGATCAGTCTTCATCTTTGGATGTGGATAGCATTTTCCATTTCAAGTCTATTGGAATTGCCATGTATCACCACGTTGGAAAAGAACCAAGTCCATCACAATTGATCATCACATCATCTTGCTGTTACTGTGAACAGTGTTCTTCTGGTTCTACTCACTTCACTCAGCATCAGTTCATATAAGTCTTTCCAAGATTTTCTGAAATAAGCCTGTTCGTCATTTCTTATAGAACAATAATATTCCATTACATTCATATTCTGTAACTTATTTAGCCATTTCCCAACTGATGGGCATCTATTCAAATTTTAGTTCCTTACCACTATAAAAAGAGTATTACAAACATTTTTGCCCAGATGGGTCTTTTTCCCTCTTTTTTTATTTTTTGCCAAGGCAATTGGGATTAAGTGACTTGCCCAGGGTCACACAGCTAGGAAATGTTAAATGTCTGATATCAGATTTGAACTCAGATTCTCCTGACTTCAGGGCTGGTGCTCTATCCACTGCGTCACCTAGCTGCCACCTAGCTGCCCCTCACATTGTTATTGTTTATCCTTCATTCTCAAAGATAATCATGGAATCAAGAAGGTGAGGCCATGATATGCAAGTGACTTGGATTTAAATGAGGGAGGGCTGTACACACTCACAGCCTTACTTTCTCCTCTGGAGCCATCTGGGTTCAGTGGCCAGATGAAGATCAGGAAAACTGGAGATGATCCCGGATACAGTGGGAGACCTTGGTCTTTTTAAACTAAGGTCTTTAACTGATCTCAATTTGACTGACAGGAAGGGAAGAACCCTCAGGTTTTTGGACAGAACAGAAAAAACTGCTATTTACATTCACTTTGAGTCAATCTGGGTTTCAACTAAGACCAAGTGGAGCTTGGCCTGGGACCTTTTGTTGGTCAATTTATGGCAGCCAAAGTTATTTGGATTTAAGGCATGGTCCCATTAGCCCATGATGATATCTTATGAGGTTTTAGCAATCAAAATTTATATTCCTTTGGATAGAGCACTCACAGAAAGGAAAAGGAAAGAAGAAAAGGTGAGTAGGAATTGCCCCACTAAGGATGGGGCAACACCTCTTTCTTTCCTTCTTTGTTCCTTCCTTTCTTTCTTTGTTCCTTTCTTTCTTTCTTTCTTTCTTTCTTTCTTTCTTTCTTTCTTTCCTCCCTCCTCTCTTCTTCCCATTCTTCCTCCCTCCCTCCCTTACTTCCTCCTTCCCTCTCTCCCTTCTTCCCTCTCCTCTTCCCTCCCTCCCTTCCTTCCTTTCTTCCTTCCTTCCTTCCCTCTTTCCTTCTTTTCTTTCTTTCTTTCTTTTCTTCTTTCTTTCTTTCTTTCTTTCTTTCTTTCTTTCTTTCTTTCTTTCTTTCTTTCTTTCTTTCTTTCTTTTTTCTTCTTCATTACATACTATAGTAAAGAAGAAGGAAATTGGGCCAATGCCAAGAGGTTATGAGGTGAGAAAGAGAAAGGGGAAAATTTATAGTCATTGGTCTCTTATTTTCTCAATAAAGCTTGAATAGAGATCTTCTGCTGAGAAAATGGGGGAGTATTATATAGGAAGTTTGAGATGTGAAGAGAAAATTGGAATAACCACTGTGGAAAATATGGCAGATAGTCAATTATGGAGGAGTAAAAGGATTGCCTTGTTGCAATGAGGGCACAATTGAGGTTAAATATTATAATTTGTAGTGAGCCCAGTCAAAATGGTGTCCTTACTTTCCATGGGATGCTTGAATTCTTTGTGTTTCTGTCTTTGTTCATGGACTCTCATGAGCCCTTTAATTTAATGATTTTTCTGTAGTGGATGAAATAATGCTATCTGATATAGTACTTATCCTCAGGGATGTATTGACAAATCTTGGACAAACTGGCTCTCCAAGCAGATATACCTTATGTGTAAGCTGCATTTTTGTCATATTCTCTATCACTTTCTTAAGTCTAAACAATAAGTCAAGTAATAAATTAAAGCCTAATTTGCAGCATTTGCCAATTTTGGAAGTGTAAATGTTCACACTGAAAATTTAATAATTGGGGCAAGCCCATAGAAACCAACTGTGACACACCCTTTCCTTATATGTACATTAAATATCTATGAAGTAATAAGTGATCCTCTTACCCACATTTGAAAAAGCCTTCATATGAGTCATATCTGACTTTATTGTGAAATTTTTCCCTAGTAAAACTTGGGATCTGGGGCAAATCAACAAAGAGAGAAACTAGGACTTTCATATGAGCAGAGTCACTGAGGAGCTCTAGATTTTGGGTTAAAATTGGGTGGAATTTGGGGCAGCTAGATGGCATAATGGATAGAGCATCAGCCCTGAAATAAAGATGACCTGAGTTCAAATCTAGCCTTAGACACGTAATACTTCCTCCCTGTGTGACCCAGGGCAAGTCACTTAAGTTCAATTGCCGCAGGGGAAAAAATTGGATGGAATTTGTTATTTTTTTTTTCAGTAACAAGTAATTATTTAGTTAACTTGAAAATGAGGGTCAGTAATAACAGTGTGCATTTCTGTAGCATTTTCCAAAATACTCTTTTTTTTGTCTTTTGACCACATTCAAGAGATATGTGGGGCAGATGAGGACATTTAGTCTCAGAAAGTGAAAGTGACATGTTTAATTTGAAAAATGATTAATAAGCATCAGAGCTGGGAATCTGGATTCAGGTCTTCAAACTTTAGGTCTTGCATTTGTATTATTCCATCTCATTAACTTTGTCCTTCTAAGCTAGGACTTCATACTTTCACCCTTGGGTTCTTGAAATCCTACCTCCAATCTCCCTTCCTTCCATTCCATTCTGTGTATTCAACAGGTTAATCTTCTTAAAACACTGTTTGCATTATATGCAACATGCCTGAACGACATGCCTACAATGGCCTCTGATTACCTAATGGAACAAGTTGCAGAGTCATAGAATTCAGAGATAGATGGGACCATAGGGGTCACTTGGTCCCACCCATAATGGAAAAAGCATCCTGCTTGTAAGACATCCTACAAGGAGTCATATAGTCTTTGCTTGAAGATTTCAAGGAGACCTATAAGCAGTATATTATATTACACTGAAGAATTGTTTGAATTGCTCATATTTCTAGATACAAAATTTTAATTGGCATTTTTGTTACTTCTACAATTTCTCTAATTACTGTCCTCTACCTCTTTTTCTGCATAATAGCCTTTCAAATTTTTAAACATGAACCCTTCAGAATATCTCTTCCTGACTTTTGGTACCTTATTATATTTCTATTCACATATCAAATCATTCTTACTTCCTTGCTTATCATGATGCTTTGCTCTGTTTCCTAACCTAAGATGCCATTTCCCTTTCCTTTCTATCCATAAAAATCTACTTGTTCTTTCAAATAATGAATCCTTTAAATTCTTTAAATATAAAGGAAAATAATTAATGTAAAACCTTTAAAGATCCTTCCACCCAGTTATTGCAGTTTATAAAACTCTTTTCTTCTTTGAACTTTTTAGTATTTCCCTTCTGAAATTATCTTCCATCTACTCTATAAGTATATATTTAATATTGTAAAGTTAAAATATCTTAATTAACAAGATTTTGCCTTCTTTCCCACCACCTTCCCCTTCCCCACATTGAAAAAGAAAGAAAAACATTAATTTTATAACACAATATTCATAGTTAAGCAAAACAAATTCCTGCATTAACTACGTCTAAAATAAATTGTCTCAATCTGTACCCTGAGTTCAGAACTTCTTTATTATAAAATAGGTAGTGTATTTCATCATGGAATCAAGATTAGTCTTGTATTGATCAGAGTTCTCAAGTCTTTCAAAATTATTTATCTTCCTAATATAAATTGCTCTCTTCTGGTTCTGCTCTTTTACTCTGAATCAATTCACACACATCTTCCCAGGTTCTATGAATCTGTCTTCATATTGCCTAGTGAAAGAGTATTCAGAATTTAATAACTTTAAAGGTCTTGTTCCAAATTGTTTTGCAGAGGGATTAGACCAATTCACATCTTCATCAAGAGTGTACTGATATTCTTGTTTTTTTACAGGGCTCCCTCCCATCCCCAGCCTTTGTCATTTTAGTGGGGTCAACTTTATGAATCTGATAGGAGCAAGGTGGAACCCCAAAAGTTGTTTTAATTTGCAATTCTATCAGATTTCCAGAACACATTACCAGTAAAATAGAGGTTTAGATATTTTCTCTGATCCTCATGAGTTCTCAAAGTTTCTTTAAAATAGGAATTAAATAGCAGGGTTAAAACAAGTTGTAGTTTCTTCACAATTTAGGATAGATACCAAGAACTCAAACAAAGCGAAAATTTAAAGGACTAACAGCAGAGAAAGCTAATAATTCCTTTTTAAAAACATTTTTAATAGTCTTTTATTTACAGGTTATATGTATGGGTAACTTTACAGCACTGACAATTGCCAAACCTCTTGTTCCAATTTTTCCCCTCCTTCCCCCCACCTCCTCCCCCAGATAAGCCAATAATTCCTAACCCTTAAATTGGGCTCACTCAATATACTCTTTCTTCCCACCCAACAAAGCTGCACAAGTCACAGAATTCTACCTGACCAATGCCATAGAGATTTAGAGGGCCAAAATTTATCCAGACTCCAATAACAACATAGCAGGAGTTTGCTACATCAAAACTTAGCCTGAGAAAGGAGAATCAGGGAAAAAGAGCAAGATATGTGTCCTTGCTTCTAATAAAACTCAGCTCTTTACTCTAATCCCCTTTCCTCCTCCCATTTTCCTGAAGATCCAAACTTCAAATGACAGAAATTTACTCAGATTGCAATAGTAGCCTGACAGTATTCTGTTTTAGCTCTTGGAAAACAGGGTGTCTCCTAATATCTTGACATTTCTCTCTTTTGGTCAAAGGGAGGAGATCTGGATAAATTCCTTCCCTTCAGACAAATAAAAGGAGAGGAAGGTATAAAGCAAGTGCCATGTGAGGCCATTTGAGCCAGACAAAGCATTTTTATCCCAGGAATTCAGTTCCTTGAGGGGACCCATTGGGAAGTATGTCCTAGGTATCATTGCTAATCATTACCTGCTTGCAATCAGAAATGGGTGGCAGGAAGAGACAATAATGTATAGAGGAAAATGCCAACATACACTTGGATCAGGGGCTTGGTGGTTGCACATATGACAAAAGGGAAAAGGGAAAAAAAAAAAAAAAAAACCTAGATCAGTATACTCAGCCCTCGTCCAGAATCTTGAAACAGCTGTCTCATCTGGATCTGGATCTGGCTGCTTCTGGGTCCATACTAGGGGAATCCTGAAATCTTTGGATTTAGGGTTAGGATGCTGTATATTCAGGAGTAGGTGCTTTCTTCAGGTGATCCAGGAGTCCACATTCACAAGTCTGGCAGTTGTGAGAATATTCAAAAGAGCTTAGAAGGGGCTTTTTTGTATTAGTCTTTGAATCTAAGTTTCTGGTCAGTATAATATAGGTCCTTATTTAAAACTAAACAACACATAGAGATGATCCAGTTTTCCAGACACACAGGGCTAGCAATGTAATAAAGTTTTTCTTATAATTTTGAAAACTGCATAATTACATTCAGTCAGAGATCAAATTACTTGTAGATTTCACAATGGACTAATTCTGAAAAGGGAGATTTACTTGTCATCAAGGTAACCAAGAAAACTTAAGACATTACAAGAATCACGTCTCCTTGTATTCTTAGTGACCCATTCCCAATATCCATTTAACCTGTACATTTTAAGTTCCAGATGTCCAAATGATTCCTAGATATCTTTTCTTGGACAATATGTTTTGTTCTCAGGACAACTCTAAAGGGGGTTCTGCTTCTCTGGTTCCAAATCTAATGGTTCCTAGATAATTCTGAGACTTCAGAGAATTTCAGTTTATATACCATTTGCTGTTTCTATCTTTACCAAAATCCTGTACCTGATATATGAATTTTTAGGAACAATTAGTTAGTATAGTAGATAGAGCATTAGCTCTGAAGTCAGGAGGACCTGAGTTCAAATCTGATTTCAGGCACTTAATACTTCCTGGCTGTGTGACCCTGGGCAAGTCATTTAACCCCAATTGTCTCAGTAAAAAAAAAAAAAAAAAAAAAAAAAAAGCATCTTTAAAAAATTTATGAGAGTTCAATTGCAAAATGAACTCTTCTGCCTTTTAAAATTATCAGATATTTTAATTTCATTTTATCATTATCCATACAGTTTATGTGTAAAATCTTATTTTGAGAGCCTATTACAAAACATACTCAAAGCCTGAATTTGCATGACAGATAAATTTTGGAAGGCAATCATATAATCTGTATATTGTTCTTTATAAAAAAGTCTAATTCTATTTTTAAAAATTTTACTATTCCACTTAATTAGAAAGCTTTTTATATCTTTATCCTATTCATGTCTAATTATTTACCCTTTAGGAGGATATTATCCCTATATTATAACTCAATTTAAAATATAGGTAAAAATTATAAGATGTTAATACTTGTATCCTGTTATAGTAACTCAAAGATGTTTCAGTATCAATATATTATTTAATAGAGTACTGTACTTACAAAATGCCTTGATCATAGGAATTTTCTATAAAAGTAAAAAGAGGGCCATGATTATAACAATGTTCTGTATCATAACAGAGGGAAAAATATCCTTAGTTCTGTTTGATTTCAGGCATGAATCACATCTGACAGCCAATAATATAATTACAGGGTGTTAAAAGCAAGGCTTTTCAGAAGGAAATAACACAATGGAGAAATAGAGTCAGGAAGATCCTATGTAGGCTATACCAAGGTTATCCCCCAAACTTTTCCCAGACACAGATATTCATCCACTTTTAGCAGTTCCCTGACTGCAGCAAATGTCATTTTCTACTAGCTTCATGACAATTTAGATGTCTATCCTTATAATTAAAGGTCAAAACAATAGTAAATTGCAGTCCCAGGAATTTTTACCTTAAATAGCAAAATTTCACTAACCACAACTTAGGGCTTGTATATCTTTGCTGATGTTTCCCTAACAGTTAACATTTCATTAATCCTTTACTTATAAATTAAAATTACCTATATTCTTGGGCTTCAGATATACAGCAGATAACCTATTAATTGACTCATCATTAATATGTTGAAGCTACATCTTTAAACCTTCCTATATACTTTCATGATAACCAAGAATGTCAAATGAACAATTGCCATTATATATTATTATTATTTGCTTTATTACAAAATACAGCTCATTAAATTTTCAAATATCCATTTTTATCACATTGTTTTAAAAGCCCAATTCATGTATAACATCATCCAGATTTGAACAGTTGTTTTGTCTAATAATATTTCTGTCACAATAGTCTCTCAAATTTCACAATATAAGAAAATTTAGAAAAACAATAATAATACATATAATAAATTTCAGATAATATCAATTGCATTTCCAAATTATCCCACATGAAAATCATCAAGCTTATTTTCTTTGATATTTTAAAACCACTTTAGAGTTATCAGGTATGGACCAATTACATTTAGTTAAATAATAACAATGTATTGCTTAGCATATGCCAATCATTTTTTTATTGAAGCTTTTTATTTTCAAAACATATGCAAGGATAATTTTTCACCACTGACCCTTACAAAATCTTGTGTTCCAATTTCCTCCCCTTTCCTCCACTCCCTTTCCTAGATGGCAAGTAATCCAATATATATTAAACATGGTAAAAATATATGTAAATCCAATATATGTATACACATTCATACAATTTTCTTGCTGCACAAGAATCAGATAAAAAAGGAAAAAATGAGAAAAAAAATAAAATTCAAGCAAACAACAACAAAAGAAATGAAAATGCTATGTTATGATCCATATTTAGTTCCCACAATCCTCTCTCTGGGTGTAGATGACTATCTTCATCACAAGATCATTGGAATTGTTGAGAAGAGCTATGTCCATCAGAATTGATTATTGTATAATTTTGCCTTTGCCAAGTATGATCTCCTGTTTCTGCTCATTTCACTTAGCAGCAGCTCATATAAGTCTCTCCAGGCCTCTCTGAAATCATCCTGCTGGTCGTTTCTTACAGAACAATAATATTCCATAACATTCACATACCATAATTTATTCAGCCTCTCCAACTGATGGGCATCCATTCAATTTCCAATTTCTTGCCACTACAAAGAGGGCTGCCACAAACATTTTTGAACATGTGGGTCCTTTTCCCTCCTTTAAGATCTCTTGAGGATATAAGCCCAGCAGAAACATTGCTGGATCAAAGGGTATGCACAGTTCTAGCAAGATGTTTTTTAGTAGTTCTACAAACTTTGATTATCTGATTTATTTCTGTAATTCCAACATAGCAAGAGCAGAAATGACAGGGAAAAAAAGTCTCTTGTAGATTTTTTTGTTTTTCTCTTGTCTTATAACTTAATCTCCTGCAGAAAGCCTAAAGTGGGAGTTAATCTTGCTCACTGAGACAAATTACTTCAAATATGAAAATTCATTAATCCTTCCCAGTGTTCTAAACTCTCTAGCTACAGCCCTTAGTAATCTTTTTGGCTGGCTGCATTTTAAATCTTTAAAGGTAACATGATGCATATAGCTTACAACACAACCTGACATACAATTTATATTTTATAAAGACATAGATA
Organism: Sarcophilus harrisii; assembly: GCF_902635505.1. Lineage (NCBI taxonomy): Eukaryota > Metazoa > Chordata > Mammalia > Dasyuromorphia > Dasyuridae > Sarcophilus > Sarcophilus harrisii. The sequence continues at coordinate 643,927,977 of NC_045426.1, read as the reverse complement.
TAGACAAAATACCAAGACAGATACAAACAGATACAGATAGATTTAATAATATACAATTACAATGCTAATTTTACAGAGACATGCAGTTACCAAGGAGTGAAGATTAAAAACAACAGAATGCAACTGCAATTTTATAGAAGCATTCAGTTTAAAAATAGCAGAGACACACAGAAAGACCAGTTAGCAAAGATGTGAAGTTGAAGAAAGAATATCCTTACCTTAAGAAAGAATATCCTTATCCTTGCACAAACCGGATCACCAGAGGTGCCCTGGAGTTTTTCTCACAAAGAACAGTGAGATCAACCAAGCAAGAACTTGAAGGATTGGAATAAGGAAAAGGGCAGAGGGCATACCAGACATTATGCTGAAAAGAACCATAAATAACATGTGAATATCACTATTAAACTTTCATTCTCCAAATGCCTTAGAATTTAAATTCATAAAGGAAACATTAACTCTACTATAAGAAATCAGAAAATAATACGACAGAAGATTTCAATGAACTTCTCTTAATTTTGAATAAATCTAACAGAAAGATAACCCCTTCTCTCAAAAAAGAACTGAACAGTTTGCTGGGGAAATGAGCTAAAGGTTTATGGCATCTCTAAATATGATTTTTAAAATGTACACATTTCTTGACACCAAGTGGAATGTTTACAGAAATTGACTTCTACAGCAAAAACAACCACATGTACAAAAATCAAATGTAAATGTTTAAAAATTATAAAGGAAAACCATGTCTGGGAAGAAAAGATATGAGAAAACACTTCCAACTCATCCCTTTGAAGAGGTGAGAGATTCACAAATATTGCACATTACACTTATTTTCAGATTTTTTATTTATTGATCAAGTATGAATTTTCCCTCCCTCCCCTTTTTTTGTGGTCTTTAAGAATATTTTTATATGGGAGAGGAAAAGGGAGGCCCAATGAGGGAACCTATAATGATGTGGGAAACAAAAGCCATTAATATGAATGTATTTAAAATAATTTGTATTTATTAGTGATGCAAAGCATTTTCCCCATCCTATTAATAGTTAATAGATCTATTAATAGTCAAGATTTTTCATTAAGAATTACTTATTCATATCTTTTGGAATAGTTCTTATTTTTATAAATTTTTAGAAATGTATAAACTTTATACATTTATAAACTTCAAGGTTTTTTAATTAAAAAATATATGGAAGGTACTATAAATCTTAGAAATGAGATATTAATTAGAGAAACTTACAACAAAGATTTTTTACTAGCTCCCTGCTTCTCTTCTAGTTTTTGTTTCATTGATTTTGTGTGTGCAAAAACTTATTTTCTTGAAACAAAATTTCATCTTCTGTGATCCTCTTAATTCCTTGATTCGTCATGAACTCTTCCTACATTTATAGATCTTACTTGCTCTTAATTTGTTTATGATTCACTCCTCACATCTAAATTATATATTCTTTTGTATTATCTTGGTATACTCTGTGAGATGTTTGTCTATCCTTATTTTTTTTGGCCAAGTTTTTCCAACAATTTTTGGCAAATAGTGAAATATTACCAGAAGCAGGATTTTTGTGTTTATCAAATTTTAAGCCACTGTGTCCATTTACTTCTGTATATTGTATCTAGTCTATTTCATTGATCAACCACTCTTTTTCCTAACTAGTACCAAATCCCACCCACTAGTGGGTGATTGATACTTTGGAGTATAATTTGAGATTTGGTACTTCTATGATTCTTTCCTTCCTACTTCTTTTTCATTATTTCCTTTCTTCTAGAACAACTTCATGATTATTTATTCTAGCTTTAAGATGTAATCATTTGATAGTTTGATTGTTATGACATTGAATAAATAAATTAATTTAGGTTTTATCATTTTTATTATATTTGCTCAGAATACCCATGGGCAATAAATGTTTCTCCAATTATTTAGATCTGTCTTTATTTCTGAAAAGACTGTTTTGTAGCTGTTTTCATGAATTTCCTTTATGTATTTTGGCAGAGAGACCCTCAAATATTTTATCTAATTTTAAACAAATTCTATTCATATTCTTAACTTCTTTCTTGCTTATTTTTTAAATTTCAATTTTTCTGGGTCTGAAAGGAGTTCAGTGAGGTTCCACATTATTATAGTTACATTTTCTCCTATAACTCATTTAACTTTTCTTTTAAGTATTTAGGTACCATAACATATGGTACGTTTTATATGGAATTCATTGTCTATAGTGCCTTTCCCTCTTCATCTCTCTATTTTAATTTGTTTTTTGTTATTGCTTTGTTTAAAATTATTATTGTCACCTTTATATTTTTCCTTTGTTGTTGTTGAGTTGTTTCCGTCATATCCAACTTTTCATATGCCTATTTGAGGTTTTCTTTTCTTTTTTTTTTTATTTAATAGCTTTTACAGGTTATATGTATGGGTAACTTTACAGCATTGACAACTGCCAAACCTCTTGTTCCAATTTTTCACCTCTTTCCCCCACCCGCTCCCCCAGATGGCAAGATGATCAGTAGATATTAAATATATTAAAATATAAATTAGATGCACAATAAGTATACATGACCAAACCGTTATTTTGCTGTACAAAAAGAATCAGACTCTGAAATATTGTACAATTAGCCTGTGAAGGAAATCAAAAATGCAGGTGGGCAAAAATATGGGGATTGGGAATTCAATGTAATGGTTCTTAGTCATCTCCCAGAGTTCTTTCGCTGGGTGTAGCTGGTTCAGTTCATTACTGCTCCATATTTGAGGTTTTCTTAGCAAGAATACTGGAGTAGTTTGCCATTTCCTTCTCCAGCTCATTTTACAAATGAGGAAACTGAGGCAAATAGGGTTAAGTGACTTGCTCGATGTCATACAGTTAAGAAATGTTTGAGGACAAATTTGAACTCATGAAGATGAGTCTTTCTGAATCTAGGCCTGATGCTCTATCCACTGTGCCAATCTAGCTTCTCCCCATCCCCCCATACACACCTTTTTTTTTTTTAAACTTTAGTTTAAGCATAATAGAGTTTGCACTTGCATTTTATTTTAACTGTATGTGAATTTTTATGTTTTGAGTATTTCTTGCAAACAAAAGTTTTTTAGATTATGATTTATAATACATTCTACTGTTCTATTCCATTTTATGGATGAGTTTGTTCCATTTACATTCAATTATGATCATTAATTGTGTGTTTCCATTCATTCTATCATCTCATACATTTGCTTTCCATCTACCTCTTTAAAACAAAAAAGAGGATGGTAAGAGGAAAGTATACTCCACACCAGTGTCACAGCTTTGATGTAATCTGTTTCTGCTTCTTTGTCCCTCTTCTGTTTTTCTTACCCAAAGTCCAGTCACAGATTATAATCCCTTCTTTCTTTCCTTTTAAACCCTTCTTCTAATTCACCCACAGTTAAAGTGTTTTAAGAATAGTTTCTCTCTTAATCTTTTTTCTCTCTGTGCTCCCTACTTTTTCTATGCTGTGTAAAATGTGTTTCTGTATCTAACTGAATGCATATTCTTCCCTCTCTAGACTAGTTCAGATTAAAATGAAGTTCAAATTTCACTGCTCCCCTCAACCATTTTCTTCTTGCTTGAATAATTTTCTGTATATTAAAATTATCTGAGATACTTGACTCTCAAATTTCCTCTGCCTCCTCACCCCTCAATTCACTGTATTTCCTTTCCTTTTTTCTTTTAAAATCATTAGAGTAGGATTATGGGAAGATGGTAGAGTAGGCTAGAAAATTCCAAGAAATCTCTTCAGATTTCCCCCACAAACAAAATCAAATTGTGCCTCAGGGTGAACATAAACTGGTGAGAAACAAATAAGATTTGGGGCAGAACAGGGTCCTAAAAGGTCAACTGAAGAAACCCAAAAGAAGGATCCTAAGACAATGGTGTGAAGCATAAACACCTCCAGGTTAGCGTGGGGGGATGCGGGCGCACACACACACACACACACACACACACACACACACACACACACACAAATAGTAATAGGAAAGCCTTAGAGCTTTCTGGGTCCTGAAGTTGCCTGAGCTGGAACCATAAGAACTTTCACCTCCTGGGAAGATTGAGGGAACCTATACTGATAAAGAATGCCAAATGCAGCTGTGTTGCTGAAACACAGTCCTGGGCAAGAAGAAGCCAGTACATACCCAGTGACAATAGAAGTAGTAGGGTGCAGTAGCTACTGTGCTATAGGCAATTAGAGGAGAGTGTAGTTCTTTCTTTGGGGTTCCAGATTAGAGAGGAGAACTAAACTGAAGCCAGAGACAACAAACTCCTTCTCCTCCAGGACTAGAAGTGATTACACTAATAAATCCTTATTTAAAAAAAAAAAAAAATAAGCAGGCAAAAGAGAAAAAGAAGCTAGTCATAGGAACTTACCTGGGAATAGGAAGATCAAAGTTGGTCTTCAGAAAAGGATACTGAAATAAAAATTAACATCTCCTACCCGAAAGAGCAACATTAAATGGCTACCTGCCCAAGAAGAATTTAAAGAATAATTTTTTTAAAGGTTTTAAAAATTAGATAAGAGAGATTGAGGAAAAGCTTTAAAAAAAACTAATCCAAGAAAAGCAAGAAAATTAAGAAAAGAAAGTGAGCAAAAAGGAGATCAAGACCCTTAAAAAAAAAAATGAAAATTATGGGGTATCTAGATTACTAATAGAACACGGACCCTGGAGTCAGGAGGACCTGAGTTCAAATCTGATCTCAAATATTTAACACTTCCTAGATGTGTGATTCTGGGCAAGTCAGTTAACCTCAATTGTCTCACACACACACACACACACACACACACAAATTACCCTGAAAACTAGAATTGGGTAAGGGGAAGCCAATAAAGTTATGAGACCAAGAAAGAATGAAATAAAATAAAAAGAATGGAAAAGAGATAATGTGAAATACAAGAAAAAACCAAAGATCTGAAGAACAGGTCAAGATTATCTGAAAGTTATGACCAAAAAAAAAATCTTGACACAATAATACAATAAATAATTAAATTGTTCTGAAGTGATAAAACTGAAGGGAAAGTAGAGATAGAAAAAAATCCAATAATCACCACCTCAGAGAGATTGTATAAGAAAAACATAGAAATATCATTGCTAGGATGATTTCAGAAGGGCCTGGAGAGACTTACATGAACTGATGCTGAGTGAAATGAGCAGGACCAGGAGATCATTATATACCTCAACAACAATACTATATGATGATCAACTTTGATGGACATGGCCATTTCCAGCAATGAGATGAACCAAATCAGTTCCAATAGAGCAGTATTGAACTGAACCAGCTACACCCTGCGAAAGAACTCTGGGAGATGATTATGAACCATTACATAGAATTCCCAGTCCCTCTATTTTTGCCCATCTGCATTTTTGATTTCCTTCACAGGCTAATACTACACTATTTCAAAGTCTGATTCTTTTTGTACAGCAAAATAACTGTTAGGACATGTATACTTATATTGCATTTAATTTATACTTTAACATATTTAACATGTATTGGTCAACCTGCCATCTGAGGGAGTGAATGGGGGGAAGGAGAGGAAAAATTGGGACAAAAGGTTTGGCAGTTGTCAATGCTGTAAAATTACCCATGCATATAATTTGTAAATAAAAAGTTATAATAAAAAATACAAGAAAAAAATTAAAAAGAAAAAAGAAATATCATTGTTAAATTTTGATCCCAGATCAAAAAGAAAATTTTATAAGAAACAACAACAAATTCAAATATACTGGAGCTACAATAAGAATTGCACAGAATCTAGCAGGGCTACAATAAAAGACTCCAGGTCCTGGAATACTATATATTGACAATCAAAAAAAAAAAAAAAAAAAAAAAACTAAGGTTGTGGTAGAAAATATTATATTAAGCAAAATTAAGTATAATAGTGAATGAAAAAAAGGATATTCAGTGAATTGTCAGATTTTCAGAATTTTGTCTCAAACAAATCTGAACTAAATAGGAAATTTAACATATAAGAGCCAACATCATTGGCTAATTTCAAGAGACTCAATAAGCATAAATTGTTTATTTTTTATATCTGGAAATGTAAACGAAATGATTAAGATTGACCTTACTAATTAGATGTTCAAAAGAAAGGTTGGGGTAGATTTGAATATGATGTGACTCTAAAAAAGAAAATCATCTAGGAAAAGCTAAAATAAATAATTATACTACGTGAATGAGATGCAAGGGTAAGAACCAATATAAAGGAATTAGATGGAGCATAGAAAGGGGACGTAGGATAAAGTGTGATACAGAAGTGTGTTTAGGTTAACAACAGTGTAATAAAGTGTGTAGATTAATGGGAGTGGGATGAAGAGGAAGAGAAAGGGTAAGGGGAGAAGATAAAGGAAGAATCCATGGGGAGAGGTTAAGTAATAACAAAGCAACTTGATGAGTAGAAGCAAAATCAGAGAGTTAGCAGATATAGGAAATAAGAGATATACACAAGCATAATAACAATGATCAATAAAATTTATTAGAGCAAAAATAGGGATAATAATCACTGATCTCAAAGTCAAATTTTAAAAGTTTCAATTAAGAGACAAATGCACATCACATGTAAACCATATTAATATTGTTTTAGATTATAAATATATGCATATATATATATAAGTATGTATGCATGCATGTGCATATATGCAGGTGTATGTATGTATATACCCATGCTTAACTGTAGCCTGCTTGGAGGAGGTGGAGGGAGGAAAGGATAGGAGGAAAAATAGAATAAAATAAAAAGTGCACAGCAGAGAACAAAAGCTGCAAAAAAAATGGGCAGTTATAAATATGATGTCCTCTATTATTCTATATGTTTTCTTGAAATGGAAATTTATTGTTACATATTTTGAATCCTCTCTGATGTTCCTCTGGACACATGACAATTTTTTCCCCTTTTTCTGACTTTCTTTTTCTATTTTGTTTTTTCTTATTTTGTATGTAAGCCTTAAATGAATAAATACATTTAAAAACTTAAAATAAAAAAATAAAATTATGAAAGTTTAACAAAATTGTGCTAAGGCTATATAATCATTGATGAAAAGAGTGTTTTGAGAGTATACATGTGTCATTTTCCCATATTGGAATACAAACAGATCATTCTTATTTAATCTCCTATGACTTATCTTTGTATGTTGTTCCACAATCCTGTGTTTATGTTTTAAAGATTTTATATAGCTCTGATTTTTTCATCAAGAATGCTTTAAAATAGTTTCAATAACCCATAATGATAAATGTTATCCACCTTCAGGAAGTAAACTGATGAAGTTCAGGTTCATATTGAAGCATATTTAATTTTTATTTTTTATTTTTCTTAGTGTGTGTGTTTGTGTTTTCTTTTACAACATGGCTAATATGGAAATGTTTTGCATGACTACAAATAATCAATGTCATATTGCTTGTCTTCTCACTGGGTAGGCAGAACAGAGAAAGGAGAGAGAATTTGGAATTCAAAAACTTTAAATCAATATTAAAAATTATTTACATGCAAGTGGAAAATATTTAATCAAATAAATAAAAGAATATTTAAAAAAATTTAAAAATGATTAGATAAACTATTTCATTAAAGATTTTTTTTTTCATATAGGATCAGAACCAGTTTTGCTGGTGAAGTTATTTTTGGTTGTAATCCTATTTCTTTTGTCTTCTTGAATATTTCATTCTTTTGCTTTTTTTATAGTTTTAGCTATTATGTCTTGTGTGACCTTGACTATGACTTCTTGTACTTTAATTTTTCTTTCTAGCTGCTTGTAGTTTTTTTTTTTTTCTTTGACCTGATTTTTAGGCTACAGTGTTCTTGGAAGTTTTCATTTTGTGGTTGCTTTCAGGAGATAACCAATGGATACTATTTTTAACCTTGTATTTTTTTAAATTGTTTTTTATTTGCGAAAGCTATGCAAAGATAGTTTTCTTTCTTTTTTTTTTTTAATAAGGCTTTTTTATTTTCAAAACATATGCATGGATCATTTGACAACATTGACTATGAAGACTGAGTTAGCACCCTGGATGCCTTAGAATCAGCCCGAGTCAGAATAAGCAAAAGTCCTTGATCTTTATTCTTGGTCTTTAGGGGTAGAAGTGAAGGGAAATGGACACAAGCTCCCCACAACCTCCCTTCTCCTCTGGCTTGTCTTACTCCACCCCCTAATAGCTCCTACAATTATTTGTATACACCAAAAGATCAAGCCAGCTTAGAATAGTGGGAAGGGCCATTTTCCAAGCATATGCTAATAGAGTATTGTCCAATGGGTAATTAGCCTTAAGTGCTCTGTTGTCTAATTCCAGTGCACCTATTCAGAGTTTCAGCCCTTTACATCTCCCATTTTCTTTTGTTTTAATACACAGGTGGTTATGTCCTGCCTGACTTCTCAGGGAGGTGAGAACTCCAAAAAGGAAGTGATCACACCCTTCCTGACTTCTCAGGAAAGGAGGTGAAAGCACTAAAAAGGAGATGATCATGACCTCCCTGACTTCTCAGGAAGAGAGATAAAAAACACCAAAGGGAAGTGGGGAGTCAAGCCAGATATTGCTAGCAGATTTCTGGGCTGAAGTGTCTTACTAGAAACAGGTATGCACAAACTCATCAGCATGGGAGGTATTACACAAGCACATAGCAATAATGCACAGGCTAGTAGTGATGACTCTCCACACAGCCAGTACAGGCTCAATGTGGTTAACAAACATGGATTGTACATGCAAGTAGTGGTATAACAAACAATATAAATCAACATGGTGTTGTAAAAGATTTCCAGAAGTCCTAGAAGGAGGGTATGTAAACAACAATCACACATATGCCTCCTTCAGCAGCCAAGAGATAATCCAAAACCAATCTATTGCCCATTACTTCACATGCCAGGGAATCCAATGATCCCTAGAAGTTTTTGAAGCCCTGCAACAGTCTTTTTATGAGTTAGGAAATCCAAGGATTCCTGCAGATTTTTAAGTCCTGCAACAGTCTTATCATTTCTCAGAAAATCCAATGATTCCTGAGGTTTTTCAAATCCTACAATAGTCTTATCATATCTCAGAGAACCCAATGATTTCTGAGGGTTTTGAAGTCCTACAACAATCTTTTCACTTCTCAGGGACTCCAATGATTCCTGAGGGTTTTGAAGTACAACAATTTTTGATGTCCATGAGTCAAATGCCATAACTGCCATGCTCTTTCAGTGGTGGGCACAGTCAGTGACGGAATGTTTCTTGGGTCTTCTCCTTCCTTTCAAGGGTTTGCTCTATCTCTCTCTGATGGACAAGGCGAATACAACTCATTGGCACCCATCTGATTCCTTCTCCATCTGTAGAGATACAAGCAAACCCTCTTCCCCAAGCAGTTGGCCTATCTGGTCCCTTCCATTCACCACTTTCTGGGTCTCTCCAGATCACCTGGGTATTATCTAAAGATAGTGGAGCTGCTCACACTGGACACTGTCCTTCTGGTGGGTTATAAAATCTGTCTGCTGGAGCCAGGACATCTTTGTCAAAAATCATGAAGTTAATAGTATAAAGAGCTACAGTTAAAAGTTCTCTAAGGTTACCTGTGGCTCCCCCTTTCTTTTGTTTTTGGAGGAACGTCTTGATGTCTCTGTTTTTCCTCTCTACTACTGCCTGTCCTTGAGGATTAAAAGATATGGCAGTGGTGTGTAAAGTCTTATACTGTGCACAAAAGTGTGCAAAATGTTTAGAAGTATATGCAGATCCATTATCTGTTTTTATTTCTTGTGGCATGCCCATAATTGCAAATGCTTTTATAAGGAATTCAGTCACCACTCGGACTGTCTCTTTTGCTGCTGGTATTGCAAAAGTGAATCCTGAAAAGGTGTCTACCACAAAATGGATAAGAGACAGACGACCAAAAGATTTATAATGGGTCACATCCATTTGCCAAATTTCATTAGGTCTCAAACCATAAGGGTTCTTCCCTGGAGGGAGTGTAGGAGCATGGAAAGGAAGGCAAGCTGTACAGGCTTTTACTATGCTCCTAGCTTCCTCTCTTGTTATTCCAAAGTGTAAACGTAAAGCTCGAGCAGCCTGATGATATTTAAAATGAGATTCTTGGGCTTCTTGAAATAAAGGAGTATTGGCCAACATGGTTAGAAGGCTACCTGCCTTTGAATTACCATCAAAAAGATAAAAACCCAATAGAAACACTAGTGGATCAAAGGGTTCGCACAGTTTGATAGCTTTATGAACATAGTTCCAAATTGTTCTCCAGAATGATTGATCCACTCACAACTCCACCAACAATGTATTAGTGTCCCAGTTTTCCCACATCCCCTTCAACATTCATCCTTGTCTTTTCCTATCATCTTAGCCAATCTGAGAGGTATGTAGTGGTATCTCAAAGTTGTCTTAATTTGCATTTCTCTGATCAGTAGTGATTTAGAGCACCTTTTCATATGATTAGAAATGGTTTTAATTTCTTCATTTGAAAAATTGTCTGTTCATATTCTTTCTCTTGAGTCAATTCTCTATATATTTTAGAAATGAGACTTTTATCAGAACCCTTAAATGTAAAAATGATTTTCCCATTTATTGTTTCCCTTCTGATGTTGTTTGCATTAGTTTTGTTTATATAAAAACTTTTAAACTTAATATAATCAAAATTATCTATCCGGCATTTAATTATGTGTTCCAGTTCTTTGCAAAGATAGTTTTCAACATTCATCCTTCCAAAACCTTGTGTTCCAAATTTTTTCTCCCTCATTTCCTCCACCCCTTCCCCTAGACAGCAAGTAATCCAATATATGTAAAGTATGTGCAATTCTTCTATACATATTTCCACAATTATCATGCTGCACAAGAAAAATCAGATGAAAAAGGGAAAAAATGAGAAAGAAAACAAAAAGCAAGCAAACAACAATAAAAAACGTGAAAATACTATGTTGTTATGCATTCAGTCCTCACAGTCTTCTTTCTGGATGCAGATGACTTTCTCCATTACATCTACTGGAATAACCTATTGTGCTCTTGTTCTAAAAGGTCTGGGAATTTTTATATTTTCTTGAAATGTGATGTCTTAGATTGGACTCCGGCTTGGGTTTTGGTTCTTTGTTTCTTTTTGGTCATAGCTTTCAAATAGGTAGTGCAATGATTGTTAAATTACCTCTCCTCGATATATTTTTCAGTTCAATTATTTTTGCTACATATGCCTTACATTTTCTTCCATATTTTTGCTCTTTTGAGCAAAATGTTTCAATGTTTTTTGTTATCTCATGGTGTCATTAATTTTTACTTCATTTTAATTTTCAAAGAGTCTATTGCTAGGTTAATTTTGTGGCAAGCTATTAATTCTCTTTCTAATTCTCTCTTCCATAGCTTTCATTTATTTCCTTGACTTCCCCCTAGCACTCTCATTTCTTTTTCAATTCTTTCTCAGGTGCTGTCATTGTATTTGTACATTCATTTTAAGCATCTTAAAAAAAACAAAAAAAACAAAAAAACCTCTTACTTTACTTTTTCAAGAATTTTCATTGATGCCCAAGACAAGTTTTTCTTTGAAACTTTGCTTGTAGCTTTTTTTAGTACTCATTTTCTTCCCTTATATGATGGAATCATATAAATGATCTAACTCCATGTCAAGCTTCTACTACTAATTAGTTGTATAGTTTTAGCTCACTGCCCCTCTTTCAGCATCACTTTCTTCTATAAACTTTTAAGGTGTTTAGACTAAATGACAGTCAGATTTCTGCCAATTCTAACTTTCTGAACTGCATTATTATTACATTATTTTATCTGTTATGATATGCCTCCTCAAGACTACATTCTCAAGACCAAGGGCTCTATTTTATTATCCCATGTAGCTCCAGATAGTGCCAAACACAGGACAAGATATACACAAAGAAAAACCAAGCTACACCCCAGGGAATCTCTCCTGAGATAATGCTTTCCACTTCTCAGAATATTCTCTCAACAAAGGGACCCAATGGCATGTAAGTGGGAAGGATAGACAGAAATCTTACCTGTCGTACAGCTAAAAGAGCAAGGGACTAGAAATCAGACCTGAAATTTTGTCTCAAGCTTTTACTAGCTGAGAGACCTTGGTTAGTGCTAGTTCTCTCTCTGGACCTCATTTTCCTCATCTATTAAGTAAATGGATTAAACTAGGTGATTTCCAGAGTGCTTTTTAGCTTAATTAACCACTCTAGTTATTAATGTAATGTGAACATATATAAGATTTTAAAACTCTGGGGATCATCACTCTCCAGTTTGTTTGGCTCTACACAAGTGTCTAGATTAGAATAAGATGCCTTCTGAACTCTGAGACAGTAGAAAATTTAAAAGAATGAACTTGAGCTGGCTGCGATTTTCATACCATCTCTTATAGGAATCTGTTTCCTATGAAATGGGGGACAATAATCATAGGACTATCTACTTCATGGAGTTGTGAGGAAAATGCTTTGTAAATTTAAAATTTTTTTCCAGCTGATTTCTTTGAAATGAATATATTATAGTTATATCTTAGAAATTGATCTTTGCTAGTTTCGTAAATTAGAGTTAATTCTCTATATATTTTGGAAATGAGGCCTTTATCAGAACCTTTGACTGTAAAAATATTTTCCCAGTTTATTGCTTCCCTTCTAATCTTGTCTGCATTAGTTTTGTTTGTACAAACCTTTTCAGTTTGGTATAATCGAAATTTTCTATTTTGTGATCAGTAATGATCTCTAGTTCTGCTTTGGTCATAAAGACCTTCCCCTTCCACAGGTCTGAGAGGTAAATTATCCTATGTTCCTCTAATTTATTAATACTTTCATTCTTTATGCCTAGGTCATGAACCCATTTTGACCTTATCTTGGTGTACGGCGTTAAGTATGGATCAATCTTTGCTAGTTTCGTGATCAAAAACCAATGTCAACTGGGATTATATCCCAAAGAGATTATAAAGAAGGGAAAGGGACCTGTATGTGCACGAATGTTTGTGGCAGCCCTTTTTGTAGTGGCTAAAACTGGAAACTGAATGGATGTCCATCAGTTGGAGAATGGCTGAATAAATTGTGGTATATGAATATTATGGAATATTACTGTTCTGTAAGAAATGACCAACAGGATGATTTCAGAAAGGCCTGAGAGACTTACACGAACTGATGCTGAGGAAATGAGCAGGACCAGGAGATCATTATATACTTAACAACAATACTATATGATGACCAGTTCTGATGGACCAGGCCATCCTCAGCAACGAGATCAACCAAATCATTTCCAATGGAGCAGTAATGAACTGAACTAGCTATGCCCAGAAAAGAACTCTGGAGATGACTAAAAACCATTACATTGAATTCTAACCCTATATTTATGCACACCTGCATTTTGGATTTCCTTCACAAGCTAATTGTACAATATTTCAGAGTCTGATTCTTTTTGTACAGCAAAATAACGTTTTGGTCATGTATACTTATTGTGTATCTAATTTATATTTTAATATATTTAACATCTACTGGTCATCCTGCCATCTAGGGGAGGGTGTGGGGGGGTAAGAGGTAAAAAATTGGAACAAGAGGTTTGGCAATTGTTAATGCTGTAAAGTTACCCATGCATATATCCTGTAAATAAAAGGCTATTAAAAAAAAAAAAAAAAAAAAACAATGTCATGTGGCTACCTTGATAATGAACCTCTTCATTATCTGAGGGTGGACCTCAGATGACTTTTGTATGCATTCAAACATATAGAGATCTATCTAGCATCTTTCCCAGGCTAATACTCAAAAGCCCATTCAATATGGTAAGACTATACAGAGTTTATGCCCTTTTAACATAGACTTTTAAGAACCTAGTTATAATAGAGATTTTCTTCCTTAGACCCCTGAATTTGCCTTCTGACCAATCTGAAAGTCAAGCTCACAATAATAGAAACCTTTGAAGAATGTACTTTCTAACATTTTACTCTCCATTAAAATCTCAGTGAATTCTTCCTTTAAAACAATCATTTGAGAAAAGGTCTTTAGGTTACTTTTTCTCACTTCCAATATAGTCATTTGAAGTAGTGATTCTCTGTGACCTTTCAGTAAATAAAAATGCTTTGTTTCATAGTCCTAATGTTTATAAGTAATATTAATGCCCCTCTCTTTTCTACATACATGCACACATTTACGTATATTTTATATATATATATATATATATACATATACATATACGTGTATTTTTCATATCGTTATTCATCCTCACTCCCACTCCCCAGACATTAAGTAATGGAAAAGAAAAAAAAATCATCTTACCTTGGGAAACATGCCCCACCTCCCATAAGAACCCAAGAATTCTCTATACTTAGTTAGTTCTTTGATGAGTATATCTTATCTTTCCTTTGTTTTTCTGTTAAATGAAATTAATCTAATTTTCCAAAGAAGTTATTTTCAAAGTCCTCATTCTTAGAAACATGTCTTGTTAGCAAAATAAATAAATAAATAAAAGGAAGTAGATTAACAGCTGAGTTTTATACAAATGAATTTTCTTATTTAACCATGTATCTGTGTGTATGTAAATATGTACATATATGTGTGTATGTACATGTGTGCACTCTATTGATTGTATTTTAGTCAGGAAACATCTATCTAGCTACCATCTGACTGTCTATACATAAATTTCTATATGCTCCAGTTTTATCAAAAAAGTTGAAATGTTTTATTGTACTGACTTTGAATTCCTAAGGTCAATCTCTGCCTATCATTAATATCAACAAAAACTGAATTATTAAAAAAGACATCTAGTTGAAGAGTTCTTCCTGGTTTTTCTGGCCAGGTGGGCAGATAAGGTATCATTTTCACTAATCTAGGCACAAGGATTAGGAAAACAAAGAATCAGTGAAACTAAATTTTTAAACACTGGTTTCAAACTTCCATAAATACCACATAGATTCTTGAAGCACAGAAAATTGGTAAAAATCTTATAGTACAAGGCAATAACTGAATTTATTTATTTATTTATTTGTTTGTTTGTTTGTTTATTTATTTATTTATTTTCTTCTTTTTCTTCTTTTTTCGGTATGTAAGGAAGAGTCAAAAAACCAGACCATCTAGATATAATTTTTTATTGGCTTGCTTTCCATTTGATGGGATCAATAGCTGGCCTGAGGACATAGTGGTCTGGAAGAACCCTACATATAGAAGATTCTAGGAACCGAATTATTAGTTTCTATTTTTTGATTTTTCTACAATCAACAGCCAATCAAATATTTCCCTGAATTAAATTTCAGTAATTTTAGCAATATAACTTTTGAAAGAGGATAGTCCTTTACCTATCTGATTTAAGTGGTGATAAACCATAAAAGTGCCCAGATTAAAGGATATTTGCTACAAATCCCCTGAAGTTACAGTTCACTATAATCATTCACATTACCACCACAACAAGACATCTGAGCACAGGATTCTAGTCGAAGGAAAACATGATGACCCTAGAAATGTACATTATTGCAACTATCATTTTTTGAACATTTTCATTACAGGCCCTGGGATAAAATTATACCGTTGTAATCCTGACTCCATTCCTATGGATATTGACATACAATGATAGTCAAAGTCACTATAATTTTCCATGAGGGGTTCTAAGAGCCCATTATTCTTGGACAACTAAATCAATTCATTTGAAACTCCTAAGATTCATACTTGTATTCCTCAAGACTAGACAGGACCAAAGCTCAACAAATTGTATAATGAAAGGAAACTCAGGGGTTGCTAAATGTTTTCAAAGCAAGGAGACATCATCTGGGAGATATAAATATTGAAAGACATCACAATTTCAAATTATAACAGCAATAAAAAAAAGGAATAAAACAATGGAATTTCTAAATTGGGATCATGAATTCTCTCTACTACTTTTCTTCTCATATCACAGGAAGGGAACTGGAATTTCTTGACAGATAGAAGAATAAACAAAATGTGACATTTATGTCACCCCAATTCTAGGTAATAGGAAAAGGAGTCATTGTTTAGTACTGTATCCTTAGAAAACATAGAAGTATTCCCTTAAAATTCAAAATATTTGAAAGAGAAAGCAATAAAAAACTGGTACCACCTGAATGTATACAACAGTAAAAACTGAAAGAAAAATATAAAAGAAAACTTCATAAAAAGTTATGAATACATGAGATTTAATTAGTGCAGAGCACAGTTGCATGAAAAAATATAACTTAGAAGTACTGTACAAAAATAAGAGACTGAAAATGAGGACAAATGCAAAACTACAGATGATAGTAGTTTAAAATTAACCATAAAAAGAGAAATGGCAATAAAAGAATACAAAGAAAAACAAATATCCAAAAAATGAAGCAGTTAAAAAAAAAAAAGGAGAAATGCAAAAATACTGAAAATTGTATTAACAAGCATGAAATCAATGAAATAAGAGAAACTAAACATTATTTAAGTGAAAGAAATAAGAGGCCACTGTCAGGATCCAAGCTACATCTCTGAAGGAGCTGCATGTAGGTCAGGTTTTCGTGGGTGTTGGGGTCGAAGAAGCCTTTGGTGTCGTCCGAGGGGTCGGAGAGGATCTGGTTCATCTCCTCGTCAAAGTAGCCGCGCTGGTAGGCCACCTCCACGGGCACGCGGTGGCTGTGCACCGGGTCGATGACGCCGCCCGTGGCGATCTGGGCTTCCAGCAGCCTCACGCCGTGGTCCTTGACGATGAGGTCCCTCTTCATGGCCTGGAAGAGGGAGATCTGCTCTCCCGAGTACGGGTCGGTGTAGCCGGTGACGGCCCTCTCGGCGGACAGCAGCTTCTCCTGGATCTCGCCGCCCACCACGCCTGCGGCCACGGCCTCGTCCACCGACAGCTTCTGGTTGCGCAGCGGGTCGATGACGAAGCCCGTGGCGGCCTGAGCCTCCAGCAGCACCAGGGCCGTGCCGGGCCGCAGGATGCCCTTCCACATGGCCTGGTAGATGCTCATCTTCTCCTGTTTGGCCGGGTCCTCCTTGGACGGCACCAGGACGCCCGCGATGCAGCTGGTGCCCTCCAGGTACCTCTTGACTGAGTCCATCTCCGTGATCTCTTGCAGGCTCTTGGTGCCCTGGGCCAGCTCGCGCAGGGTGTCCAGGCCCAGGATGTTGGAGGTGCGCAGCTCCGAGGCCGACACCTGCCTCCTCAGGCCCCGGAAAGACACCTTGCTCAGCTTCTCCTCAGTCTCCTCGATGATGCTGGTGAGGGTGGCGATGAGGGCCTGCAGGGTCAGGGCGCCAGACGCGTGCTGGGCCAGGAGCTCCTCCCTCCTGGCGTCGGTCAGGTAGGTGGAGAAGAGCACTTCCCACACGGACACCTTCTGCCCCTGGAACTGTCCGACTTTCACCTCCATGGTGGTGTTCCTCAGCGCCCCGAGGGCTTCCTCGCGGCGCCGGCGGGCATTCTCCGCCTCTTCTCGCGCTTCTGCCTCCTGAGACCCGCCTTCGGCCTCTTCGATGATGGTGGTGAGCCTGCGGGTCAGCGCTGGCAGGGGCAGGGCCCCCGAGTCGTACTGGGCCAGGAGGTCCTCCCGGGTGACCTGCGTCACGTACGTGGACACCAGGACGTCCCAGACGGGGACTTTGCGCCCCTTCAAGTGGCCGACCCCCACCTCCATGGTGGCGGCCTGCAGCTTGCTGCGCGGGTGCGGTCCGTCTCGGTGGGAGCTGAGCTCCGCTGAGCTGGCCGTGGGGGCGTCGCGCCGGTCTCCGGCCTCCGTCACCAGGCTGGTGAGGGTGCTGCTGAGCTCATCGATGGACAGGGCGCCGGCCCGGTACTTCCTCAGCAGCGCCTGCCTCTTGCTCTCGGCCACGTCCCTGCAGAACAGGAGTTCCCACACGGTCACGGTCTGGCCGCGGAAGAGGCCCCCGTGGACCGTGACCCAGGCGTCCTGCAGGGCGCGCCGCATCTGCTCGCTCAGCTGGGACACTGCGGAGCTCTTGTCGGCCAGCTGCAACATGTAGAGGCCGGTGTCGGGGTCGCGCACGCACCTGCGCAGCAGCTGCATGTAGGTCAGGTTCTCGTGCGTGTTGGGGTCGAAGAAGCCCTTGGTGTCGTCCGAGGGGTCGGAGAGGATCTGGTTCATCTCCTCGTCAAAGTAGCCGCGCTGGTAGGCCACCTCCACGGGCACGCGGTGGCTGTGCACCGGGTCGATGACGCCGCCCGTGGCGATCTGGGCTTCCAGCAGCCTCACGCCGTGGTCCTTGACGATGAGGTCCCTCTTCATGGCCTGGAAGAGGGAGATCTGCTCTCCCGAGTACGGGTCGGTGTAGCCGGTGACGGCCCTCTCGGCGGACAGCAGCTTCTCCTGGATCTCGCCGCCCACCACGCCTGCGGCCAC
The DNA here is from genome assembly GCF_902635505.1 of Sarcophilus harrisii. Lineage (NCBI taxonomy): Eukaryota > Metazoa > Chordata > Mammalia > Dasyuromorphia > Dasyuridae > Sarcophilus > Sarcophilus harrisii. The sequence goes on along the minus strand of NC_045426.1, from coordinate 643,909,735 downwards.
GGCCTCGTCCACCGACAGCTTCTGGTTGCGCAGCGGGTCGATGACGAAGCCCGTGGCGGCCTGAGCCTCCAGCAGCACCAGGGCCGTGCCGGGCCGCAGGATGCCCTTCCACATGGCCTGGTAGATGCTCATCTTCTCCTGTTTGGCCGGGTCCTCCTTGGACGGCACCAGGACGCCCGCGATGCAGCTGGTGCCCTCCAGGTACCTCTTGACTGAGTCCATCTCCGTGATCTCTTGCAGGCTCTTGGTGCCCTGGGCCAGCTCGCGCAGGGTGTCCAGGCCCAGGATGTTGGAGGTGCGCAGCTCCGAGGCCGACACCTGCCTCCTCAGGCCCCGGAAAGACACCTTGCTCAGCTTCTCCTCAGTCTCCTCGATGATGCTGGTGAGGGTGGCGATGAGGGCCTGCAGGGTCAGGGCGCCAGACGCGTGCTGGGCCAGGAGCTCCTCCCTCCTGGCGTCGGTCAGGAGGTGGAAGGCCCCCACACGGACACCTTCTGCCCTGGAACGCCGACCCCTCCATGGTGGTGTTCCTCCGCCCCGGGGCTTCCCGCCCCGGCGGGCCTCCCCCCCGCTTTGCCTCCCTGGGGACCCGCCCCGGCCCCGATGATGGGGTGAGCCCCGGGTCGCGCTGGCAGGGGCAGGGCCCCCAGTCGTACTGGGCCAGGAGGTTCCCGGGCCGGCCGCCTGGAACCAGGCGTCCCAGCGGGGACTTTCGCCCCTTCAATGGCCGGGCCCCACCTCCATGGTGGCGGCCTGCAGCTTGCGCGGGTGCGTCCGTGGTGGGAGCTGAGCCCGCTGGCTGGCCGGGGGGCCCCGGTCTCCCGGCCCCCACCAGGCTGGTGGGGTGCTGCTGAGCTCATCGATGGACAGGGGCGCCCGGGCCTTCCTGCGCCGCCCTGCTCGGCCCGTCCCTGCAGAAAGGGCCCACGGTCCGGTCTGGCCGGGAAGGGCCCCGTGGACCGGGGCGCCTTGGGGGCCCATCTGCCGCTCGCTGGGACCTCGGGCTCTTGTGGCCAGCTGCATTAGAGGCCAGCGCCCCACCTCGAGCACTGGAAGTCAGGTTTCGTGGTGTTGGGGGCGAAGGCCTTGGTTGGTCCGGGGGTCGGAGAGGATCTGTTCATCTCCCGTCAAAGTGGGCGGGGCCACCCCACGGGCCGCGGTGGCGTGCACCGGGTCATGGCGCCTGGCGTCTGGGCTTCCAGCGCCCACGCCGTGGTCCCGCTAGGTCCCTCTTCATGGCCTGGAAGAGGGAGATCTGCTCTCCCAGTCGGGTCGTGACGGCCCCCCACAAAGCTTCTCCTGGATCCGCCCCCCCCCGCGGCCACGGCCTCCCACCGACAGCTTTGGTTGCGCGGGTGATGGAAGCCCGGGCGGCCTGGGCCTCCCCAAAGCACCAGGGCCGGCGGGCCGCGGATGCCCTTCCAGGCCTGGTAGATGCTCATCTTCTCCCTTTGGCCGGGTCCTCCCGGCCCCGGGGCCGCATGCAGCTGGTCCCTCCAGGTACCTCTTGACTTCCATCTCCGGATCTCGCCTCTGGGCCCGGGCCCGGCCCCGGGGGTGTCCAGGCCCAGGATGTTGGAGGTGCGGGCCCGGGCCGCACCTGCCTCCTCAGGCCCCGGAAACCCTTGCTCAGCTTCCCCATCTCCTATGATGCTGGTGAGGGTGGCGTGGGGCCTGCAGGGTCAGGGCGCCAGGCGTTGGGCCGGGCCTCCCTTGGGCTCGGTCGGTGGTGGAAGGAACTTCCACGGACCCTTCTGCCCCTGGGAACTGTCCGATTTCCTCCATGGTGGGTTCCTCAAGCCCCAGGGCTTCCCCCGGGGGGGCACTCCGCCTCTTCGGGGCTTCTGCCTCCTGAGACCCGCCTTCGGCCTCTTCGATGATGGTGGTGAGCCTGCGGGTCAGCGCTGGCAGGGGCAGGGCCCCCGAGTCGTACTGGGCCAGGAGGTCCTCCCGGGTGACCTGCGTCACGTACGTGGACACCAGGACGTCCCAGACGGGGACTTTGCGCCCCTTCAAGTGGCCGACCCCCACCTCCATGGTGGCGGCCTGCAGCTTGCTGCGCGGGTGCGGTCCGTCTCGGTGGGAGCTGAGCTCCGCTGAGCTGGCCGTGGGGGCGTCGCGCCGGTCTCCGGCCTCCGTCACCAGGCTGGTGAGGGTGCTGCTGAGCTCATCGATGGACAGGGCGCCGGCCCGGTACTTCCTCAGCAGCGCCTGCCTCTTGCTCTCGGCCACGTCCCTGCAGAACAGGAGTTCCCACACGGTCACGGTCTGGCCGCGGAAGAGGCCCCCGTGGACCGTGACCCAGGCGTCCTGCAGGGCGCGCCGCATCTGCTCGCTCAGCTGGGACACTGCGGAGCTCTTGTCGGCCAGCTGCAACATGTAGAGGCCGGTGTCGGGGTCGCGCACGCACCTGCGCAGCAGCTGCATGTAGGTCAGGTTCTCGTGCGTGTTGGGGTCGAAGAAGCCCTTGGTGTCGTCCGAGGGGTCGGAGAGGATCTGGTTCATCTCCTCGTCAAAGTAGCCGCGCTGGTAGGCCACCTCCACGGGCACGCGGTGGCTGTGCACCGGGTCGATGACGCCGCCCGTGGCGATCTGGGCTTCCAGCAGCCTCACGCCGTGGTCCTTGACGATGAGGTCCCTCTTCATGGCCTGGAAGAGGGAGATCTGCTCTCCCGAGTACGGGTCGGTGTAGCCGGTGACGGCCCTCTCGGCGGACAGCAGCTTCTCCTGGATCTCGCCGCCCACCACGCCTGCGGCCACGGCCTCGTCCACCGACAGCTTCTGGTTGCGCAGCGGGTCGATGACGAAGCCCGTGGCGGCCTGAGCCTCCAGCAGCACCAGGGCCGTGCCGGGCCGCAGGATGCCCTTCCACATGGCCTGGTAGATGCTCATCTTCTCCTGTTTGGCCGGGTCCTCCTTGGACGGCACCAGGACGCCCGCGATGCAGCTGGTGCCCTCCAGGTACTTTTTCACTCTTTCTTCTTCTGCAATTTCTTTTACTTGTTTTTGTCCCGTCTCTAATTCTTGTAATGTGTCTTTATTAATTATATCAGCCTTGTAAAGTTCAGCCGCTGTTACTTGTCTTCTCAAACCTTGGAACCATACCTCCTTTCTTTTGTTTTCTTTTTCCTCAATTAATTCCCAAATTATTTTCACAATACTTTCTAATGCTTTTGATGTGTCTTCCCTGTATCTGTTCACTAATTCCTGTTTCTTTTCTTCTGTGACATATTCAGAGCAAAGTAGGTCCCACACTGACATCTTTTTCCCTCTATACTTCCCCCTTTCCACTGTCACCATTTCTGCTTTGAGTGCCTTTTCAATGACTTCGTCCATGTATCTGTAAGTCTTTTCATGTTTGACTATGGGCAGCAGTGCCAGTCCTGTTTTTTGATCTTTCATGCACCTGGAATGGAGTTCTCCATAATTCACTTTCTCATGTGTATTCGGATCCTGAAATCTTCTGCTTCCGTGCTTGGTATTTGATAGTAAGTTGTATGTTTCCGGGTCTAAGCAGCCCCGCTTGCAGGCCACATCTACGGGAAGGCGATGACCATAGTTTGGGTCAATTACTCCTCCTGTGGCTACTTGTGCCTCCAGCATCCTCATTGCCTCCTCTTTTTCTACTAGAGCTTTCTTCATGGCCTTGTAGAGGGATATCCGCTCACCTGTGTCTGGGTCCTGATAACCAGTCACTGCCTTCTCTGAATTCTGGAGGTCTTCCTGTAGCTCCTCCCCTAACACCCCTGCAGCCACAGCTTCATTCACGGACAGCCTCTGGTTCTGCAGAGGGTTGATGATGAAGCCAGTGGCAGCCTGTGCCTGTAGAAGCTGCATTCCAATTAGCTTGGGAATCACTTCTTTGTTCATAGCCTCATAGACACTCAGTTTCTCCTTTGTCAATGGTATCAGCACCCCAGCAATGCAACCTGTCCCTTCCATGTACCTTTTCACTGATTCTAGTTGGCTAAGTTTTTCTGCTGCCCCTTTTCCTTTTGGAAGTCCAGCAAGGACTTTCTCATCAATGATCTCACAGTTGAACAGCTCAGCAGCCGTCACATCCCCATGGAGTCCTTTCACCTTGATTGCTTGGTTCTGTTTTTCTGTTTCCTCAATGGTATTTATAATAATTTCTAAGAGTTGGTCCAGGTGCAGAGTGTTTGATCTGAACTGTCTGACCAGATCTCTCTTTTTCTGCTGTGTGAAATACTGTGAGGAAAGCAAGTCCCAGACAGAAACAGTCTGATTGGCAAATTTCCCAATGGGCACCTTGGTGGTCCTGGATCGCAGCAGCTGTTTTGTGGTCTCATCTATGTATATGTAGCTCTCTCCTTTCTGTACTATTTGCAACATATACAGTCCAGTTTCTGATTCTTGAATACATCTCTCCAATAGTTGCAGATAGGTGAGGTTTTCGTGTGTGTTGGGGTCGAAAAAGCCCTTGGTGTCATCCGAGGGGTCGGAGAGGATCTGGTTCATCTCCTCGTCAAAGTAGCCGCGCTGGTAGGCGACCTCCACGGGCACGCGGTGGCTGTGCACAGGGTCGATGATGCCGCCCGTGGCTATCTGGGCCTCTAAAAGTCGGATGGCGTGGGACTTTAAAATCAGTCCCTTGTTCATGGCTTCAAAGAGGGAAATTTGCTTGTTGGTGTAGGGTTCCGTGTAGCCAGTCACTGCCTTTTCTGCACTCAGGAGTTTCTCATACACTTCTCTGCCAATTAGTCCAGCTGGCAAGGCCTGATCTACAGACAGCTTCTTGTTTTGCACGGGGTCGATGATGAATCCAGTGGCAGCCTGGGCCTCCAGCAGCACCAGGGCCGTGCCCGGCCTCAGGATGTGCCTCCGCATGGCGTCATAGATGCTCAGCCTCTCCTTTGTGCCCTGGATGAGCACTCCAGCTATGAAGTTGCTCCCCTCCAGGAACTTCTTCACACCCTCCATCTCAGTCACTTCGTGCACCGTTTTTTTGCCCTGGTTCAAATCGTCCAGTGTTTTCTTGTCAATCAGCTGGGATCTGAACAGGTCATTGGCTGACACCTGCTTCCTGAGGCCAGGGAATGTGATCTGCCTCGCCCTCTGCTCCGTCTCCTCGATGAGAGCGGTGACATCTGTCACCACCTGGCGAAGGGCTGCAGCCCTTCCTGAGCGACCAAGGTCTACCAGCTCCTTCTGCTTGTCAGCACTAACATACTCTGAGTGCAGCAGGTCCCACAGTGACACGGTTTGGCCTTTGAACCTCCCTACCTTGACAGGGACCATCATGGCTTTCAGAGCCATGATGGTGTGGTCGTCAACATCCAATGCCACACTCTGGGAGAGAGGGAGCAGCCATAAGCCTGTGTTGGAGTCTAAGATGCACCTGTCCTTTAACTCTTGATATGTCACCTTGTCACGGGTATTAGGGTCGAAGAAAAATCTCTTATCTCCAGTGGTCTTGGCCAGGGCCTGACCTGTCTCCTCATCTAGGAAGCCGAGCCTGCAGGCGGCTGGCAGGGGAAGATGCAGGTGGTGGATAGGGTCTACAACCCCCCCTGTAGCCAGTTGTACTTGCAGAAGGAGGAAGCCCTCATTCTGGTCAATAAGTCCTTTGCCCATGGCCTGCCAGACAGAGATGGTGCTGCCGGTGTAGGGATCAGTGTAGCCAGTCGCTGCTCGCTCTGCTTGGATGAGCTGCTCACTCAGCTCTCCTCCAATCACACCAGTCTTGACTGCATCTTCCACAGACAGTTTCCGGTTGTTCTCTGGGTCAACAAGTAAGCCTGCAGCCAGCTGGGCTTCCAGCAGCCTCAGCCCAAGGCCACGGGGAAGCAAGTTGCTTTTCATGGCCTGGTAGATGCTCATCTTCACCTTGGATCCCTCCACCTGGACCCCGGCGATGCATCCTGTCCCCTGTAAGTACCGTTTGACCTCTGGTCTCTGGGCAACCTCGCTTGGTGACTGTGTTCCCTGAATCAGCTTCTCCAGTGTGTCCAGGTCAATGATTCCTGTATCCAGCAGCCAGACAGCAGGGACTTCCCCCCGTAAGCCTGGTAGCATGATGTGGGTCTGAGCTTGTAGTTCTGCTTCTCTTACTTGCTTCAGAGCAGCAGCCATGATTTCTTGGACCGTCATCCTCCCCAGCCGGAAGTTTTCCAAGAAGGCTTCCCTCTGATCATCTGTGAAGTGCCCAGAGCACAGCAAGTCCCAGAGGGAGACACTCCTCTCAGCTACTAGTGTATCCTGGAAGACCTGTTGAATTTGCTCATCTGTAGAAACGGGGGCGGCTGTTTGGGGCAGGGGCAGCAGGTGACAGCCGGAAGCCTCGTCCTGCTGGCAGTGCTCTATAAGCTGGGCATAGCTGAGGCTCTCACTCCCGTCTGCTGTAGAGAAGGTCTGCAGGGTGGCAGGGCAGGCTCCAGAGAGGGTCTTCTCCATCTCTTCATCAATGTAACCCCGCTGGACGGCCACTTCCATGGGGACATGGTGGTGACTGTTGGGGTCGATGATGCCCCCGGTGGCTACCTGCGCCTCCAGGAGCTGCACAGCCTGCTGAGAAGGGACCAGGCCTTTCTTCATGGCCTGGAAAAGGGAAACCTTCTTGCCTGTAAAGGGGTCCATGAAGCCTGTCACTGCCTCCTCAGCATAATGGAGCTTCTCGTGGAGCTCTGGCCCCACCAACCCCTTGCGCACAGCATCATCCACGGAGAGCTTTTCGTTGCTCACGGGGTCGATGATGGAGCCAGTGGCAGCCTGGGCTTCGAGGAGGGGAAGGGCCACTCCAGGGACCAACAGTTTCTGCTTCATGGCTTCATAAAGACTAAGCCTCTGGTTGGAAGGCTGCAGGAGCACCCCCCCAATGGTCCCTGAGCCATGGAGGTACCTGTGGACGGACTCCACTTTCAGGAGCTCCTCAGGGCTGACCCTCCCATCCAGTACCTCCTCTAGGAGGTCACGGTCAATGACGCAGGATTCCAGGAGCTGGTAGGCCGTGACCCGACCCCGGAGAGTCGGCAGGGTGATGCCTGCCCACTTTTTCATCTCCTCCTCCAGTCTCCACACAATCTGCTCCAGGGTTATCTTCCGCAGCTTGTAGTGGGTCAGAATCTCCCGCCTCTGGCCCTCTCGGAAGTACTCGGAGTTGATCAGGTCCCACACGGAGACCCTTTGACCCTTGAACCGGCCGTATTTCACCAGCAGGAGGGATTTCTGGAAAGCCTGGCGGGTGGCTTCAGTCACCAGCTGGGGCTTCTGGCTGTTGAGTGGCAAGAGGCAGAGGCCGGTGGCTGGCTCAGTCACACACTTCTCCAGCAGCTGCAGGTAGGTCAGGTTCTCGTGCGTGTTGGGGTCAAAGAAGCCCTTGGTGTCGTCCGAGGGGTCAGATAAGATCAGGTTCATGGTCCGGTCAAAGTAGCCGCGCTTGTAGGCCACCTCCACGGGCACGCGGTGGCTGTGCACGGGGTCGATGATGCCACCCGTGGCGATCTGGGCCTCCAGCAGCCTCACGCCGTGGTCCCTGACAATGAGCTCTTTGTTCATGGCCTGGAACAGGGAGAGCCTGTCCCCCGAGCACGGGTCCATGTAGCCCGTCACCGCTCTCTCGGCTGACAGCAGCTTTTCGTAAACATCGGGTCCGATGACACTGGCCCTGAGGGCCTCCTCCACAGAATACCTCTTGTTCTCCTTGGGGTCGATGATAAAGCCGGTCGCTGCCTGTGCCTCCAGAAGAATGAGGGACGTGCCCGGCCTCAGGTAACCCTTCCTCCGGGCCTCGTAGATGCTGACCTTCTCCTGGGAGTCAGGGAGGAGCAGGCCGCTGATGCACCCTGTCCCTTGCAGGTACTTCCTCACGGAGTCAAGGCCCCCCACGTCCTGTGCTGTCGTCTGGCCTTGCTCCAGCTTCTCATACAGGTCCTGATTGATGATCTCCGACCTGAGGAGCTCCCTCGGTGTCACGTGCTCCCTCAGGCCTTCGAAGGTGACCCGGGAGGCGGCGGCGGCCTGGTTGATGATGGCGCTGAGCTGGGACGCCAGCATCTCTGTGGAGAGCGCTCCCTCCTTAAACTGCTGGGCCAGGGTAGCCCTCTGCTCTGCTGGGATGACGTCCAAGAAGAGAAGCTTCCAGAGAGACACTCTTTGTCCTTTGAACTTCCCTGCTGTGACAACTTCTGTGGCCTTCTTCAGACCCTCCTGGGTGGTATGGTCAATGAACCATGGTCCCTCTGGATGCCCTTTGTCATCTCCCCCACAGAGAGGCAGGAGGAGGGAGCCGGTCTCTGGATCAGTGACACAGCGGACTAGCAGCTGCTCATAGGTGAGGTTCTCCTGGGTGTTGGGGTCAAAAAAACCAGTAGGGTGGGAGAGACTGGCGAATGTCTCCTTATCGAGGCAGTCCCACTGGAAGGCGGTCTCCAGCGGCAGCCGGAGTTTCCTAACCGGATCAATGATCCCCCCTGTGGCCAGCTGGGCCTCCAGAAGTCGTAGCGCCAGTTCCTTCGATACTAGCCCCTTTCTCATGGCTTGAAAGAGGGGGATGAGACTTCTGCTGAAGGGATCTGGGTACCCAGTCACCGCCCGCTCGGCTACCAAGAGCTTCTCCCGGAACTCAGGCCCTACAAGCCCAGCCCTGACGGCCTCATCCAGCCCCAGCTTCTTTTCACTGGCAGGGTCCATGAGGGAATAGGTAGCAGCCTGAGCCTGGAGGAGGGCAAGGGCAGTGCCTGGGGGGAGGAGGTGCTCCATCAGGGCCTGGTAGATGCTCCTCCTCTGGCCTGTGGACTGTACAATGACCCCAACTATACTTCCTGTTCCCTCCAAATAACACTGCACTTCTTCCCGAGCCCTTACTTCAGGCACAAGCAGCCTCCCGTCCCTCAGCTCTTCAAACACCTGCCTAGGCAGGATGCCAGCCTCCAGAAGCTGTTCGCTGCTCACCATCCCTCCCAGGGATGGGAAGGTGATCTTCAGTGGGAGCAGGGCCAGCCCCGTGGCAGGGCTCAGCACACACCTGCTCCTAAGCTCCTGATAGGTGAGTGGCTCCTTTGTGTTAGGGTCAGAGAAGGCCCGGGGACCATCAGCTGCAGGGTCAGAGAGGCTGTGGCCTGTCTCCTCATCCAGGAGGCCCTTCTGGTAGGCAAGGTCCAGTGAGACACGACCTCCCTGTGCAGGATCTATTATGCCGCCCGTGGCCAGCTGGGCTTCCAGCCAGCTCAGGCCTGAATCCCTGGCCACAACTTCCTTGTGGAGAGCCTGGAAGAGGGGCAGCTTCCCTGGCCCGTAGGGATCAGGGTAGCCGGTGAGGGCTCGCTCAGCTGTGAGCAGCTTTTCTTTCAGCTCCAGGCCTACTAGTCCCTGTTTCACAGCCTCAGTCACAGGGAGAAGCTGGCCCTGAATGGGGTCGACGAGGCCCCCTGTGGCTGCCTGGGCTTCAAGAAGAGCCAGTCCTACCTTGGCTGGGAGTAGCCCTCGCTGGATGGCTTCATAGAAGCCCAGGGGCTGGGCCGAAGCTTCCAAGTACACCCCAGCAATGGGGCCTCTCTCCTGGGGACAGGTCTTTCCATCATAAGTCACAGGAAAGTCCACCCTGGATTCAGGAGGGACAACTGTGGGCGTGGTTTTCAGGGTCTTGGGGGCTTGACCTGTTCCAGTGCCATTGACCGAAATGACCGAGTCTCCATTCAAAGTCGCCGTTGAGACATCCATGTCCATGTCCTGTGGGCTTCTCTCAAGCAGTGTTCACTTCCTAGGAAGGCGGAGAAGCAAAAGAAAAGCCCTCATGATTTGAAGTGTTTGAGACCACCATGAGGTCTTCCAGAGAAGTTCTACCCAAACTTCTTCAGTCATTGGAGGAAAGGGAAAGGACCAACAGAGGTTCCCAGGAGACTGATCAAATCTCACAGTCTCTGAGTTGGAAGGGACTAGAAGAACCCTAATCCAAGCCCTCCCTGAACAGAAATTCCTTCTTCAACATCTCTGAAACAGCCCTAATTATTGGGAAAGTTTTTCTTTACATGGAGCCAAAATATACCTTTTTTGTAATTTCTACCCATTACTCCTAGTTTTGACCTCTGGGCCTGGTAGAACAAGGATAATCCCTGTTACACACGATAGTCCTTGAAGTCAATCATGCACCCCTGCGGCTTCTCCTCTATGATAAACATCCTTGTTTCTTCCAAGTGCCCAGCTGCTGATGTTTTTCCAAGGCTACCTTCTCTCTACTCTGATGTCTCTTGTACATACTAATTTATGTATATATTGTCTCCCTCATTCATACGGGAGCTTTCTTCTGCCTTTCTCTGAGTATCCTCAGTACTTAGCACAGTGCCTGGTACGTAGGTGCTTAATAAGTGCATGCTGATGGTCTGATTATTTCTATTCTCATCCTGATTGCCTTCTTCTAGATGTGCTCCAAGAATTCAGCAAACAGAGCAAGGAGATGAGGCTGGAGCTAAGGAGAGGGCAGGAGCAGATGGCAAAGAGCCACAGAATGACCCCTTGCTACCTTTGTCCTTTGGTTCCACAAGGGAACCAACATGGTCACCTGACGAGTCGGAGGTTTGAGGGGGAAATGGGGACTGGAAGATGAGACGTGAGCAGCCAGGGTAAAGGAGGATGTTAAGATTGAGTTGGAATTTGATTGAAAAATGGGGTCTAAACTAATTAGCAAGGTAGATAGAGCTGGGCCCGGAATTAGGAAAACCTGAATTAAAATCTTGCTTCAGACACTAGATGAACAAGTCACTGAACTTCTGTTTGCCTCAGTTTTCTCAACTAATTAATAATAGCATCATTACAATAATTGTATTTTAATAATAACTTTGTTATGAGAATCAAATGATATAATAATTAGAAAGTACTTAGCGCAATGCCTGGCACATAGTAACACTATATAAATAAGCTATTATTATTATAATCATCATTATTTTTAGTTGTGAATGGAGAATAAGAATTTAGGCTTAGATTGGGATGATGAGAGGCAAAGAGATCCAGGCTAAAACATTGAATCTTTTTTCTTTCTTTCTCCTTCCTTCCTTCTTTCTTTCCTTCTCTTCTTCCTCTCTTCCTTTCTCCCTCCTTCCCTTTCTCCTTTATTCTTTTCTCCTTCCTTCTCTCCTTCCTCTTGCCTTGTTTCTTCCTTCTTTTCCTCCCTCCCTCCTCATTCCTTCCTTCTTCTTTCTTTTTCTCCGTTCTTTCTTCCTCTTTCCCTCCCTCCCTCCCTTCTTTCTTTTTCTTCTCCCTCCCTCCCTTCCTTCCTCCCTGTCTTTCTTCCTCCCTCCCTCTTTTCCTTCCTTCTTTCCTTCCTTCCTTCCTTCCTTCCTTCCTTCCTTCCCTTCTTTCCTTCCTTCCTTCCTTCCTTCCTTCCTTCCTTCCTTCCTTCCTTTCCTTCCTTCCTTCTCTCTTTTCCTCCTTCCTTCCTTCCTTCCAGAGATTTTAAAAAAGAGAAAGAGACCTGTATGTGCAAGAATGTTTGTGGCAGCCTCCTTTGTAGTGGCCAGAAACTGGAAACTGAGTGGATGCCCATCAGTTGGAGAATGGCTGAATAGCTTGTGGTATATGAATATTATGGAATATTATTGTTCTGTAGAAATGACCAACAGGATGATTTCAGAAAGGCCTGGAGAGACTTACACAAACCGATGCTGAGTGAAATGAGCAGGACCAAAAGATCATTATTTACTTCAACAACAATACTATATGATGATCAATTCTGATGGACATGGCTCTCTTCAACGAGATGAGCCAAATCAGTTCCAACAGAGCAGTAATGAACTGAACCAGATACACCGAGAAAGAACTCTGGGAGATGACTATGAATCACTACATAGAATTCCCAATCCCTTTATTTTTGTCTGCCTGCATTTTTTATTTCCTTCACAGGCTAATTGTATACTATTTCAAAGTCCGACTCCTTTTATACAGCAAAATAACTGTTTGGACATGTATGTGTGTATATATATATAGAGTATTTAACTTATACTTTAACATATTCAACATGTATTGGTCAACCTGCCATCTGGGGGAAGGGGGGGGAAGGGGGAAAAAGTTGGAGCAAAAGGATTTGCAATTGTCAATGCTGAAAAATTACCTATACATATTTGTAAATAAAAAGCTATTTAAAAAAAAAAAAGAAAGAAAAGGCTCCATGGAGGAAATGGTACTTAAATTGGACCTTGAATGCCAGGAAGGATTTCATCAGGAAGGAAATAGTAGATGAGGCATTCCAAGCAGCACTAGACATATATGAGTCATTTGAAGAGGTGAGAGTTAAAGGTGTGGGAGTAGAAAAGATTCACTGAGGGAAAGTAGAGACTGGGGCCATAATACAAATGGATCACTGGAAGAAACTAGGGATATTTTGCCTAAAGAAACTTGGGGCAGTGTGAAATTATCTCTGAGGTTCTTTTCTACCTCTAAAATCATAGGGTCCTCTGTATGACATGATATCTTGTTTTCAGAAAATGAAAGTAGATTTGTCTTTCTTGGTCCCAGGGACAGAATTTGAAGAAATGGTTGAATTCTGATGGACTTCAAATATGGATAGGCAAATATTGATTTAACATAAGAAAAAAAACCTTCCTGCCCAGTAATTGAATAGATTGCCTCAGTAAGTAGGGAACTCCCCATCACTGGAGGTCTTTCAGTCCAAACTAGATGATTCCTTGTGGGAAATGTTATAGAGAAGATTCCTGGTAGATGCAAATTGGCCCAGATAATAAATTGCACCTATTTATACAGTAATACTTCCTAAGGTCATGCTCTAAAAGCACATGCATGTAGGAGGCAGGAGAAGGAAGAAAAGTCTGAAAAGGAAATAACACAGCCACAAAGAAAGGAGGGAAATGAGGAGAAAGCCACATCTCTGGAGTCAAGGGAAGAGTTTCTCCAAGGAGGGGGAACAGAAAGGAGACTGATGTACTGCTGCTAGGCCATGGATGAGAACCGAGAAGTACTCGATTAGGCAATGAGGAAGTAGTTAGAGACCTTGGAGAGTGCAATTTCTGGAGGGTGATAGGAACAGGGCCAGATTGCAGGCAGCTGAAGAGAGTGTGGGTGGTGAAGGGGTGAGGATGAGGAGAGGCACTTGGATGGTAGTTTGTCATGAGATCTCAGTACCCGAGGAACCAGCCCACAAACTCAAGAAGGCTTTAGCTTGGTCTGTCCCCTGCCTCTTGCAGGCCATAGAACCTCAGCTTCAAAAGGAGAGACCTGTCTTCCTCCTCATGGGTGGGTAGCACTCAGGATGAGGACCTGGAAAAAGGTGATTCAGCAGCAAAGTAGGGACTGGAAACTCAGTCCCATACCAATCTGTCAGTGTCTATATACACTTTCAGTCTTTGCACAAGGCATGTCTGATGTCTGACTTTCTGACGCTAGGTGGGGCTGGGTTGGGTTGGGCTGGGAATCTAGGGGGAGAGACACAGGAGGGAAGGTCCTAGATGGAGAGTCTCTTCTCTTTCCCCTTCATTAAACACTCCCCACCATCACCTCCTTTAAGGATAGGATCCAAGGGAGGAGAGAAGAGAAAGAGGGAAGGGAAAGTAAAAGAGAAGGGTAGCAGAAAAGGGAGCCTAAGAGGGACCAGGTTAGGACCTAGTACCCAGGATGCAGTAGAATCACTATAATCATTCCTTCTTCTTCCTAGCATCTCCAAGGCTAGCTATATAGCCCACTGCCTCCAAGGAAAGGCCCCTGTTTTAGGCTAAATCAATTCCCCCTCCCCTTGACCTTTGTCTATTGTTGAGGTGGCCATGGGCAGGGAGCCCAGAGGTTGGGTGGGAAACTGAAAAAAAAAAACAACAGTGCCCTCCTTCAGCTCCTGGCACTGTAATAACGGGCAGAGATCAATGGACCGATAGAGTTACCTGGAATGGGTGAGGCTCTGAGAGGGAAGGGAGAGGAGAAAATTGGATGAATCTCTTCCTACATCTCCCCTCCCTCAAATTAATTAGGGGATCAGCACTTCCTCTAGCTCTCTCAAAGTCTGAGGCTCCAAAAATCAGCATACAGTACATGGCCCGAGAGCAGACATATTGACATCAGGGACCTATGGGAACTAGGAGCAATGGTGGGGACGGGAGGGGGTAAGGTGAAAAAGGTAGGGGAGGGAATAGGAATGAGTTGTAGGAAAGTTTATTTAAATTTGGGGTCAGGAAAATTCCTAATGACAAAAGCTGTGTTTCCTTGAGGGCTCCAAAGATTAGACGACTTTTTAGGTATATTATAAAGAGGGCTCTTTTTCAGGTGTAGGTTTGAACTAGCTGGATTTTGTGAATTCCCTTCCTTCTCTGAGTTTCTGTGACTCGATCTTTCTGAGCTTCAGTTTTCTTATCTATAAAATGGTCAAGGTCTCTCCTCCAATTCTCTGATCATCTATTGTAAGAAAGGCAGCATCTTCTGAGGGAACCAGGGAATATCTCTGCCCTCCCTCTTTACACTCACCCTTTGTCTAGCACTAAGCATTCTCCTGCTTAGAAATCAGTGGGAAAACACTGACAGAATCCTTGACTCCAGCTCCACATAGCTACCTGAGAAGGGGAGGACTCTGGGCCAGGGGTAGGATGGGTTGAAACTTCCTTAATACCTTGCAATTCCTCAGTGATTATGAGAAATGAAAGGGATGTTGGGGACCTTCATTTTCTAGAGGAAGAATGGGATACCCTAAGAGGAGAGGAAATTGCCCAGTAAGTTTGCCAGAGGTGGGACAAGATTTCCAGGTCTCCTGACTCCCATTACAGGTCTCTGTGTGAAGCTGATTGCTCCCCCTTCTCTCCACTCTTTCAGGATTATGGCTTCTTTGGCCTAGAGAAGCCATCCTAGCTCCACCTGTTGTTTTTTTTTTTAGTTCTCAAAGCCAACTATGACAACCATCCAGGTACAAGGAAGGCAAATAATACCTTCCCCCACTCTCAAGTCCTATAAAGTCACTAAAAATAGGGTTCACCCAAAACAATACCCCCTCCTCCTCACAGACATATACAGACACACTTAGGCTAAGATTGGGGACCATCTCTCTACCATATTTATACAAAGATCCAAATGTCACACCCAGGGCTGGCCCAGGGATGCCCACCTACATGCTTCCCCGACTAGGCAAGGTTCCCTCTACAGGACAAAAACCACCTAGACCCAGGAATCCCCCAGCCTTCCCTCAAACACACAAACAATCTGAGTCCAAGGATTCCTTACCCCCTACCATCCCCCTATCTCTCCACATTCCTACAGCTGGAAAGGACAATTGATGAGAGGGAGAAGAGAGGATGGGTTATCATCATTCCAGGAGGGCCATTCAAGAGGAAGCAGAACCTGGTACCCACGAGGAACCTGGTCCCTGGACCTACTCTGGCCGAGGTGTGTCCAGATCCCCGACATCTAAAGCATTCCTATAATATTCTTAGGTCATAGGACACATCCTTTTATTTCTATGGACAGTTACTCAAAAAGGAAAAAAAAAAAAAAGAGGAGGCAGGTTCCATAAAAACATAAAGATGAACTTCTTAACCTATAAAGCTACCCAACAACGAAGTAGGCTCCCTCGATAGGAAGTCCCTAGTATTGAAAAGTGCTCAAAGAAATAATGAATAGATTTAGAACTGGGGAATCATTTTGGCCAACTCTCTCTAATTTTTACAAATAAGGAAACAGGTTAAGAGAGGGAAAGTGACTTATGCAAGGTGACATGAGTAATTAAGTCATCAGGGTTGAACCTAGACCCTCGGAGATCAAATCTAGTGTTCATGCCACAGATCCCTCTAGCCAGTCTCTCTGGTTGAAGAGAATAATCACTGTTCATTCATTTAGAGCACTTTTGAGGTTCTACACAGTACTTTACTCACAACTCCTCTCGAGGCAGGTTATTATTCTTTACTTATAGATAAAATATATAGTAGATAGAGACAGAGAGATAGAGAGAGAGGGAGAGAGACAGAGAGAAGGGAAAGAGAGAGACAGAGAAACAGAGAGACAAAGACAGTGAGACAGAGAGAGATATGAAGACAGAGACAAAGAGAGAAACAGAGACAGAGACACATACATAGACACGGAGAGAAGAGACAGAGACATACAGAGAGAGGAGAGACAGAGATATAGAGAGAGAGACAAAGAGACATAGAGAGAAAGAGAATGTTTTCTCTGGTACCCTTTTCAGTTCATTCATTTTACAAAGGATATGCATTCCTGGAAATGAGAACAGATTCTCAGAAAGATGGTAGATGAATAAATTCACCGCAGGGATGCAGTCTCCTCATTCCTAGGACTTGATCCTTAGGAAACATGTCCCTTAATTCTAGGACACACTTCCTTTATTCCCAATTCACACTGCCATCATTTCTTGAACATGCTCCCTAGTGACTAGATATTTCTCATGCGCCCCCAAATTACAGTCATGTCTTCTCCTCTGGGTAAGGTCTCAGGGGACCTGAACCCACTTGAACCAACTCCCTCCCTGCCCCAAGTTTGAGAATCTGTTCCAGGGACCGCTGGGAGTCCAGACCAGGCTCAGTGAGAGATTCATTTTCACTTCCTCTTTTCAGTACCGTCCCAGGACAAAGGGACAAGGGTTGAAAAGCACACGGCGCTCCAAGCTACAGTTCTCAAATCCTTTTAAGGGACTTCAGCTCCTGACTTCACCTCGCCCATGATTTCCCGGGAAGTCTAGGTTCCGGGAAGAATAACCTATGATTTTCCAATTGTACCCCCATTACTTAGTCCAGGAATGTAGTTCCCATTCAGCTCAGGAATCTAGGTATTTCACTTCATAACTTCCCATTTCTTCAGTCCCGGGTACCTGATTCCCCTTAACTCCCCCTCTCTGTAATATCAGAACTCGTGAGTCCGAAGCCCACGTTTCTTAGCTAAGGACCCTCCCTCTGACATGGCCCCATAATCACGAAGCCAAGGTCCCCTGCCCTCCAGATACCCTTAGCTCACACCTGTAGAGTTCCCCGGACTTGGTGAGTGCCGGCTGCTGCAGTCTCTCGGTCCAGATCAGCTTCTCTCGCTACCTCCGCACATTTTAAACCTGGTACCTCCCGGTACCTCTCAGCCCTTCCCAAAGCCTAAGCGGCCAGAGCTAAAGGCTCCTCCCCTTGGCCAGCCCTTCCCACTCCGCCTTCTCCAGCCCCCTCCTCTTCTGGGAATTGGGATTCCCGGGGAGAAAAGAGGTTGTAGAGAAGGGAGGGTTGAAGCCCAGAGTGGAGCAAGGAGTTGGAGGATTAGGTTAGCTGAGAAAACGGCACCAGGTGGAGTGAGGGTGGTAGAGGTGACAGGAACAAAGTGCACCTGGGAGGGGTCTGTAGAACCATACCCAGCCCACGCCACCCCCCAAACTGAGGATGTAGCCCCAACTCTGACTCCTAGCCCCACCCCCGAGGGTGGAGTAGCCTGACGAGTACTGAGACAGTCATGTGTGAATACATGCAACTATATACAATTGAGGACCTACACTAACTCTGGCCCCCTCCCCGGGCCGGGAGCTGCCCGCTTGTAGTGAGTAGCCAGGGGTGGGGCCTGTTGCTGGGGATGGGAGAAGCCAATATTTCAGGGCCCCTCCTTCACTCCCTCTGCTCCCGAAGCCCCACGTCAGAGGAAAGGAATGTGGTGGTAGGGGGAAGGGGCACACAGGTAGAGTTTGGAAGGGAGCATCTGAAGACCCAGGGTGGTTATGGGGCGGGAGATCTTGAAAGTTAAGGGCCATCATTTACCTTCCCCAAACCTCACTCTCTAGCCCCGAAATAGCCCCGGTGAGTCTAGCAAGAGCTGGGGGAGGGGAGGTCCTCCCTCTCCGAAATGGGAAACCCTGTCCTCTTGGTCTGTCAGGACCTTGGGGTGTAGAGGTGCTTCCCAGGACCCCCCAGTCTCTAAATACTTGCTTGAGTCGGGATAGGGGGTGGCAATGCAGGGATCCTGGGTCAGCCCCGCCTTCACATATACCCCTTCGTATCTGAGCAGTTCTAAATTATCACTCTGTGTCTGTCAGGACCCTGAAATCTGAGGGATGGTTCTGGGTACCTGGCCCTAAATAATCTAGTTACCTAAAACAAAGCTTCTTAAACTTTTCCTTCTCGCGGACCCCTTTTTGCTGAGAAATTTTTATGTGCTCGGGATATAATAGGTGTGTATGTATATATATATATATATATATATATATATATATATATATGTGTGTGTGTGTGTGTGTGTGTGTGTAGATAAATAGATAGGAAATCATAATTTGCCGATCCGCACATTCCTTTATGACACTCCATCACGACTACAGTTCTTAAGGTGGGACCTGGGTCGGTACCGAACACGTGACCGTCTGGTTCACATGTTCGGTACCGACCCAGGTACCTATCCTACTCGGTTTCCTTCAAACCCTCGGCTGTAGGTAGCCTGGCCCTCCCCGTCTGGCTGGTGCTAAGGAGGGGGTAGGGGCGGGCGTGGCTGAGGTGGGGGTAGGGGGCGGGCGTATGGTAGTCCAGTTGAGGAATTTTAGAGGTAGGTCCACGATCCCGCCCCTAGCAGTTCCTTCTCCCTTCTCCAGCCGCGCGGCGCCCTGGGGGCAGGAACATTTGTATCTAGTTTGCCAGGGAAATTCTGGGCCGACTGAACTTTGTGTGGAAGGGCAGGGCGATAAGGACAGCCGAAAGAGAATAATTAGTGTTTATATAAAACTTTATTGCTGGGGTGTGAGGGTAGCGGGAGACCTAAGCCCCTGAAAGCAGGGCTGCTGGTGGACTGGGCTCCTCGGCTATTACCAGGGCACACACAGATACATGTGAAAGCAGAGAAGTTCATCTAGCCTGCCTAGAGCTGGGCACACCAGGCAGATCCCCCCCAGCCCAAGGCTGCCCAGTGCCCCTCCCTGCTCCCATCCACATTTACAGCCGGCTGGACTGCCTTGGAACACTGAGGGTAAAAGATGAGGAAGAAGGGATAGGTGTGGATCTTCCCTCCCACAACCTATCACTGTTACCCTCCTCTGCCCTAAAAGACCTGAGCTCCTTCCCCTCAGCAACTGGCCTCTAGCTTGTCTCACAGCTCAGCTTTGTTTGGGCTGTATTCCTTTGTCCTCCAGTCCCTGCTTGCTCTCCTCTGGTTCATTCTTCCTCTGTTCTAGTACCAGCTCTTTCCCCTCCAGTTCTTGCTCTGTCTGTCCTGGTGCCCTTTCTGTGCCCTCTGATGCCTTCTCTGTCTGCCCTGGTACCCACTCTGTGCCCTCCACTGCCCTCTCTGACTCTCCTGTTGTCCACTCTGTGCTCTCCACTGCCTTTTCTGGCTGTCCTGCTGCACACTCCGTGCCTTCTGATGCCCTCTCTCCCTGTCTTGCTGCCCACTCTGTGCCCTCTGCTGCCTGCTTTGTCCTTTCTATTTCCTCTAGTGACTGTTCTAGAGCCTCCTTCTCCATCACTTTTGTCTCTTCCTGAGATCCCTTTTTTCTCTCTTCCAGTGCCCTCTCTTTCCATTCAGATACCCATTCTGCTTGCTTCGGTGCCTGCTCTGTCTTTTTCTCTTGTAGACTCTCTCTCTTTTCCGCTGCCTTTAATCTCCCCTTTGGTTCCTGCTCTGCCTCCTCCAGTGTCCTTTCTCTCCCTCCTGGTTTCGGCTTTGTGTCCTCTGGTGCCCACTCTGCCTCTATTTCCCGCTTTATTTCCTTCTGCTCCTTCTGTTGTGCTTTCTCCAGCACCTGTCCTGTGCCCTCCAGTGCCCACTGTGTCTCTAGTACCTGAAATGTCTCCTCAAGTCCCTGCTGTGCTTCTTTCCCCATTTCCAGTTCTGTGCCCTCCGACGTCCCCTCTGCCTCTTTCCCACCTGCCTGCTCTGTGTTCTCTGGTGCCCGGGCCTTGCTCTCCAGTATCTGCTCTGTCTTTGATGCCGGCTGTATCTCCTCTGTTACCTGCTCTTTTGCTTTCTCTGGAATCTGTTTTGACTCCTCTGGTGCCTGCTGTGTGGCTTCTAGTGCCTTTTCTGCGCTTTCTGGGTCAGTCACCTGTCCTGTGCCCGCAGGTACCCTGATAGGCTTGCTTTCCACAGACACGTCTATAGCTGCTCTGGGCTTATTATCACTGCTACTAGAGAGCTGTGTAGTGCTGAACGGACGGGGTGCCCTGTCCCCAGAGCGGGTTCTCCGAAGCACTGACTGTAAGAAGGAAGAGAAAAGAGATGGCATCAGTGTCTTGGTCTCGCTCTCATGCCCACCCTTGCCCTTTCCAGGCCTGACTGCTACCTTCCTCCTTCTCCACCCCTGCTTGGGGAGCCACTGGCCATGGGCAGGGTGGAATCTATGCTCAGGAAGCTATCGCCCCCCGAGGGAGAACTAGAGGAGGAATGTCAGGGACCTTGGTGACAGGAGACAATGGGGTCAAGGCATCCCGGGGAGAAGACTAATCTGACTTCCTGTCTACCCCCTATCAGTCTCACCTTTCGGGCCTGGGGGCTGTTGGGAGCTGAGGCGCTGCTGGAAAGGCTGAGGTTAGAGGCAGAACAGCTCCGAGATAAGGTTTTATGAGGGGGGTCGGGGTTGCCATCTGGAGTCAGGAATTTCTCATTAATCTTCAGATTGGTTCGTCCCTTCACTGGCAAAAAGAGAGGGAAGGCAAAAGGGTTATATGCATTTAGGCAGAGTGGAGGGAGAGGAGAAGGAGGGGGTTGTTTAGCAGTGTCTCTACTTATTTTATCTTCCCTGTATCCTCCTTCTGTGGCTTAAGTCTGTTGACCTTTAACTCAGCCTGCTGATTTTCCTGTTCTTGCCTTTATATGGCAAGGTCTGTTTTCATGACTTCTGACTCATGGCCCTCTGGCTTGTCTTGACCTTTATTTTTCAGGTATTCCCTCACCTTAGCTGGCCCAAGTAGCCCTGATGTGGCCATCTCTCCCTCCCCCTCGGCATCCCACATTCTTTGCATTAACCACAAATGTCCAAATCCCATTCTTGTGTCTGCCCTGAATCTCCTTCTTCTCGTACCCATAGCTCCTCGGCTCACACCCAGGGCCTACTTCCATTTTGAAAATGAACTTCAACTCTCCTCTGAATATGGACAACTCCCAAGCCTACATCTCTACCTTTAATCTCAACCTCTGAGTCTTTTATTCCATTACCTCATTTCTATACTGGAAAAAATGCCTGAAAATTGCACATCATGCAGATTATGATCCAGTGTTGGATGAGTAGCTCGTTGAGTGACATTATTGGCAAATATCTCTTGAACAGATTTTGCAGATAGATAGATAATGAAATGGGTACAGAAGTGAATGGAGGTAAAAGAGGCATAGACTAGATCATGTCTGGGAATGATCTCTAGAAGGACAGTCTACATCTTAGTCTCAAGGCCTTTCAGATAGCCAGACCTCTCAGTTGCTGTCCCAGCAGAGGATCACAGACTCATGACCCCCTGATCTAGTCCACCTTAGTTTGGTGGAGGTCCCAAGGCCTTCTCCAGCATCCAGTTTAAGAAAAACTGCCCCATTTCCTCTAGCTTCTGTCATTGCTTTAGTGCTTGAACATGAGGCTAGATTCCCTTTGGCCATATCTCTATCTCCTGAGTGCTGTGAGGCAGGCTTTATGGTGCCTTACCGGACACATCCTCACCACCTATCAGGAGATTGGACTGTGAAGAAGACTGATGAACCTTCTATTCATCTGCCTGCCTCAAAAGATTTCTCTCTCATCATTGATAGTCTGCCTCTGCTCATTCATGAATGGTCAGTATGCTCTTCCAGCCCAGCCCAGACTCTCCCCCATCTTAGTGAATCTGAACCCTCAGCCCCAATTTGTTCCCACCCTCTTTCCTCTGTTTCCCATTATGGATATCTCTTCCCCTTCCATTGTTTTCTGTGGAATGCCTGCACCATAATTAACAATTTTTTCTTTCTTGGTCCTTCCATTTTCTGATTCTCATGTCTGATGATTGTGACTTTTCCACTTGGATTTTCACTCATTGGTTGAGGTAGGTAAATCTGAATATTCTTTACTCTTCGTTGCCACTTCTAGATTCTCCCTCAATCACCATCAGTCAGCAGACTCCTCCTTTGAGGTTCAAATTATCCAAATCTATCTACTCAAACTAGACTATTTATTGACCCCAAAGGACACTTTCTATCTTTAATGAATCTGGTGCTTGGATCAGTCTTTCTCTCTGTCCTAAGTCCTGCTGTCATAATAGAGGGCTTTAATATATCAAATGATGCTCCCTCAAGCACTCTAACTTACCTTTTACAAACCACTTAGTTGTCATGGTGTATTCCTCCACTCTACCTCAGCTACCCAGAGATCTCAGGCCTTGATCTTGCCATTAAACACAAGTGTTCCACTTTTAGGTTCATGAACTGTGAAATTCCTCTGCCTGATCACATCTTGCCAAGCCTTATCTTTAGATTCCTCCCACCTGCCTCTTTGGTTCTATTCATGTGCTACTGAATAGAGTTAAGAGGAAATCACAGAACCATGCTGACTGCACCCAATACACATTTATACGACATAATGTCAATTGTGTTCTCACTGCAGTAAGATAATCCTTTTATATCTCCTAAATTGATTCAATACTCCCCTCGCCACAGTTGCTATTTCAAGCCTTTTCATTTCTCCTCAAAACTCCCATGAGCCTAATACTTCCAGTATCTCAGCTGAGGATCTCACACTAAAAATGAAGGCCAAATTTTTCTTCTCTCTTCTTTCCACATTACCCAGATATCTCTCATTATTTCTTC
Source organism: Sarcophilus harrisii (assembly GCF_902635505.1). NCBI lineage: Eukaryota > Metazoa > Chordata > Mammalia > Dasyuromorphia > Dasyuridae > Sarcophilus > Sarcophilus harrisii. The sequence goes on along the minus strand of NC_045426.1, from coordinate 643,887,076 downwards.
CTTCAGCCCTGTCTCACACGAAGTAGCCCTACTTGATGAGTCAAGCATGAACTTTTTCTTTAGTCACATCCCCTTTCCCCTATAGCACATTACCTCCTCTATCATTCCTATTCTGATATAAAATCTCTTCCTTTCTATTTTCTTCCTTGCTTACAAACATGCTCATGTCTTCCCAAATTTTGTTTTAAATTTTGTCGAGAAAATTGAAGTTAAGTGACTTACCCAGTGTCACACAGCTAGTACATGTCAATTTTCTGAAGTCAGATTTGAATTCAGATTCTCCTGACTCCAGGGCTAGCACTCTATCCACTGTACCACCTACCTGCCCCATATCTGTTCAATTCTTTAAAAATGCTCACTTGATCCTTCCATCCTCACTAGGTACCATCCTATATCTCTTCTCATGTTTTCAGCTAATGTCCTTGAGAAAGCTTTTCATCCTAGATGCTTCTTCCCAGTTCCTTTAACTGACAATCCTCTCTCCAGTTGCCTTGATTATTGTCAATCGAGAGGCTTTTTCTCTAATCCTCATCTTCCTGAACATCTCTCCTTTCTGGGTTTTTGTAACAGTACTCTCTCCTGGTTCTCTTCCTAACTATCTGACCACTCTTCAGTCTTCATTGCTGGCTCTTCCTTTAGGTCATATCCAATAATGGGAGGTCTCCCTCAAGGTTTTGTCCTGGGCCCTCTCCTCTGTACTACCTTTCTGGATCTCATCAGCTGCCATGGATTCATCTATTGATTCTAACCCTATTATTTCCCAGATCTATATATTCAGCCCTAATCTCTCTACTGAGTGCCATTTCCACATTATCTGATTTCAGAATTGATGCCTGCTGAAGCATTGAACTGAACAACTTTTGTTTAATTTGCTGGCTGAGCTGCAGAGCATTGAGATTATTTCTTCCTTTCTCCAGATTTTTGAAAATTGTGTCCTTGAGATTGTTTTTTCTCAGCTGTTTCTGAGAAGACTAGGTGGAGAAAGTTGAGATTTATCAGTTTACTAGCAGTGATGAGGCACTGCTGTCAGCAGTAAAAAGTCTGGTGTAGGGGAGATTTCTGGCTCTTGTAGGACATCCTGACTGCACTGTTCCAGACGTCTTTTTCAATTCTGCTTTGGTATGATATTGTATAATCTATATATTAGTGAAAAATCCTTTCTGATCACCTGAATCTGAATGGGATGTGGCAGCAATGAGCTAAATAAATTATAGATTATCATTTGGAATGTATTCATATCCCTTAGACCAGAACCAATTAGAGCTAGGGTATTTAGTAGAAAATCTGGAAAGCATGGAGACCCAGGCAAGTTTTATATAGGTTTACCCAGAGGTGGGGAGCTGGAGCAACTTAAGCTCAGAATGCCATCTGCTGGCTTCTGTAGAAATTGTATCCTGAATAAAATATCCAGGTCTCACTTCCACCTCAGTGCCAAGGTAAAGCAATTGTTCATGGAAGTGGAATGCCCAATTCTGCTTTATAGCTTTATAATCTATTCCTTTTTCCTCTTTTCCTTATCTTGGACCCCTCTTTTCTGGGAACATACCAGTTTGCCAATGACCTTCCTAAAACGTGGTACTAAGACAGACAGTGGGACAATCACTTCTTTAAATTCTGAACTTGATACCTTTAGCTTAAAGGCAACATAATGTAGTAGAAAGAGTGTTTGACTTAGAACTAGAAAGACCTGAGTTGAGGTCTTGCTTCTTCATAGTACAGTAGGAAAAGTATTGAAGTCAGAGGACCTCATTTTAAATCCCACCTCTAATACTTCCTATATGAGTTTAACTATTCATTTAATCTCTCTGATTCTCATTTTCTTTATTTGTAAAATGAGGTTGTTACACTAAATTACATTACGATTCTTGGGCTCTCTTCTAGCTCTTTGATCTAAGATTCTACCATAGCACCCTGCAGTACCAAAGATATGAGTGAAGATATATCTTCTTTATTTGTAAGCTTCACTATTATTGTATTCTTTGTCTACTCTTCTTACCGTGTATGTATATATCAGATAGTATGCCCTTGGCTTATGGGGAGTTGTTTATATTTTGTGTTTGTACCTACTATGCCATTTTATTAAGTGCTTTTGCTTTGAGCTAATTATGTCTACTGGCTGATTATTAAAGGCAAGCATTCTAATGGGGGTTTTTGAATGATAGTTTTTTTTTTTTTTTTAGGCATACTCTATAACCTAGAGATAGTAGCCTACCTTCAGACCCCAACCTGAGAATTTAAATGCCAGTGGGAATTGGGGGAGTAATTCCAAAAGAAGTACTGTGCAAGTCATTGATAATAATGTTAAATAGCATAGGGTCAAATTCAAATCCCTAGAGCACTCCACTGGAGAACTCTCTCAAAGTTGACATGGAACTCTCAATAATTACTCTTTGAACTTACATGAACTGATGCTAAGTGAAATGAGCAGAACCAGGAGATCATTATACATGGCAACAACAAGACTATATGATGATCAATTCTGATGGACGTGGCTCTCTTCAACAATGAGAGGATCTAAATTAGTTCTAACTGATCAGTGATGAACAGAACCAGCTACACCCAGTGAAAGAACACTGGAAAATGAGTGTGGCCCACAACACAGCATTTACACTTTCTGTTATTGTTTGGTTGAATTTTTGTGTTTCTTCCCAGGTTATTTTTACCTTCTTTCTAAATCTGATTTTTCTTGTGTAGCAAGACAACTATATAAATATGTATACATATATTGGATTTAACATATACTTTAACATATTTAACATATATGGGACTATGCCATCTAGGGGAGGGGGTGGGAGGAAGGAAGGGAAAAGTTAGAACAGAAGTGTTTGCAAGGGTCAATGTTGAAAAATTACCCATGCATATGTTTTGTCCATAAAAAGCTATAATAAAATAAAATAATTACTCTTTGAACTTAGTTATTTAACCAGTTCTGAATCTAATTTTCTACTCCATATCTTTCATCTTTACCACAAGGATACTATGAAAGGTTTTATAAAATGCTTTGCTAAAAATTTCCACATTCTTCCCTTGATCTACCAGTTTAGTAACTCTGTCAACGAAGAAAGTGATATTAGTCTGGCATGATCTATCTCCCTTTTTTTTTTTTTTTTATTGATTCTCTTTGTTTTCACATAACAGTCATTTCCTGATACATAATCTTCTCCTTCCCTATCCCCAACTGTACAATCTTTCCTTTGTAAAAACAGCTTAGGAAAATCCATGGACATACTTGGCTATGTCGGACAGCACATAGCATGACCTTGATAAAGTACTTTCTTTGAGAAATTTGCTAACCAGCCCACACTAATCCAATCCAACAAACATTAAAGTACATTTATCATGTGCAAGAAGGCACTGTGCTAGGCAGTGGGAATACAAAGATACAACAAAAACTTGCCCTTGACCTCAAAAAGCCTACGTGAATTCAATCTAGAATTTTGCAGGGAATTAAAATCTAAGTCAGTGGCTAATAATTTATAGAATCCCATTTTTCTCTTCCTCCTTGGAAGATAGTAGATGTGTCCTTTTTCAATCCTGCAGTACCTTTTCCTTCTCTTTTATCTTGTAAAAATCATTTACAAAGGCTCAGTAACCACATCTTAAAGTTCTTTCAGTATTCTAGAAAGTAATTCATGAGGCCCTGGCAAATTGAACCTATCCCCAAGCCTATATATATATATATATATATATATATATATATATATGTATATATTGCTGAGGCAATTGGGGTTGTGTGACTTGCCCAGGGCCACCCAGTTAGGAAGTGATAAGTGTCTGAGACCAAATTGAACTCAGGTCCTTCTGACTTCAGAGCCGGCACTCTATCCACTGTGCTATCCAGCTGCCCCTGTAGGTATTCTTTTAATATCTTACAATTTATCATAGATATAAATCCCTATTTGTTATGTTTGTTCTGTCCTTTCTAGTCCATTCTTTTTGGCAGAAAAAAATGGAAGCAAAATAAAGATTTGAACAAATTTGCATTATCTCATCATTAATGCATTATCACCATCCTTTCCACCCAGAGTATTAATTGTCCTTTCTTTGGTCTTTCTCTTTTCCTCAACATATCTATTCTTCCCCTAACCCTACCTTGATCTTAGCACTTTTGATCAGTGTCAAGTGTCTTGATCAGGCCCTTATGAATTTTAGTGATCTTGACACTATCCTTAAATATACTCTTGGGTTTATTCTTCATTACTTTCATTGACTACATCATGGATTTTTGAAAGGCAGAGTGATGTAGTGGAAAGAGTTGGGATTGACATCAAATGAGATTTGAGTTTGAATTCTAGATTGCTCTTATATGACTGGGACAGGTAACTTAACATTTTTTATTTTTACTTTCATCAGCCATAAAATGTATTATTCAAACTATTTTTGTAATAATTACTTCACAGGATCATTGTGAAGAAATCATTTTGAAAGTTTTAAAGCACGATGCCAAGTTATTTGTTTATTGTTGTTTGGTTCCCAAACTGATCATTCACTTCCTCCTAGCCAGGTGCTCTGTAGTAAGTCTTACCAAAACTGCACTATTTTCTCACTCCATTGATTGCCAAATGCTCTCCAACATATGTTTCATCCTCAGGGTCATGGTTCTCAAAATTCTTGCAAAACAATGCCTTTCTACCATACCTTTTATATAATCTCTTGTTTTAGTACAGTGGATCTTGAAGCATGATCCTGGAATCCCTGGGGGATCACCAAGATTCTTTTTTTTGGGGTGGGGGGAGGACAGCCTGTGAGACCAGAACTATTTTTTTCCTATTATTAAAACATTATAAATTTTAATATAGTAAATATCTATAGAAATAGCCTACATAAACAAAAGTTCTTTAGGATCTTCAATAATTTTAAAAGTGTAAAAGGGTCCCAAGATCAAAGAGTTTAGGAACCATTGTGTTAAAGTAATCTCTACTTGGGCAGGGTCTTGTTTCCTTTTTCATTTTCCTACCATCTCTAGTCAGTTGAGAAAAGAGGGAAATGTAGTGCTGAACTATTAAAACCAGTTGCCTAAGGTAATTTTTTTAAAGTAACAAATGCACTTTATTGATCTGCAGATTAAAAGTATCCAGCAAAGATTAGTAACTACTTTATCCCCCCATTTCAACAGGTAAGCAGCTGTCAAACCTGATGGGCTCGTGGAAGCCTTGCCAGATCTCATAGCAGCATAATATTGACATTATTTGGTTTCACCTGCAGGATTAGAAAAGCAAGGCATTATTCTAGCTTAGTTTCTGAGTGCAGGGCTGTGGTCTAAATCTATTTCCTACTTTCTCTTTTACTACATAATTGCCTGTTCTTCAGCTTTTGCTATAGAAGTCTTCATGGAATCAAAGAGTTTCAGGCATCCCACTGGAATGAAGTCCATCATATCAGGACTCTCTGTGTTTTACATCTTGCTTGTAATAGTTATGTTACGGCATTATAGGAAAGGGGGTGGGATATTTGACAAGAGGATTGAGGGCGAGAAGAGCAAGGATGCCCAAGCTGCAGACTTGGGGTTTGTATCACGAACTCAGGGTATAGTCACTGATAGCTGTTTTGGAGACCTCATCATAGCTCCTTACCTCAAGAACCATATCCTTACAAGGAAGATGTAGGAGGCAACTTCAACTATCTGATGAAGGACTGGACCAAAGAGTCCTAGTCAAGCTTGACACCAAAAGCCAGAGGGTTGTAAGGTGATTTCTTTCTTTGCCAGCCTGATCTGGGAAAATGTTTCCCGAAAAAGGCATTCAAGCCATCCATAAGTCTGCTCAGGAAATGTTGACATTTCAGACAATACTAAGAGCACTGAGGCTTCACCACTTGGGAGTTTTAAAGCCAATACCATTAATTTCATTTTCACTGTAGTTAAGAATCCAGGGAAACTGGGATTTCAGCCCGCCTAGAGCTACCTTACTTCTATCTTTGTACTTTGTTAATTTAATAAATCTATTCAAATCTACACTGTGATTGAGCAATGCTTTTAGGTCACTCAAAGTTGGGAAGTAGACTAAAATCTCAATGGGATGAGAGCAGATATGAGCCAACTCTTCACAACATTTCTTTCATCCATACTTTTCTCTTCACTGATATAGCCACAACCTTAGTGTGGATCCTTATCACTGTTTCCCTGGATTATTGCAATGGGGGCAACTAGGGGTTATAGGGGGATAGAACATGGGGTGAAGTCAGGACCCTGGCCAAATCACCTAACCCCGTCTGCCTCAGTTTCCTCATATATAAAATGAACTGAAAAAGGAAATGACAAATCACTCCAGTATCTCTGCCAAGAAAACCCCAAATGATCTCATGGAGAGTTGGACACAACTGAAAAATGACTGAATAATAATTACCTTCAGATTAGTGTCTCTGTTTCAAGTTTCTCCCCACTGTAATCCACCACTCAGTTGCCAAAGAGATTTTCTGAAAATGTAGGTCTTACTGTGTCACATCTCTCCCTCCCCACCAATAACCCAATAAACTCCAACGATTCCCTATTACCTTTTGGACCAAATATAAAATATTTTAATTAGCATTTAAAGCCTTTTACCAGTTGGGCTCCCTCCTCCTTTTCCATTCTATGGCCCAGCTACATTAGCCTATTTGCTATTTTTTACTCAATACATTCCATCTCCTAAATCCATGCTTTTGAACTGACTGGAATTTCTGGAATGTCCTCTCTCTTCAACTTTGTCTCCTAAACCTGGCTTCCCTCACTATTCAGATCAAAATCTGTCTTCTGCAGGAGGGAAAGGAACTTCCTGTAGTTGCTAGTGCCTTTTCCTTAATCTTTTCTTTAATCTTCCATTTACACTGAGGGTGAAGGAATGGAGATTCCAATAGAGAGGTCTCTGCTGTCTTTCTAGAGATAAAGATTCAATATGTCACAGAACTTGTTAAAAAAAAAAAAAAGAAAATTATGAAGATTTCCTTGATAGGTGACCTCACCTTCAAGATTGGTGATTCAAGTGCAGAAATATGACAGAATACTCATAGGTAAAAACAGTAATAATCACAGTAGAAAGATGCACCAGTAGAAAGAGCACCAGGCCTGGAGTCAAGAAGAGTCAATCCATCTTAATTCAAAACTTAGTAGTTTTGTGACCCTCGGCAACTTAACTCCATTTGTTTGCCTCAATTTTCTCATCTGTAAAATGAGCTGGACAAGGAAATGGCAAACCACACCAGTAACTTTGCCAAGAAAATGCCAGAAAGGAGTCTCAAAGAGTTGAACACCATTGAAACAACTAAACAACAACAATAAGATAATAGTAATAGTGATTAACCAGATTTAGCTCTCTGTGTCTCTCTCCCTTTTTTTCTGTCTCCATGTATCACTCTCTTTCTGACAAAAGCAATACAACTTGTAGCTTTCTGAGACTTGCCTTATTGATAATTTCATCCTTCAAAAGACGGAGGGAATAGCAAAGAAAAACTTTAATTCTCACTTATAGAAAAGAACTGGTTACTGGGGATTGAAATGATGGGAATCCTAGGGAGAAAATAATCATTTCATCTTAAGAGTTTGTGACATAGGAAAGGAATTCTGTCCTTAGGTATCCTTATCAGTCTCAGCTCATTCTGAGCTCTCGCAGAGGGGAGAGAGAGAGAGAGAGAGAGAGAGAGAGAGAGAGAGAGAGAGAGAGTATCAAAGAAGGAATTGAGGTGGATGGAACAATGGTAACTGACAATAGAGAGAAGACAGAATTGCTCAATTCTTCTGAGAAGAGAAATGAATGAAGGAAGTTGATTCCCAAACAAATAAGGGGATAGTAAGAGACAGCCTAGAGAATTCCTAAAGGAACTTATTTCAAATGGGGCCAACCAGGCAAAGAATGAAACTGACTCTCTATGGTAACTCCATAGGATTGAATTCAGTCTGTGTGATCCCAGAATTCTGAGATCTACATCTGAAATATGGATAATAAAATCTTAGATCTGCTGCTTATAATCCATTTCAGCTCTCCTGAATTCTGTATTTCCTGGACCTCCACTTGGACAATTGATCAGTGTTCCTAGTCAGATATTTTCTCAGCACTTTCCACCCTCCATGTTCCTTTCCCAATGGGGCACTGGATTTCAAGTCAGAGAACTTCAATTCAAATCCCAGCTTCTCTTCCAACAATAATAATATTTAGCATTACATAATATTTCAAGGTTTGCAAACAACTCTATGAGGTAGGTGTTCTTTTTATTCCCACTTTATAAATAAGAAAACTGAGGCCAAGAGAAGTTAAATGATTTGTTGAGGGTCACAATTTGAGGTGCAAGGTGGGGTTTGAAGATCGGTGAGGATTTTTTTGATTCCCAAAGTCCAGAATTATATTCATTGCTCCACCTAGCTATATGTTTATCAGCTGTGTGACATTAGACAAATAATTTCACTTCTTTGGACCTCAATTTCATGTCTAAAGTGAAGGAGTTGGGCTAGGATACCTCTAAAGACTCTTCCAGATATGTCTGTGATCCAACCTCTTCTATGCCATCCAATTTGCTGGTGAGAGACTCTTGTTGGATGCTACCAACCTGCTCCTTCCTTGATAATTTTAATACCTTAGATTTCTAGAGAACTTGGGAGTTTACAGGTGCTTTCCTGACAATTGCCCTATGAGGTAACAAGTGCAAGTTTCACCACTCTCATTTTAAAAACAAGAAAACCAAAGTTTACAAGGATTAACTTGACACAAGAAGTCTATTTAGACTAAATATCAGAGCCAATGTTGGTCTTCTTACTCTTGAGAACAATGTCCTTCTCATCCCCCTTCAGAAGACTAGGACAATAGCAATAATTTTGGCAATGTGGACCGTGTCCCTCAATAAATATAGAGTGATGTTCTCCATTATTTCCTTTCTTCCTCCTTTTCCCCCAAGACCAATAACATGTTGCCAAACTAGTCTTTCCAAAGCCAGGATTCTTAATTATTTATTCTCCATGGACCCCCAAAGAGTCTGGGTGTAGATTTCAAAAGTTCTGTGGATTTTAAAAACATTTTTATGATTGTACTCCAATATTATTGATTTTTTTGTACTCCTATGTACTTGATTTTGTGTATTTAATAATTCGATTTTGAAAAGAGGTCTAAAGACTTCACCAGACTACCATATGGGTCCAGGTCACAAAACAAGTTTAAGAACCCTTGTATTACCTCCCTGCTCAAAAAACCTTCAATGACTCTTTACCTAACTAAAGTCCAAAGCACTCAGCCTAACATTTGAGACCTTCCAAGCTGACCTCTCTAACCACATCTAATACTTCTCTCTTACATGCAATCTTGGTTTCAACCAGGATGAAATTTGTACTATCCATCTCATCTCCTCGTCCCCCCAACTCCTTCCAGAATGTTTCAGGCTCATCTCTGCCTTTCTGCACTGTTCATGCAGCTCTCACCTGCCTGCTAGATCCCACCCTTATAAGACTGTTGTTTTGCAAAGGCCTTATCTGCCCCCAAGTTCTGGAACTCCCCAAAGTCAGAACATGGGTTTATTTTCCTTTATCTCCCACAGACTAATAGTTCCTTGAGGAGAGGAGCTAGATCAGTTCTTCTTTCAGTCAGTAAAGCTCCCTGAGAACAGTGCTTAGGACTGTTTTTTCCTCTCCAGACTGGGAGCTCTGTTCCCCCTCTGTTTCTTCCAGAGTGTTAACTTTCACTGGCCAAGGACTTGACACTACCCATATGGAGCTAAGCAATATGGCAGCAATTGCCAGCAAGATGGCAAACCCAATATATATTTAGTTAAGTCTTTTTATCTGGTTTTCCCTCCCCATCTACCCCAATTCCTTGGTACCTCTACCTCTGCAAGGATCATTCTTGACCAGGAATTCATCTAGTGCAATCCAGCCGCCTCCCACACGGACCATGAGGCAGCTTCGTAGGATCCGCACGAGTCGAAGCTGCTGGGACTCCCCAAACTGGATGGGGGGGAAAGGGATCAGAGATGATATCATCTTGGGCCAAGACAGAACAGCCCGGCATTGGGGAGGGGGTGGAAGGAAGGTCACTGAGATGGTTAATGAGAGGAAGGCAAAGGGGCAAAAGCAGAGAAGGCCCCTGGCAGATATAGGGAAAGAGAGAACCAAGGGCAGTGTTCTAGAGAGGGCAGGGTATGGATCACAAAGTGAGGCAGTCGTGGTTGTGGGTGTTGGAGCTGGGGGCTTGGTCATGTGTGGTGATAAGGGAGTACTCACTCGGTAGCGGTTGGCACTGATCTGCTCCACCTGGAAGCGCCGGGTACATTGACACTGAGACACTTGCCGCTTTACCTGGACCAGAGAGAGGAATGATCTGGTGGCCTGGACCCTCGAGCTTTATTCTTCCAAAAAGCAGCCTCCAGCTTAACTCCTTCCTGGAGTTGGAAGAGAACTCAGAGGCCTCTAGTTCAATTTACAGGTGAGGAAATGGAGGTAAATCACCTTATCAAATATCGCCCAGGTAGCGAGCATTAAAGGCAGCATTTGAACCCAGAGGACCTGCTCTATTCAGAGGAATGTTCTTTCTACTGAATCCCTCTGCCTTTCAGTTCCCAGCTTCTTCCCCTCATTTCTCATGCTCCCCCACCTCTCAGAGTTCCCTCAGCTGTGTCTCCTCCATGCTCCTGAATCCCTGATCCCCAGAACACTTCCTTATCCATCTCTCCAATTCTGTCACCTAAGCTCCCTACCATCACATCATCTCCAGGCCATATTCACCCAGTACCTCATCCTGGATGTGTTCTGCATCAGGACCCCGTCCACGAGGGTCCCGACTGGGGTGCAACGCACTGACAAATTCCCCATAGTCAATAACTCCGTCTCCATTGGTGTCAAAGATACTGGCCACAGCATTCAGCTCCAACAAACTAGTGGGGAAGCCTGGGATGGGCAGGAGGGATAGAAAGAACAGAAGTGAGGGACGTTCTCTCCCACAAAAGAGCCAAGACAACTATACTATGGCTCCGAATTTGATACCCCTAATCCCCCAAACTGATGTTAGGGCGTCAAAGTGACCATTCCATCTGAGAAATCATGTCAGAGACTGAGAAGAAAGCCAGGAATCATCTTGTGGTTATCCTTAATATTAAAAAACAGATCTTAGAGTTCAGAGACAGAAGAAGTAGTTCCTCAAAATATAAAATTATACAGGAGGAGAAGGGCCAGTACAAGGACAGGAAAACCTCAAGAATGAAATTCTAAAGACAGAATGATTCAGATTAGGAAGAAAAGGGGCAGCTGCCTGCAGAGACATATGTGTTTACACTGGGGAGTGACCAAGCAATTTAGATTTTTTAAAGGCATGTCGAAACTAAGTTAGGTAATGAAAGATGAATTTAAAAGAGTGGTATAATCCTGACAGAACACTGTCAGATGCCCTAGAGCTCCTAATGAGTTAAGGCTTGTACTGAATGCCAGCACTAAGTTATTGGGGGGGGAGGGGAGACAGTGAGAATTGGAGCTATGGAAGGAAGTCCCACTTCTTATATATCCTAACTATGTGACCATGGACAACTCATTCAATTCTCAGTTCCCCCCAGGCAACTCTCTAAGATTGGAAGTTGAGGTTTCAGAGGCTGAGCCACAAGAGTGACCCACAACTTCCCTTTACCAATTGTAATCACAGGTCCAGTCCAAATGGGGGCAAGAGAAAAAAATCAAAGAAGGGATAAGACTGATGTGGGGAGAAGGGGACGGTGCTAAAACAGTGAGAGAACAATAACAGATGACAAAAGGGAAAAAAAAAATAACAACAATATGGCATCTTTTTCTCCCAATAAGGAAAATGATTTTGTTTTACCTTTCCTAGTACAAAAATCGTCAGAGCATTATATGCTTATAGAATTAATTATATAACTTATGATTAATCTTATAATCCATATGATCCCATGGTTTTTGTACTAAGAAGGGTAGGGAAAAAATGGTTAGCAAGAAACTGAAACCTGAGATAACCAAAGTGATGTTAAGAGAGGAATCTCTCTACCCTCACTGAGTTTAAATTAGCCGACCCAGAAGAACCACACCCTCCCTTACTGAAAGAACCAGTGGGTGTGACTGCCAAGCCCCCTTCAATCATCTTTGACAAATGAGGTAAATGGGAGAGGTGCTGCAGGACTGGAGATGGTCAAATGTCAGTCCCAATTCTCCCCAAAACGAAAGCAGATAGATTGCGAAAACTAAAGACTTGGCAAGCTCCACTGAGATTTTGGGGGATATTTTAGAATGCCTTATAGAATTATCTCTTTGACTCTGGACAAGTCACTTAATCCCAACTGGCTTCAAAACAAAACAAAAAAGAATTCCTTCTGGAAATATCCAAGACTAATAGGCATTCTGGGTTTGAGGAAACATGATTCTGGACTGAGCTCTTTACTTTGTTGCCAATCAGGTCTACACAGGCAGTTAGGTGGGATGGTAGATAAGATTACTGGACCTGAAGTGAGGAAGAGCTGAGTTCAAATTCAGCCCCAGACAACTGTGAGTAATGTGGCTCTGGACAAGTCACTTAACCTCTCTGCCTCAGTTTTCTCATCTGTACAATGAGGATATCGACGGTACCTACCTCTCAAGTTATTAAGATAAAATGAGAATATTTGTGAAGCGCTCTATAAATCTTAAAGCAAAAATGCGAGCCACTATTATTACCTAGCAAACTGTCCCATCACAGCCTTATGGAAAAGATGAAGACATGTGAGATAGATGCAAGGTGTCTGTTGCTGCCATTCAGTTCTAACTCTTTGTGACCCCGTTGGGGTTTTCGTGGCAAAGACAGGAGTGATTTGCTATTTCTCCAGTTCATTTTGATAGATGTTACAGGGTTAAGTGCCTTGCCCAGGGCACACAGCTAGGAGGTATCTGAGGCTAGATTTGAACTCAGGTTATCCTGATTCCAGGCCCAACACTCTCACCACCGAGCCACCAGCTGCCTTCAAGTATGCCTGGAGGGATTTAGAACTGGTTAAAATGGTCGGACCCAAAGAACCTTGATTAATGGATTCCTGGAAAAGGGGGAGTGAAAAGAAATGCCCAAGTAATCTCTTCTTAGCTCTCTGCTATTCAACATTTTTTCCAATGAACTATCCTAGAAGCTGCAAATGTCAACAAAACGAGAACGTGCTTGTCACATTTGCAAATGGTGTGAAACTTAGAAGGATGATTAACATATAGGATGACAGGCTTGAATTCAAAGTGATCTTGATGGGCTACAGCCATGGGTTGAGTCTACTAAGATGAAGCTTGCTAGGTCTAAACTTAAGGTTAAAACAAACGAACAATCAATATCAGCTAATTTCCTAAGTCCAAGGTAAGGGAGATGGGTACAGATAAAAATTCTTGTAAAAAAAAGCTACCTTAGGGTATTTGTCAAATTATTATAATAAAAATAATAACAATAATATCTAAAGGTTTTAGGGGACTGAAAACTTCCTAAGAGTGAATAGAGTAACATAGAAACTTAAAAAGCCAATGGAATCTTAAATTGCTTTGAAAGGCACCGGAGAGTGGTATAGTGGATAAAGAGTTAGACTTAAAGTCAAGAAGACCTGAATTCTAATTCTGCTTAAGATATTTATTCAATATGTGACCCTAGGCAAGGCACTTCTTCCAGCCTCAGTTTCCTTCTTCTGTAAAATGAGAATGATAATAATATCTATTTCAAAGGGTTGTTGTGAGGGACAAATGAGATGAATGCTATTTGACAGCTAATTAATAATTATGATAATAATAAATATGGATCATTAGACTGGTCAGACCATCGCTAAACTTTTGTTTTTAGTTCTGGTCACCACATTTCAGGAAGATTATTGCTAAACTGGAAAATACTCATAAGAATCAGGGATGTTTAGTTTGAAGAAGAGAAGACTTAGAGGAGACATGATAATTGTTCTCAGTATTAGAAAGGATATCACCAGAAGAGAGATTAGACTTATTCTTCTTGGCCCAGGAAGGCAAAGCTAATATCAGTTATGGAACTTGAAGAGAGAGGCAAATTTTTTTGTTCTTGGGGGGAGAGGGGGAATGTCTCCAATGAAAACTGTCCCAAAGTTGAATGAAGGAGCGAATGAGTGAGTTTCCATCCCAAAGGTCTTCGAGTAGAGACCAGGCGACCATGCACTGGAAATGTTGTGGATAGTATTGCTGTTTGGGTAGGGAGTGGCTTGAGTGATTTCAGAGGTCCCTCCTTACTCTGTAACTCTGTGGTTCCAGGATTTGGTAATGAGTTGTGACACTACCAGGCAACTAACATGGAGACACTCGCCAGGGAAAACCAGGCATTTTGAACATTGAAGGCCAGGAAACTCTGAGTCAGAGGGAGGAGTTGGCTTGGGGCCATGTGGGCTAGAGGATCCTGTATTGTATGGCAATCAAAAGAAAAGATCCACTCTTTTCTCACTGTGGGTGGGAATTTTCAGAATTATTTTTGAAGATTCAAGTATCTTTTCTATGGTATAAGCATTTGATTCTAGAAGAGTTTTGGAGAAAACAGTGATTGAGGGATAAGTCCTTTAGGAAGAGCAAGGAAAGTGGGGTAAAACTGAATGCTGGTTGAAGTCCTTGGGCTCAGAGTCTGCCCATCATCTCAGCTCTGTTGATCACTTGAGAATCCGAGCTATCTCCCAGTTAGGAAACTGGTAAAAGAGGGAAAGTCAAATAAATGGTTTGTGAAGGGATTGAGAGCCTAGCAATTACTAAGGCTTTATGGTTCCATGTGAGAACAAATCCCAAAGTGATCCTAGATTGGAGATAGAAGATCTGAGTGCAAATCCCACTTTAGGTGTTTGCTAGTTGAGAAAGTTACCTGACTTGTTTGCTTCAATTTTCTCATCTGGAAAAATAAAGGTTTGGAATATTTGGCCTCTGAGACATTCCTGTTCTAAACCTATGATGGAGAGACCTAGAATTTATGATCCTAAAGGTTAAAGACCTCAAACAAGGGAAGCAGCAGTCTTAGCAAATGACTGGGATAAGAGGTAAACCCCAGGGTGAGAGAATGAAGGAACACATGGGAAGATAAGCAGATTCAGCTCAGGGCTTCTTGACTACTCCTGCCTTGCCAGCAGTTGCAAAAGAGAAGAGGCTATGACTAGATGACTGGATGGTCATGCACAGATTTTTTTATTTCAACTAGTCTCTGAGAAAGGGCAGTAGATGCTTGGAGGTTGCCTCTCTTGTGCCTTTTCCATTACTCGGTCTTGGGAAGGCTCTGCTGAACCCTGTTTTGGTGCTGGAGCCTGTTGGGGCTGCTGAGGGAAGCAGACTCTAGCAGACTCTTCAGAGGTGCCCAGACTCTTAGTGAGTCTTGGGTGTCAGAATACTTTCCTAAGCTAGGACCTACCGAGGTTGCAGGATGGCCACTGCAGCCTGCCTGAGCCCTGCTCCTTGGAGATCTTCCCCTTGAAGACCTTCCATAAGGACTGCAAATAACAGGAGCCAGTGCCCTTAGACTAGAACATTTCTGTCATCCCTTGGGACTGCAAGGTGACACCTTTAATTGATGGGGATGTTCTTTTTGTTCTGCCGCTATGGTGCAATGTAATTAATGTAAGGCATCAAGCTACCTTGGGAAGGGATAGGAGGGACCTTGGAAGCCTGGAATCCCAGCACCTCAGAGTATTGGGAAAGACCAACAGGGTTACAAAAAAGAGCAAGGTGGAGAACTCAACCTGCTCCTCCGAGGAGATCAGGAAGCTTTAGGGCACCCTGGAGAGTCTAGATGAAGAGAATGGAGGAGGAGAAACTGGACAAGTTTGAGGAAGAGGTGGCAGCCCCTGCTGGACCACGGCATGGTAGAGAGGAGGCAGCTTGGTGGCTGGTACTACACCAGTAGGGCCTGGCAGTGATGGAGATAAGAACTCTGAAACAGCACAGATGCTGTCATGGAAGCTGAAGGCCACAATGGTGGTGATGATAATGGGAGATTCACAATGCATACAACCTTTCAGCAGGCAGAGCATTGAGCTAAGCTTTAGAGACTGTATGTGGACATGGTGGCAAGAATGGTGGATATGGACTGGGGTTTATCCCCTGAATTCTTATCCTGACTGGAGTAATACCATGATTAAAACAGCATTGTTCTGTTTTAAGGGGCTAGGAAATTCAATCTGCCTGTGTTGTCCACTGCCTCAGGCCATTGCTGACTATCCCACTGAGCCAGAGCCACATTCTGGCCCCAGATCCTCAGCCAGACCAAAAGGCGAGCCTGGCACTGCTGCCCTGTACCCAGGTATCTCCTTGGACCTCCTGTCCACATACACCCTGACTGACCCTAGTGATTTCAGGTCACTGTAATCAGATAAACTATGTGTTAGGGCACTAACAGAAATGGCAAACCTGAGTACCCTGTCAATGTTTCTTTGATAGATTATAGAAAATGGAAGGAGTTTCACAGAGTTGAAGGAAGGCAAATATCTCCAAAAAAGGGAAGAAAACCAAGTCTGAAAACTAAAGAGCAAAGAGCATACCTTTGATTTCTGGCAAAATTCTGGAATGTGTCATGAAGAGGTAGTTAAAGTTGATTACAAAGAGCCAGCATGACTTCATCAAGAACAAGTTATGTCAGACTTGGAGAGAGTTAGTAGACTAGAGATCAGGAGAATGCTACAGATTATTTAGATTTTTGCAAAGCCTTTGACAAAGTCTCTCCTATCATTCTCATGGAAAAGAGAGAGAGATGGACTAGGTATTACAATTAAATGGATTCAGAACTGGTAGAATGACTATTCCAAAGAGAAGTCATGGATGCTTTGATATCATCTGGGAAGGAGGTCTCTCCTAGTGTCCCAGGGACCTGTGCTTAGCCCTGTGATCACTGATATCTTAATCACTGATTCATATAGAGATAAAAATAACAAGTATTTAAAGTTTTCAGACAACTCAAAGCTAAGAGGATTTCCAAATATAACAGAATCAGAATTCAAAAAGAACTCGACACTATTCAGGGCCAAATTTTGTAAGCTAAAACATAATAAAGATAAATGTAAAGTATCACACTTAGATTCAAAAAATCAACTTCAGAGTATAAAATGAGAAAGAGCATGGCTACATAAGGGTTTGAAAATAGATCTTGGGATTTTAGTGGATTGTAAACTCAATATAAGTCAACAATGTGATAAAGAGT
This sequence comes from Sarcophilus harrisii, assembly GCF_902635505.1. Lineage (NCBI taxonomy): Eukaryota > Metazoa > Chordata > Mammalia > Dasyuromorphia > Dasyuridae > Sarcophilus > Sarcophilus harrisii. The sequence goes on along the minus strand of NC_045426.1, from coordinate 643,870,001 downwards.
CTAAAATGATAATGAGTTCTTGGGCAGCATTAAGAAAGGTAGAGCAAAAAAAAAAAAAAAATTAAAAAAAAAAAAAAAAAAAAAGAAAGGTAGAGCATCTAGGACTAAGGAGATAATAGTCCTGCTGGATTTTTAAGCCTACATGTGGGGTTCTATATTTGGTTCTGGATCCATTCACAGGATTATAGCTCTGAATTATAGGAATGGAAGGGCCCTCAGAAGTCAGATAATCCAATCCCATCATTTTATAGATGATGAAAGAAAGTCTCAAAGAGGTTAAGAGACATAACTAGTAAGTGGCACAGGAAGAATATTGAAAAACTGGAAAGTGTTCAAAGAAGGGGATTAGAATAGTAAAGGCCACTCTGGCCAGGAGATCATGCCATGTAAGGATCAGTTACATAAAGTAGGGATGTTTGGCCTGCTCAAGAGAAGCTGTAGGGCAGGGAGTGGAGAAGGATGCAAAGGTGGAGAAATTAGCTTGGCCCTAGAGGGAAGAACTCGGCAGTAATGGGTGGGGTAATGGGAAAGAAAAAGCACATTTAGATCTAATGTCAAAAACAGTTTCTTAAGAATTAGAGCTATTCATATATTTTAACATGTTTGACATATATTGAATTGCTTGCCATCTAGGGGAGGGGATGGAGGGAAGGAGGAGAAAATCTGAAACACAAGGCTATGCACGGGTCAATGTGTTCAAATAATCCGTGCATATGTTTTGAAAAAAAAAACCTTTATAAAAAAAGAGTAAAATATTTTTCCTCATTTCCTCTATAACCTTAAATGTCCTCTTAAGCTATAAAATACTTATAATTGCAGAGGAAATTAACATTAAAGTTTTTTTAAAGCAAAAAAAAAAAAAAAAAGAATTAGAGCTATTTCAAAGCAGGATGGGCTGCCTTTGGAAACACTGAGCTCCCTCCTCACTAGAAATCTTCAAGCAGAAGTTGAATGGTCACTTGGTGGCCATTTCTGCTGTAGAGGGGATTCTTGGTCACATATATGACCCATGGTTGGGTCCTATAGTTGAGCAGGGACAGGGGTGGGGAGAAATTCTAATAAAGGCTTACTCTTGGCTTATTAAGGCAAGTAAGAAGATATAACAAAGTTGCCTGGACTATTTAGATCTGTTCTTTCTCTCTCCTATATCCTCCTACCATCCTCCTTTTGCCTTGGTCATACCCATCGCACCCCCACCTCCAACTCCCACTCCCTTGAAGGTTCTGCTCACTGGAGGCAAGGACACTGTCAATGAACTCTTGGTGGGTGATTCGTCCATCCTGGTCACGGTCAATGGCACGGAACACATCCAGGAGGCGAGACTTCCTATGGCTGATCCACTGCAAATATCTTTTCCTCCATCCATCAAAATCAAAGTGTGCAAAGGCTGCTTGCTAGGAAAAGGAAGGGAGCCATCAGTGTAACTCTCTAAACAATGGAATAGTGACCTTGTCCATGCTCCCCACCCACCCAGTCCCCACAATATCCAGACCCAAGTCCCTGAGTTGCCAAAACACGATTATATTCATCATGAAAAATCTACGCCAATGCTCTCAAATCCCATGTTCCAGCATTTCATGCCATGATTAGAACTCCAAGTCCCAGCAAGCACTAGTCAGGTCCATCCCCTATGATTATGTATAATACTAACATTCCTGTACCAATTAAAGGTCCTGCACTTTGAAACTGACAGCTTCCACTCATTTCCATGCACCCCTTTCTCTCTCCTTCACACATCTGCTCTGCCTTAGACTATCTCCCTTCTCCTTTCTATCTACACCGGCTGTCCTGGTTCCCATCTCTCCCTTCCAGCTTTTTTCCCCCTTCCTGGCAGCCTCTGATTGCTTCTCAGTCAAGTCTTGGCAGAAAGGAGTCTCTGATAAAACCCTTGGTTCTCAGGGCTGGTCATATATTCACTGTGTCAATTAGGTTCTATAGTTCAAGGTGACCTTAGAAGAATGTGAAATTTAGGAAGAATCTTAAGTTGGAAAACTAGGGAAGAGGTAAGAAAGCCCATCTATATAAGGATAGGAGAAGGAGATAAAAATGGTTTCCAAAGAGAGAGGAAAGAATAAGGATGAACATGTTCATCCCAACCTAGTGGATAGACAGACAGACAGCTCTTTATAGACGTGGCCAATAGAGAGAGGAAAGAAGATGACCATGAAAGACCATGAAAATAAGCCATCCATGAGTGAGCCAGATGGATTAACCAGAATGCCCCAGGAGACCCAAGGCTGATAATAAGGCGTTAGCCAGTGTCTGTCTAAAGGGATACATGTGTAATGGTGAACAGGATGGTTTAGGGAGTATAAAATGTTCTATAAATTTGGCCAGATTAATGAATAGTGATGAATAGGGTAATAATGGAAGCCATAGGGCTTGAGGGTGAGATTGGCCAGGATGGTGAGTGGCAGGAAATCAGAGAGTCATGGGCACCAAAATCCAGGGAGAAGTTCAGTGGGATAGATGAGTGGTCCAAAGGAACTGTAAAAAAGTTGCTTGAGTTGTTTTTACCTTAAAAAACCAGCTGATTTAGCTCACTGGCAATGAGCTAAGCAGATTTCAGAGCCAAGGAGCTGGGGGAGGTTTGCCCAGGATAATGACAGAAGTGGGCCTCAGTGTGCCATGAGAATGTTCAGCCAGAACAATAAGTGACAGTGAGACAAATGGTACTAGGATCCAAGTGTCTAAGAGAAGTTTTGGCTGGGAGAGAGGTCCACTGATTGAGAATGAGAAAGATTTCTCCAAAATGTCATTCTCAGTGGAAGGAAGTAGCAGTCCCACCTCATCTTGAAGCCCAGCAGGCTGGAAATCAGCAGGGTTAGGGACTTAAGCTCCCAAAGCTCTACCCTCAGGTGGAGAGCAACTGTTTGGGGCAGCCACGTGTCCCCTAGGACACAAAGAGAAGGGTGTCTTTGGGAGAACTTTGAGACACACAGAGACAAGATCCCTGTTGAGAGACAAGTTCCCTCCCAAGCTGAGCCTGGAGGATTCCAGATTGGAACCATCACTTAGGAAGTTAAAGTCCTTCCCACTCTGAAACTGGGGAGGTTTTTTGTCTTAATCTTCATGTCCAATGAACTTCCCATGATATACGATTTCTGAATCCCTATATTCTACTTTCCAAGGTAGAGAAACTGTAGAAAAATATTCTTGTGACCTAGAGGGAACAGAGGGAGAAAGGAAAAGGAAAGAGAGATTGGATCTAATAGCAATGAGGCCCAAATATAATGGAGGGGTCAGTGGAAAGTTGGGAAAGGGAATTAAGGATGACAGGTGTTTGAGTCTGAGGAGCCGGGAGTCTCAGGGAGAAAAGTAGTTCAGTGCTTTGAGCTAGGTCTTAGTCATCAAGAGAGACTTAGACAGTCATGAAAGGGAAGCCTTTGGGCCAAAGAACTGGAATCTCTTGGAAGCACTCAGATCAGCACGACACAAATTGGAACTTTTCCCTCTCAGAAGAAGATAGGGAGTCAGGTCCTAGTTACTAGAGGTCTTCAAACAGAACTTAGATAATTATTTCTTGAAAATGCTGAGGAGGTGAGTTCCAGTAAATACATATTAGACTAGAAACTCTCTGAGACCCTTCTAATTCTTAAAATTCTGGTTTCTTATAATCCTCAGCCCCCAAAACAGAGTTGGGGTAGGGGGTGGGGATGATGTTCTGCCTCTGAGGAAGTTGCTCTAGGAGAGGGAAGTTAATCAGAGTGGATAGAGAGATGAACTTAGAGACAAAAAAGATCTGAGTTCATGATGTAAAGTGAGATGGGCAGAACCAGGAAAACACTCTACACAGTAACAGTAACATTGTGTGAAGATCAACTATGAATGACTCAGCTCTTCTCAGTAACATTGTAACCCAGGACAATTACAAAGGATGATGGAAAATGCTATCCACATTCAGATAGAGAACTGATGGACTCTGCAGATCAAAGCAAAATTTTTTCATTTTTTTTCTCTTTTGGTCTGTTTCTTCTTTCACAACTATGATTAATATGGAAATATATTTTACATGATTGAACATATATAAACTATATCAAATTGCTTATCATCTTAGGAAGAGGGGAGGGAAGAAAAATTTGGAATTTAACATTTTGCAAAAATGAATGCTAAAAATTACTTTTTCATATAATTGGGGGGGGGAGATATTATTTAAAAACAAAACAAAACAAAATAAGAAGACCTGAGTTTAGACCCTGCCTTAGATATTTAACTAGCTGCATGAAAAGTCACAACCTTCCTCAACCTCAGTTTCATCATTTGTAAAATAGAGACAATAATAACACCAACCAAGGATTTTTGTGTGTGTATCAAACTAAATAATATATGTAAAGTATATTGCAAACCTTAGGGCCTTATATAAAAGATACTTATTATTGTTGTTGTTGTTGTTGTTGTTAATTCAACTCTAAACAAGAGTTATCCACTCCAAGAAGTAGAGCAGAGATGTAGAGAAAACAGAATAGAGTGAGGTTGGGAGGTACACAAATTAGGAGCCAAAGCCGCAAGACCTAGTTCCTCAAACTGATCCAGCCACACAAGAGGCACTTGGGATCTGGTTGTAGGCAAAGACATTCAGAGAGGACCTTGAAGAAGAAAAGAGAATAGAAAGAAGGAAGTATTGATGATTTCTTAAGCCCAGAGCCTATTGATTACTTCTGCTCTGCCAATGAGGTGAAAGCTAGAGATGGAATTTAAAGAGAGAAAAGCTCAAATAGATGTTGTGTTTCCAGATTGGAAGTCTGCTTCAGTCGGTGTCAGATGGGAAGGTTTCATGGATGATGAGAGACTTTGGTCCTTGATAGAGGTTAGAATAAGAGGTGGAAGGATGAGAACATGATCGAGCTGGACCCCCTTTAACTGGCTGGTGAATGTATGAGAGAGAGAGAGAGAGACAGAGACAGAGAGACAGAGACAGAAACAGAGAGAGGAGAGAGAGGGAGAGAGAGAGGGAAATAGAGAGAAAGAGAGAGAGAGAGGGAGAGAAAGGGTGAGAGAGAGAGAACGGGAAGGAAGGAGAGAGAGGGGGAGAGAAAGAGAGAAAGAGAAAGAAAGAAAGAAATAGAGAGAGAGAGAGAGAGAGAGAGAGAGAGAGAGAGAGAGAGGAGAAACAGCAAGATAGATAGACAAAGATGGGGAGAGAGAGGGAAGGAGGTAGGGAAAGACAAAGAGATATAGTGAGACGAGACAGCAAGAAAGGGAGAAGAGAGAGACAGAGAGAGAAACAGTGAGACAGTAAGAGAGAAGGGGAGGAGGGGGAAAGAGAGAGACAGAGAGACACACAGACAGAAGTGGACCTGGAGCCACAGGTCTCCATGGGGGTAAAAGAGCTCTCTACACTTTGGGGTTAGTCCAGAATAGGCTGAGGCTTTGGGGAGAATTCCTAGGGCCTTGGACCAGGGGTGCAGATGGTGAGGAGATGCCAGCAAGGCCCTGCTGAGGGCTGACACCCAGAGAAGAGCCAGGGAAACAGGTTCCGGGAGGGATAGAACATCCCACCTGGTCTGGCAGCAGAATTGCCTCAGTGTCCCTGAGGCTAAGGAGATGGAAGGCAGACTCTGTCTGTGGGTGGGGAAGTACACGGGTCTGCTGTTCCACATGCGGTGTGTAAGCCTGGGAGGGGCCCTTGTGTGAGCATTTCCCAGGTACAAGTCTGGGTGTTCTGGCAAATGCACATCTCTCCTGGCATCAGGGGAGCCAAACTAATTGGTGGGAGGGAGCACTGGTTCCTGAAGTCAGAGGGAGGAGCTGAGAGGAGCTCTGACCTCCAAAGAGAAAAAGGAGGAGAGTGGATAAAGATGCGGGCCCATGGGGAGACCAGCAAAAGAAGGTCTCCTCCACCCAACAGCTGAAGAAAGCAATAGAAACACAGCCAGAGAACAACAGATCAGAAAAGGATTTCTAGGGCCTGGGACCAGATGATTCTTGTTCTGAGAGTGCTGTGTGTCACTTTGCTGGCTACTAAAGAAAGACTTTTACTAACCACTAAAGACCTTTCAGAAGTGCAACCTCCCTCTAGCAATATACCTAAAGAAAGAAAAGAAGGGTTGTGGATCAGGATGGCCATGAACTTGATGGAAAAGTCTAGACAAGAACAGATCCCAGTAGCTGAGACAAGACTAAAAATAGTAAACAAACAACAAAAAAAAAAAAAAGATAGAGAAAAGCCTATGGACTCAAGTTCTGGTTGGGACTGGCTGGGTACCATAGTCATTATCTTCTCCCATCCTTCACTTCTCCCTTCCCCACATACATCCTGAGGCTCTGTGAGCTCTCTCACCTCCTCCAGGTGCTGTGTTGCAGCCTGCAGCCGATACTGTCGGTCCAGGGCCCTGAGCCACAGCTGCTGCCAGCGCTGAAGAAGCTGGGCACCCAGGGGACTCTGAGGTTGCAGCTCCAGAAGTGGCACCAGGGGAACTGGTGGGGGCTTCCCTATACCTCTTTTTCCTGGGGAAAGATGAAGGGGGAAGATAGAGGAACCCCAGGGCAAGGGGATGGAGTGAATTCTCAGCCTGCTTTTGCTGACACAGAGGAGGAGGTAAAAATGGTATAAGAAGTCCTCAGACTAGAGAAAGTTCCCTGGGGATCTGCTTCCTACCCATTCTGTAGGCTCTGTCCATGGGATCTCTAAATTGTAGAGGGCCTTGGCTGTGGGCAAGTCAGAGGAAGTGGTGGACTTCAGGCTGTTGGTACCTCAGTGGCGTGAGAGGTAACCTAGGGAGTCAGCAGGGGAATGATCCTTACTTGGTGGGGGCTGTGGAGGTGTCTGGGGTGATGGCTCCAGCCTCCTTTTGCAACTTTTCATGGCCGTCTCCACCTCTTGCTGCTTCCTAGTCAATTCTTCAGTGAATTCCTGTACAAATGTGGGAGGGGACCCAGGAGAAGTCATAAGTCATCCCCTTCTGGAGAGGGATTATCCAGGTGGGGATGGAGGAAGCTTCAGTCTCTGGGACACATCCCACAGAAGCCTATTGGGGAAAGGGGAGGCTATTCCAGGACTCAGAGTTGAGTCCCTGACAGGATCCTCACCGTGTGCTGAGCTGATAGATCTGCCAGCATCTGGATGTCCTCAGGCAGGGGTTCCTGGTCACGAAGGCTTAATGCCTCTTCAGCTGAAGCGATCCAGTCCAGCAGGCGGGCCAGCTCCTCCCGTTCAGCCGCCATGGTGGCAAGCTGGTCAGCCACCCGCTGGCCTTGTTGCTGTGCCCAGCCCAGTACCTGCACTCAGGGGCAATGGGAAGGACCAGGGTCAAAAAGGAGAGGGCTAAGGGACTATAGGTGGGCAGAAGCATCAGTTAAACTCTGAAGTGGGCTAAGCTGGGGGTTGGCAAGTGTCAGAAAGTGCTGGCCTTCAAGTCAACTCAGGGAGAAAGGTATCACTTTGGGCCTCTCCAAAGTAGGGAAAACTTTACATATGAGGATCCTCTCTAAAAGAATATCCTATGAAATTACTTTTTAAAAAAGTTTGGATAATTATTTTAATATAAGTGGTTTTCTTTGTAATACCATGTGTTTTGTTTTATACTGAAAGCCATGATTCTAAGAAGAGGCCCATAAACTTCACCAGGATGACTGCCAAAGAGGTCCAGGATTCAAACAAAATGTTGAGGCCATCCTAGGTTTTCCCTCATAGGATTGGAAGGGGAAAGGCTTGTAATAAGAGAACTAGCTTTGTATACTCAGGGAGTTTGGCAAACTTGACTCATGAGCTATCCATCCATCAAAACTAAAAGGTCTTTTTTCATACAAAATGTTGTCTAGCTCCAACTCCCCCATTCTATACTTGCAAATGGGAAAGGGGAATGGAAATGGAAATCCTGCTTGTTTTTTGTCATTTTTTTCCTTTCAAGAAGAAGATGGGGGAAATATTAAAAACCTGGAGTTAAAGAATCACAGACTCTCTAGAAGGGACCTCAGAGTCCAACCAATATCTGACCACGGGGTCAGGTGAGGAACTATGGGAAATGTAATTAAGTTGAGGCATTTGGAGATGAACCTATTCAGGATAAGGAAGTGAGTAGAGAGGGTTCATAATATAGAAGTGAATTATTTAGAGTTGGACTCTACTCCATTACTGTCTATGTCTGTATATCTCTTGCATGTCCCATCAATATGGGACAAATGTAACAAGACCAAAATGGAGTTGTGAGGGCAGAAGGAGATCTGTAAGGTTTTTAGGGTTTTGTGTTTAAGACTGAAGGGTAGAGAGTTGTGAGTTTCAAGGGTCAGAGAGTTCACGATGCAGTTTTGAGTTCTGTGGGTTGGGAGATGAGGAAGGAGCTGGGAAGGGTTTGGGCCACGGGACCACTCACTTCATGGAAGCGGTTGGTGATGTTGCTGAGGCAGGAGCGGATTGGGATGATCCCATCGGGGTGGCAGCTGCTCAGAATCTCTTCTCCCAGGGATGTGATGCAGTCCAGCTCCAGCTGCTGGCACTGCAGACTCTGCAACAGCTCCTGTAAGCCCATCCCAGGCCAGCCCATAACCCATCAGGTTGGCCTGGAGGCCCTTCTTGCCAAGGGGTTAGGGATGGGAATGGTGGAGAATGAGTGGAAAAACGAATTAAGGAATGAGCTGAAGACGAAATAGAGCATGCAGTCGGGCCTAGAGATGGGGTTGGGGTAGAGAGAGACATTTGGGTTGGGGGGAGGATTAGGCTGGAGATGCAGGGGAGTTGAGGAAGATAGAGTTGGTAACAAGGAGGCGGCTATGAGTGGGAATAGGGGTAACGGTGATGGTTCTGGATTGGGGACAAAGGATGAAGCTGGGCTCTGACCTGGAGCTGCTTCTGATAATCCTCAGCAGCTCCCTCCTCCTCTGGGAAAGGCCCCAGTTTGAGAATTTTCTCAGCCTCAGACAGATGTTTTAGGAAATCTTGAATCAACTTGTGGAACTCCTCAGCCTGAGAATCAGGAGTAGGTGTGAGGGGGAATATTGGGGGCACTCGGGCTCCCCAGCCCTTAACCCTCCCCCCCTTTCCAGCTCCTTGATCATCAAGTCCAGGGCTCTTCACATTCTCACACCTACCCCCCAACCCAAGATGACTCAGTTACCCAAGTCCCCCAGGGGGTCCTAGAGAAAAAGCGGGAGCCTGAACCCACGTCCCCTTCCCAGCCCCTGCTCTCTGAGGGTTCTGCCCCGACCTGGCGCAAGGCTTCCTCAAGCCTCGCCTGGCGGGCCAGGGAGAGGTGACACACGAGCTCCCATCGCTGCCCCAGTTCTTCCATCTGTCGATGTAGCCACTGGGAGTCAGCGCTGCTGCTGGCCTGGGTCAGCTCCCGGATGGAGCGCCGCAGGAGGCGGACACAGCCCGCCCTTCGGCCCAGCTCCTTCTGGAACACCTAGGGAAGGGGGGAGGGGGGAGGGGGGGAGAAAGGTCTGTTGTGTGGGAGGAATCTTAGGGTGAGCCTAGAAGCTCACTGGGCTAAATGATGCTCATTTGGAAGGCGGCTAAAGACACGGAGCCGGCCGATTCATCATCCGGAGGCTGGAAAGTACAGCCAGTGACTGCCCAGGAACGCGGGCAGAGAGCATCCTGAGACCCCGCCCCTCGATATCAGGGAGTTATCTGATTGGCTGGGCTTAGAGAATGAGCCAATGAGTGCCACGCAGAACATCTCGGGGGGCCAATCCCACATGGCCACCGAAGGAGTTGGGAGTTTGGGTGGAGTGCTTATTCCATTCTTTTCTAGAGCTGAGAAGCAACTGATGGCCAAGGCTAGGGTTCTTGGCCCAAGAAAATCCCCTTTGAGCTGGAGAACTGGGGCTATAGTGAATTTAAGGACCTGTAGGTAGATTCGGGAACAGGTAATTTTCCTTTGCCCACCTGTTATCATTAAATTATGATACTCTTTCTAAATCTGCATATTATCTTTCTCCTTAAATAGGGAAAGAGAGAATCAGACTCATGTCTTTGAATCTAGTGTTTTTTACATGATGTTGTGGTAGTCAGTCATATGCGACTCTTCATGACCCCATTTGGGGTTTTCTTGGTTTGTCATTTCCTCCTCAAGCCTATTTTACAGATGAGGAAACTGAGGCAAACTGAGTAAGGAACTAGCTTGGGGAAACACAGCTAAGTGTCTGAGTCGGGATTTGAACTCACCCAGGCCCACCTAGCTGCCATTCTTTATATTATACCAAGGTCATACAATCAGACAGGAAGGCTGACCTTGTGCTGGTCCAGAAGACGGTTGACCAGGTCACGATCCCCTGCCACAGGTCCCTCCTCTGCCAGCTGGGGCTCAGCCTGGTACAGCCAATCCATGAGTGCTGGGAGGGCATCTGCAAAGCGGCCTGAGAACAGCAGGGCCTCTTCCAGGGCATGTTGTCTGCAGAGAGGGAGGAAGTTGTCACAGGGCTCGACGCATAGTAGGCGCTTCAGAAATGCTTAGGGATGAATGAGGACTTAGTGCCTGCCACATAGTAGGCACTTTGGAAATGCTTAGGGGACTAATGGGGGCTGAGTGCCTGCCTCACAGTAGGCACTTTGGAAATGCTTAGGGGACTAATGGGGGCTGAGTGCCTGCCTCACAGTAGGCACTTTGGAAATGCTTAGGAGACTAATGGGGGCTGAGTGCCTGCCACACAGTAGGCACTTTGGAAATGCTTAGGGGATTAATGGGGGCTGAGTGCCTGTCACACAGTAGGCACTTTGGAAATGCTTAGGGGACTAATGGAGGCTGAGTGCGTGCCACACAGTAGGCACTTTGGAAATGCTTAGGAATTAAATGGTACAGAAAGGAGAGGAAGGAGAAAAAGAAGAAAAAATTGGTAAGAGGCACCGTTTAAGGACACATATTCATACACACCTAGTTGGAGAATTAGGAAGATTCTGATATGAAACTAAAGACCTTGGGGGCATGAGTTGGGTTTTTATCAGTTATCAAGTGAAGAGAGACGTTTCAGAAAAGGAAAGTGGATTTGAGAAGCAAAACAGCTAGTTATAAAAATGGGATCAGTGAATCAGATTTAGATTTCTGATACCATTTCTGTAACTTGTTTTCTTTCTTTTTCTGAATAATTCCCTAGAAAAGTACTCTGCTTATCAGGCAATACAACCCAAGCAATATTTTTAAAAAAACCAATCATTTTGGTCCCTGGATTTTGGGATCATTTTTTTCTTTATTGATGATTTTTTAGTATAGTATTATCAATAGAGAGTTAAAAACTTCTGCCTTTTCAACTTTGTTTATATGTTAGAGGGGAAGTGATGGATTTAAGGATTCAAAGAGCAATTTTATAACCTCCTCATTTTGCTGAGATTATGGACATGAGCCTTTGCTTACAGGCATCAAAGGATGCCCATGAAGACCTGTCATACACATTGGTACCCTGTTGGTACACATTGGTACCTGTTTAGAGAACAAAGAATACCCGATTGGTTTTCAATGACTATGACTCTTTCGCAATGACTTGCTAGTTGAGACTTGGAAAGATGACTTCATAATTTTTCTTTTCAAAGGAAAATAAATGCATATATATTCTAAGTTATAATTGTTAAATTTATCCTCCAAATATCCTTTGTTAAATTACTCAATTTTGCCTGAAGGAAATGTGATCTTTCTTATTTTACTAATATGACTTCTATCCTAACCTTAACACTCAAAAAACATCAAAAAATGATAATAGTGATAACTAGGAGGGACATGGTGCTTCAAAGTTTTCAATTTTTGCATTTTACACAATTTATTATTTTTCAATTTCCTTGTCCTATTTGAAAGCGTCATTCTGGAATCTTCCTCCTCCTTATTCTAGCTTCTTTGCTCTTTTCCTTTTTATTCTCTTCTTTTTTAAAAAAAAAAATCTGTTTTCTATAATTTCCCCCTGCCCCATCACACCCAATTGTGTTATGCAGTTGCCAATGAAACACTGGAGTGGTTGTTGTGGTTCTGTTTTCTCCCTATGGTGATTACTCAGAGATCTTAACAAGCTATAATTATTAACTTTAGTGCCAATCTCAGTTTCCCTGGTACTGCACTCTCCTGCTATCTCTTATCTATCTGATTGGACTGCTCTTTTGTCTCCTTTTCAGATATCTCGTTCAATTTCCCATCTCCTAAGCATAAATGTTCTCTAAGCTCTGTTCTGGATCTTCTTTTTTCTCTCTACATTTTCTTTTCTCTCTTGTTGATCTCATCTTCCATGGATTCATGCATTATTCTCTATGCAGATGACATCCAAATTTATAAATTTATAGTGAAACATCCTCCTTCTCTTAATTCTTAGCATTTTCACTGGCTTTCCTCCCAAGCCTAGAATAATCTCCCTTATTTCTAACTTCCTTAGCTTTTTTCAAAACCCAGTTAAAAATTCTGCTATCTGCAAGACTTTCCCCATGTTCCCAAAATGCTAGTGCCTTCCATCTTGGATTATCTCCAATTTATCCAGTGTTTGCATTATTTACACATAGTTGTTTGCATATTGCCTTCCCTTTAGCATCTGAGTTATTTGAGAGTAGAGACAGTTTCTTTTTATCTCTGGTGTTCAGCACAGTGCCTAGAACATAAACTAAATAAATTTTAGTTGACTTTCTGACTATTGCATAGCCAACCACAATCTCTATCTTGAATTCCAGGCCCATATCAAATGTTTACTGGATGTTTTGGATGTTCCCTCAGTATCTCAAACTCATTCCTGATCTACCTCCCCCCCCCCAACCCCAACTCTCTACACCTCTAAACTTCCTTATTCGGCAGAGAAGAATTCTGCCATTCTTCTCATGATCTCCCCTCCCCCAAAGTTGTCTTTAATTATACTCTGCCATTTCTGATCAGACTTTCCTATACATACCTTTCTCTCTACCAATACTATCACCCCACCTAATTCAGGGCTCTCATTACCTCTTGTCTGGACTATTATAATAATCTAATTAAACCTCCTTGCTTCTAGCCTCTCCCTTTTCAAATTCATTTTTGATAATATTACCAAAATATTCTTCCTAGGTAACCAGTCTGACCACATTATTCTTCTAATTTTTTTTTCTTCTGTGGCTCCCTATTGCCTCCAGGATGTAATACAAACCCTGTCTGTGTGAAGTTTTCTGCAGTCTGGCTGGCTCTTACTTCAAAAACCTTTAAAGCTTTTCTTCACATTATTTCCCCTTTACATTCACTACATTCCAATCAACCCTGATTACACCTAGTCCTTAAACTTGATATTCCACTCTTCCTCTGTGCATTCATACAAGCCCTTCCCTATTCCTGGAATGTACTACCTCTTCATCTCTATCTCTCAAAGTTCTTCTCTTCCCTTAAAGTCCCATTCAATGAAGACTTCCTTGATGTAAATTGTAAATGTACCTTATATTAGATTTCCCTTGTGTACATGTATCTATCTTCTGCACTTCAATTAAAAGTAAACCACTTGAGGACAATGAAAGAAAGGTCAAATATTGACTTTGGAAGTCAATCAAATTTTTTGGGGGGGGAATAATTTTTTTTTTAAGGAATAAGCATGTTTGTAAGCCTTAAGGAGGAGCCAGTGGTTTGGAAAAGCTAGAGATGGGAAAGAGAGAAGGAATGATTGCTGAAATAAGCTGTTGGAGAAGATCTAAGAGAATGAATTAGAGGGCACAATTAGTGGGGTTGACAATGACAAGGAGAGGAGCTATCTTTGGAGGTAAGGAGGAGCAGGGAGGTAAAGACTGGGAATAAGAGAGGATGTTCAACAGATGGCCTTGATTTTCTCTATTGAGAAATGAGATAAAGGTACCACATTATGGACTACAGGAGAAAAGATGAGAGGGGTTGAAACAGTCCTATAAGGAATGTGATAAAATCACTCTAGGAGGAATAAAAGGATTTCTGTGTGGCAATTTTGCCCAACTGAGATTAGATCACATGAATTTGTACTTTAGTCCTTCCTGATACTGGCCCATTCAATAAACCACTCCTATCATCAACTATTCCCCCATTAGTAATAATTATTACGGAAACTACAATGGAATGGCAGTACCTTTCCAATTCTCTACTTCCCGGTGCTGTAACATTCGAGTGTCCAGACACTGGGCAGGTAGAAAAGAAAAAAGACCAGAAGCTGCATTCATAAGTAGGATGCAATTTTTAGAAGCAAGAATTAACCCTGATGATCCCTGTCTTAGACAGATAACATCTAGAATGCTGTGAGAAACAAAGAAACAGAGAAACAAAGCTCATGACCACAGTATTGATGTAGATAAGGATGATGTTTAAAGATCTAAGGCAAGATCAAAGGTGTCCCCATAGTGGGCTGGAATGGTACAAAGATGTAGGTCATAAAACTTGTGGAGGCTGATGAGCTTCCAGGAAGCCAGGGTGTTTAAAGAGACATCCTCAAAATGGGCATAAAGACTCAATGGATTTATGTTATCTTGGAGGAAGGTTTCAGGGATCTGCCCTTGGCCCTATTCTGTCCAACATTTAATCAATGACTTAATGTTATGATTCTCAAATTTGCCAAAGTAAATAAAGCTGGGAGGGAAAGAAGTGTCAGAACTCTAAAAGGCAGGCCAGATCTGATAAGGAAATGAACTTTTGAAATATTTCAAAGGCCTATGATATAATCATAGTGTGGGTTAGAGAATTCTTGTTCAGAAATGGATTAGAATAGGGGCAGCTAGGTGGCTCAGTGGATAGAGCACCAGCCCTGAAGTCAGGAGGACCCGAGTTCAAATCTGACCTCAGACACTTAATGCTTCCTAGCTGTGTGACTCTGGGCAAGTCACTTAACCCCAAATGCTTCAGGGGGAAAAAAAAGAATAGAATTATTTAGTGAATCAACTACAAAGTATATTTAATGAATCAACTACAAAGTATAGACAAGGAAATAGTTCCTGAGAAGATAATTTGGGTGTCTTAGTGGACGGCAGTCTCTGTGTGATGTTCATGGCCATAGGAAAGGCTCAGTGCTACTTGACCAGCCCCAACCCCTGTGAAGGCTTCTCCCCGGTGTCCACCCAGAGATGGGGACCCAAGGGTGCTGCTGTGGAGCCTCTAGCTGTTCCTCTGGGCTCTGCCCCGACAGCGCTTCCCTCTGACTCTCACCAGTCAACTCACATGAATGAACACAACAGCTCAACTCTGCTTTCACCCAAGCCTTCCACCTCCCTGATAGTTGCCCATGTCATCACGGTACCCACGACCAGCTCTTCCCCCTGGTGATGATCATTAATGTAGAGGGAATTTCTTCTACAATGGGATGGCAGCATCAGTCTGGTCCCCTAACACTAGAGGAGCAGGGAAGGAAAAAGATCTAAGACTGCATTCGTAATCAGGCTGCATGAAGACAAGCGAGAGTTAGTCCTGCTGACCAGCAGACAACGTCCAGGATGCTGCATCCAGATGTGGATGCCACAATTTAGGAGAGGCAGATCAGTCCAGAGGAGGATGACTAGGATGATGGACGGCCTGAAGGCCAGCCCACTTCCTGAGAATCAGCTGAAGGAAATGGGGATGTTTGGTCTGGAGAAGATCAGTCTTCAAGGATGGAAGAAGAGGGAATAAGGCAGACTTGGTCTTAGTCCCAGAAGGCAGAATTCAAGGTAAAGGGTGGAAAATGCAGAGATTTAGTGTCAAGAGCAGAAAGTCTCCAACAATGAGAGCTGTGTCTGAGTGGAATCAACTGCTTTGGAAGATAGAGGGTCATCTCTCACTGGAGGTCTTCAAGCAGAAGCTGGAGGACCATGTGTTAGAGACAGGTGGGGCCCACGGCTTAGGATTAAATCCTCTCTGGAGCTCCTTCTATAAGCAGAAGGAGAAGTGGACAGGGGAAGCTATGGTGGACCCCAATGGGATAAGGAGCTGAGAAAAGGACACGAGGCAGGCCTGGTCTAGGGAAAGGGACACATCCATAGAGTGGGAGAATAGAGAGAAGGCTGGGAGGGATGGAAGGGAGAACTGACCTGTCCAGAGCAAGGCTGCAGATACCCTCCCATCGGCCCCGGAGTTCAGCCAGCAGCAGGTCAAGGGGGGCAGCATCATCTGGGAACAGAGCCCCTTCTCGGAGTGCTCTGCCCCCCCGCAGCGTGGCCTCAAACACTGGCCGCTTACCCCGAAGCTCTCGCTGGAATTCCTGCAGGGGAGGCAGCCTTGGTATTACCAGCCCTTTCTCTCTCTTCTTCTCCCCCTTCTCCCACCCCAGTCCTTTAAATCTTTTCATCCAGGTCCCTCTTCCCCCCTGCCAGTTGTGAACCCTCTCTCATGGAAGTTCCTTGAAGGAACACAAAGTCACTGAAGACAAGAAGCCAAGCTCCTGGGGAAGTAGGAAGTTGAGAGATGGCTGAGGGACTCTGTGCCTTCTTCCTAGCCCAGGTTGGCTGCCCATGACAGCATCTGGGCCTGAGCACTAACAGGAGGAGCTACCTGGCCCTCTCTTTCCTGAGTCAAACTGGATGACTAATGGTTATGAATGGTTAAGATTGTGACAGGGATATTTCCATGATAATAAGTACATTAAAAATACTTTTTCATTCATTCCATTCATCCATCCATTTAGAATTCAGGAAGATAGGAGCTCCAAATTCTCAAAAGGATATAGCCAAGGCAGCTAGAAACCTGGAAACAACCTCTTAGCATCTCATTTTTCCCACCAGACTGTGAACTCCCTGAGGGAAGGGAATGAGCTTCTGCTTCCTGTCTTGCTCACAGAACATCTAATACCAAGGTTGCAAAGTTTGGAAGTGGGGAGAACTGGAAAGAAAGTGTGATTGATAGATTGGCCCCACTGAACCATGGCACAAACCCAGAACAAATCCTTAAAATTTGTGGTTTGTGTTCTGGCTTTTGTTTCTGTTCCCCCTGTGGGGGAGGAGCTGCAATTAATGTGCCTTAAACACTTGCTTTGTCTGAAACTTGGTTTGTGATTCACTATGAGCACCAGTGAAAGCAGTGATGTGGATGTTCATGGGGCTGTTGATGGAGACATTTTCAAAGATGAGAATGTGGCATTCAGAGGAATGATGCTGCCGACAAACATAAAGATTATTTTAATCACAAAGATCAAGGTGACAGTCCTGAAGGTGATGAAGGTGACCAGAGTGACAGAAATATTATGACAGTCATGGAGATGATGGTTAGTGTAAGATGGTCATGGTGCGGGTGACAGGCAGGATGAGACAATGTGACAGTCATGAAGATGGTAGTGACAAGGATGATGCGAACATTCCAGAGAGGCTGGTGATGAGTCATGAATAATGAGGATGACTGTGACAAAGATGATGGGAACAATCACAAGAGATGATGACAAGGATAATTATGTACCCTGGATATTTTTTCTAGATCTGTGATTTCATCCATGTAGGGAACTTAGGGAGAGTAAGCTCCCTCAACCAATGAATAGATGCAATTATTATGTGTTTTCCTGGGCTACTTAAAAGATTGAGTAACTTGCCCAGGTTCACACAGAGAATATGTGGAAGGATTTGAATCCAGGTCTTCCTAATGCCAAGGCTAGTTTTCTATTTCCCACAAAATACTCTTAAGTTCACATTAAAGAGATGTTGGTTAAATAAAACTGATCTGGACTGAAATGAATGGAGACAATGGTGATGACATTTATTGTGATCTGATGTTGGAATAGGGGCAAGCCCAAGGGATGTCCTGTCCCAATCACAGAGAGGGGTCTGGAAAAGCATGTGGTAGCCAAGGGTAGCCACACAGGAGGAAGCAGCACAGGTATGCACTCAGACAGAGGAATGATTAAAAAGGCTAACTTCTTAGCAGCCACAGGGACAGCCTCCTTCCACAATGCTTCCACCTGGAGAGAAAGTAGCAATAGGGACCTGTCCTCCATTCTCTTTTCCGCATGCAGATCTCTGGTACAGTCTGAGATGGGGTATTCAGCAGCATGAAGATGGGAAGAAGTAGGAGGGAAGGGAGGAAAGAAAGAAAAAAGGGAGGGAGGGAGGGAGGGAGGAAGGAAGAAAAGAAAGTAAGCAGGAAGGAAGGAAAGCAGGGAGAAAGGAAGAAAGGAAAGAAGGAAGGAGGGAGGGAAAGAAGGAAGGAAGGAGGGAGGGAAGGAAGGAGGGAAGGAAGAAGGGAAGGAAGGAGGGAAGGAAGGAAGGAAGGAGGGAGGGAAGGAAGGAGGGAAGGAAGGAGGGAGGGAAGGAGGGAGAGAGGGAAGGAAGGAGGGAAGGAAGGAAGGAAGGAGGGAGGGAAGGAAGGAGGGAAGGAAGGAAGGAGGGAAGGAAGGAGGGAAGGAGGGAGGGAAGGAAGGAAGGAGGGAAGGAAGGAGGGAAGGAAGGAGGGAGGGAAGGAGGAGGGAAGGAGGGAAGGAAGGAGGGAGGGAAGGAGGGAGAGAATGAGGGAGGGAAGGAGGGAGGAAGGAGGGAGAGAATGAGGGAGAGAAGGAGGGAGGGAAGGAGGGAGAGAAGGAAGGAAGGAAAGAAGAAAAGGAGGAAGAAAGGAAGGAAGGAGGGAGGTAAGGAATGAAGGAAGGAAGGGAAGGAGGAAGGGAGAGAGGAAGGAGGGAAGGAAAGAACTCAAGAGGGAAGGAAAGAAGGAAATTAGAGAGGGAAGGGAGGAAGGAAGGAAAGAAAGCAAGAGGGAAGAAAGAAGGAAAAGAAGGAAGGAAGAAAGGAAAGAAGAAAAGAGGGAAGGAAGGAAGGAAAGAAAGAAAAAAGAAGGGAGGAAGAAAAGAGGGAAGAATGAAGGAAGGAAGGAAGGGAGTGAGGGAGGAAGGAAGAGGGAAGGAAGAAAGGAAGTGATGGAAGGAGAAAGGAAGAAAAGTAAGCAAGAAAGAAGGAAGGAAAGCAAGAAAAGAAGGAAGGAAGGAGGGAGGGAAGGAATGAAGGAAGGAAGGGAAGGAAGAAGGGAGAGAGGAAGGAGGGAAAGAAAAGAACTCAAGAGGGAAGGAAAGAAGGAAGTAAGAGAGGGAAGGGAGGAAGGGAGAATAGAAAGCAAGAGAGAAGAAAGAAGGAAAAGAAGGAAGGAAGGAAAGAAGGAAGGAAGGAAAGAAAGAAGGAAAGAGGGAAGGAAGGAAGGAAAGAAAGAAAAAAGAAGGGGGGAAGAAAGGAGGGAAGGAGGGAAGAATGAAGGAAGGGAGGGGGGAGGAAGGGAGAGAGGAAGGAGAGAAGGAAAGAAAGCAAGAGGTAAGGAAAGAAGGAAGGAAGGGAGGTAAGGAAGGAAGGAAAGAAAGCAAGAGAAGAAAGCAGGGAAGTAAGGAAGTGAGGGAGGAAGGAAGGAAGAAAAGTAAAAGAAGGAAGGAAAAAAGAAAGGAAGGAAGGAGGGAGGGAAGGAAGGAAGAAGGAAGGAAGGAAAGCAAGAGGGAAGGAAAGGAAGGAAGGGAGGGAAGGAAGGAAGGAAAGAAAGAAAGAGGGAAGAAAGAAGGAAAGGAAGGAAAGAAAGAAGGAAGGAAGGAGGAAGTGTAAGAGTAGGTGGTGGTACCTTGAGCCTAACTCCTGACATGGAACTCAGGGCAAAGATGGTCAGAGCTCCTTTACAACCATCTAGCTCATCCCTCCAAGCCTGGGAAGAAACGGACTTGGGGGCAGACCCGAGTGTCCATAAAGGTAGGAGATTTGGGGTTCAGTGGCAGGAGGAGGTGCGGGGTCCCATGCTGATGGGGATGAAGGGAGCTCCAAGCCCTGGTTTCTCTCCTACCTTGTGTTGACTAAGCTGTTCCTTGATCTCCTCCTGACTCAGGGCCATGTCTCCAGGCAGCATCAGTGAGGGCTCCACCTCATCTAGCCAGTCAAGGAGCAGTTGCCGGGACTCTGTAAACTGGGGCATGAAGTTGGGTCCAGGAAAAGAAATAGGGGGCAGGGAATGGGAGAAAAGTCAAAGTTTAGAGAAGGAGAAAAGCAAAAAGGAAAAGGGAAAGAGGAAGGGGCCAGGAGTCAGGAGGGCTGCTCCTTCCTCCCTGGGCCCTCACTCCATCCCCTTCCCTGCACACTTCCCCCTTCAGCCCCCCAGTCCTGCCCCCAAAGTGGCACCTGCTTGGCCCTTCTCCGAGCCTCCTCCAGAGCTGAGCCACGGTCCCCTATTCTCTGGATGGCCCGGCCCAGCCGCTCCTGGGTACTCAGCACCAGGCTCTGGATGAGAGCACAATCTTGCTCTGGGCTAAAGCCCCTCAGCCTTCCGGCCACCACCTCCAAGGCGCCCAGCTTCTCCCCTTGCACTGCCACCTCCTGGGCCAGCACCTAGGAGAACCGGGGGTCATTTGGGGCCCTTCCCAGATAGGACTGGGAAGGAGAAGGACTAGATAAGCCAGGGCCCAGGCTGGGCCCGCCTGTCCCACCTCCCCGACCGTTACCGCCCACAGACCTTGTGTTCCTGCAGCTGGGCCAGGACCGTGTCCAGAACAAGGCTGGGGGGCGGCAGGGAACCAAGGTGCTCCTCCACGCGTGTGCCCCAGCGCAGGAGGGCCTGCAGTCGCTGGTGGAATTCCGTGGTGAGCGCCAGGCCTTCGGAGAGCCACACCTGCAGGGATGAGCCCCCTGTTCTACCTGCCCGATCCCCACCATGCCCTCCCTCACCCAGCTATCCCTTTACCCCATTCCTCACTGACCTTGCGCTCTTGGGCCCGGGCTGCCACACGCTCCCAAGTCTGCTCCAGCAGCCGGAGGCTGTGCTCGGTGCCCACGGGTCGAGGTGGAGGCCTGGGCCCAGACGATGGTGGGGGGGGGAGCAGCCTCCCTAGGCGCTGTCTCAGGCCCTCATACTCGGGCTGCTTCTGTTCCAGCTCCCGGCACAGCTCCTGGGATGTGTGATGGTGCAAGGAAAGGTTGTTGGGGGGAGCTTGGGGGGAGTGTGAGGATGGATAGCCATGGTCAGGGGATAAGAAGCAGGGGGATATAGGGTTAAATCACTATAAGTCCCTTCTCTCTGAGCTCCAGTTTCCTCATCTGTGTAAAGTCCTTGGATAAATTCATCCAAGAAATGATCTCCAAGCTTAACCAATTCAGGAAGTAGTTTGTGAGCATCCTGATGAGATGTTCTCTGCTTAATTACTACTATGGGTCAGTGGGTTACAATCTGTCCTTCCGAAGGGGGGAGGGTAGACATCCATACCACCTTTGGTCTATTGAAGTCAATCTTGAAGTCACTCCTTCTATTGACTTTTCCCTGTTTTCAACCAACTAGGGGAAGCTCAAAGTTAGCTTAAAGATGGGTGGCTAATGGGATGAAGGATCCCAAACCATGGGCCAGCAGGCTTTCTGATTGGCTAAGAATGACCTTGGAATTACACAAAGTTTGTGGGCCCATGTGGATAAACTCCTCAATGGTCTTAAAGGTGCTCTCAACCACCTAATCACCTGCCCATGTGCCAGGCCCGATGCTGAGGACACAGAGACAAAAAACTAATAATCCTTGCCCTCAGGAAGCTTACATTCTATCAGACTTTAGCAAACAGACCCCTGAAGTCGGGAGTGGGCAGACACAAGAGGGGAAAAGGGAAATACTACTATCACTCCACCAACTAATAATTATAACAGACATTTGTGTAATGCTGAAAGTTTTCAAAATGCTTTACACACAGTATTGGTTCATGCCAAGCCCAGGAGGCAAATGCTTTTTGGCCTTTTTTTGGCAAGTATATTGTCCCCATTTTACAGCTGGAGAAACTGATGCTCAGAGAGGATGCCCCAGGGAACCCCACTAATAAGGGAGGAGGCATCTGAATCAGCCACCCATTTAGAGTGACAGAGATGAAGAGAGGAGGTAATTAGGGATTAGGTGTGTCAGGTCTCTGAGTCCAAAAACCAAGCAAGCTCCAAATCTGGAAGGTTGAGAGAAGGATAAAAAGTAAGAGCTCTGGGGCCAAAGACAATGGTCCTCTGGCTCTGCTCCAAGGAGCACCTAGAAAATGGCCTGGTTCTGGAGGCCGGAGGCCCGGGGAAGGTAGGGAAAGGAGAGTCCATTTTTAGGCCAGGTGGCCCCCCAGTCCTACCAGGTGCCGAGCCAGTCTCTCTTGGGGTGGGTCTGGGGGCCCCCAGGAAGGTTTGATGAGAACAAGTCCCAAGTCCACCTGCTCCAGCCACTGAAGCAGTTCTGCCATCCCCAGCTCAACATCCTGCAACTGGAGGAGAGAGAAGAGTCAGGCAGGGAGGGACTTGGGAAAGCCTGTACCCACTGCCCCTTTTCCCCTGGTCACTTGGATTGAGTCTCTGAGAACAGAAGGAAGACCAGGATTATGAGGTTCACAAGGGAAGGGGAAGAGAGGCCAGTGGGAAAGTCTAGGGAGGGGATCAGGGTGGTGGCTGGGAGCAGAGGGGAAGGGGCTGAGACTGAGCCAGGGGAGAAGTCTAGGAGGCAGAACTGTAGGATATCCAGGCTAGAAGGACCGAGACTTGTTTGGTTTTACCCCTCCAGAGTGGAAAGGGGACTTGTTCAAAAGGGCAGAGCCAGGCCAGGGTCTGCCCGTCATCCACCCTGCCTCGGGCCCCAGGGGCTGTGGATTTGGGGGAAGCAAGGGGCATAATAGACTGACCTGGGCCCGGCTATTCTCCAGCTGCAGCTGCCGGCTCTGACTCTCTCCTTGAACCGCCTCCCATCGCTGGTCCAGAGTCTGAAGTGCGGCCCGGAGTCCTGCCTCAGCCTCCCCGAGCCCTGCCTGCAGCAGCCCTTGAGCTGCCTCGCTCACCGACTGCACGGTCTGTGCCCTGGACAGCACATCATTCTGCAGCACCTATGGGGAGGCACCGGATGGCCGGGGGTCCCAGGCTAGGCCAGCCCAAAGGGACGCCCCCTCGCCCCTCTCTCTCTCCGGGGCCGGATCCTCCTCGACATGGGAGCTGTGCTCAGTTCCGGCTCCCAGGGGCTCCTACCTGGAGCTTGGCCAGCTCGATCTCACAGCTGGGCAGGTCCAGGCTGACCACCGCTGGTGCTCCCTGAAGCTGCTCGGCTGTGTGGCCCAGCCACTGTACCAGTTCCTCCAGCTGTGGCTGCAGCTGGCCCAGGCCCAGGAGTGCGGCTTCCAGTTGTTGCTGTGAGAAAGAAGGCAAGGAAGGAAAAACGCGGGGCTCCTTCCTGGCACTAGGTCCTGCCCCATCCCTCCCTTGCCCCCAGGCGCCCCCGGTCTCCCCAAAGCTAAGAGCGCAGTCAGAACCTCCGGGTCCTCCCTGGGTATCTGGCCACACGTGGCCCTTTGCTTTCTGACCTGCTGTCTCTTGTGGACAAAGTGGGCACAGAATGTGGAAGGTCTCACCCGTTCCATGGGCCCTGACCCAGCACTGCCCAGGCTTCCGGGCTCTTCCCCTCTGGGTCAGGACCCGTCTCCCCTCCCTCTCCTCTCCTGTTGTTGCCTTCTGGACTCCAGCCCGGCTCGGCCCTCAGGCTGAAATGACCCCACTCTCCCCTGATAGACCGCACCCCGTGGCTCCCGGCCACTGCTCTTTGGCTTTAAGCTGTAACGGGCAATCCCAGCCTCTCTCCCCAGCCTCTGCGTCCCGTGACTGATCCACTTCTTGCCGTCCCTCTGTGCCCCTTTTTCTCTCTTCTCTAATTTCTCCTCTTCCTTCACTGACACTAACCATTCTATACTAGGAAGCACAAAGCTCCTGTACCAGGCTTGTGGGGAGTAAGACCTTAGTGAGAGCTGCACGTGGGCACATCCATGCAGTTTAAAGACTCCAGAGGGAGTTGAAGCATCGGGACATAGGGACAGAGAGCAGCCCAGGTGCGCAGGTGTGGGGAGGGGGCAGCCAAAGGACAAAGATGTGGGGCCTGCGAAGGGATTCTGAGTGGCTGTTACCTGCCGACTGCCGGTTTCTTGCTCTAAGTGGTCCCAGCGTAGCCGGAAGTCCCCCAGAAGAGGGGGAGGACTGGGGTCTTCTGGGCCCCCTGGGGCAGGACGGTGTCTCAGACTTTCCACCTCCACTCTGCTCTGGTAGAGTTCTCTCTTGAAATCCTGGAGGAGAGAGATCAGAACTCTAACCTCAGCTGTTTTATACTTTGCCTCAAATCTGACCAACTCGCGTGGTCCATCCCACCCTCCACCACCAGCCCCTGTGGGGATGCAGGGCTTCCTTTCAGCTCCTTCTCTCAGCCCAGCACTAAGAGCCTCTGATAAACCCTCAGGGACAGCTCCTGCCTCTCAGCCCCTTCCCTCCTCCACCTTTAGCTCTTCCAGCTGCTGTTTTGCCAACTCCAAGGTGCCCCCCACACGGAAGTCTTGACCCAGCCGTAACTCAGCTCCTTCCAGCCAGGCCAGGAGCCTCTGAAGAAGGGAAAAGAAAGCCTGAAAACGTTTTTCTTGGACTAGGGAGGGGGCAGAAGGACTGCATGGGCCCTTTTTGGAGCCCTCCCTCCCGCCTCCCAGGAACCCCAAGGAAGTCTCATTCCGACCTGGGGTGGGAAGGCAATGAAAGGCCAGTCATAGGGAACTGCAGGGCAATGCAAAGTTTGGGGGGCATTGAGGAGGAGGGCGGGGGAGGGGCCTCGCCTGCATGGCCTCCTGGTAACTGAGGGCATCCTGGAGCTGCTCCTCGAGGTGCCGATGACGTTCAGTCCACACCCGACTTAGGCTGTGCCAGGAAGCATAGAGCTGGGGGCAGAGGAAGGAAAAGGAGATGCTCTAAGGACCCCCGGGCATGGCAGGTGCCAGAACACCAGACTCTCCCCCTGAGGAGGGAAAGAGCAGATGCCAGTGTCTGGGGAGGCGGGGAGGAAGGCTGGTGTTCACAACCGGGTCCCTCCCCCTGAAGACCACTGGCTTAGCCCGGCCTAGAGAAGTCTTGTTGTCCTGAGTAGGCTTTAGAGCAGCCAACCTGCCTCAACAGGCCCACGGGGTGAGGTCCCAGGGCTCCTGGAGCTGAGGGTGGGCAGAGCCCGGTGCACCAAGCCGACCCCACCCAAGAGCAGCTATAAAACTTTCCATGATGTTGGTTTTATGTTCTCATGTTTACTGGGTTATCTGGATTAGAGACTGAATAAACAGAAAACCCATAGGTGCTTTGGGGGAGAGAGCAAGAGAAGGCTTAAGGGCAACACCCCCCAAAATCCCAAATATTAGAATTGAAAGGGACTTTCAGAACTTTGGGGCTACTTCATAACCCCCAGCAGGCCATCTGTGTGCCTGCTGGTTTGTCTTCCCACAGCCACGCTGGAACTGACTACTTTTACTTTTTTTCCTTTTTAAAGCAAACCTTTCCAGGTCCCTTCCAGTCCACAACTCATGACCCCATGAAGTAACATGAAGACAGTTCATTCTCTGCCTAACAAGGACACAGGAGACCAATGTCAATTAAGATAATTCTGAGATTTCACCTCATTCATTGCAAATTGAATTAAAAGGAAAAAAGTAAAAGAAGTCAATATTAGAGTGACCGTGGGAAGACTTAAACCAGCAGGCACACAGATGCCTGGTTGGTGGGGTTATGAAGTAGCCCCAAAGTTCTGAATTTTGGTTTGGAATCACACCAAAAAAGTGACTAAATTGTCCATACTTTTGACTAAGTAATCTCATTACTAAACATATGCTTCCTCAAGGAAGCCAAAGCCAGAAACAAAGGTTCTTTATATACCAAACTATTCATAGCAATACTTCTTGTGGCAAAAAAGAACTTGAAACAAAGTGAGTGTCCATCAGTTGGAGAACGGTTAAAAAAATTAAGATATATAAAGGAAATGGAACATTATTGTGTTGTAAGAAAATGATGAAGACCAGGAATTTGGAAAAATAGGAAAATTTGCATACACTAATATAGAGCAAAATAAATAGAATCTACCTAAAAAGTGACACACAATACATATAACAATGCAAATTTTAAAAACCAGTAAAAGGAAGTTGGATTCTGAGCAATGGAAAAAGTGATGAAGACTCTAGAGAAGAGATAAGGAAATACATCCTCTTTTTCATGTGTTTGGGAGGAAAAAGGATGGAACACTTACCAGGAGAGCATATTGTATATTTTATTCATTAAGTTTTGTATTGACTATTTTTGCTTAAATATTCTCTCTCTCTCTCTCTCTCTCTCTCTCTCTCTCTCTCTCTCTCTCTCTCTGTGTGTGTGTGTGTGTGTATGGGGGGGGGGAATCTGATTTGAAGAGGAGGAGGAAATGATTGTGATGATTCATAGAACATTTTTAAAAAATAAGAAATAATGGTTGGCCAGGAGATAAGGAAAAAGAGGCTAAAAATAAATGATAACTCGAAGTCTGGATTTTGGGAGAAGACTTTCTTATTGGTAACTATATTAGAGATGAACAGAAATCTGCTCCTGTCAAGAGACAGAAGTCAGAGAAAACTTACTGAGGGAGCAACCTCCTGCTTCCTTTTCTCCTTTCTTTTTCTTCCCTCCCTCCAGGGACCTGTCCCAGAGCAAACAGGGGATATGTCCTAACCAATGTTATTAATAGGAGTTAGCAACATAAGCCACAGAGAACTGAGGTCCTCAGTTTCAACAGGAACAGAGAGTGAGGGAACTATAAAAATGGTACTGTGTTTGTATGTCTTCTGGAGGCAACAAATTACTAAATTTATACAAAAGTTAGCTAGAGGAGGTATAATGAAAGAGAGCTCTTTGTCACTTTTTGGCAGGTCTATGTGTTTATGTCTGATATATATATATATATAGACATAAATCTATACACATATGTGTATATAATATATATGTACACATACATTTGTATAAATATATATTATATATAGACAAGTATGTATGTATATATAGTTCTTTACACATATATAATTGTCATATATATATACATACATAGACAGAAATACATAGTTGTCTCGTAGCATCACAGATTTAAAGCTAAAAGGAACCTTAGATTCCATAGAAACCAATCTTTTCATTTAAAGATGAATCAAAAATCTTCAAGTGACTTGCCTATGGTCACACAGCTAGAAGGTACATGAGGGCCAGTATCTTATCCACTATACTTTGTAAAGTCTTTGTAAGTAGGGATTGTTCTTGTTATTGTGTTTGTATTCCCAGAATTTAGGACAGTGTCTGGCATATAGAGGACACTTAATAAATACTTAGCATTTATTAAGCTCCTTCCTGGATGTTTTAAGCACTTTACAAATAGTTATCTCATTTGATCCTCACAATAACCCTGGGAGGTGACTATTTTTATCATTTTCATTTTACAATTGAGGACACTGAAGTAAAGTTCATTGATCTGCCCAGGGATATACAGCCAGTAGATATCTGAGGATAGATTCAGTTTTCCTGACTCTGGTCTCATGCTGCACCATCTTGCTGGCTCTATTGGAGCACAAAAGACAGTCGTTAGTTAGGAGTCTCTAATTGGCTGGGCATGAACCCAAGATTCCTACAGCATTCCTGAATGGGACTCTGGGTAAATAAAAAGGATATAGATAGGAGCAAGACTCCGGGCTTCTAGGAGGAATCCCACTGGCCAGTTTGGCTTAGGGAAAATATTAACACATTAGGGTGTTTTAGGAAGCTAATGAGCCACCCAGTCTGCCTTATGGGAGAATCATTAACTAAAGCTTACCACAGATATAACCCATGCATGACTCAGGTTCCCCCAAGCTCACAGACATTGGGTTCAAAAGATGGGTCTTTTCCCTTTTGGCTCACCATTACTCCCTGACCCTATCCC
The DNA here is from genome assembly GCF_902635505.1 of Sarcophilus harrisii. Lineage (NCBI taxonomy): Eukaryota > Metazoa > Chordata > Mammalia > Dasyuromorphia > Dasyuridae > Sarcophilus > Sarcophilus harrisii. Next base: position 643,842,510 of record NC_045426.1, on the reverse strand, counting down.
TGTCACCTTTATGTCATGGGTCTCATAGAACAATTGATTCTACTTAAAAAAAAAATAAGTTTCACTACAATGTCAATATCAACTGTAAGTAATTTTTTATGTTTTTATTTTAGTCCCAGGAAATTTAACTCTAGACCTTTTCATTTCTCCATCTCTCTGGCATTTAGAGGTGGCAAGAAAATGATGAGGGGTAGAGGGAATACTGACCACTTGTGGCTTGCAAGGAGTTATGTTCAGGTAAATAAATACTTGGAGAGGAAAAAATCCTTGTGGCCTGGGATATATGAGAGGATCAAAGAGGAAATCTGTTAGGGGAAGTAGAAGTTGAGATTTTAGTGAGTTAAGACCATGGTCATCATAGGACAGAATGTGGAGGTTCCATATGCTCAGCCACCCAATCAATTCCCATATGGAGATCACAGTTTGAAGTAAGCCCTGGGGCCCAAGAAAAGAGACTAACTCAATCAGTTAAAGAAAGGAGCTGTTTCCCCAGCAGAGAAACAAAAGTCTTTCTCTTTTCTGATTTATCTGGGAGAATGGTATTCCTTGCCAAGATGAGAAACAATTTCAGAAGGCAGAAGGCAATCCAAACCTTTGCCAGCAAGGTGGATAGTGGAAGAACAGGAAACATTAGCAAGAGGAAAAGGCTTAAACCAGTGAACTGTGCAGAAGATATGAAGTCTTTCCCATGGAGGGTGGAACTGGACCTTCCTATGCACCACAAAAGAATTGGGAGGATCCATAGGTCCCACCAGGAGAGAGGACACTTGCTGCTGCCAATAGAAAGCAGGGATGTCTTATGATTGTTTCAGCTACCTGCTGAAATATAAAAGGAAGGAAGACAAGGTGTCACCAGGACAGAACTTAAGGTTTCACAATGACATTTACCTACATTATCTCATTTGATTCTCACCAATCCTGTGAGAATTATTACGTGGTGAGAGATGTGAAAATGAAATTATAGAAATCTTGGGAGACGTCTACCTTTGCCATCATGGTAAATAAGGAAGAGAGTGATGGCTATAATTTAATATACAACCCAGACTTTGTCAGAGTAGGAAAAAGGAAAGGGTGGAATTCCATGAGTAGAGATTTTAAAGGGAAAAATTGACTCAGGAAATTGTAAGGATCACAAGAAAGAAATCCTGGTTATATTTCATAAATGGCTCCAAAGATGAAGAAAAAAGGAAAGTTGTCTTAAGACAATGATGTGACTTCTCAGGGAACCTGCCAATGAAATCAGATTTCAAGAAAACACATACTGAAGAATGGAACAATTATCGGTAAATTTGGGTTGACAACAAAGGAAAAGTAATAATATAAGAATAATATAAGGAGGGGACAGCTAGGTAACCCAGTGGCTGCACTACCAGCCCTGAAGTCAGGAGGACCCTAGTTCAAATCTGGTCTCAGATACTTAACGCTTCCTGGCTGTGTGACCCTGGGCAAGTCACTTAACCCCAATTGCTTCAGGGGAAAAATTAGTATTAGGAGCCAGATCTGATGGCATATAATTAATAATACTAAAGTTTATATTTAGTTCTTTCTACATTAAGCACTTTATGAAAGTTATCTGATCTGATCCTTAAAACAACCCTAGGAAAAAGGTATTATTTAGGAGCCCCATTTTACATTTGAGAAAACTGAGGCAGACAGAGATTAAAATCATTTGTCTGGGAATTCTCAGTTAGTAATCTTCTGGTCACATTTGAACTCAGATCTTCCTAAATCCAGGTCCAGTGCTCTGTCTGGTCCCTGCTGCTCAGGAGGAAGAGGCTAGGGACATTGCTTGAGTCTGGGAATTCTGACCTATGTTAGGATTAAAGCCATTATTTCCATTGCCAACATGCCAGGCTCCTGGGACTAGAGGTAAATTTGGTTGCCTGAGGAGAAGGAAACCAGTCTAGGTCAGAAAAATGGAGCAGGCTGAACCTTCTGAGCCAATCAGTATTGGATTTGGACTCTTGAATGTACTCCCTTCCTGGGCAAGATGGGGAAACAAACAAACAGACAGCCAAAACCGAATCCAATACCATGAAAGCTAAAGCTTTGATGAAGCTGAGGCTGAGGATGCTACAGACAAGAAAAAAAGCTTTGTTAGCTTTGATGGGTGACAGGAGGAGAAGTCAGGAAGGGATAGGACAGCAATTTAAAGATGGATGGAATGATGATCATGGCTATTAGGGGGAAAAAAGAGAATGATTCTTCTTATTTCTGTCTTCTCTTCCAAGGAGATTAATTAATCTTTGGAATAAAAATGCTTAACAGGAAATTGAAATCTCCCAAGTCAGCCCTTAGCTTTCCTCAATAACTCCAAGCTGCCAGCCTCAAATGAACTATATTTCAGGGTTTTGATAAAAACCTAAGGATATGCTGCTAATTTATGATAAAAACAACATGGAAAACTGAAGAGGTGCCTCATTACTGGAGACAGGGTAGTATCACCTGGAATTTCTAGAAGGAGAAGAAAGATCATTCTTCAAACTCTTCAAACTCAAATGTGGATTACAACATAATATTTTTACTTTTTGTTGTTGTTGTTTATTTTTGCTTGCTTTTTTCTCCTTTTTGATCTGGCTTTTTTTTTGTGTAGCATGAAAAATGTGAAACTATGTTTAGAAGAATTGCACATGTTTAACCTATACTGAATTACTTGCTGTTTAGGGGAGGGGGGTAAGGAAGAGAGGGAGAAAAATTTGGAACACAAGGTGTTGCAAGGGTGAATGTTGAAAACTATCTTTGCATCTATTTTGAAAAATAAAAAGTTATATAAAAAGAAAAAAGAAGGAAAAAATAATATATTGAAATAATTTAAAAAAAAAATAAAACTCTCTAATCCTGGGTAAGGTACCTGAGACTATAAAGTCATCAATTCAGCCCTGGATGGGAACTCACACCTCATTTTCTAAAGAATACCCTTTCCTGTTTCCCTTTCCCCATTCCACTCATACCTTCTACTTTGAGATTATCTTCCATAAACTCTATTTATTTCATAGCCAGCATTGAAGGCAAAAGGACTAATTTCAAGTCTCACCTCTGACACATGTTGGCTATGTGACCCTAGATAGATCTCATAACCTGTTAGAATTTGAGACAAATCTCTAGGATTATAAATTGAACCAAAAGGACTGATTTATATTGATAGAGGGAGTTTCCTAGTCTATAACAATGAAACCACAGGTCCTGGCCCCAAATCTACCCCATCTAGTTAGTAACATGTTATCTTCCTGTGAGTTTCTTGAGGGCAAGATTCTCCCTTTCTTTGTATCCTCAGGGTGTAACTTGGAACATCTTAGTGAATACTTAACAAATGCTTGTTGGGACTTGGTTAACCAAGAAAGGAAATTAATTATGGAAAAAACGTTAACCATTAAGAAGCTATTGGTAGAAATCTTTTAACGTCAGTTGTACTTGTTTGAATAAATATGAAAAAAGTCTTAAAAAAAAAACTCTCCTCTAATTAGGGTCCAAGCAGAACACATCTAATTCTTCTACATGAAAGCCCTTTGAATATATGAAGACAGATGTCTTCCTTTCTCTACATCTTCATTTCTCTTGGCTTAATATTGCCAGTTCACTTAATAGATCTTGCTATAGCATGACTTCAAGGTCCTTGACCATTCTGGCTGCCCTCCTCTGGACACTCTAGTTTATTAAAGTCCTTCCGAAATGTGGTGCCAAAAACTGAGCACAATTATTTTTGAAGTGGTCTGACCAGGACGAAAGTACGATGGATGGTTCTATCCTCTGCCAAGTTCTTGTCTCTCTCTGCTTCCCTAAATGTAGCCCAAAATTACATCATCATCATTGACAAGCTCTTGATTCATTCAACTGAAAGGAACCTCAAAGTTTCAATTGTTTCTTTGATGAGCGTCCTTCTACCTCATCTCCCCAAAGTTATTATCCAGCTTTCATCAGAAAGACTTCCAGTGAGGGGGAGCTCACGGAAGCCTCTGATCTTTGTCATTCTACTTTTGGAAAGTTCTGCCTTGTAGGAAACTTGCCCTTATATGAAGTTGAAAAATCTGCCTCTGCATAACTCTTATCTATTGTTCCTACTTTGCCCTCTGGGCCCCAAGCTGAAGAAATCTAATCCCTCTACCATATTTCATACTTGAAATATTTCAAATACTTGAAATATTTCACATGTTTGTAGCTGTTCCCAATCCTCTCTGTGTTTAAGACTCTGCATTTTAAGTGATTCTCCTGGGACATGGGTGAAAATCCCCAAGATTTTCTAGTCATCTTTCTTTGTACTCATTCTAGTTTGTCAAAGTGCTTCCTAAGTATGATGTGACATGTTTTACTTAACTGTGAATATTTATTACAAGAGCTTTGTTTTTCTTTTCTTCTTTTTTCCTAATGGAAGAAGGGAATGGGAGAAGAAGGAAACTGATTTCTGTTCTTTGAAAAAAAAGGAGGAAAAAAATTTTTTAAAACCTCCAGTGATGAAAAATTCACTACCCTGTTGGGTTGCCCTACCACTTCTAATAAAATAGCTAACATTTATATAATGTTTAATGTTTGTTAGACTCTGTGTTTAATGATTATTATCTCATTTGGTCCTCATAACAACCTGGGTAGTAATTCGACTTTTAACCACATTTTAGAGATAACAGCAACAATATTTACATAGCATTACTATGTGTTTGGCACTGTACTAAGTGCTTTACAATTATTATTTCATTTGGTCTTCACAACAACCCTAGAAGGTAGGTGCTATTATTATCCTCATTTTACAGATGAGGAAACCGAGGCAGACATTAGTGAAATGACTTGTTCAAGGTCACACAGCCAATAAGCATCTAAGGCCAGAGTTGAATTCAAGTCTTCCTGACTCAAGGGCTGTCTCTCAAAGGAGTGTGCTATTTAGTTGCAGTTGAAAGGCTCAGAAGTAAGTAGAATTTTTCCGATGTGGTCTGATTATTACAGACCAATTAGGACTATTGCTCTGTTATCTTGGACACTAGTCCTCTTTGAATTTACATTAGATAAAAGTAGTTTTCTGTTTCCCAGACCATGAAAAGCAGTTGGATGGACGATATAGAACTTGTCTGTTAGCATAGGACAAATGGTAAGAATGTACAAGTTGGGTCCAGGATTAAACAGGAAGAGAAAAATAGGCTGAATTGCCTTCAGAAAACTGCAGAATCAGATTTGTAGAATTTGGATTCGATTGGGAAGTCAACGCTTGGGCGTTGTAAAAAGTAGACAAGGGAAAAGTATAATAATAGGTAAGGTAGAGATGCCTATCTCTAGGGGCATCTAGGGCAGATGAAAAGGGCAAATAGATTTTCGTTCATTTTTTCTCTCAAGGGAATGGAATTTTGGGGAGTTTGAGGATTTCTTCTGGAGGATAGATATAAATTATTTCGATACCAATGAGTGATAGTTGGAATAAGCAGAAAATGTTAATGATGGTTAGGCCGGCAACGTGGTTTTACGTTGTTCTCAAATTAAGTTCTCGTTAAGAGAACTTAAAACTCCCCCCAGAAACAAAATGCTGTTTGTGGCCTCAGTGTGGGCTTAGTTGGAACACATGAATTGAAAAAACAATGATGACTATCACACAAGTTTCTTCATATATAACCTAGTCCCCTCCTGCCTTCCCAGGCTCTTTGATACCTTGCTCTTCTCCACATACTCTGTGTTCTAGAGACATTGGCTGCCTCACTATTCCACAACCAAGACACTCCATCTCTTCACTCAGGGCATTTTTTACTGTCTGTCTCTCATGTTTGAAATTCTCTACCTCCTTGTCTCTGCTTATGGGCTTTCTTAACTTTCTCAGCTAAAATCCCACCTCCTACAGGAAACATTTCTTAATGCCTCTTAATTCTAGAGCTTTCTCACAAAGATTATCTCCCATTCATCCTGGATATCTCTTGTTTGCACATAGTTGTTTTCATGGTGTCTCTTCCATTAGACTCCTTGAGTCTAATGTCTTTTGTCTTTCTCTGTATTCCCTGTGTTTAATACAATTCTTGGCATACTAGGTGGTTAATAAATGTTTGTGAACTGAAATAGAAAGGGCAAGGAAGAGGTGCTTTGGATTCAAGCAAACTATAATACATAACAAACAAGGATCTCTGGAGAACAGGAATAAAGGATGTTGTTAGGGAAATGGATGAGCTGGAGAACAGGAATAAAGGATGTTGTCAAGGAAATGGATAATGTGTGCACTGGACTTGTGCTAAGGGCAAGAAATGCGAGGTGAGCAGCCAGTTCAAGATATTGGGAAAATGCAAAGAAGGGCTCCGGTACCATGGACAAAGCACCTGGGGCACATTTATAGAAGACTGGAATTTCAGAAAGGGGAGGGACAGATATAGATGGGCTGTGATCTGCCTCGATGGAAGGAACCACACAAATTGATGAGATCACCAAATTGTGTGAGTTTAGCAATAACCCCTCTGGGAAATAGCACTAGAACAGGGTAGACCGGCTCCCCTATCCCTGCCCCACAAGTCTTTCTGTCCCTATCCCCCTCTCACTCCCAGTCACCTCATCCATGCTTCGTGTCACCTCAGGGCGGTCCCCATCCCCACAGGCAGACAGAAGTTCCAGGCCCAGGGCCCCCAGAGCATCCAACTCACTTTGTAGTCCATCCACCTCCTCCCTCAAGGCCTGGGGAAAGATAGGGAAATGAGTAAGGTCACCTTGCTTTTAAATCTGTGTTTTGTAAGCATTGAGCACAGTCTGCCCCTTCCTCAAAGACCCTACTCTTATGGTATTTTACAAAGATCCTAGATGCCCACCCCATCCTGGGTATGAAGTTGCCCCTGGGGACTTTCTGGGATATGGGTAAAGGAAAAAGAATAAAAGAGAAAAGAAGAAAGGAAGGCAGGACTGGGTCTTCCTATCCCTTATCTCCATAGGTCCAGGAGATACCTGCATGGCGCTAAGTCTGCTCCGGATGCCTTCAGGCTCTGGTCCCGCGTCCTCCATATGTAGCACCAGGTGCTGGGTGTCAGCCAGACTGGTGGCTAGGTCGGCCAGGCCTTGCCAGAACTGCTCTGCCAGCGCCAGCACAACCCGCAGCCAGCTGGCGCGCTCCTGGGCCGCGGCCTGCATCCCTGACCAGCGCTCCCACAAGCGATTTGCCTCAGCCTGAAGCACTGCTGATAAACAATGGGACAGGATAAGGGAGAGGACCCAGGGGGCTCGTCAGTCTGGCCCATCCCACACCCCGGGGAGGCCCCTAGCCCTGCGGGTCAGCCCAGCCTCATACCTCGAGGCCCCAGTCCAGCCTCGGGACTTTCATCCAGGGTCCCAGTGACCCCGGCCCCCAGCTCCTGGGCTCGGGCCCGGGCAGTGTCCAGCGCGGCCCCCACGGGCTCTAGCTCACTCAGCAGCAGGCTCTGCTCCCGCAGCTGCTCCCGGATGCGCTGAGCATCAGCCCGGACAGTCCCCACATTCTCCACTCTCCGGGCCAGTTGTTCCAGCTGTTCTGCCAGCCGAGCCAACCTTTCGCTCAGCTGGACATATGGGGAGAAGAGGACAGAGGGGCATTGCGGTACCTATCTGCCCCCCGGGTGACAAATGACCACGGCTTCCACCCTCCCCTCTGCACCTTCACCCCTCTCTCAGTCTGTGGCTCCATCCTTGGACCAGTTATAGTTCCGCCCCTTCCCACCCCCTTCCCTTAGCATCGGTCTTCTCCCGTCCTCTGCCCCGCCCCCACTTATACCCTGCCTTCCCTGTAGCCATGGCCCCACCCCCTCACCGGCTGTACCCACCTTTTCCTGACCATCTCCCTCACCTGAGTGTACCGGGGCACAGTCTGCCCCAAAGTGGCTGCCACGCTGTCCGCGCGGCCCCTCAGGGCCCCCAGCTCCTCCTCCGCTGCCTGCCAGGCTTCTTGGAAGGGGGTGCTCTGGGCTGGATTTAGGTCCTTCAGTTGCACGAACACCCGCTGCAGCTTCCCCACCAGGGGCCTGTGCTCCGCAATGGCCTCCCGCAGATGCTGCGGCAGGGACGGACCCGGTAATAGGAGACCAAGGCTGCGGGGCGCTCCAACCCCCAACTCCTCTTAGCATTTGCCGCCAATCGGCCTCCTCCAGCCCCCGGGCATTCGTTGTCCCCCCTTTCCTTCAGACCCTCTCCGTCCCTAATAAACATTCCCTCAGTTAAAGGCCATTAGAGACCCTCTAGCTCTGTAGACCTCCTCGGGTCTCCAGATGAAGGACTTTGAGAAGAGGAGAATCAGGGAGAGAACGAGGAGGGACAATAGGAGAGAAAGCCGGGGACTTTAAAAGCTGCCAGGGAAATATCCATAGAACTAAGGAACCTAAGTTCTAAAGACCCCATGAGGCCTTGTGAAGATGGGGAGCGAGGTGCCACGGACCAGAAAGCTACCAGAAACCGGGAGAACAAAGGCTGGTTACTAACATGCCATTCCATGAGCCATCCTAGCCTGGCTCCTTTTGGCTGGAGAAAGGACTACTAGAGTCAAGTCTCAGGCGAGGAGAGGGGAGGTCAAGGGATATCCAAATTCAGGAAACTGCCTCTAAAAAAATAAGATTAGAGCTGGAAGGGACTTCAGAGGTCCTCTGTTCCAAGGCCCTTATTTTATAGATGAGGAAACTGAATCCCCCAGAGGTTATTTTACAGATGGGGAAACTGAGTCCCCCAGAAGATAATTATTTTACAGATGGGGAAACTGAGTCCCCCAGAGGTTAAGTATTTTATAGATGGGGAAACTGAGTCCCCCAGAGGATAATTATTTTACAGATAAAGAAACTGAATTCCACAGAGAATAAGTATTTTCAGATGAGGAAACTGAGTCCCCCAGAGCCTAAATAATTTGCCAGATCTGAGTTCAAATCTAGAACTCTTGCTACTATCCTGCACAATCCATCAGATAATGATGGTTCTTGTTAAGGGAGCAGGAGGATCTTTGCCCCCTTCTACTGCCTCTCTCCCTACCTAGGGTCTCTCCATTAAGGTCTCCAGAATCAGGTGCCATGCCTGATCCCTTGTCCCCTGGACTCACCTGCAGCAATTCCTGTTGCTCCCTGCAGGCCTCAGGGCTGCCAGCAGCTGCATGTGGATTGAGGTGGGCCACAATGTCCTGGGCTTCCTCCAGCCATGGGGTCAATTCACCCTGGGCCTCCGCAAACTGGGCTAGCAGGGAAAGGGCCCGCTCACGGCACAACACTCCTGCAGTACTGTTCTGTTGAACCTCCTGAGCCCGACTCCGAAGGAGCTCCAGTTCTGCCTACAGGCCAGACAAGAAGAAATATAGTATACCTAATGTAGGAGCTTAGGGATTACAAGTGAAATGGGGACTCAATCACTTGGGCAGGACTCAATAATTCAAAGACATTGATGGACATACAGACTCAGAGGACGGTATGTCTGTTCCCTTTCCATCTTTGTCTGTTGAATTCCTATTTATCCTTTAAGATTTAACTCAATGGACACTTCCTCTAGGAATCCCCCCTGTCCTGATTTACTGCTCCCTCAGGCTTCATAGAATACTTTGCCCTCTGTGATACACTTACCCTGGAGAGTTGTGTATTATTATTATATATGGGTTATATCCTATACTTTAAAAATCTGCTATGAGGACAAGGTCTTTTGTTATTGCAACAATAACATTAGCTCGGATTTTGGGGCACAGTAGATTTTTAAAAAATGTTTATTGAATGGTCATTAATTAATTGAATCTCAGAGGTGGAAAGGACCATGGAGACCCTCTAGTCCAACCTGCATTTGACATGAATCTCTTCTACATCATAGCCAACAAGTAGCCATCGAGCATCCATTTGAAAACTTCCAGTGATGGTAGATGGTCCATTTCCTTTTTCTGAACAGCTCCCATCATTAGAAAGTTGTTTCTTACATCAAACTTAAATCTACCTCCCTGTAACTTAGCAGATTGATCCTTGTTCTGCCCTCTGGGGTCAAGTAGAAAAACCCAATACTCTTCCAAGTAATAACTGAAATAGCTAGCATGTCCCAAACCAACTTTGCCAAGTACATCTCCTCAGTTCCCTCAGGAGATTTTCCTTTTAGGATCTGCAGAGTCTGGCCCCAGCCTCTCTTCTCAGGCTGAGTTCACATCAGTACTTTACGCACGCCACGTCTCCTGCTTTGATACCTTGGTATAGACTGCCCCCTCAGCCCTGAGGATGCACTTGCCTTCCTTTCTAGGCTCAGCTCATGTCCTACCACCTAGCGGCAGCTTCTTCTTAATTGTTAGTATTGTTTCTGCCCTCAGATCATGACGTACAAACTTATATGGCTACATGTTGCGAGTCCCCTTTCTCCTCCCCACCCTCCCCCAGGATGTAAGTCTCTCAGAGTTTGGGATTGCTTTGTTTTGTTCTGTTTTTATTTTGAATCTAGATGATAGTAATAATAATAATGATAATAATAACAATAGTAAGTAAGTATGAGGCAGGATATAAAATGAGTTCCTTCTGACTCCAAGTCCAGCACTCTATCCAGTAGATAGAACAGATCACACATTAGGTGATTAATAAATGCTTAAGTTTGGATTGGATTCCATTCTTGGGAGGGCAGCATCTTGCCATCTTTCTCTACACATTCTTCTCCTTCCTAAAATGTGCTATACAGGAATAAACATAATACTCCAAATGTGTCTGATCAGAGCAGTGAATAGAAGGGCAATCACCTACCTCCCCCACACCTTTATACACTCCCCCCCCCCCCGTTCTGGACACTCTCTCTTCTGAGATTACATAGACTTTTGAGGCTACGGTGTCTCACTACTGACTTGACATGACATTATAGCTACAAAAACCCCAGACTGAGGGCTTCTCTCACCTCATATCTCTTCTCTGTGTTTGAGCCCAAGGATTTTTACAGTTATTCCCACAAAATTTTATTTTATCATTCTAGCCTGTCCGGTTCCTTTTGGATCCCGATCTCATCACCCAGTGTGTGAACCATCTATCCCAGCTTTGTGTCATTGCAGACACATCTATGCCATCATCCAAAGGATGGAGCATAAATTTGTGGAATAATGCAACACTGGAGATCAGATCCTTGAGACCTTCCAAAAGGGACCTCTCTGTGAGTCGGCATTGCGCTATTAATAAATATTTTGGGGGGAACTTGTCACTGAATATGCTTTGAATCCATATCTAAATGGGTTTCTCTCAACTCTTTCTACAAGGAGAGCAGGATAGACTTGGTGAAATCCAAGAACATAGTGCCTAGAGCCATTAAGTCAATTTAACAAAAGTGAGCGCCTACAATGTTGTAGCTACTGTTCTAAGTACTCAGGATACAAACAAAGGCAAAACAAACAAACAAACAAAACCAGAACTGATCTACTAGTCTAGGCATCTTATCAAAAAAAATAAAAAGGACCTGACAATAATCAAATGAGAGCTGTTCTAGATAAAGTTGTGACTTAGTGAGTCTTACTATTCTTACTAAATGATTCAAAATCATTAAACAAATGAATAAACTTGGGGAGTCAATAGGAAAGTCAAAGGGACTGAGGACTCAAGAAGGTGGAAAAAGAGGGTACACAAAGGGGAGGATACCGTCTAGCTATGGCACAGGTAAGGACATGGGAAGGGCAGAGAAGGGGGAAGGAGAGCCCACCAGAGCTCAGGAGGCAGCCTCCTCGTCTTGCTGCCTTGGCCTTGGTGCTAGGGGCAGTGAGGACTAGGAAAGTACTGGGCCGGAGCCTTCAGGACCTGGAGACCAGGCTTAACTCTTGGGAGACATGCAGGAAGGACTCCCAGGCTGGCAGAGCTCCTGTGCCGGTCCAGGGCCCCGCCACTCACCTGGAGTTGCTCCTTTTCCTCAGAGGGGCAGAGACTTGGGATTCCAGCAGCCAAGAGACCCAGCAGGCGGGTCCTTAACTCCTGCTTCTGGAGAAGTTCTGCAGCCAGTAGCTGGTAAGTTCAGGCAGGGAGGCAGGTGTGAAGGCAGAAGGGGAAAAAAAAAGGCAGATGAGAGTCACGGGATGGGAAGGACAGGGGAGGCCCCTCTTTCCCTATTCTGCCTATGCTGCCTCTTAACTGGGGGGATGAGGAGGAGCAGGTAGAGTCTGGCTCCTCACAGCACCCAGGGTCAGTAAGGGAGGTCTGTCCCCTCCGGTGTATCTGTCCCTGGAACGGAGGAGATTGTAGGGTCACAGGGCTCTAGAGCCTCTCAGACACCATCTCATTTTACAGCTGAGGAAACTGAGACCCAGAAATATAAGTAATTTGCCAAAGGTCACCGGTAGTGATTGTTGGAGGTAACGGTGGGTCAGGAGGTACAGGAGGGCCTACCTTGTGTTGACCCAGCTGGGCCTGGAGTGCCGAAGCCTCCAGGGTCACTCCGTTCAGCTCCTCCACCCGCTGCTCGAGTGCATCCAGGCGGCTCAGTTCCTCCCCCACGGCTTTCCGCAGCTGGGGTGGGGAAGAGGGACGAGTGGAAGGAGGCTGCCCTCTGTGCCCGCAGTGCCCCCTTGCCACCCCGCTCTCTGCACCCCAGGTACCTGGTCTCTGTCTTCCTGCTCACCAGGCCCGGCTGCTGCCCATGCCTGCTCCAGCCTCCCCAGCCAGGCTGCCGGCGGCGGCGGCTCTCCCGAAGGCTGCAGACGCGTGGCCGCCTCCAGCATCTGCTCCAGCCGGAGCCTGATGTGGGCGCCACTCTGCCCGGCCAGCAGCAACCTCACCCGCAGCTCCTCCAGCTGCTCCCGAACCAGCTGGGCCTCTTCCCCTGGAACCCACAGAGCACCGCACTCTCACGGGGGGTCCCGGGCCAGGGCACAGGGCTAAAGGGCTGGGACTCAGGGGGCACAGTCAAAGCCATTGGGCACCTAGATGGCTCAACACTGGACCTGGATTTAGGAAGATCTGAATTCAAATTCAGCCTCAGACATTTCCTAACTGTATGATCTTAGGCCAGTCGCTTAACCTGAACTCTGTTTCAATTTCTTTATCTGTGAAATGGGCACAACGATAGTACTTACTTTCTCAGATTGTTGTGAGGGTAAAATGAGGCAATATTTGTAAAGTCTTTTGAAAATCTAAAAATACTATATAAATGCTAGTTATTGTTATTATGATAATAATTATTATCAAAGAGGGCACAGATCATAGTCATAGAAGAAAAGGCACAGAAGACATGGGGAATAGAGTTTGAGAGACTGCAGTGGGCTCTGAAGCTTTTAACTCCTCCCCATGGCAAAAGCTTGAGACGAAACAAGGCTTTGAGCACTGGCTAGAACTCTCAGTGACAGCTGGTTCCTGAGCTGGGCCCACCTGGGCTCTTGTTTCTATGGGATCCTCTATCTATGCTCGGTGGGGTCTGAGGAAGATTTAGGTGAGATGGTGGGTGCCCGTTCCCCCTCAGCTGAGCCTTCCCCTCTTTCCCCATCCAGCTCCTTTCCAGGGCAGCTGCCACCCACTCCTACGCCAAGCATCCCTGCCTGTCTGTCTCCCAACAGAGTGAGTCACAGGAGGGTTGGAGGAGGCACATGGAACTGGGCTGCCTGATACAAGCTGGGCTATCAATTGCTCTATCAATGAGCCTTTGGTTCCCGGAGGACCAGGGTACCGGGTTCTACGTATCTGGGCCTTGGGTTTTCCCTCAGTTTCCTAATTAAGCTCCTTTTGAAAAGCCAGGCTAATTATCTCAGCTGAATTTAGATAAATGGGTTTTGTCTACACCTTGATAGTAGATCACTCCTGGACTCTCAGATATTGTCGAATGCTTTGCTGAAATCCAAGTACATACACTATTCCTACTGTCAAGTCAATAAGCACTTATTAAGCACCTAATAGGTTCCAGGTATGGTGGCAAGTAAGCACCAAGGATACCAAAAAATACAAAAAATAACGCCCCTGGGATCTGCTGGAGGTGCCTTGTCAAAACAAAACAAACAGGAAGCCTAACTTGGGGAAGACAAGAGATCCTATCCTGAGATCCAAGGACATAGTGGGGGGCTAAAGCAGATAAAGGGGATCCAGGGCCCACTTGAGTGCCCTATCCTTTCTTGCCTGGGGCTGCCCCCAGAAGAGGTCGAAAGGGAACAGGAAAAGGGCGGGAGGCAGGAGGCTACCTGGCTTCATAGGAGGCTTGAATGTGAAGAACTGCATAGGGGTTCCTCACTAGGGCTGGGATACAGAATAGAGAACCAATGAAGTTTCTCAGAGGGCTAAGTCCCTTAGCAGAGAGATCTGAAACAGGGACACTCCCTGGGAAGAGGGTCCCTAAGCTGGTCTGCATCTGGGGTGTGCATCTGTGACTAGTCTACCTGTGCCTAAAACCCTAGAAAATCTGAACTTTGAGGGGACCTTAGTGAGCAGTCAGGTAACTAAGAGCTCAGGGGCAAATCCAGCCTCAAGCTAAGAATGAGTTTAAGTTGGGTTTTTTGTTTGTTTTCATTTTTGCATTTTAAACAAAATTTTTTTTTTTGTTTTTAAAGATATAAAAACCTTTCTTAGCTCTGAGATTATACAAAAACCAGCAACCCGCAGATTTGGTGCTAGGCTGGGACTATAATTGTCCAACCATTGGTTAAATCAACCTATCTCTTAAAACAGTCCCAGAGTGGTTAAGTGACACACATATAGTAATAATTTGAACCTAGATCTTTTGATTCTATATCTTATTACACTTTTTTCTCTTCCCCCATCTTTCCAAATCCTTATAGTCATATATGCCATCCAGGACAGGAACGGGGGTCCCTCCATTTAGGAGATAGTGGCTAAGGGGAGGGGGAAGCTGATGTGGGTTCAGGAAGGGACTCCTAAGTTTTCATCTGGTGACAGGAAAACAAAAGAGTCCTGCCCGCCCTCAGCCATTAACTCACCCACCACCAGTTTCAGGAGCCTCTGACCAGTCTCTCGAACAGTCTCCATGTCTGATGCCTTCTGTCGAACTTCCTCACATACACCCTGCCAAAAGCCACATTGTAACTACACATTTAACTACCTGAGGAAGGAGCTCTCCTGTCCCAAAGAGGCACCCCCCCCTCATACCTGAACCTGCTCCAGGGCACCCTGGAGGGGGCCTGTGCCAGGCTCCTCCCACCAGAGCTGAGCCAGGAGCCGCTCCACAGGACCCAGCCAGGCCACAAAGGTATCACGAGCTGCTTGGAAACTCCGAGCTGCAGGTACTAACTGTTCGAGAAGCCTCCACCTGGGACCAAAAAGGGAGGAACAGAGTCACTCTAATCCTTCCCTTCCCTCCCTTGCAGTCTCAATTTTCATCCCCATTCCTATCCACTGCCCTGTCCAATCATTCCCAGAATCCCTCAATATTCTACCAATGATTAATATTATTTATACATACCATTATCCTATTATTATTCATTTATAAATATTTATATTATATGTTATTGTTATTTATTTATATTTTTTGCTTTATCTCCCAGTCACTATCCCTGCCCATATCATCCACTCAAAATATCAAGTTACCCTCTCTGACTTTAGTCTCCTTCATGGAATCCTCCTCTCACCTCAGTCTGTCCTTCTCACCACTGCTCGTCATCTCCACAATGGTGGGAAATGTCCCAGTTTCAGGAAACACCCTTCTAACCCTGGTCATACCCTGCCCACATCTAAGCCCGGCCTCAGTCAGGGGTCTTTGCCACATCGTACTACCTTCAGTCCTCCCTCATCCCATTTGCCCATCATACCCCCAGCCTCAGGCATCCCTCCCTCAAAGATCCTCACCTGGCCTCTGCCTTCTGCGTCAGCTGCTCCCACTGTTTCTGGAGCTTAGTGAGGGTCTCATTCTCTTTACCTCCGTCTCCTTCAGATGGCTGTTCCTGAGGATCTTGAAGGAGCCGCTCCATCCGGGGTCTGCCTTCCTCCAGCAGCCGTTTCAGGAGCTGAGACAGCCGTGGAGGGCAGAAGGGGTCTATACTCAGCCCTCAAAAAGTCCCCTCCCAAGGGGCTTGAGCAGGTTTTGAATGAGCATCTCCAAGGGGATGGGGTAGGGCTGGAGACTGGAACCTATTCTTTCCATACTCCTCTATCTCAGAGCTTCAAATTTCTACCCAGTCTCCCCTCCTATTTTTCCTATATCCCTGTGACAATCTCAAATTACTGGCCCATCTCCACTGCCAAACTTCTGGAAAGAGCCATCGTCATTGCCTTTACCTTGCCGCCCACTCATTCCTCAATTCTTCAAATATGACTTCTGATTCCCTCCCTCCCCCCCCCAAAAAAAATCCTGTTCCCTCCAAGGTCTCAAAGGACCTTGTCACCAAATATCCTACACCCCCTCAAAAAAAGCCCTGCTCTCTCTGAAGTTTTTAAGAACTTTATCACAAAATGCTTCACAGTCCCCCCCCTCCAAAAAAAAAAAAAAAAAAAAAAAAAAAAACCTGCTCCCTCTGAGGTTCCTAAGGACTTCATTACCAAATGTCTCTAAAGAATCCAATGCAACTTGACTTCTATCTTTCCTGTTATTTTTTCTCTTCTTTCAGCTACAAACTCCACACTCTATTCATTCTTGTCCTCCTCTCCAAACACTCCTAACATAGGAGGAGTGGTAAGAGAGACAGGAGAAAGTCTCTCATATTAGCCTTTGTCACTTGTCCCTTAAATTTCTGCATCCTGCAAGGTTTTATCCTCCATCTTTTCCTCTCTTTGCTCCTTTGCCCTTGGAAAATTTATCCATTCCCATGGCTCCAATCACCACTTTCCTCTCCTGAGTAACCACTGGAGCTACAAGGGGGAAAAATTTGGCTCAACATAAGAAAAAACTTCCTTATAATTAGAATTGTCCAAAAATGAAATAAGTTTCTGGGAGTAATAGCCTAGTCCCACTCATGGAGATAAATAGCAACATAGATTTAGAGCTACAAAGGCCCTTGGAGATTCAGCCCAATCCCCTCAAATTTACAACTGGGGAAATAATAATAACTAACAATATAGCAGTTTACATATTTGATCATCGCAACAAAAAGGTAGGCGCTATTTTTATCTCCCTTCTACAAATGAAGAAACTGAGGCTAAAAAATTAAGAAACTTGCATATGGGTGCCTAGCTGGTAAGTGTCAAAGCCAGGATTCAAACGCATGTCTATCTCTCTAACTGCAAGTCTAGCATTCTCTCCATTAGGCTTTAAGTGGAGTCTAAATGGAATGAAAATCATCCACCAGACTGCTATCATGATTTGGCTAAAGACCGGATTCTAACTGTCCTCCCAGATCCATTCTAATTCTGAGATTTTAAAGATTCTCATGCTTAAGCCCTAACCCTCTCCAGTCTCCAGACCCAGATTTTTTGGTTGCCTGTTAGACATCTCTCTGTCTCCTGGCTCTCCTTAAATGCAACATGAATTTCTGGGACTTTGTCCATGGTGCTGGATTTCAGAAGCATGCTGTTGTGGCCTTAAGGACCGGGGAGGAGGGGGGGAGAGCAGCTCCATATACAGGGGGGAAAAGGAGGAAGGTCAAGACCGACCCACTATTTTACTGCCAAAGGAGGAGGGATGATTGAGAAGAGGGAAGCTGTCAATCTTTCAGGTTGGGAATGGACTGAAGGAAATAGCAGGAAGGGAAAGGGGCAGGCCAAGGACCACATGTTAAAGACAAGGAAAAAAAATCATGAACACACTCAGAAAACACAGCATAAAGTCTGGAAATAACTGCAAATGTCACTGGCTTTGGACTGAAACTCTGAACCCTTGCTTTTGGTTCTGTTTGTCTTATTTTTGTTATGGGACTTGACTATAAACTAGTTAAGTCTTTCTGACTCTGCCATGTCTCTGTCTAGTGTCTAGCCTTAAGGCAACCAGATAAAATAGAGTAAGAGAAGCTTTTCTTAATCCCAAGGAGGGGTAAAGAGAAACTCTCTCTCTGTCTTTCTGTCTCTCTCTTTCTCTGTCTCTCTCTCTCTCTTTCTCTTTCTCTGTCTCTCTCTCTCTTTTTTTGTCCCTGTTTCCCTCTGTCTATTTCTCTCATTGTCTTGCTCTGTCAGTCAGTCAGTCTGTCTCTGTGTCTCTGTCTCTAATTCTTTCTGTGGCTTTGTTTATCTTCTATCTGTGTCTGTCTCTCTGTGTGTATGTCTCTCCCCACTCCCTCTGCCCTGTGTATATGTGTGTGAACAATATCTACTTAGGGTCTCCTTCCCTCAGACCTTGAAGACAGTGGTCTAGGTGACCATCCATAAGATATAGCTCAGTAAGTGGCAAGTCTAGGAGCCCAGTGTCACACACAGGATCTTGACTCCAAGTTTTATAATTATTTATATAGTTCCAAACAAAATTCATCATTTCTGGGTGACATTGGACAGGTCATTTTCCTTCTCTGAGGCTCGGTTTCTTCATCTGTAAAGTGAAAAGCTTGGACATAGTGTCTCTGGAGTTCCTTTCAGCATTAATTCCCCTGATCTCCTCTTGCTCCACTTCTAGAAAAACAACTCTAGAATAAAGTTTTCTCTCTCTATTGACAACACTAATCACCATATCCTCAGGCTACCCATTTTTGCCCCCTACTTTGCTCTTATGCCCCAACAGCCTTATCTCAAAGCTTTTCAGTTCAAATCCCTCATTCCCATTTCTGCTGCTCCAGACCCTCATCACCTCTCAAGTGCATCTTGTCTTATTCATTCCTGTTTCTCTCTCCCAGTGCCCAAGTTCCCAGCACATGTGTTGAATGAATGAACAAATGGATGAATTACTGTAAGAAATGCCTTTTAAACACCATTCTGAGAAGGGTTTGGGTGGGTCAATGGGAACATGTTAATTTAAAAAGGGGCGGGGGGATATCTATAGTCACTGTCAGTGATCCCTGTGCCCAGAACGTGTAAAATCTCCAGGCTCAGAGCCTGTAAAGGCAAGAGGCTACTTTAGCACAGTCTCCTCCCATCTCCCCCTTCTCTTGGGCTCTACCCAGCCCCTTTCCCCTGCCCCTTTGGCTTCCTACCTTTTGCTCCTGTAGTTGGGCACTGGCTACTTTGACCTCAGCTGCTGGAGGCCCTTGTCCTGTCTGTAGTTCCTCCATGTCATCCAACCAGCTCTGGAGAGCAGCAGGAGGCTCAGGGGGCTCAGAAGGAGGAAGGGCTGCCCACTGGGGTGCCTAGAGAAAGGGCCAGGGATAGCTGCCTAACCCCCAAATGTCCCAGATGATAATAGCACCCTTCCCATCCAAAGCCCCTGCCCCGGCATGAGTTCCTCGGGACAGGTGCTCACCAGGGCAAGTGGTCCAGCACTCTCACTCAGCATGGTCACCGTTCGGGTGACCGTGGGCTGCCGGCCCCCCGGGTACCGTGTCACCTCCACGATTTCTGTCACAACTGTCTCTGTGACCTCGGTCACTTCTGTCACCTCCCGAGTGCTATGGGCCCTCCAGGCCCACGGGCTCTCTGGCGAGAGGGATGTGGCCGGAGCAGGTGGGGCTGTGGGGTGACCGAGGCCAGCCCCAGGTCCGGGACCCAGCCCTGGCCCAGCACTGCCCCCTTGACCCTTCAGAAACTCTTCCGAGTGATGACCTTTCTCCCCCAGGCAGCTGGGTCTGGACGCGGGGTTCCCCATGGCGGTCTTAAGTGGGGTGTAGGATCCAGCCTACGACACAACAGCAAAGAACGCTGAAATGAAGGGCACAAGGCTGAGACCTGGGAGCCCACCAGCACACCACCAACCCCTCCCCCATTCATTCACCCACATGGTGGAACAAGGAAAGGCAGCAGAACAGGTCAGACCCCCAAGAGAACCCTGAGTACAGATGCGGGAATGCTGTGTTTGAAGCAAAGCCCCTGAGCTCCTGACCAAACCTAAACATGCCCTGGCAGGGCACGATCTGGATAAACTGCTTCCCTCCCCTTGTCCCACCTAAGCTAGGGAAGACACCTTTTGGTCCCCTCCCCTGCTATCCCCCTAAGAACCTGCAGAGGAAGCATCAGGGCAGGGCAGTCCTAAAGCTCACAGTTTCTCCCAGCCCTCTCCCTTCTCCCATATTTCTTTCTCAGGTCCTCATTCCCCAGTGACCCCCCTCTTCTAGGACCTGCATTGGTTCAATTTCCCCTAGAGCTCCTTTCCCCAGGCTGCTCTCCCAGCCCAGCCCAGCCCCGCTTTTCTGCTCTGGCTCCCCTTCCCCCAGCTCCCAGGCAGGGAGGCCCCAGAGGACCTACCAGAGGACTTCAAAAAGGAGGCGTCTCAGGCCAGGGTAGCAGTGTCTATCACTCCAAGAGCCCTCAAGACCCAGAGCCCAGTCCCTTTTTTCTACCTTCCGCGCAGCCGGGCTGACAGGTGGCCACGTGGGCAAGCAGGCTGACTGACCGTTAGGAGGTGGGTACATGGAGGAGCAGGGCTGGCGCTTTCCACCCCCTCCTGATGGGACCACCGGGTGGTGGGGCCAGGCCAAAGGGCCCAGGGCTAGGTTGGGGGAAGCCAGAGCTTGGAACCTGCAGCCCTGCTCCTCCTGGGCCAGGGGAGTCACGCTTGCTCAGGCCAGCCCGCCTGCCCAATGGGGACTTCCTACCCCTCACTCAGCCTTGTCTGGCTTCCCCCCTTAACCCCTGAGCCCTCCTAGCCCACAGCCCTCTGGTATCCCACCAGCCTTCCAGCCCACGATCCGTCTGTCCATCCGGTCGTCTTGGCTCAGTGTTTCCTAAGGTACAGCCCGCCAGATGGAGCTCCGCCCCTCCCACCTCCTCCTCCCCTGACCCCTTCCCCAACCCTGACCCCCCCCCACCCCTAGCCCAACACACAGCACACAACAGGCCTGCCCCTTAACTCTTTCCCAACTCCCCCGCCAGCCAGCCCGTTTCCTGGGAAACCCGCCAAGGGGCCTCAGTCTCGCAGTCCGGCAGGGCAGAGAAGGGAGGGGAGGGGGATGCCAGCCAGTTGGGGGGTGTGGGGGAGGGGGAGTAGCCAGGAAGGAGAAGAGAGGGGGAGGTCTCTGATAGGAAAGCACAGCAGCTTCCTCAGTAAATCATCCAAGGTCTATTTACTCTCTTCTTCTGGGACCCCAAAGAGCCACTGGATAGCCTAGAGTGGCTTGGGGGAGGACACTAGTCATGGATATGCTCCTGCCAGGAGTAGGAGAAGGTGAAGCCACAAGGTGGAAGTTGGGGGGGGGGGCTGAAGAACAGGGGCTCATCAGGGGCCAGGAAAAGAGCCCAGACTCACAGATTTAAGAGCAAGAAGGGACATCAGAGCAATGGGGAGCCTGCAAGGGCTCATGCGAGAGGGGGCTTGTTGTAGCAAATTGGGGGGTCCTCTACAGACTCACCAGAGGCTGGGGCAACTGCTGTTCCAACACTTCCAGCCCACAGCGCAACGATAAGACCTGGGCTCTCACATCCAGGTACCAGGCCTGCCACTCACTTTGAGTCCAGGACCTGAGTGTGTCAGGACAGAGGGACAGAGAGAGTGAGACAACCCTACGTGGACAGCATCCACAGCTCTCATCCCTTGTCCCCTCCTCCCCGTCTGGAGGACAGGAGCCTTACCTGTCTGCCGAAGGCAATGGGGGGCCGGACCCAGAGTCCTGGGTCTCCACTGGAGCAGACATCTGAAAAGGGAAGCAAGACTATGAGAAAGGTGGACCCTCTTCAAGTCTCCATCACCTCACAGTGGCTTAGAGCCCACCCTCATTGCCTTCTCAGTCACATTGGTCACTGATGATGAGTCCATCACCATCATCTCCCTCCCATCCTAGCACTCCCTGAAAAATCTTAGTCCTCCTTCAATCTTTGTTAACCCCTCCTGTTTTCTTCATTAGCTACCAGTTTTTCCTTGGTCGTTTTATCCCTCTCCACCCCCTTAGTGACCAAAGCTTCCCCATGGACTCCACTACTAGGGGGATGACTGCCATCCAAGCAGATGTAAGTATGCAAGTACTAGGGGATAGGAGAGAAAATGTCTTGAAAGGCTTGCTGGAGGAGGTGATATTCAATTTAGATTTTAAAGAATGGGTGGGAAAGCAATGCTTAAGGAAAAAAAAGAAAGTCCAGACTCAGGAAGAAGTAACAGGCAATGAGACAGAGTCAGAAACCATTAAGTAGGTTCAGAGAGGAGCAGTATGAGATGAGGTTGGAAAGGTTGGATAGTGCCAGCTTGTGGAGAACCTTAAATACCAAGAAAAGAAGTTTGGACTTTCCTCAAGAGACACTAGGGTCATTGAAGGGTTTTGAGTAAAGGAAGTAATAAATAAATAACAATAATAAAAGTAATAAATAGGACAACATTTGTATAAGAGACAAGATTAACTATGCATTAGAACAGGGAACTGGAGGTGGGAAGATCCAAAAGGAGGCTTCCATAGGAGTCCAGACAGATGATAATGAAAGTCTCCACAAAGGTGGTGACCATGGCCAAGCTGAGTTGGAGCTAAATTTAAGGAAAAGAAGCTCTTGGGGAATTGGGGGCTGACCTGTTTGGGTGGTAATGGGTAGGGATGGGGAAATTGAGAGATATATTTAAGTATGATGTCAGGGGAAGAAAACTTCCTAACAATTGAGATATCCCAATGTGGAATAGTGCCTCTGGGGATCTTTAAGAAAAAGGTGGCTAACTTGTTGGGGATATCTTGTTCAGACATATGTTAGGTTGGATGGTCCCTGGGGCCCTTTCCATCTGCATGATTGTTATTTTTGAGAGAATGGAAATCCTTTTCATGATGTTCTCCTTCCTATCATTTCTCTGAGTTATTTCAGGGTTGATGGCAGAGCACCAAACCTCTGACAGCTGTTGGGAGGGCTCCTGACTGACTGACAGCAAGTGAAGGCTTGAAAGATAGTAAATGGGCTTGAGGCACCATTGCTTTATGGGATCAGGAAAGAATGGCTGCTGCAGGCTGACGGAGGATTGTCTTATTCTTCCTGGGCCTAGGGATCTTCCCTAAGTGTAAGGGTCATTTAGTCTGGGACAAGAAGGTTTTTCTTTTATATATATATCTTTGTATCATATAACTTCACCTAATAAATTATTATAAAATTTGTCTATCCTCTTATGGAAATTGTGCCGAGGGGAATCTGGTAATATCCCCTCTCCATCCTCTTGGTCATAAATGCCAAATATTTATAATCAAGCAGACTTCATGACCTTCAACCTGCACTGTCCCTCTAAGCCTCCTGAGTATGACCTTAATCAGATTAAATGTGATTGGGAAATATTTAACAAAGTAAATTAATAAACAAAAAGAAATATATAAACATGCCTGATTTTCTAAGACAACATGGGACTCACATGTTCTTTACATATGGTTTATTGAGCCCTGTTTCTATTTTTGAGTTTGACCCTACTGCTCTGGAGTATTAGAGACAAGGAGAAAAAGAAAGGAGGGGATGGATGTCAGACTTGGGTGTCCAGTCATTTTAAGGACAAGAGAAGGAGAAAAGTCATCAGGGATTGGGTACAGCAGAACTCTGAGCCACGCAGACTTGGGAAGCTTGTAGATCAGTTTGGTGTTTTCCCAAAGTTCATGCTCTGAGTTGACTTTGAATGATCAAGGAACATATAACCATTAATAAAAATAAAAGAATTGGGACCAAAGAAGTGGATGAAATCCTTAAACAATCAGTTGAGGTCCAGCCAATTCTAAGGCTTGGAATGAGATTTTTAGAAGACTAATAGAACATTCAGAGGGAGGTTAAGTCTGGAGGTTAGAAAAGAGATCAGGGCTGGAAACAGATTTGAAAGTCATCTATCCAGAGCTGACGATTGAAGTCTTTGGAGCCAACGTGATTTCCAAGGGATTGAAAGTAGAAAAGAGGGCTCAAGACAAAAACACTCAGAACACATGGAACAGTGTTTAAGGGGCCAGGGAAAGGATAAGGAACCAGTGAAAGAGGGTTCATATGACAATGGTGCAGAGGAGTAATTGATTAAAAATCTATTGTATTTGTTGATGAGGGAAGGAGTTACTGGTGACTTTGTAGAGAGCAGTTTCAGCAAATTAACAGGGGTTAAAGAGAAAGCGAATGATGATGAAGTTTGGGTGTCAGGTGCAGTTTGGAGTTTTGCCATGAAGGGAAGAAGGGAACGACCCAAAGGGTACAAGGGAGGTTCCTTTTATTGAGGAGAATTGAGCATGCAAGTGGACAGATGGAAAGGTGCCTTTAGAGGAAGAAACCAAGGATACATAAGACATAGGGTATAGTTGTTAAGGTTAAGTTCTGGAGGAAGCAGGAGGTAATGGGACCAAGAACACAGATATGGCTAATAATCATAGCATTTGTATCACACCATTTTATAGATGAGAATTCTGTAGCATGCAGGGCCACACAACTAGTAATTATCTAGGCTGGACCTGAACCCATTCCTCCTGATTCCACTGTTCTATCTCGCTGCTTTGGATGTGAATTGGTCAGGAGTAAAGGATACCTCTTCTTCTGGGTTAGGAAGGAAGGAAGATGGGAGAGAATGATGGTACTAAGAAGCCTTACCCCAGTCTCTTCCCCCAATTCTAGGCCAACATTATAGACTCGACTCCTTCATTTGGGGTCTCATTAGCAACTCAAGCTCAATATGTCTCAAAATAAATTTATCACTTCCTTTCCCACTCAAATTCGTGTTTCCTCCTGACTTCCCCTTCTTTGGCAATGTCATTTCCATGATCTCCCTTTACTAGATTTGAAATCTCAGAATTATCTTTAGATCTTCCTTCTCCATGACAAATCCTGTCAATTCTACCCTGATATCTCTGACATCTGTTCTCTCCTTACCATTTCAGATGTCATAATCCAAGTCCTTGAGGGACAAGATCATGGCATCCTGGATCTGAATAGGAATCTCAAAGGCCACTGAATCCAGCCTTTTCATTGCATGTGGATCAATCAACCAAAAAACATTAAGTGCCTATTATGAACGGGGCACTATACTAAACACCTAAGGCAAAAAGAAAGGCAAAAAAAAGAATCTCCTCTTCCAAGGAGCTTATTCTCTAGTGGATGGATGAGGGGAGACAAAATTTAAATAAACTCGTAGATACAAGATACAGGGTAGAAGAAGGATAACCTTAGAGGGGAAAGAAAATTCAGTCTGGGGAAGTTAACTGATTTGTTTTATTTTTGTCTTTACATCCCCAGCTCCCAGCACAATGTCTTGCCTACTACAGCATTCTCATCTGTAAAATGGTGCAATACAAATGCCAGCTGTGATTATTATCTATATTTTTGGTGTTGACCAAGGCACATAATATGTGCCAGAAACAGGTTTTGAATTCAGGTCCTCTCATGACAGACTCAGTATCCTTTCTACCATCTAAATCCAGATCTATTCCCTGGATTATTCTCTCTTCAAACCATGTACTATTACTACATCCAGCCTTCCCCATGCAGCCTCCTGGGATGCATTTTCAGCATTAGACACTAGAGGGTAGCCCAGACCTACCAAACCTTAGCTTGATCTCAGCTAATTGGTGCTGGTGTCAATTAATCAATATTTATTAAGAACCCATTAAGTGCCAGGCACCGTGCTAAGCATTGGGAAGGCAAAAAAAGCAAAAGACAATCCCTGTCCTTGAGGATTTTACAGTCTGATGAGGGACACACACACACACACACACACACACACACATATATACACAAATATGCATATATACATATAAATGTATACACACTGAGTCAGCTATATGTGGGAAAATAAGAAATAATCAGAAAAAGGAAAAGCACTAGACTTGGAGAGCATACTTCCCTTTTTAGCCTACTTTCTCATTTGTAATAACAATAAAAATAATAACCATTTATATAGCACTTTGAGGTTTGCAAGGCATTTTACACGAGTTATCTCATTTGATCCTTGCAACACTGTGAAGTTTTAGGTGCTATTATATTCTCATTTTACATTATTCTCCTTAAACTCAGGCAGACAGAGATTTAATTGACTTGCCTAAAGTCCCACAGCTAACAAGTCTCTGAGGGAGAATTTGGACTTGAGCCTTCATTTTATCCACTGTGCTACTTCCTACCAACTGTGCTCAGGGGCAGCTCTACAACTAGTAGAGCAGAAAAATCACTGGATTCAGAATCAGAGGATCTGGGTTTAAATGCTGATTTTGCTACCAGCTATCCACATAATCCTGACCAAAACACTCGACTCTCTGGGCCTCTGTTCATATCCTTTGACCATTTATCAATTGGAGAATGGCTTGGTTTCTTATAAATTAGAGTCAGCTCTCTATATATTTTGGAAATGAGGCCTTTATCAGAACCTTTAACTGTGAAGATGTTTTCCCAGTTTGTTGCTTCCCTTCTAATCTTGTTTACATTAGTTTTGTAATATATCCGTGCTAAGCATTGGGAAGGCAAAAAAAGCAAAAGGGGGCTTGAAGCAAAATGAGGGGCTTGAACCTCTAAGATGCATTCCAGCTCTGAGTCTGTGATCCTCCAAGTAGTTTCTTCCTACCTTACATGCCTGCCTCTTACCTACCTATCCTTCCATTTCTTTTGCCACAGCTCATATAAATCCAAAATTAGAATGATACTCTCAGAAGGAGAAAATCAATCTTTGATATGCAGAGAGATAGTTGGACCTTTATCGGATGAAAAAGCAAATGAGGATCTGTAACTTCTACTAGAGAGTGAGGCAAATATTGATGTTCGTGGTTTTTGTTCTGTTGAATGAGGTTTTCCTCAGGTAATTGGTAACAATAGCAACTCCATGATGAGGGTCTATGAGAAGTGGTCCAAGTCAAGAAGTAAAAGAAAGACTTACAACAGACGAGTGAGAAACCCACAGGGACTCAGTTCCCTGAAAGTCACTTTATTATTGAGAGAAGAGCAGAAGCTGGAGCTGTACAATGGAATATGACGACTGAATTATCACCAATTCCCATATAATTCCAGGGACTGGTGCTATCCGGTTTTGCTCTATCCCTGTGACAACAAGAAGACTCTGTGTATTTGTCAAGGAAGTCTGAGCTGGTAAGAAAGAGTCTACTAACCCAAGATGTTCTGGGAAGGTCTACGATTTTAAGTTGCAGAATCATAAGTTACAAAGAAAGTGTTGGCTTGCACAGGTAGATGGAGTTTCCTCCTCTTGGAGTTCTCCATATCAGTGAAATCACAGATCCTATCTCTACCCTCTGCCTTAGACTGATAAGGAGCAAAGAAGTCTCTATAGTTGCTAAGGTTTAAGGGAGAAGTATTTTTTTCTATATGACTGTTATTTTCCTGTCCCAAATCCATTCCTATCAATCTCCTAAAGGAGATGTTGACTTTGGCAGGAATGACTATATTTAGGAGTACATCTTCATCCATGCACTAGATCTCAATGGCCTGAATAAAATTGCAGAGGACATAATCTGGTGCATTTCTAGGGCATGCAAAGAATGCAAATACAAGAATGAACACACGGAAGGAGATGGTGGGGGCTATCAGTCCAGAAGGTTGTCATCCATTGTCAGCTACAGACCATCATACTGAGTGTTTAGTCTTTTCTAACTTTCTTATTCTTATTCTAATTTATTATTTAAGATAATCGTCTTTTCTAATGTTCTTAGTTCGATTTGGAGAGAACTGCTTCATTCGAATAATTACTATTGTGCGCAATGAACGAGGGGTAAGATTATCCAAATAAAATATGGGTGTTTTTCCAGAAATAATTGATATAAAAAGGCATTAATAAAACTACCATTGTTAGTCAACATATATTTATTAAACACTTGCTGTGTGCCAGGTACTGTGCTGAGGCCACAAAGAAAGGTCAAAAACAAAACAAAACAACAGCCCCTACTCTCAAAATGCTCACATTATAAAGTAGACAACATGAAGACAAGTGTGTATAAACAAAATATATACAGGACAAATAACAGATAATCAAGAAGGAAGACACTAACATTGAGAGAAATTTGAAAAATGTGTCTTGTAGAAGGTGAGATCATAACTGGGGTTTGAAGGAAGCCAGAGAAACTAGGCAATGGAGATAAGGAAGGAGAAAATTCTAGGAATGAGGGACAATCAGTGAAAATGCCCCGAGTCTGGAGATGGAGTATTTTGTGCAAAGAACGGGAATGGCACCAGTGTTGCTAGGTTGCAGAATATGAGGAAGGAGGGAGCATAAGATACAAGAAGACTGGAGATTATGAAGAGCTTTGATCACCACAGAAGATGCTATATCTGAAGGTAACAGGGAGCCACAGAGATTATTGAGTAATGAGAGGACGTGGTCAGATCTGTACTTTAGGAAGATCACCTTGACAGCTGAGGAGGATGGATTGGAGTAGAGACGCTTGAAGCCAGAAGACCAATTAAAAGATGATTGCAATAATCAAGACATGAGATGATGAGGACCTACAATGTCATGGGAGAGGAATATGTGTAAGAGGTTTTATGAAGATAAAATCAACAGAACTTGGCAATAGATTGAATACAGGGGTGAGAGATAGTGAAGAGTCAAGGATAAGTCAGAGTGACTGGAAAGATGGTGGTTCCCTCAACAGTAAGAGGAAGTTCTGAAGAAGAAGAGGGAAGATTTGAGTTCCATTTTGGGCATGTTGAGTTGTCTTTGGATTTTGGACAGCTCCTTTCTCTCCTCTGACACTGTCACCATCATCTCAGGCCTAGATAATTGCAATGGCTTCAGAATTAGTCTCTCTGTGCCTCCCATCTCTGCCCACTTCCCTTCTTCCTCCACCCAGATGTCAAAGTGATCTTCCCAAAGTGCACATATGATCACATCAACCTCCCTACTCAAACTCCAGGGGCTCCCTATCATCTCCACAATTAAAGATAAAATTCTCTGGCATTCAAAGCCTCTCAAAACCTGGATTCCCCTACCTTTCCAGTCTTTGTACACCTCCTACTCCCTGACTTACTCAGCAATCCAATGGCACTGACCTGGCTGCTGTTCTTAGCACAAGACACTCCTATCTGACCATTTTCACTGGTTGTCCCCCATCTCTAGAATGCTCTTTTCTCCATCTCATTTCTTGTCTGGCTTCCTACAAGTCCAGCTAAAATTCTGCCTTCTACACGAAGCCTTTTCTGATTCTCCCTTAAAGCTGCTGCGTTCCCTCAAAGATTGTCTTTCATTTGTCCTGTATATAGCTTATTTGTACATAATTGTTTACAAATTATCTTCTACAGTAACTTAACTTCTTGAGAGCAGGGACTGACTTTTATCTTTATGTCCTAGCATTTAGCCTAGGGCCTGACATGTAAAAAACAATAAATGTTAACCAACAGACAGACTGGCATCTAGTTTGAAATGTAGCATAGACAGTTGGAAATGCAAGTCTGGAGATCAGGAGAGAGGTTAGGGCTGGATAAATAGATCTGACAACCATCAGCATAGAGATGGTGATTGAATCCACAGAAACCAATAAGATCAAGAGAAATAATACAAAGGGAGAAGAAAAGAGGGCCCAGGAGAGAGCCCTGGAGGACTCCCATCATTAGAATGGCTTGGATGAATGTCTAGAAAAAGAGACAGAAAAGACTGAACAGGCAAGTAGGAGAAAAACCAAGATTGAGGGGAGTTAGAGAAATTTGGAGAGGTAAGGATCAAAGAGAAGGAGTAGAATTTTGACAGTTTTAAAGGCAGAAGAGAAGTCAAGAAGATTGAGGATTGAGCAAAGACTATTGAGTACAGCAGTTGGGAGATCAATTTGGAGAGAACTGTTTCACTTGAATGATTATTATTTCACACAATGAAGGCATGGGTCTTATACTTCATATCCATTCTTGCTAGGCTTTGAGCAAGAGCCATGTTTGCTTGTTAACTTAAGCTTTGGGGTCCCAGAACATGAAGAAAATGTGGAGACTCACATCTAGTAGAATCTTTAGCTGAGAAATGCACTGATGGAGCTCCACCATTCACTATGGCTTAGACTCACAGAAGTTCTGATAAGAACCAAGAGGAAGAATCATGCTTGGCTGCACAATTAAGCCCTTTAAAAAGCTGCTAGAGTCCCGCTCACTCACTAATCCTGGGCAGCTAGATGGCACAGTGGATGGGATGCCTGTTCTGGAGTCAGAAAGACCTGAATTCAAATTCAGACATAATCACTTCACCTGTCACTGGACAAGTCATTTCACTTCTGTTTGCCTCAGTTTCCTCTGCTGTAAAATGGGACTACCAATAGCACCTACCTCCCAAGATTATTGGAGGACCAAATGAGATAACAATTGTAAAGTGGTTAGTACAGCCTGGAACAAAGAAAGTACTTTATAAATGTTAGCTATTATTAATCTCAGCGTGCAGGGAACCCATAAGACGATGGGTGGATAAAATTTTTGTGACAAGAATATGAAAAGATTGGACAATCTGACAGACAGTTGTTGGAATTTTACAAGAATGATGCATCACAACCACCTATCTCAGTCCCAAGGGAATCTTTGTTCCAATAGGGAGAAAGGCTAGACCCAGAGGCAGCTTCTTTATAGTCTAATGTGTCAAACATGGAGGCCCCCTAGGAAACAAAGGGCATCCCTAGAATCCAAAGAATATGGTGGGCATCCTGGCTCTGAGGCTTCAGGAATTTGAGAACCGTCAGTGTAAGCTATCTGCAAGCTCAGGAAGCCACAGATGAAGTGCAAGCCCCATTCCCCCAGTTACCAAGCCTACTGATGCTTCAGGACAAATGAGAGAAGTGGTTACCTCAAAGTCAGACAAAGGCCATTGATACAGCAC
Organism: Sarcophilus harrisii; assembly: GCF_902635505.1. Lineage (NCBI taxonomy): Eukaryota > Metazoa > Chordata > Mammalia > Dasyuromorphia > Dasyuridae > Sarcophilus > Sarcophilus harrisii. Next base: position 643,812,000 of record NC_045426.1, on the reverse strand, counting down.
ATTTAATGTGCTTTCCATGTAACTATAACATATGGTGGTTTTTTGTTTTTATTTTTGGGGGGGTTTTTTTGCTGAGGCAATTGGGGTTAAGTGACTTGCCCGGGGTCACACAGTTAGGAAGTGTTAAGTGTCTGAAACAGATTTGAACTCAAGTCCTCCTGACTTCAGGGCTGGTGCTCTATCCACTGCACCACCTAGCTGCCCCCAACATATGTTTTGTGGTGAATATGACATACGTTTTGCTGTGCTACATGCTATTGTTGTGGTATTATGCTTCATCCATATGTCCGTGCTACTGGAGTGTTTGCTATTATGCTGTCATGCACATATTTCTGATTTATGTACATTGCTGTGTGATCTATATATGACTATTATATGTAACTCTATTGCCCATTATGCATTTAACAAGATTTATATTTTAGGTGTCATGTATATTCTTGTCATATATATAATTATGTACTTTGCAGTGTTGTTGCTTATTGCAACTATTGTGGGTAATGACATGTGATTCTGATTTAAATACCATATTTAGTGCCTGTGTAGGCAATGGATTATGGTTGCCACTAATTACTCATGCTAATTATATGCTATACTCATTTCTGTTTGGTACAGTATGTCCAGATATTCATCTTTAAGTATCCTGTACATTTTGCAGGGACTGCAAATTCTTCACTGAGGGGAGATAGAGGAGAGAATACAGAATAGACAGAATTATGGAGACTTCTGCCACTTACATTTACATAATAAAAGTAGGAATTTAGAACAGATGTTTGAGATAAAAAGCAGTGTCTCAATGGCACTGCCCATTCTGGAGAAAGAAGAGTTATTCTTTACCTTCCCCCCCTTTTTTAATTGCATTGGAGACCCCCAAAAGATCCTGCCATCAGGAAAACTTGGAGCCTCAGACAGACACCTAATGCTTTTTTGAAAGGACAGCCCCTGAAATGATTCTGAAGAGATGTAGTTTGGAAATCAGATATTAAGTGGAAGTCATAAGAATTTTATAACTATAACAAAAAAAAATTGGGGGGGGGGAGTTTGGGACAGAGAACTTGCCTAAGGAAGAAGATTCAAAAATATACTTAATGCTTGGGATACTATTTAGCTGGCTCACTGTTTAGTGTTCTCAAAGAGTTTGGCTTTGATAAGTGGAAATTCTCCTTCCATAGGAAAAAAACTGAGCAGATCCCAGGTTCTGAGAACAGACAGATTTTCCTTATGGGGTAAGGAGTAAGAGAAAGCAGCTAGGGGTTTTCCTAGACTGATAAAGAGTCTACTTCCCTAAAAGAACTGAAGCTTAAGCCTGTGGGCTCTCAGCCAAAAAATAGAGATGATAGAGCCTGTCCTTCTTTTATGGAAAACAAATAGCTTAAACTCCCTCCAACTGAAGCCAGAAGGGGGCAGAAGAAAGATTAAGAACCATGTGCCCAGCAGTGACCCAGATCATGGAAGTGTGGGAGCAGTGGGATGACATCACCAGAAGATAGGAGCAGACCTGTTGCATTGCAGGAATGAGCACTACATCTGTGTCCATGCTCTGGCTCAGATGAGATCTGTACCCTTCCACATGAGCATCCTGGCCAATATGTTTCCTTCATGCATATGCCCAAACTATGTTTGAGAATCCATATACTGGCATATGGTTTGGTAAGAAATGTTCTACTGCTACAAATTTGGTGAGAAATCATTTTAATTAATGCCTTTGCTCTAAACTATTTGCTCTAAACAGCTCACGAGCTATGGTGATGAGTAATTTTAGACCCACACTGAGGATCTTGAATCTGGGGCAGCTTTTCTAGAGGATCTGAGACATAAATTGGAGGAGTGCTCAGGTGCCACAATTATAAAAAAGCAGGGGAAAGGATGAGTTCTAATCAAGATAGAGGAGAGAGAGAAAGGAAAACTGGGGATTAAAAATCATCTTTCTCTCACCTCTTACATGCAATTAGTTGTTGAATGATATCGATTCTACCTCTAAATCATTTTTCATCTTGTCTTTCTTTTATCTTCCTCCGTACAATGACTGACACCATCCTAGCTCAGCAACATTCTCACCTGATTTATAACAGTCTCTTAATTGGTCTTGCCCCCTCCAATCCATCCTTCACAGTTATTATCCTAATGCAAGTCTAATCAATTCATTCACCTGCTCAAATACCCATTGCTTATGGCATAAAACAGAAACTATATATATTTGACACATAAGGACCTCCATAGTTTACTTCCAATCTACCTTTCCAGATCAGTTAAGAACCATTATTTTTTAGCTAAAAAAAAAACAAAAAACAACCAAACAAAAAAAACTAATCTTTTTCTGAATGAAACTCTTCATCATCCACCTGCATATATTTGTATAAACTTACTTACACACTGTCCAGAATCTTAGATCTAGACTTGGCAGGGACTTATAGTCCAACTATCTCATTTAATGGGTGAAAATATTGAGACCCAGAGAGGTTAAGATCAGTACAGGGTCATACAGGTAATTAGCATTAGGAGTGAGATGTTTCTGGATCTTCTGGATGCAAGGCTGGTTTTGTTCTTCCCATTCAATTGGGCTGTCTAAAACAAACTTCCCTCCCCTTACCCTCTCACTGAAATCTTTTTCTTACTTCAAGACTCAGCTCAGATAGCCTTTCCTCCTAGTAATCATCTCCTGATTCCAACAGCTAAGAGTAATCCGCAAATGTCTCATCTCTGTTTGATTTGCCCTATGAGCTTATCACATCATCCTGCTAAATTGTAAGGTCTTTGACAACAAACAATGTGGTCTTCCACACACACACACATTTTTATATTTTTTCTCCTCCAGCACAATTCTCAGCAAATAGTAGGTACTTGAGAGATATTTATTAAATACCATAGGGAAAGAATTGCAGAACCCCTGCTGCCCCTACCCCAAGAGAGAGCTGACCTCTCTTTGGCAGAGATGTCATAGTTACAGAAAGCAAAATGAGGCTGTAGATTGAGGTTTAAACATGAGCAGCTGCGAGCGTTATTTTTGTTGAAAACAAAAATTAGAAACTATAACATGGTAAAAATGTTCCTTTGGCTCAAAGGACAAGGGATGGGACTGATATTCTTAGAAAAACATGCCTTTGAAAGGTGGGTCTCCTTTATAGCCATTTTTTCCTAGAGAAAGATGAGAAGGAAGAGGGGTGGAGAGTTATTGGCCAAACCATTATCCTTTTGTATGATCTAGAAGGACCAGCAAGGGGTAGCTGTGGGCAACCCTAAACTGCTCATGTGAGTGGGACCTCCAAGCTATCTTTCTCTTTAGGGAAACTGTTTTTTTTTTTTTTTTTCCTTTTCTAGCAGGGGTTTGTAAAAACTAGAAACTTCTGACCACTGGTTAGACACCTATGTGTCTAACTCCTGAGTACATACACAGCTTGGAACAAGAAAGACCTGGACTGAATTCTACTTCCAATACGTACAAGCTGTGTAAATAGGGGACAACTCATTCAACCTCTATGAGGTTCTGTTTGTTCATCTGCAAAATGGGAATAATAGTCATACTGAGTTATTGAAAGGGTCAAATGAGATAATCCACATCAAACATTTTGTAAGTATATATATATGTGTGTATATAAATGTTGGCTACTTATTATCATTATTAATACTGAATAGAGGGCTGGCTTGGAGTCCACAAGACTGAATCAAGTCCTTTTGCTACTTATTATCTATATGTCTCTATCTTAAAGTTTCCTAGGCAATTCTTTAAGAGAATAGAGGGCTGGCTTGGAGTCCAGAAGACTGGATCAAGTCTTTTTGCTACTTATTATCTATATGACCCTATCTTAAAGTTTCCTTAGGCAATTCTTTAAGAAATAAAGTTCCCACTTGCATTTTTGTTTTTCTTCCCAGGTTATTTTTACCTTCTGAATCCAATTGTTCTTGTGCAACAAGAGAACTGTAAGGATCTACACATACATTGTATCTAAGATATACTTTAATATGTTTAACATGTATCAGACTGCCTGCCATCTATCGGAGGGGGTGTAGGGAGGGAGGGAAGAGAAAAGTTGGAACAGAAGTGAGTATAAGGATCAATGTTGAAAAATTATCCATGCATATGTTCTATCAATAAAAAGCTATTTTAAAAAAAGAAATAAAGTTCCCATGACTTGTTTCTCTATATCAAAGTGGCTAGATGTGGAGTCAGGGAGACCCAGATTCAAATCTTACCTCAGATGTTTACTAGCAATTGGGATCCAGAGCAAATTGCCTCAGGTTCCCCATCTGAGATGTACACTGAGGAAGTTTTATTTCATTGCCTCAGCCTTTTAAATCTCTCCCATAGGTCCAAAGGGGATCTGGGCAGAATAGATCCTAGGAACTATCTTCCATAAAGAATGTGCTTTTGGTTGGTAGAAAGATTCATACCAATTCCCTAGGTGGTGCAGTGGATGGAGCTCTGGACCAAGAGTCAGGAAAATCTGAGTTTAAATTTGACCACAGATACTAGCTCTGGACATGTCATTAAATCTCTATCTGCCTCCATTTCCTCAATTAGAAAATAAGGATAATAATAGCATCTACTCCACAAGGATATGCATTCCAAATAAGATCGTTGTAAAATACTTCATCCAGTTGGAGTCGGTAGGCATTTCATAAATACTTGTTCCCTTCTCCTACTCCGAAACAACCACCATGATTTTAAAAAATGGATATGGTCATGACTTAGAATCTTTCTGGAATTTTAGGGAAGGGGCCTAGACTCACAAGTGTGGCAAGAATAAAGGGCAATGGGGCTCAGACCCATAAGGGAAAAGATGCCACGCCAGGCCACGGTACTCCCTCTGACAGGAATCCTGCTTAACCGCTGTGCTGGATGAGTTGATGGGATTTTTGTTTGACCACCACTTTTGTAACTGGGGGATACTGGGAGAGACCTGTGTATCACCCTACACCCTTACCCCGTTCCCTACTGCAGGAATTCGAGGAGACTTCCCTTCTTCCCCCACACAAACAAATGTGGGAGAGAGTAAGCTAGCTCAGTGGAAGGTGGAGAGTTTGAACATTTTGCTTAAATTCCATGCATATTCAAACTGCATGGTCCCTGTCTTCTGTGTCTCACTCCACTGGGTGCAAAGGAAGAGAGACTGAGAGCAAATTTCTCTAAGAGATAAAGGTAGCAATGTCTATTTTTTTTTTTTAACACTTTTTGAATTAGTTCTAGATCCTGAACTCAGGAAGGAGTAGCTTCTGCAGACAAGTGGTAAATGATGCTTTGGGTCCAAGAAAGTGAAAATGAAAAAAGGACTTGTCACCACTAAGGAAAAGGGTTTTAGTAGCCCAAGCTTTGAGAGCCACCTGGTGGCCATAGCAGATAATAGTGGCAAGGATGGTAATTATGATGATGATGATGATGATGATGATGATGATGATGACGACATGTATATATAGATCTTTAAGGAGGCCGCTAGGTAGCTCAGTGGATAGAAACCTAGGTTCAAGTCTGGACATGGACACTTATTAGCTGGATAAGCCTTAATCCACTGGAGAAGGAAATGGCAAACCTCTTAGTTTTTATGAAGAAAATCTCATGGGGCACAAAAAGTCAGATGCGACTGGATGGAATAACAGCAACAAATGATAATGATTAGTGTATGTATAAAGAACTTTAAAATTTGCAAAGTGAGTTATTGAATTTATTGTTATTTGATAGAGTTAATATCAATCCCATTTTACAAATAAAGTCAGTGAGGCGCAGAAATATGAAATGACTAGCCCACAGTAACACAGTCAATAAAGCATTTATTAAGAGCCTATGGTTTGCCAACTAGTAAATGTCCAAGAGAGGATTTGAACTCAGGTTTTCCTGACTGTAAGTCCAATATAATCCATTGTGCCACAATGGATTTTAGAGATATTGCGATCACACGGTGAATGGAGCACTAGAAGAAGATCTCAGACACTTATTGGTGAAGTGACTCTGTCACTTAACTTTTCCTGCTTTGATTTTCTTATCTACAAAATGAGGGTGATAAAAGCACCCATGTCTGAGGGTGGATAAATATTACTTTGCAAAGCACTTGGCAAATCCTAAATCACTGTATAAATGCTATCTATCATTATCATTACTACAACTGATACAATGGCTTCTTTCTTTCATGTTTAAAGAAGGCAGTACAAATTGAGCCAAAACAAATATCACATCTGCGAGATATAGATGAGGAGAATACGGAATCTTTATGATAAACAAATGGCATTTTATTTTGTGAAATAGGTGCAAACGTTTACATGCATTTTGAATGAGGGCTATGATCATCAGTGGCAGGAGTTTCCACAATGAGAATTTCACAAATAGAGGAAATCATAAGTCAGAAAGAAAGAAAGAAAGAAAGAAAGAAAGAAAAAAAGAAAGGAAGGAAGGAAGAAGGAAAGAAGGAAGAAGGAAGAAGGAAAGAAGGAAGGAAGGAAGGAAGGAAGGAAGGAAGGAAGGAAGGAAGGAAGGAAGGAAGGAAGGAAGGAAGGAAGGAAGGAAGGAAGGAAGGAAGGAAGGAAGGATTATTGTTGTTGGGCTGCACTTACACAAAAGAGGAAGAGGCAGGTGACCAAACTAATTATTGATCTCTTAACTTGAAGTTTTCATGGCCTTCTCTAGGGCCTGTCACACACACTGGCAACCACAACCTTGCCACACTTTAGTAGATAGTCCTAGGAGATAGCTAAAGTGGCTTTCCCCTTGATCTGAACTTTTCGAGAAAACCATGACTACAATTTACCACACCTGACCCCTTGTCAGTATATTGTGTAGGGAATTATTTTGGATAGCATTCTAGCCTTATGGCGTCTGAGTTTGAGCCAAACTTTGAGCCAAAGTATCACTTTCCCATCAGTCTCCTACTTCCCCTCCAGAGACCCAGATGCAGCTGACAGGAAGGAAGAATAGCCTCAAGGAGCAGATCTAAGAAAACAACACCTGAAGACTCATGGGTTACTCTAGCAAAAAGAAAAATACAGCCCTAAAAAGTCATCTTTTAAGACTGACCTTAAAAGGAGACATCCCTCTCTTTTGCACTCAGAACACTGTGTTCTATTGTTACTGAATGTGGGAAATATTTCTCTATTATAAATACATGATGATTAAACTCTGGAAAATCATTCTCCCACAGGGCAATTTGAAGAAAAAAAAAGGAGAGAAAGAGGGGGGAATTCCCAATAACTTTAAAAAAAGGAGTCTCTGGAGTGAAATTTCCCATGCTAGCTCAAAGAAGGGTTAGAAAAGATCCCGTGACTAAAATTCTAAAAGGGAAAATAGCCTAAGAGAAATGGAAAGTTTTCAAGAATGAAATTCTGAAGACACAAGTACAATTGGTTCCACTGAGGAAAAAAAGAGGGAACTGCTTAGAAACCAATATGGATATACCAAGAACGCACTGACCAACTTAGATTTTGCAAAAATCATGGACAGAAGATGGAAGCCAGGACAGGCCTCTAAGGGCCAAAGGGGGCTTGGTTAGCAGCAGTATCAGGAATCCTAAAGATCAGAAGAGGCAGAAACTGCCAATGAATGTGAAGAATTCCAAAAGATTTTTTTTTTTTAAGTTATAGGGGAGGCAATTGAAAAATTAAAGAAGGGACAGGTTCTTCCAGAAATAGAGAGGATAATGATAATAAATGATGAGCAAACGGGAGTATTCAAACTCTACTTCCTCATACCCACTTCCATCACACTTCCCCTAGAACAGTCTCAAAACTAGCAAATACAAGTCAAAAGAGTTTCGGAAGGGAACGAGAAACTAAGTGGGGAGATGATAAGAAATGGTCCAATCTTGTCATCCCTTTACTTAATAAATGCTAGTAGTTTCATATTAATTCCAGGATCCAATATAAAATTCTCCATTTGGCATTCAGAGCCCTTCATAGCCCTCCTAACTTTCTAGAATTTTATGCCTTTTATTTTATTTTATTTTATCCAGAGACGCCGGCATCCTTGGCTGTGTCCCAAACAAGACGCTCCCATTTCTCAATTCTGGACATTTTCTTTGGCAGGACTATATCCCTCCTCATCTCTGCCTCCTGGCTTCTCTCAAGTCTCAGCTAAAATCCCACTTTCTCCGGGAAACCTTTCCCAATCCTTTTTAATTCTGGTGTCTTCTATTAATTGCTTTCAATTTATCAGATGTGCAGCTTGTTTATATGAATCTGTTTAGTTGTTGCTTCCTCCATTAAACTGTGAGTTTTCTGAAGACAGGAATGGTCTTTTGGGTCTAATGTCTTTATATCTCCATCACTTAGCACAATGTCTGGAAACAGAAGCTACCTAATATAAGCTCATTGACTGACTAACTGAAAACATTTAGCTGCCAGCAATGAATTTAAGTCATCTGGTCTGGACAAACTATATTCCAAAAATTCCTGGAGAATGGATACATGCTACAAGATTGGAGCAAGCAAATGTCTCCATTTGCAAAAGGGGGAAGAAGACGGGTTCTTCAAACAAGTTGGAGGTCTCCATTTTGATTACTAATAAAATGTTTGAATATAGTCTGAAAGGGATGTTGGAGGACACAGGGTGGTATAATGGAAAGAGCACTGGACCTCTCAACCAGTCCTGTAAAAAGGGGATTATAATACTTACATATAATTTCTATATCTCAGTGTTTTTAAAGGATTGAATGTATATATATTTATGTATGTATGTAAAATTGCTACTGAAAGTGGGATAGCCAGCATTTAAACTGGCAAATAGTGAACATCATTTCCTTCTTTATTCCCCAAGAGAATTACATTCATCCTATTCCAACATCAGAGCATGGAAGTGGCTCTAAGGTATCCAGACACAAGTTCTGACAGGATTTACCGAGCTAGATGGAAAAGCTTCAAGTATAGCCATGGCTCTGGACTCTCGTCTAGACTAAAAAAGTTTGGAGAGGTTCATTCATTATCAACAGGTCTGTCACCAAGCAATGAAGTTTTCAGTCACAGTAACTCATGAAACAAATCCAATCCAATAAGCATTTATTAAGCGCCTGTTCTATACAAGGCACTGTATGAAGATGGGAGGGATACAAAGATAAGACACAGAATAGTCTCTGCCCTCAAGGAGCTTACATTCTATAGGAAGCCCAACTATTAAGGTGCAGAGAAACCTTGATCAGCATTGGTATAAGAAGCGCCTCCATTAATGAAATCAACAAACCTTTATTAAATACCTTCTACATGCAAAGCATTACATTAGGCACTTGGAGAGATACAAAGTTTAGATAAGACATGGTCTTTGCCCCTGAAGAGGTTTATAAAAATCACCAATTGTTGGAAGTTTTGAAGTGCAAGAGGAATGTTATCTATTTCCTATTTAAAGAATAGGATAAGATGGAGAGATGTGAGTTGGATGTAAGAGAGATAGGGATCAAATGCTGAGATGAAGAGTAGTGATTAATGATGAATTGTTTTCAGGTCAGCAAGGAGGAGTAGTTAGGAGAGTCCCAGGAATGCATTCTCAGTCTTATTCAACATTTTTATCAGTGATCTGAATGAAAGCAAGGATGGATGGATGATGATGTCGCTAGGAGAGATATAATGGTTTTAGGACTACAAAATTAGTATTCAAAAAAAGAGCTCAATAGACTGGAATAATGAGTCAAGTCTGAAATATGACCCAGGACAAAATCTGGTCAGGGTACACACAGAGCTTTACACTTGAGTTTTTAAAAAAATCAGTAACATAGGTACAAAATGAGGCTGTTAACATAAGTTTGATATGAGCCAAGTGCAAAAACTAAGTGGAATCTCAGGCTGCACTAATAGCAGCGTAGCTACCAAAGTGAAGATGTCTCTGGTTGTACCGCATCCAGATTAAACGTGTTTAGTTCCAGGTATCCCATTTGGGGAGGGATATTGACAAGCCAGGGAGAAAATGGAGGAAGGTGGTCAAGAGGGAGAGGGGAAGAGAAACCAAGTGAATGAGGATTGGCTGAATGTTTCAGGCATATCCCACCTGGATCATAGAATTAAAGGAGGAATAGACCTCTAAGCTTATCTAATCCAATTGACTCAAATTACTTTTTTTTTTTTTTTGCTGAGGTAATTGGGGTAAGTGACTTGCCCAGGGTTACACAACTAGGAAGTGTTAAGTGTCTGAGGCTGGATTTGAACTCCAGAGTTGGTACTCTATCCCCTTTGCCATCCAGCTGTCCCTGCCTCAAATTATAGTTGAGGAAACCCAGAAAAATTGTCCCTTGACCTAAGACTAAAAAAAAAAGTGGGTCATAGAAACAGTAAAAGGGCACAGACAGGATCTGAACTCAGGTCACAGGATCATAGATTTAGAGCCGAGAGGAACCTTAGAAGTCATTAAATTCAAACCTTAAGTCTTCCAGGTCCAAATCTCACACTCTTTCCATTAAACCACACTACTTCCCCACTGTACTATGTACTGTCTTCTGTAGAATAGAACACTTGGTTTGGGTGATACAGAGAATATCTCTCTTTAAATGTGAAGTATCATCACAGGGTAAAGGACCTGGTCTTGCTCTTCTGGGCTCCAGGAGGGCTACCAAGGAGTGACAGAGAGGAGGATTTGAGCTCCAATATAAAGGAAAACTTATAACGATCCCAAAGTCCTTGGACTGTCTCTGGAAGGAGGATCCCCATCACTAGAACTCCTCCAGCCCAGGCTGGATGACCTCTGGGTGTGCTGTTGGGGGGATTCTTGTTCAGGCATAGGCTGAACTTCTCATGTCCATTCCGCTTCTCAGATTCTATGATTCTAACTAGAACATAAGTGTAATGGGTAGTCACAAGAATATGATTCACTCTTAGAAAACAGGATTATAAGATTTAGAGCAGGAAGGATCTGAGACATCAAGAAGTCAACCACCCCCCCCCCTCCCATTTTACAGATGGAGACACTGAGGCTCAGAGAGGTGACTTGCTGGAAGTTATACAACGGGGTGGGGAGAAAAACAGAGGAAGAAGTGAAAAATCCAGAAGGAAGGAGTCAGTTCCCATATGGAAATTTTCTTGAAAGTGGGCAGATCCCTTTGAAGATAAGGCTAAACTCAGAGTCATAACTAGGGTGGGGCAATGAAGGCTTAGCTGAATTTAGAAAGCACCAAACTTAGAGGATCTAACAGTGTTTGCAACCCTCTGGCAACATAGAAACCACAGGGTTTAGGAACTCGTTAGCAAGAATAAGCGGTTAAAATGAGAAACTGCCAGATGGCGGGAAAGGGTGAGTAATTCTTACTGGCTCTGCCCTCCCCATCATCCTGATCCCTTTGAGGCAGTCTCCCCAGGAATAGCCCTGACCCAGCATCCCTCAGTTTCTGTCTTGCTCTCATGGGCAGTATGGGGCAGGGGGGGTAATTTTTGGTTTAGCCCCAGAGGTTGTGGGTTTAAATCCTGACTCTGTCACTTTCCAGCTGTGTGACCACTTCACTTCTCCGGCCCTGGTTTCCTCATCTGTGAAAATGAGGAGGACTTGGAGTAGATGGTCTCTGGGGTCCCTTCCAGCTCCAGCTCTCTGTGTGAACGGTTTTCCTGGTAAAATCAGCCTCCAGAAGGCTTTCTTCAGGTCCGGCTCGTGCTCCTTGCTACGGGGACCCAAATTCCTAGTTACAGCCCTGGGAAAGCTATTCTGAGAATGGAAGTCTGTAATGATCATGTATTGGGGGGAAAACAACATTCCTTTGTGGCCACCTGAGTCATCAGTGTAGAAGTGCAGAGATGGGTGGATCTGGCAGCCGGGTCCTGGAAAAATCTCTGTTGTTTATGGGGTCCTCGAGGTCATTTCTGCCCTTCCAGTGACCCAAGAGCTGGAGGTACCCCCAAGACAGGAAGCAGGAAGCCAGTGAATAGTCTGAGGGGGTTTGGACTGGGATGAGACAGAAGTCCTGGTTCTGCCGCTTGAGATACCCATCTTGAAGGGCCAATTTTGGGTAAAGATTGGGCCTGCTGTCAAAGACATGGAGCTGCTGAGTGTTGGGGGAAGGGAAGCCAGAGATAAGGGGGAAACAAATGGCCCGGGGCTGCTCACCTAGAAGGAAAGTAGAGAGTAGCTAGCAGCTTGTGAATTAGATGGCTGATTTTTGAAAGGATGGGAACACTCTTTATATCCAATCCATTGACTGGGTTTTCTCTTGGTTAAGATGAGAGGGAAGTAGCCAGCAAAGATGGCCAGATGGCATAATGAACACAATGCTGGACCTGAAGTCAGGAAGCCCCAAGTTCTAATCCTGCCATGGACACTTATTTGCTGTATAACTCCCAGCAAGTCACTCAACTTCTCTGTGACTATATTATCTTATTTGGACAATAATCTGGGGGTAGGGGGCAGAGTTGGATTTGATGATCTCTAAGTTCCCTTCCAGCTCTAAATCTTGATCCTATGAATTAAATAGGAAAGTGGACAACATAACTAATAACCAAGCAGAGGACTTCTGATTGACTGAGAATGAATATGGGATTAAAGAATAGACTGAGAAGCTATATCCAGAAAACTCATTTGGTAGTTGGGAGTGGAGAGACAGAGACAGAGACAGAGACACAGAGAGAGACAGAAAGACAGAAAGGACATGGGCATTCTGGAGTAGATGATTATATTATTCTCTCCTGGGGCCATGAAGAAGCTACATGCTGAGATATTCCCCACTAAAATATAGTCCCCAGAAACGAATACGGTAACTTAAATGTGGTCTAACCCAAAGTAGGAGGCAATAGATGCTCTTCATTGCTTTGGACATTATGCTTTTATGAACTCAAGCTTAGCTCATCTTCACTTTAGGTTTCTCATCCACATTATCAACTAATACTGAATTTATAATCAAGGAAGGGAAAAGTTAGTCTTGAAACTAAACTGATAGATGTTTGTTCAGATATATGGGGTACTTTTATTTTATTTATTGGTCTTTATCTCATCCTGATGTACTATTTTTAAATCTTTTTCCTTAAGAATTAGTGCTGCTAAAATAACTGTATGGACATGTATACATATATTGTATTTAATATATACTTTAACATACATGGGACTACCTGCCATCTGGGGGAGGGGGTGGGGGGAAGGAGGGGAAAAGTTGGAACAAAAGGTTTTGCAAGGGTCAATGCTGAAACGTTGCCCATGCATATACCTTGTAAATAAAAAGCTATAATAAAAAAAAAAAAAGAAAGAAAGAAAAGAAAGTGACAGGAAAAAAAAAAAAGAATTAGTGCAGCTAGGGGAGCTGGGTGGAACAGTGGAGAGAGCATGGGCCCTGGAGTCAGGAGGACCTGAGTTCAATCTTACCTCAATCTTACACTTTCTAGATATGTGACCCTAACCAAGTCTCTTAACCTTGATTGCCTCAAAAAAAAAAAAAAAAAAAAAAAAAAAAAAAAAAAGACATACTCTTGTTGTTTGGAAGGTGCAGAGAGGTGAGCCTTGAGCATCCCACTATGATGACAGCAGAAGGAGAAGGGGAAAGGTAAGTAGGGATCAGATGTGATTTTCATGTGCAGTCTTTGAATCTAAGGAACCAAATAAATTCAGGGACCATGAAGGCCCGGGCTTCGGGCTGAATTTTAAGGATCAGGGAAAACCTAAAAAATAGCAAATGGCAGTAGCCCTGAGGCTGAACACAAAGTCCCTTAACTAGATCTCAAGAGGAGCTGGAATCCCCAAGAAGCTGACCCGTTCAGTAAGCCCTGCAGCCCAGCACTAACGCCTACAGAGTGGCCCATAAACTTGGCTAGCCCAGCCCTGCCCAGCCAATCTGGGGTCTGACCTTATCGACATTGTCATCAGATGCCAGGGAGCTGTGGACTTGGGCATTTCTGTGCTTTTGTCTGCTTCCGTTTTCCTGTAGTTAAAGAATTACAGAATGTCACAGCTAGAAGAGGTCTGAGATATTAGCTAATCCATTTTACAGATGAGGAAACTGAGGCCCCAAGAAGGGAAGTGACTGATTACTAGTCATGGTTTTTTCTCTATTGAACCCCCTAGGAGAGAAAGTTGGGATAGCTACGAGTGCAGATGCCAATTCTTTCCTAAGGGTGAGGGTGGGTGGAGACCTCTAAAACTAGGACTGAGAGAATCTGACTTCACTGAGAATTATCGGTAACATCTGACAAGAAGTCCCTAAATCTCTTTTCTTCTTTCTCCTAAAATTTTATGCCTTATCATCCACGCTCTCCTCCTCCTCCTTCTGAAGACAGATGGAAAGTTATTCCTATTACCAGTTAAAATCAAGAATTTTTCTACCCTCCCCCTCGATCTGATGAGTCATTGTGGAGCCGAATGCTGTATTTGGATTCCAATCCTGGTTCACTTTGTGATCCTGGGCAAATCGTTTCACTTCTCCAGACCACAGGTGCCTCTTTAGTAAAATGAGGAGGCTGTGCTCTCTATTGTCCTGTGATTTCATTTCTTCCAGGCTTCTTAAGGATTTGCTCCAGCACTTATTCCATAATGAACGTATCTTTTCAATCTCTCCCTCCCCACTGTTTCCTCTCATCAATCTGCAAATGTGCTCAGATCTCCTCAATCCTTCCCATCTAGCATACCATTACCTCCCCCCACCTGCTCCTAACCTTGAGAAAGTTGCCTTTATTTCAGTACCATTCACTCTCTCATCCAAACGTTTGCAGAGTAGCTTTCATTCTCAGCACTCTACTGACACTTGGTTCTTTCTGCAAAGTCACCAAATCCTAACACCTTTTTTTCAGCTTTCATCTTCCTTGGTGCCTCCTCATCCTTTGACACTGCTGCCCACCCCTTCTGATGTGTAGTTTCTCCTTCCCTGGATTTAGAGATACCCTATTCGCCTGATTCTCAAGCTGGCACTCTAACTGCTCCTTCCCTCCCACAGGACTCTCATTTGCCGATTCCTCATCTTCCTGATCCTTACAGACGGCATTCCCCAAAGGTCTATCTTCAGCCTTGAGCTGAAGATTGCTGATTATTATAATAACTTTGTCTTGACAATCTTACCCCACCCCTACAGCTTCACCTCCCCCAAATCTAAAATTCCAGTCAATCTCTTCTATGTTCTAGACCTAAATTCTCCGTGGTCCACAGGATATTCCCACACTGATGCCCCATTGCCATCTCAAACTCAACTTACCCCAAACAAAGTTCATTATCTTTCCCCCTAAACTGTCTTCTCCCTGTGGCATTGCACCCTCCACTGAGCTATTCATGCTCAAGACCTTTAAATTAGCTCGAAATCTCCTATCTTCCTTATTACTAACTTCCAGTGAGTTAACAATGTCTATCAATTCCATCTCTAATACATTTGACCCTTCCTCCTTTTTCCTCACCCATCTTCCTGAAAATGTTTCAGTTTTCTTTTTCCTAAAAATTATTCTTCAAACTGCCGCCAAACATACATGAAGTTATGTCACTCCTCTGCTCAAAAATCATACATGGCTCCCTAGTGCCTTCCAAGTATACTTCATTTTCCTTTGCCTGGCATTCAAGGTTCTGTTCCATCTGACACCATCCTGTCTTTCTAGCCTTCTCTCCTATTATTCTGTGTGCACTCACTGCACCTGCCCAACATGCCTTTGCTCATATTCAGTTTGCTCGGAATGCTTTCTTCACCAGTTTAATTCTTACTTGTTCTTTAACGCACAATTCAAATGAATCTCCTTCGCTTTCCCTAGCCAGTAACAATCTCCCTCCTCCAAGTTCCGGTGGCATTTCGTTTTGTACCTTCCTGAAAAATCAAAGTCTGTACCATATTATATTCTACTATGTGCCCATGTCATCCTCCCAAAAGACTGTAGGCTCTCCAAGAGCACAATTAAATTATTTTCTCTACCTTATATCCTTTCCAGTACCCAGGCCAGTGCTTTGCACACTGTTGGTCCTTAATGCATGTTTGTTGAATGAACGAACAAAAGAATTGATGGAGTCTTCAGCCCCACTGTGCAAGGCCCTGGTTAACAAGGCCTGATGGACCCTAGCTAAGGGCACTCAATGGCTGAAGGGGACCCAGGGAGGTCAGTGTATCACTAAAGAATTTGACCTTTCAAAGGGAGCCCCAAAGCAGGTAGAGAGAGAGAAGGGGGAAGAATGTCTTTAAGTCAGAATCTCCCTACACCTTGCTGGACAGTTCTAGTTCCTCCAGCTTACAGCTACCCTACTGCTACTCCTTCACCTGGTTTAAGACATCAGGAAGACCGTATTCACACCACCTGGAATGGCCAAGCCTTCCACTGTGCTACCCACCAGTTCATTTTCCATTCCCTAGAACCACAGGCGTGGTGAGTCTTGTATATATGTGCTAAGGGGGTTGGGGGGAAACAGGGTAAACTCTGGGCACAAAAGTGGGGAGAACCTTTTCATCTCTGGACTTCGAGAACAAAAGGAAGCCAGGTGGCTAGAGTGGGAGAGAAGCAAGAACAGGATTTAGCTAGAAAAAGAAAACTTGGATCAGAAAGAGAAGAGCCTTGAGAAACACAAGTTTTCTTGCAGTACAAAGAATGCAAGAAAATAATCTTAAAGTGGGGCTTGCAAAAGGAATGTGGAATGAGGCAGGGCTGGCTCCACCTCAGGGAAGGGCACTGGCTTCCAAAGCTGTCTTCATCTTCACCTCTCACCCCCACTTCCCGAAATAGGAATGTCTGGTCTCAAAATATGGACTAGGAAGAAAAAAAAACCCACAGTACTCAAGAATCGTGGTACCTGCCTCCTAATCCTGGATCTGCCACTAATACCCTGCATGATCTCCAGCAAATTAGGTTCCCTCTCAGGGTCTCAGTTCCTTTATCTGTAAAATTAGCATGCTGGATTAAAGGAGTTTTAAATTAGCATGCTGGATTAAAGGATAGCCTTATTGACCTGACCTTTTAGGATTTTATAGCTATGAGAACGTTTTGAAGAGTAATAAGTGCATAGGGTGCTTAATAAATGTTCACTGATTAATGGATGGATAGATTAGGAGGAATCAGAAAGGACCTGGAAAAGTCACAGGGGAACATAGATCTAGATCTGGGAGGAGCTTCAAAGGTCTCCTAGTCTAATCTCCAATTTTATAGCTCAAAGTCACAAGGTAATAAATGATAGCAAGGATGTAAATTTGAAGCCAGTGACCTCCAGTTTGTACTCTAAGACCCCACCTTTCCTTTCAAGCAAAAACTTATAGCATTCACTATTTCCTGTTGCTCTCCCCATCCAAACAGTAATCAGAAATGACCTTGCTTAGCTTCTGATTATCTGATCTGCTGAGATAGGATCCATTGGGATGGAATGATCCCCGGAGAGAGAATTGTTGGAAAAGGTAATAAATCACCTGGATGCTTGATAGGTCTGGAATCCCCATTCCTTTCTGACTTAACTGCTCCTCTTTCTAGTTCAGTTTTCCATTCTTGTTTCTTCTCTACTTCAACCAGTTCCTTCTCTTTCCCTTCTTGTCACCCATTCCCCTGTCTCCTTTCCTTCCTTCCTACCCATGTCTCTCCTCCTCCTCAGTTCTTTTTTCTTCTCCATGACTCATATTACCCTTTACTTGCTTTAAACCTGATTTTTACCTCAGTGTTTGCTGTTCCTTGATTATGAAACTTCATTCTGGGCTTCTTTCCCTTCTCCTGAGCTCCTTGACACATTCTAAGAACTATTGATTTATGGTTGAATGGCATAAACCTTTGGGTGTGGTAGCCCTCTAAACTTAGCCAAAATAACTACCATAGATGATTGGAATTTTGTCCCAAGGTGCTGAAAATTAGATGACATTAGCAATTCTCCTGGAGCAATTTTTAGAAACTGAGCTTAGTCAGAATAATTAGTTAAAATTTGAAACTTCTGATTAGCATGTTTCCTTCCCAGACAGCCCTTACCCAAATGTGCTTTTTCCTGACCTGACTCCATCTTGCTTTTCTCACCGGCCAGTGGGGGCAATAGCTATGAAGATGATCCCGCATCTGCACCTCACCTCCAGCTTACCTGAAACATTTTATCCCCTTTGGCCCATGTATAGAAAGGATCTAGTTCTGGCTCTGTCTATAAAGTTTAAATCTGATTGGGGTGGAATCATAGATTTAGACCTATGGGACTTAGACTCCCTCCTTTGACAAATAAGGAAACTGAGGCACCAAGTGACTATCTTGCTCAGCTAGTAAGTGCTTGAGATGAGATTGGAACAGGTCTTTTGATTCCAGGGCAGTCCGTTACTCTATGCTGTACATCCATCCCTTTCTTACAGGAGCAGCCAATGAAGAATGTTCTCTTTTTGGCTTCATACAACCTGCTGCTGTAGGAAGGGAACTGGATGATCAAGAGGTTCTGGAGGGATTCATATGGAGACCCCAAACACTCTCCCTCACTTGTCCATTGGGGCAGAGCCATGTTCCCTCCTTGAAGCCTTCTCAATTTGATCTCTCCACAGGTTCCTCTTCCCTCTCCAGGCTGCCGAAGCTCTCATCTCTCCGTTAAATTCTCTATCAGGGATACTATCTACTCACCTCCCCTGGATAATAAGCCTTTACACTGATAACACTGATAACAAAGCTAGAAAATACCTTAAAGGCTTCTCTCTTACTTTATAGAGACCCAGAGAAATAAAGTTACTTGACTGAGATCACACAAGCAGGAAGAATAAGCTTTGAACTCAGGTCCTCTTAGTAAAAATGCAGCACTCCTTTCACCATACCAGTCTCCTGAGAGATGAAGAACATTGGCCTAAAGAATTTGTCAGGGGCTAGAGAGGATTTTTAAAATTACCTTCCTTCATTGCAAAATGGAAGAAGTTGGGTTAGATCTTTTGCCTGGGGGTAGATATAAATTTTCATCTGAAAAAGATCTGGGAGATTTAGCTCATTAAAAGCACAGTATGAGTTTGGAACACAAGGTTTTGCACAGGTGAATGCTGAAAACAAAAAATCTTTGCACAGATTTGGAAAAATAAAATACTATTGAAAAAAATCAACGTATGAGTCATTTAGTGTTAATAGGGCAGTCCAAAAGAAAGGTTATTGTATTATTATGGTGCATTAAGGAGGCCTAGACTTGAGAACTCTGCTTGGCTATACTTTGTACAGGTCACTCTCTTCAGTACTGGATGCTGTATTTTAGGAAGGGCATCATTGAGAAGCTGAAGAATTTTCAGAGGATATTAACCAGGAAATATGCCATCTGAGGATCACTTGAAGAAATGGGGAGGAGGGTGTTTATGGCAGAGAAGGGAAGGTTTTTCCAAGGCAGGATGTAGCTGTGCTCAAGGCCATCATGCAGAAGAGAAAGAATAGACCTGTTCTGTTTGGTACCAGAGGGCTGAACTGGGATCACTGGGTGGGCAACACCCTCATCAGAGGTCTTCAAATGAAGAGCAGACTTGTTGAGGACCCTAGGGATGGGTTTTTTTTTTGGGGGGGGTGTTTAGACTAGATGGCTCTGAGGTTCTTTCCAATTCTGAGACTCTAGGATTGTGATGTTTCCTCCCTTTCCTGCCATGACATCCAGCTCTGGTTTAGGAAGAGGATCCAAAGGCCTTGGGGGGTAAGATACCTGACCAGAGCATACAGACTTCATCCTATCTGCTGTTCCTTTGCTCCCCACTGTGCTCCCCCTGAACATTCAGGTACCAACAGTCACACCTTCAGGCTGGGTACCAAGAGAGTGTAGGAAGTCCTTGTTCTGAGTGTAAGGCATGGGCCGAAATCGCAAGACTTAGGAGCAGACACAGAACCCGGCTGGGCTCAGCTCAGATCAGGCTTCCATCCAGTTAGTAAATGTTTATTAAACCTGGCCCTGAGCTAGGAGCTTGCGGAGGATACTGAGAAGTACAAGACACAGTCCCTGCCCTCAAGGAGCTTACATTCTTTCCAGGAGGAAAAGACCCTCATAAAAGAAACAGTTAAGTAATAATACAGTCAGGTTACAAAGGCCAAAATGACAAGGCTGCTGGTGTTCAGGGGAGAACTGCAGGGACGGGAACATTCTGAAAAGACTTCATGGAAGAAATGGCATTTCAGTTAGCCCCTGAGGGCCGCCTTTCCTTTCCTCCCCAGAGCATCAATATCTTTCTACGTGGATTTGGATAAGTAAAAAAAAGGGGGGAAGGGTATTCCCACAAAGGGAGTGCCTGAGCAAAGTTTTGGAGGCTGGACTGGGGATGGCAAACTCAGAAGACCAGTCTGGCAGGGGTAAGCAATGTGAATTTGGAAAGGTAAATGGGGGCCACATTGAGGCACAATAGATTGAGAAGTTTGGACAGCATAGGGCTGTCCCTATTTAATTTAAATTTATGATCCTATAATTTGACCTCTAGGTACTGGGGGGCAAGGGCAGGCAATGGAAAGGATGGCACATTATCATTGAGTATAGAGTGCATTGTACCTGTACAAAATGGATAGGTGAGGGGGGAGACCAGGACCAGGACTGGAGCCAGCTAAGGAAGGAATCAAGTAAGTGACACATGTAGAAGTATTCCACAGGAGCCCTTGGCAGTTTCATGTGTATTTTAATCATCTCTTTTGCTCTATGCAAATGTAAATTGAAAATATTAATTACTGTGACCTGGAAGTTGTTCTATTTCCCTACTGAAAGACAAGAAGCCTCATGAGGGCAGGCAGTATAAATTTCTTTATAGTTTATTCCTATGGTGTACATGTTTGTTGGTGGTGATGGGATCATGGCGAGAGGGAGACTGGTAGAGATTCAGAGCCATTTTGAGTTCCAGGGACTGGACTCCAGAACTGAAAATCGTCATCTGGAAAAGGTGCTTTCCAAGGGATCATGGTTCATTTTGGGATTCTTGGCTGATGTTCCCAGGGAAAAGTTAAAATCAGGGTTGGAGGTAACAAATGGAAATCTAACTAGAGGGGATTTAGCCTCCAAACCCCCTGGGTCAATGTATGTTAGCACTACTCATTATCTTATATCTAAAGATAAAACAGAAGGTAACTTTAGCCCTATTGTGTCAAGTTGTGGAAAAGCACTTTTCTACCTCTGTGCCTTTTTAAAGTGGGATCAAATATGGGATCTGGGGACTTACTCTCTGTGTGACCTTGGGCAAGTAAAAAGGGGATAAAATGGGGTGGGACCAAGTTCTTTTCTAGCACCAACTATTGATCCTTTAAAGCCCAACTGAAATGCCATCCTCTCCACCACACCTTCTCTCATCCCCTGGGTCAGGCAAGACCTCCCTCTTGTTTCACCTTGTTCCAGTACCTATACAATCCAATAATTGAAAAATAGTGTATATTAGTTGCGTGTCTGTATCTTGTCCCCTACTAGACAAAAGATCCATGAGGCTTAGAGACCAGAGTTATCTTAACATGGAACTACAAATGGCCCCAGTCCTCTGAAAAAGATAATAAATTGTTCCCTAAATGGATAAATTGTTCAATGAAAAGGGAAGAAGGGGTTGGTGTGGAACCGGGGCTTTGAGTCCTGACTCAGTGTCTGTGTACACCTGGGCAAAGTCATTGCTTCTTCTTTTCCTTCCTTCCTTCTTTTCTTTCTTTTTTTCTTGCCATTGCTTCTTAAATGGGGTCAGTGCTACTTGGGTTTACCTCCTTATGGAGTTTTGCTTTTGTTTTTTATAAAGATCAAAGGAGAACAAGGGACGCCGATTCTCCAAGGGCGACCCACACAAAGCGCACCAATGGTTATTATGACTGCGCCACATGTGCTCCTGTGAATCATCTGCCTCCATTTCTGGAAGGAGCAAGGCTAGCCCTCCCCGGGGCTGACTGAGGGGGCAGCATCTCTGAGTGAGCCAGACAAAAGCCAGGCTCCCGAGGGATCAAGCTACGTCCCACCGGTGCTGGCAGTGAGCCCAGGGAGCCTCCCCGAGAAGGCCTGAGTGGGTTTTTCACGCTGGGCACTGGGGTGTGCACGGGATGGAGGGGAGGCTGGTGCTCAAACTGACGCTAAGGTTTAGGGCCTGAAAGGCTGGGATTGTCCCAAACCTGCCAGGATTTCCCAGGGCTGACAAGGTGCAAACTCTGGCTGGCGTCTAAAGCCCCCACCTGGCCACCCCCCAGTTGTGGGATGCTCTCCACCTCCCGGCTTCCTAAGTCCTAGACAAAAACCCTCCTTCTACAAGCAGCCCCTTCCATCCCCCTTAGTTCTAGCCATCTGTTGATCATTTCCATTTATCCTGCACATGACAAATAGCACACAGCTGTTCACACACTGTCTCCCATTAGCCTCTGAGTGCCTTGAGAGCAGGGCTTGGCTACCTTTCTTAGCATCCCCAGGGCTTAGGACGAGACTTGAACACACTAGGCATTTAATAAATGCTTGGAGGTTGACTGCAGCTCCAGCCTGGTCTCCCACTAAGGCCGACTTCCTTCCTCACACCTGGCCATGGGGTGTTAAGTAGAAAGATCAATGGTCTTGGAAGCTTGCTGGGATCGTCTTGGGTCAATATTCTATCCTGACACTTGGGTGAAGCTTGGTGGTACACTGTATTAGCTACGAGCTTTGGGAATCAGGAAGACACGAGTTCAACTTAGGCCCTCAGACACTGAATAGCTGCGTGACCCAGAGGCCAGTCACTTAAGCCCCGTTGCCTCAGTTTCCTCATCTGTAAAAGGGGGTAATACCAGCACCTACCTCCCAGGGTTACTGCAGAATCATGGGAGATCCTGGGAAAGGACTTAGCCCAGTGGCTTTAGATAAATGTTAGCTATTGTCACTATTATTACCTATTTGGTGGCTAACTCTGAGTGATTCTTTTAACCTTCCTAAACCCAATTTCTTTATCTATACAAATGGGGGCACTACACCATGTTATCTGTATTTGTAAGAAAAAGTACTTTATAACCCTAGAATATTAGAGAAAGATGAGTTATTATTACTCCAGTCCTTTATCCCATCTCATCTGTATTTCTAAGAAAAAGTGTTTTATAACCCTAGAATATTAGGGAAAGGTGAGTTATTACTCCAGTCCTTTACTCAGGTTACCTCTCTAAGTCCAACACAGCCTCTTTTATCCGTTACCACTTCCTACCTCAGGGCCGTCACCTTTCAGTTTTCCCGCAAACATCCAGCTCCGTTCCTCCCTCCGGCCCTGACACGCCCATGCCTCTCCTCAGGTCCTGGACCGCGGCCTTCCCCATCTCTCTCTTGCCTCCCCAGCCCTACTGTGGGGTTCCATGGCGGTGACCGGCCTTCCACCTCCCCTTCCCTCCCAGCCTCCCAGCCTAGTGTTCTCCAGCACTCACCACCCCCTAACTACCCCAGGTGTGTGAGCCTGATGAGAAGCAGTCGAGGGCAGCTTCATGGAGACCAATGACAGGGGGTTTCCATGAGTCCAATGGAGACCAATGTGAAGATTGGAGTGTCAATGGCGGGGTTTGAGATGAGCAGAGTGGAAGCCCAGGGTAGTGGGTAACTCAGAAGGGAGGAGCGTGCTGGGGCTGGGTCCCAGGGGAGGGGGTGCTAGTGGAGGGTGGTTCCAACATGGGTCCCAGCCTTTGGCTGATGGGCTCTCTGAGCAGGTGTGTCCAACTCCTTCCCTCTCCTGGTCTGGGTGCGAGGTGATTGTGATGGTATCAGCCAGGGCGCTTACACACACACAGCTGGCCCTGTCTGGGGGTCTTGGATGTGAGTGTGGGCCGGGCTCCCCTCCCTGGGTGCTGGGTCCCTTACCAGGGTCTGGGTGCTACCCCCCCCCCCATTCCTCCGAAATTCCCTCGGGAAGCCTGTTCCTAGTCCCAGCTCTTGCTTCTTGGAGACCGGAGACATCTCCAGCTTTCTCTCCCTGCCCTGTTTCTCAGCCCCCAGCTCTGCCCCTTCCCTTTGAGAGCCCAGCTCTGAGCCCAGAGAAGGGACTCCTGACTCCCAGAGACTCCTGGCTCTGGACAGTTTACAGGTTCCATTTCCAGGTCTGGGCTTCGGCCCCCAGCTCCGCTCTCCCTCTTGCTCATCACTATGCTCCCTTCCAATTCTGCCCAGCCACTAGACCCAGGGACTTTTCTTGGCTTTGAATCAACCCTGAGATTTATCCTCAGCTAATCTGTATCAACTAAGGCAGAGGCTGCGGGAGTCTCCCAGCTGGGCTAAGGGCTTGGGCCCCGAGGAAGCAGGAGCACCGAGTACTTGTGGAATGAAGATGGATGGGTGAATGAATGGCTTTCTTCTGCCTCCTCCCCAGGCAGCTGGCCCACCCCCCCTCCCCAGGCCGGTGAATGAAGACTGAGGCAGCAGGCTAGCAAGGAACCTCCTTTACTGGGGGCAGGTGGGGCCGAGGGGACCACCACCTTCTGTACAGTCTGTTTAGTGTTCTGCCCACAGCACTGCGGACTCCTCCTGACCGGAGGCCGAGGCAGGAGCCCCATGGTTAGTAGAGCATGCAGTCCCAGCTGGCGGCTTGGGAGGGAACAGGAGGAGAAACGATAAAAAGCCCGAGACCCAGGCAGGCTGGGCGGAGCTGCTCTCAGGAAGGAGTATGGGCCAGGGGGGGTGGTCTTGGCTCTGAGGGGACAGGAAGTCAATGGAACATGAGATGGTTGCGGGGGGAGCTCAGCAGCCTGGAGCCGTATTTTCGGGGCCTGGACAGAGACCTTAGCAGAGCACTCCCAAGCCCTCACGTCAGTGGCAGCGCCGGCTCTGGGCCAAAGGGGGCTGCTCCAGGGGGCCAGCGTTGCGTGGGGGGGGAAGGCCAGGGTTGGAGATGCGGCCACGGGCAAGAGCTGGAAGGTTTGGGCCAAGGAATAAGGCCGGGTCTGAGTCCTCAGGGTGTCCCCCAGGGTCACAGGGCTGCAGGCTCCACAGGAGGGAAGAGGGGCCACTGGATCACGCTACAACAGAGGCAGACACAGAATGGGGTGAAATGAGAGGGGGGTGGTGGGGACAGCATGAGAGCATGGATGACGTGGCACGGAGTCTCTGGGGTCTCCTAGTCCCTTCCTCCCCAAAATGCTAAGCCAGGCGGGGTCCCTCCTGCTCTGTTCTACACTGAACCCAGCTGAGACCCTCAGGGCAGCCATGGGCAGGAGAGCTTCTTTCCTGTCATTTCTCCTCCTGACATTTCCTGAAGTGACACAGCTTCTCCATCCCCTTGTTCAAGAACCTTAGCATAAAGGGCAGGGGAATAAGATCTGAGGAAGGAGGCAGAGGGGAGCAGACAGGGCCCAGGAAAGATGGTAGCAGGAGGAAGGGGAGATCAGAGCACAGGGAAAGCAAAACGGGGGAGCATCCTGGGGAAGATGGAGGTGGGAAGCAGAGGCTAAGACTGGGGAAGGTGTGAGTGTAGGAAGTGGGGAGAAGGGGAAGGAGTATAATGCCCGGGGAAAGGAGAAGAAAAAGTTAAGCTGTGGAAGTGAGAAAGAAACCTGGAAAGGGGGAGAAAGAGAATGGGTCTGCAGGGGGTTAGGGAGAGAGAAGAACAGGGCCTGGGGAAGTGACAGGGTGGAATGTGGGGGCACCCTGGAAGATGGGTAAAATAAGGTGGGGGCTGGAAGCAGGGCAGCAGTCCCAGGCCTGGCAGTCAGGACAGCCTTAGAGGATCTAGCAGGAGAGGGAGGGTGCACTTAGGGAGACTAGAATGACAAACTTCCCCTTCCTTCTCTCTACCTTCGGCCCGGGTTCCTCACTCCCACCCACCCCCGGGTCCAGCAGCAGAGCCATCAGTCCCAGGGCACAAGGGGGGACAGGCAGGGGGAGGAGGGTGTTACCTGGGTGGGATGGCCCAGTAGAGGAGCCTCCCGTGAGCCTAGGCCCGGCCCTGGTGGTTTGATGTTGGAGCCCCAGTTCTCATCTTCCCATGGGGAAGGGACTTCTCTGGGAAGGCTGGAGAAAGACAGCTGACACAGAAGGAGAACAGGTTATCTCCAAGCCTCCAGGTAGGAGGAGGAGAAGAGCAAGTGAAGGGGTGGAAAAGGTTTATCCTTCCTTGAGGGGGGGGCCAAAGAGGCCCTCTCCCCCATCCCATCCACAACCACAGGTCAGCAGCCTTCGCTCCCTGGCCCAGCATCCAGCTCCTGATGGGCCAAAGCCGACTAGAGGGCATTCTCCCCGCCCCACCTGGGCAGGGCACTTCCCAGACACACCAAGAGGACCATTCCCTTTGCCTCCCTCCTCACTCACAAGTCCAGCCCCCAAAGGTGGAGCCCACTGCAGGATCGGGGTTAGGGCTGAAAGGCAGGCAGGAGAGTGGGCGGGGAGTCAGTCCAACATGCGTGGGGCTCCTGCCCCATCCTGGTGGTGAAGAGAAGGCTGAAGGCCCCACGGGGAGACAGGCTGCCCCTCACCTGACCCGGGGGCAGGGAGGAGGGTCCCGGCAGCAGCTGCAGAGGCAAGCCCTGGGGAAGGACCCCCTGGCCCGAGGCCGGGCGGAGGACATGTTGCTGAGAGAAGTAAAACACGGCCAGGTGGTGGCTCAGCCCGGCTCTGCTCTGCAGGAGCCAAGGGGGAGGAAGGGGCAGGGCTGGGGGCAGCAGGCAGGAGGTACTGGAAGAGCCGGAGGCCCCCAAGTCCGCAGGAGGTGAGAGCTGGCTCGGACCAAGTCCAAGGCGTCAGGCTGTGGTGAAGTGGCTGCCAGCATGGATGGTCAGGAGAGTCTCAGCGTGGATGGCGAGGTGGGCAAAAAGATGGCCCCCCCGGCTCCCCTCAATATACAAATTCTTGGAACAGCAAATATATATTAATATATTAGTCTAGTTTTTTTGGTTAAACTTTAGGCACCGCTTTGGAAGAAGAGTCTTTTTAAAAATTAAAAAAAAAAACAAAAAACAACAAAAAGTAAACCCAGGGCACTTAGCTGGCAGATGGATCACATGCAGAGTAAGGGGGGGCAGGGGAGGGAGCGGAGGGGGAAGGGCGGGGCCAGGGTGGTTACGCCACAGCAGGCTGTGGCCCCCCCAGCGCGGCCCACTCCTCTCCTGCCGCCCCCCTGCAGCTCCCACTCAGGCTGCCCCAATCCGAGGAGAGCTGGGCCCCCTCGGAGGCTTCGTGAGGCCCCGAAGCGTATCGGCGGCCATAGCCCGATGAAGAGTAGGAGGAGGAAGAGAAGGTCATGGAGAAGCCGGAGCCAGTGGCGTCAAAGCTTCCCCGCCGAGAGCCAGCACGAGAGCCAGTGCGCGATCCCGCCCGGGAGCCCGAAGTAGAGCCGGAGCCACTGACGCTGTAAGGGCTGTAGTATCCTTTGCTGGACTGGGAGGAGGCTTCCAGCAGCCTCAGGCCCGTGCCCTCCTCTGTCATGCTGCGGTCCATGGCATCCTTGTAGGAGATCTTGAGCTTGGTCTTGGGGCAAGTGAGGTACTTGGAGTAGGTGTTGACATCCCGCAGCTTCTGGGCGGTCCGGGCGTCGATGGTTCCCTTCTGCAGGGCCTCGTCCAGGGGCACCCGGGATGGCGTATCGGGCTCAATCAGCCCCCCGGTCAGGTACTGCACCTCCAGGAAGCGCTGCCCAGCCTCGTAATAGAGCCAGCCCTTCTTGAGGGCCTGCGCCGCAGACATCTTTGTCTTGGTCCGCGGGTCCTCGAAACCGTAGAATGCCTTTTGGGCCAGGTTGATCCTGTCCACCATGATCTTGTCCACTAGCCCCTTGTTGACGGCATCGGTGACGGGGAACTTCTCCCCGGTGTGGGGGTCGATGATGCCCCCGGTGCAGGCCTGGGCCTCCAGCAGACGCTGTCCAGTGATGTTGTCCACCAGGTTCCGGTGCATGGCCTCGGTGATGGACACCTTCTCCAGGGTGTCCGTGTCCAGGATGCCGGCCACCGGCCCCGTCTCCTCAGTGGGGTCGGACCAGGAGGCGAGCTGAGTCCTGGAGACAGCTGGGCTGATGGGGTAGGAGGAGGAGGAGCCCACCGAGGACGACCTTGAGCGGAAGCCACTCATGTTGCCCGAGAGCATGTCAGCGAATTCAGTGATGGAGAGCGTGCCGGCACGGTACTGGTCGAGGGCCGACTGGTCGATAAGGCTCTTGGAGATGGCGTCATCGATATCGTACTGCCGGCCAGAGCGGCGGTCAATGATCATGGACTTGACCACGCCGTCGGAGGAGGAGATGGTGATCTCTTCCCACTCGCACTCCTGCTCCGAGAGCTCCAGGTAGGTCTGGTGGTCAATGAGCCCCTTGCGGTAGGCCTCGTACACGGACATCTCCTTGCCCGTCTCAGGGTCCACAATCACCACCCGCCGCTTCCGGACAGATGACTTGGAGGAGGTCTTCCTTTCCCGTTTCTTCTCCTTCAGGGGCAGCAGGCAGAGGCCAGTCTCTGGGTCTGTGATGCACCTCTCCATTAGCTGCAGGTAGGTGAGGTTCTCCTCCGTGTTGGGGTCGAAGAAGCCCTTGGTGTCATCCGAGGGGTCCGTAAGGATCTCGTTCATCTCCTCGTCAAACAGCCCCCGTTTGTATGCCATTTCCACGGGCAGTCGGTGGCTCTCCTCCGGGTCAATGATGCCCCCGGTGGCAATCTGGGCCTCCAGCAGACGGATGCCATGGTCCTTTAGGATCAGGCCCTTTTTCATGGCCTGGAAGAGGGAGATGAGCTTCCCGGAGTAGGGGTCCTTGTACCCGATCACGGCGCGCTCGGCTGAGATGAGCTTGTCCTTGAACTCAGGGCCCACGATGCCCATGCGGACGGCCTCCTCCACCGTGAGCTTGAGCCCCTTGATGGGGTCGATGACGTAGCCTGTGGCGGCCTGGGCCTCGAGCAGCTCGAAGGCGGTGCCAGGGCGGATAATGCCCTTCTTCATGGCCTGGTAGACTGAGAGCCGCTCCTTCGTGGAGTCCACGAAGACGCCAGCGATACAGCTGGTGCCCTCCAAGTACTTCTTAAGGTTCTTGGAGACCTCCTCGATGGAGGTGAGCCCCTCCTGCAGCTGGAGGGCAGTCGCCTCGTCCATGACCCGGGAGCGGACCAGCTCCTCCACGGTGATCTGCTTGCGCAGGCCGCGGAAGGTCAGCTTCCGGGTGTCCGAGAGGGGCAGGAGCAGTTGCCCACTGTTTTCGTCGCGGCGGCAGCGTTTCAGTAGCTGTGTGTAGCTCAGCTTCTCCTCGGTGGATGGATCCACATAGCTCCGGACCTCGCTGGGCTCCGACAACTGGTCATATGTGTCTTTGTTCAGGTAGCCTCGCTGGTAGGCGATTTCCAGAGGCAGGTGGAAGCCCAGGCGGGGATCGATGATGCCTCCCGTGGCCAGCTGCGCGTCCAGGAGCCTCAGGGCTTCCTCAGAGGAGATGAGGTCCTTCTTCATGGCCTGAAAGAGGGAGATGGTCTGCTCGGTGTAGGGGTCCCGGTAGCCGGTCACTGCTCTCTCGGCCGAAAGCAGCCGGTCGTGGATCTCTGGGCCCACCAGCCCTTTCCTCACAGCCTCATCCACGGTGAGCCGCTCGTTCTTGACAGGGTCGATCATGAAGCCCGTGGCTGCTTGAGCCTCCAGCAGGGTGCGAGCGACCTCGGCGCTGATGAGCCCCTTCTTTAGGGCCTGGTAGATGGTCAGCTTCTGCTTGGAGGCGGGCAGGTAGATGCCGGCCACACAGCCGCTCCCGTACAGGTAGCGCCAGGCGGTCTCCGCCTCCAGGACCTCCCGGATGGTCTTGGTCCCCTCCCGCACAAGGTTGTAAGTCTCCAGGGAAATGATGTGCGCCTCATAGAGGTCCTCAGCGGTGATCCGGCGCCGGACGTAATCATAGGAGTGGAGGTTCTGCTGGCGGATAATCTCGGTCTTCTCAATGATCTCGATGATGATGATGATCATTCGCTCCTTGGTGACCTTGCCTGTACGGAAGTCCTCCATCAGCCGCGCGCGCTGCTCCTCGGGGATCATGTCGGACTGCATCACCTCCCACAGGGACATGGAGGTGCTGCCCTGGCTGCCCCCGGGAATGTCGATCTGCGTCTCCTCGAAGGCCCTGCGGGTCTCCTCCTCCGTGTACACCTGCGTGGTCTCCACCACCTCCGGCCTCTCGGGCTTCTTCAGGGACAGCAGGTAGAGGCCGGTCTCAGGGTCCTCCACGCAGCGCTGCTTCAGCTGCAGGTAGGTCAAGTTCTCCTGCGTGTTGGGGTCGAAGAAGCCCTTGGTGTCGTCCGAGGGGTCGGACAGGGTCCGGTTCATCTCCTCATCCAGGTAGCCGCGCTTGTAGGCGATCTCCACGGGCACGCGGTGGCTGTGCACAGGGTCAATGATGCCGCCCGTGGCGACCTGGGCCTCCAGCAGGCGGATGCCGTGCTCCCTGAGAATCAGGCCCTTCTTCATGGCCTCAAAGAGGGAGATGGTGTTGCCTGAGTAGGGGTCCTTGTAGCCGGTGACAGCCTTCTCGGCGGAGAGCAGCTTCTCATGCAGCTCCGGCCCCACCACGCCAGCTTTTACCGCCTCGTTGACATAGAGACGCTGGTTCTTTATGGGGTCGATCACAAAGCCTGTGGCGGCCTGGGCCTCCAGGAGAATGACAGCTGTGCTGGGCCGCAGCAAGTTCCTCCGCATGGCCTGGTAGATGGTCAGCTTCTCTTTGGTCTCCTCCACATAGATGCCTGCAATGCAGTCGGTGCCCTGGAGGAACCTCTTCACTGAGTCTGTCTCAGAGATGTCCTTCACCGACTTCTTGCCGTCCTTCAGCTGGTCAAACTGGGCCCTGCTGATGACCCTGGACTCAAGGAGCTCGCTGGCCGCCACGGGCGTGCGCAGGCCGCTGAAGGTGAGCTTCTCCTGCCTCTTGGTCTCTGTCTCCTCGATGATGGTGATCATGATCTTGATGATCTTCTCGATGGTGACTTTGCCCGACTTGTACTGGCGGACCAGCTCCCGCCGCTGCTCCTCAGTGAAGTACTCGGAATGGATCAGCTCCCAGATGGTGACGGTCCTGCCCTTGAAGCTGCCGACGGGGACCTCGACTGTGGCCTTCTCAAAGGACTCCTTAGCTTGGAGGTCAGTGTAGATCTCCTCCTGCTGAGCCCGGATGGCCTTCTCCGAGAGCGGCAGGAGGAACAGGCCAGTCTTCTTGTCCTTCCGGCACTTCTTCTGCAACTGGCTGTAGGTGAGGTTTTCTTGGGTGTTGGGGTCGTAGAAGGCCTTGGCGCTGTCCTTGGGAGTGGACAGGGCCTTGTTCATCTCCTCATCCAAATAGCCCCGCTCATAGGCGACCTCGAGGGGCACCCGGTGGCTCTTCCCCGGATCGATGATGCCCCCGGTGGAGAGCTGGGCATCCAGCAGGCGCAAGCCGTGGTCGCTGGGAATGAGCCCCTTCTTCAGGGCCTGGAACAGGGAGACAACCTGCCCAGTGTAGGGGTCCTTATACCCAGTCACGGCCTTCTCTGCAGAGAGTAACTTCTCATGCAGCTCTGGGCCCACCAGGCCTGATTTCACGGCCTCATCCACCGACAATCTGGTGTTCTTGAGAGGGTCGATGATGTGCCCGGTGCCAGCCTGGGCCTCCAGGAGAGAGAGGGCCACCTCGGGCTTCAGCAGGTTCTTCTTCAGGGCCTCATAGGCGCTCAGCTTCTGGCCACTCTCCTCCAGCCACACCCCGGCGATGGCATTGGCACCGCGCAGATACTTCCTCACGGACTCCACCTCGGCCACCTCCTGCACCGTCCTCTTGCCCTGGCTTAGCTGGTGGAAGAGCTCCTTGTCGATGATCCTACTCTCCATCAGCTCGGCGGCCGGCACGGGCGCGCGGAGGCCCTCGAAGCACAGCTGGCTCTTCTTCTCGTGCTCCTCTACCACGGTGATGACAATCTTGATGATCTTCTCCACGGTGATCTTGCCCGTCCTGTACTGCCGGAGCAGGTCTCGCCGCTGGTCCTCC
Organism: Sarcophilus harrisii; assembly: GCF_902635505.1. NCBI lineage: Eukaryota > Metazoa > Chordata > Mammalia > Dasyuromorphia > Dasyuridae > Sarcophilus > Sarcophilus harrisii. Next base: position 643,780,366 of record NC_045426.1, on the reverse strand, counting down.
GTGAAGTACTCTGAGTTGATGATCTCCCAGATGGTGACAGTCTTCCCGCGGAACTTGCCAAAGGGGGCAGACACGGTGGCCTTCTCGAACACGTCTCTGGCTTCGTTATCGGTGTAGACCAGCTCCCCACCTTTGGCAGCTCCATCCGTGAGGGGCAGGAGACGGAGACCGGTGTCCGGGTCGGTGACGCAGCGCTCCAGCAGCTGCAGGTAGGTCAGGTTCTCGTGCGTGTTGGGGTCGAAGAAGCCCTTGGTGTCGTCTGAGGGGTCGGACAGGGTCTTGGTCATCTCCTCGTCCAGGTAGCCACGCTGGTAGGCGACCTCCACGGGCACACGGTGGCTGTGCACTGGGTCAATGACGCCGCCCGTGGCGATCTGGGCCTCCAGCAGGCGGACGCCATGGTCCCTGACGATGAGGTCCTTCTGCATGGCCTGGAAGAGGGAGATTTTGTCTCCAGTGTAGGGGTCCTTGTAGCCAGTGACGGCCCTCTCGGCAGACAGCAGCTTGTTGTGCAGCTCGGGCCCAATGACGCTCTCCTTTACTGCCTCGTTAACGGACAGCCTCTTGTTCCTGACGGGGTCGATGATGAAACCGGAGGCAGCCTGGGCCTCCAGCAGGATGAGGGCAGTTCCCGGGCTCAGCAGCTGCTTCTTCATGGCCTTGTAGATGCTCAGCTTCTCATTGGTTGGCTTGAGCAGGAGCCCGGCGATGCTGCTCCCGCCCTGCAGGTACCTCCTGATGTCCTCCCTCTGTGACAGCTCGCCCACTGAGACCACGCCCTCCACCAGCTTGTCCAGCTGCTCGCGGTTCAAGATGCCGGCTTCCTCCAGCCTCTTGGCTGGGACCTTCTGCCGCAGGCCCTCGAATGCGAACTCGGGCTCCCCGTTCTGGGCCAGCCCGTCCACCGCGTCACGCCCGTTGGGCAGTGCCTTGGCGGGGGTCACCCTCTCTTCCGTCTGGATCATGACGGCCCGGGTCTGGGCCAGGGCTGCCCGGTGCTCCTCCTCCAGCCTCTCCAGCTTCTCACGCAGCTTCTGGTTCTCCTCTGCCAGAAGCTTCTCCTGCTGCTGCCGCCGCTGCTCCAACTGCTGCAGCTCCTCCTGCTTCCGCCGGACATTGTCCTCGGCCTCCTTCTGCCGCCTCTTAGCCTCGTCCATGCTGGTGAGGAGCTGCTGCTTCTCCTGCTCCATCTGCTTCTGCTGGCGCTCCTGCTCGGCCCTCAGGTTCTGTGCCTTGCTGACCTCCTCCTGGAACAGCTTCTCCAGCTTGGCTTTCTCCTCCTCAATGAACCGCTCCCTCTGCAGCAGGCTGTCCTTCTCCGTGAGGAAGGTCTGCTGCAGCACCTGTGTCTCGTGCAGCAGCTGCTCCTTCTGGGCCATCTGCATCTGCAAGGGCGGGACAAGAGAGCTCTCAGGTCAGACCCAGCCCGCTCCCCACCCACAGGGCCCGGCTGCCGATGGGGGCGCAGGCAAGGGGGCTGCAGCATTAGTGTCCTGGATCGCGCGCGCACATTAGGAGGAGGAAGCGCCCTGATCAGGCAGCAGAGGACACGTTTCATCAGGAAAGTGCAAGAGACTGCAGACGCTCGGCCAGCTGTCCCACCGCGCTGTGGTCACCCCCGGAGAGCCTTTAAGGGCCGAGCTGTACTAAGAGCAATGGAAGTGACAGCTATGCATGGCAGGGGACAGCTCGATGGGACTGGTGACCATACCCAAGGGCTAAATGAGAGACACTCACCCTGCTGGACATTAAATGTTCCTATGTGGTCAGACAGGGAAGGGGGAAGGGAAGTGGGGGAGGGGAAGAAATTAAAATAAAAACCACAAAAGGGTCAATCTGAGACTTCTCTTGGGAAACATTTCCCTTAGGGAAACCCAAGGCCTTGCCCTCGGCCTGCTGAGGGGCTTGCCAGTGGGACCTCAACCCCAGAAGAAAGGAGAGAAGCAAAGATACCTCTTCCGACTTGTGCTGGAGCATCTCTGCCTCACGCTTCAGCTTCTCCTTCTCCCTCTCCAGCTCGGCGATGGCCTCCTTCAGCTTGTCAGCATCCTTGTCGCTCTGCTGCCTCTGAATCTCCAGCGTGTGGACCAGCGTCATCTTCTCCCTGGTGGCCAGCTCGGTGCGATGGAGCTTCTCGCCAATCTCCTCGGCCTGCTTCTTGAACTTGCGGGCGTCCTCTTCGGCCTTGGCCTGCGCCAGGCTCATCTCGGTCACGTGCAGCTTCAGCCTCTCAGCCTCGGCACTCATTTCCAGCTGGCGGCGGCGCTCAGCCTCCAGGGTCTTCTGGAAGCCCTCGGTCTCCTGTGCGAGGCGCTGCTCCATCTGGTCCTTGTCCTCCTGCAGCTTCTTGGCGTGTTCCTGGGCCAGGTCCTTCTGCTTCTGCAGCACCTCGGCCTCAGCCTTGAGCCTCGTGGCCTCCTGGACGGCCTGCATCTTCTCCTTGAGCATCTTCTCGGCCAGGGCCCGCTGCTGGGCCAGGTCCTCCTCGGCCAGCTTGCGGAGCCGGGCGGCCTCCTGGGCCTCCACGCTCAGGCGGGCGGCCTCTTCGGCCACCTGCTTCATCTTCTCCGCCTCCTCCACCAGGAACTTCTGGGTGTTGTCTTTGTCCTTCAGGATCAGCATCTTGTTCTCCTCCTCGATGCGTGCCTTCAGCTTCACCAACTCCTCCATCTGGATCTTCACCTTGAAGAGCTCCTCCTCCACCTGGGTCTTCTGCCTCATGGCGTCGGTGACCTCCTCCTTCAGGCGCTGCAGCTCCTCGTCCAGGATGTCCTTCTGATGGTCGGTCTCCTCCAGCTGGAGCTTCACCTTAGTCAGCTCCTGCTCCACCTGTGCCTTCTGCCGCAAGGTCTGCTCCGCGAACTTCTTGTGCTTCTCCATCTCGGCGTCAGCGGCCTGCTTCTGCCGCAGCGCCGCCTGCTCCGCCTGGGCGCGCTTGGCGGCCTCCAGCTCCGCCTCCTTGCGCAGCTTTTCGGCAGCGGCCTGGGCCTGGGCCTGGGCCTGCGCCTGCTCCTCGGCCTGCTGCTTCAGGCGCTCGGCCTCCTCCACCTGCTGGCGCGACAGCGTGGCCTCATGCTCCGCGCGGCACCGCGCCTCCTCGGCCTCCTCGGCAGCGCGCTTGGCCCTCTCGGCCTCCTCCCGCAGCTTGTCCAGCGCACTCTGCTCCTGCCGGCGGGTCTGCAGCAGCTCCTGCTCCTTCTGCTGAACGGCGAACACGTGGGCCTTCTCCTCGGCCTGCAGCCGCTTCTGGGCGGCCTCCTCGGCCAGCTGGATCTGCCGTTCGGACTCCCTCTCGGCCAGCTCCTTCTGGCGCTTGGCCTCCTCCACCTTGGCCTTGAGGCGCTCCACCTCCTCCAGCGCGGCCTTCCTCTGCCGCGCGGCCTCCTGCTCGGCCGCCAGGCTCTTCCTGACCTTGTCCTCGGCCTCACGGCGCCGCTGCTCCTCCTCCAGCGCCAGCTGCCTCTGCTTCTCAGCCTCATGCTCGGCCTGCTCCTTGCTCTTCTGGATCTCCTCCGCGCTGCTCTTGATGCGCCCCAGCTCCAGCTCCAGGTCCGCCTTGCCGGCCGAAGCCTTCTCAAAGCTGACCTTGAGGATGCGGATCTCCTCCTCTATGAGGCGCCGCTGCTTGAGCGTGTCGTCCACCAGCCCCTTCTGGCGCTCCAGCTCGCTCTCCGAGGACTTCTTCAGCAGGGCGATCTTCTCCTCGATGTCGGCCTTGTGCTGGGCCGCCTGCTCCTCCAGCAGGCGCCGCTGGTAGGCCTCGTCCTCAGCCAGCCGCCGCAGGCGCTCATTTTCCGCCTCCTTCTCCTTCAGCGCGATCTCCGCCTCCGTCTTGAGCCTGGTGGCCTCGCTGATGGCGGCCAGCTTCTCCTTGAGGATGCGCTCAGCCTCGGCCCGCTGGCGCGCCACATCCTCCTCGGCCAGCTGCCGCTGCCGCTTAGCCTCCTCGGAGAGGGCGCGCAGCCGCGCGGCCTCCTCCGCCAGCTCGCGGAACTTGCTGGCCTCGGCCTCCAGTCGCTGCTTGGACTTCTCGCTGGTGGAGCGCGACTCCTCCTCGGTCTTGGCCTTGCTCTCCAACAGGATCTCCATCTCGGCCCGGACCTTGGCCAGCTCCTCCTCCGCCTCCTTGCGCTTCTGGATGGCCTCGCTCACCTCGTTCTTGAGGCGGAAGAGCTCCTCCTCCAGGAGCAGCCGCTGCTGCTCGCCGTTCTCCGTCTCGGCCTTTAGGCGGATCAGCTCCTGCTCGGCCGAGAGCTTCTGCTGCGCCGTGCCCTCGGCCAGCTTGCGCTGCTTCTCCAGCTCCTGCTCGGCCAGCTCCTTCTGGCGCAGCGCCGACTCCTCGGCCTTGCTCCTCTTGCGGGCCTCACGCTCGGCGTCCTCCTTCTGCTTCTCGGCCTCCTCCTGCGCCAGGGCCTTTTGGTGGGCGACCTCCTCGGCCTGCAGCCGCATGCGCAGCGCATCGTTGGCCTTGGCCCGCCACTTCTCCAGCTCGCGCTCGGCCTCCTCGCGGAAGCGCTCGGCCTCGGCCTGCTGCCTCTTGAGGCGCTCGGCCTCCTCCTGCAGGTGGGTGACAGTGATGTGCTCCTGCTTCAGGCTCAGCTCGAGCTGGGCCGTCTTCTCGGCGAAGGACATGCGCTTACTCTGGAGCTCCACCTCGGCACTGCGCTGGGCTGTCTCCAGGGCCACTTGCACCTGCCGCTCCTTCTCGGCCTCGGCCTGCCTCATGCGGCGCTCAGCCTCCTCGGCCTGCAGCCGCAGCTCCTCCAGGGCCTGCAATGCGCGCTGCTTCTCACGTGCAGCCTCCTGCTCGGCCTGCACCTTCAGCCGCAGCTCCTCCTCGGCACGCCGCTTCTTCTGGCTCTCCTCCTTGACCTGGCGCCGCAGGCGCTCGGCCTCCTCCTGGGCCTGCTTCTTCTGCAGCTCGGCCTCCTCGGCGCGGGCCCGCAGGGCCTGCAGCTCAGCCTCGGCCCCGCTCTTCTGCCGCTGCGAGGCCTCCAGCTGCAGGCGGACCACGCGGATCTCCTCCTCAATGCGCACGCGGTTGCGCTCGGCCTCCTCCACCTGCTGGGCCTTGGCCTGGATCTCCAGGTCCGAGTTCTGCCGCAGCTGCTGCAGCTCCTGCTGGATGTTGAGCTTCTGGTGCTCGGCATCCACGGCGACCACCTCCCTCCGGGCCACCTCCTCCTGCATGCGCCGCTGCAGCTCCTGCGCCTCGCGCTCCGCCTGGGCCTTGGCCTGGGCGTGGGCCTCGGCCAGCTGCCGCTGCTTCTCCAGCTGGGCCTCCACCTCCGCCAGCCGCTGCCTCTCCTCCGCCTTCAGCTTCTCCGCCACCCTCTGGGAGGGAGGGGGCAGGGCAGCGGTGGGGGGGAGAGAGGGAAAGAACCACAAAGAAACCAAAGTGAGCGACAGCAGGCACACCCGCCGCTCCTCGAGCAAACCAGACGGGGGGAGCTGGGGGCAGACAGGGGGGGCAGACTGAGGCCCGGCTGGGCCACAGGGGGGACACAGCACTGCGACAGTCACTTAGTACAGCGGGCGGTGGGAGGGGGCGGGATGGATGGGGAGCCAGACTGGGGAGTGACAGGACAGGACTTTCCATCACCAGAGAAAACGACCCACAGATGGAACATGCACCGAGCGGGGCAGACGGGGGCAGTGGGGGCAGCCTACGCCCCCTCTCCATGCACTCGGCCGGCAGGGCTGAGGCTGCCTCCCTTCCCCCTCCTTTGCCGCAGGACAGACAGAGACGGACACAAAGCAAAGCACCAACACCACGTGTGTGAGAGCGTGTACGTGTGTGTGTGTCTGAGCCACCCTAGGGACTCCCCTTCTCCCCCCCCAGCCCCCGAGCTCTGTTTGGGAAGTGGGGCTGGGGGCCGGCCCCCTCTTGGCCTTCTCTGGGGGAGCAGAGATCACCCTTTGGTGGCTCTGGAAGCACAGGGCAGGACACGGGGACTCCCCAAGCCCGTGGAGAAACAAGCACTGCCTGCCAAGAGCAGAGCGGAATGGGAGAGGGAGCCCCCCACCTGTGGCCCTGCCCATGGCCGCCTCCCTTTCCCCGGTTCAGGGCAAGGTGGGACGGTGAGCAGGGGGGCGGGGCACGGGCCACCCTGGCGGCTGTAGGGACCGGTGGGATCGAGTGAGACGGTGCCCGAGGTGGGGCTTGTGTGAGGTGTGCTGATGGATGGTACCGGGGAGGTGCCAGGGAGAGGGGGAGGGGGGCAAGGAGGCCCCCCCAGGGAGACACCGAGGGGAGGAATCATGCGTCCAGGGCAGTACCTGCTGCAGAAAGGCCAGAGTCCTCCTGGGTTTTTACCCTCCATTAGATCCCAAACAACACAAACATTCCCCCAGACAAAGCTGCCAAGCGGCGAGTCCAAGAGCAAAACCCAAGAGTTAGAGAGAAGGGAGCACACAGGGGAGGGAGGAAGAGGAAAAGGGGAGGGGGAGACTGAAAAAGAAGAGATAGGGGAGAGACCCCACAAGCTCCAGCAGGGCGGGGGCCTAGGGAGCACCGCGGCTGGGAGAGGAGGGAGAGATGGCGGGAAGGCAGCATCTGAGCATGGGACCAGCTGGAGAAAGGGGCTGTACTAAGTGTGTCTGAGAAGTGCTTCCTAGTCTCTCCACCAGAGCCAGGTGGGGAGGTTTGGGGCGGGGGGAGGACCCGAGGAACCCATTAACAGTCCCCACTTGGGGGACGCGGCTACATTTCAAGGGCAGAAGGGCCGTGGAGCTGGGGTCCAAGTTAGCAAGGGTATGACTCTCAGGGCGGGATGAGGGTGCTGACCGCTGGGAAGGAAAGCTTGCCGCTCCCTCCCACCCTGGGAAAGTCCCTCCCCACAGCACATACCTCCTCCTCCTCCAGGCGCCGCAGCGTCTCGCTGATGAACTTGATGTACTGGCTTGTGAGGGTGGTCAGCTCGCTGTAGCGGGTGCGGAGATCCACATACTAGAAAGGACGGAGCCAGGAGCCTTGCTCAGTGTGGGAAGGGCCCTTCTTACTGTCCCCCCGACACACACACACACACACACACACGGGCAGTGCACCCACATGCACATAGGTTAGGGTCTCAGTGGCAAAAGGGGGCTCAGCCCAGGCCAGACACCTGGGGGTGGGTTTGGGGGGCTCAGGCCCCATGAGAGGTCACTTAATTCATTATATCACGGATTTGTGAGGGACCCCAAAGGCCACTTAGCCCTAAGGGGCCCCATAGGCCGCTTAGCCCTAAGGGGCCCCAAAGGCCGCTTAGCCCTAAGGGGCCCCAAAGGCCGCTTAGCCCTAAGGGAGCGCAAAGGCCGCTTAGCCCTAAGGGGCCCCAAAGGCCGCTTAGCCCTAAGGGGCCCCAAAGGCCGCTTAGCCCTAAGGGAGCGCAAAGGCCACTTAACCCTAAGGGACCCCAAAGGCCATTTAGTCCAATCCCTTCAAGCCACAGATCAAAGGTTTAAATGATTTCTCCAGGCTCCTCCTGACTCCAGTGTCCCCTCGAAGTAAGAGTGGCCAGCTGCTTGACCCAAAGAGCCATCAAGCTTCTTCTCCTACCCTTAGCCCAGGAAAGCCGGGTTCTGAGGCTTGCCCCCTCCCAGATTCTGCAGGCCCCCCCCCCCCCCTCCCCCGGCCTCTGGGCATCTGCACCCATCCCCAAACACTCGGCGAGATCGGCAGCATGGCTGCACTGTCCTCACCTCCTGGATGATGCTGTCTGACACCGACTGCACCTTGGGTTTCTTGGCAGGGGAGGCCACGGGTTCTACTTGGGCCTTGTATGTCACCAGCTGCAGCTCATAGTCCTGCAGGAGGGAGAAGATTGTGACTTTCAGGATGGCTCCTTATGATGGGAAGGGGCCCAGCCAGAGCTTGTTTGCCCCCTCCCCCGTAGTACGCCATGGATGTGTCTCTCTAAAGCAGCAGAAAGACCTCTTGGCCCCGAGGCTGCTTCTGCTGGTCCTTCTCGGTTTGACTATTTTCAGGCCAAAGCCCATGCTTCTGGACCCAGGATCCCTATACCCCCTTCCCAGGCTCACTCAGCTGTAGACCTCTGGTTATTCTGCCCCCAGGCTCCTTGAGTGATAGATAAAGAGGGAAGGATCTGCTTTTGTTCAAAAAGATAAGAAGAGGATGTAGGGGGACATGGATATCCTCCAGTGACCACCAGGTCCCTGTCCTAGGCTCTGTGTCCCACACACATGGCCCCATACCACCCCTTTTTTTTTATAGGTCTCAGAGATTGTTGGAGACAGCTTGGTGGCCCTGGACTTGGAATAGAGAAAAGCTGAATTCAAGTCACTTAACTTGCCTCAGTTTCCTCATCTGTAAAATAAGGATAATAAGAGCAACTCCCTCCCAGGGATGTTGTGGGGCTGAAATGAAATATTTGTAAAATGTCCAACCAGGTATCTGGCACATAGGAGGTACTTAATAAAGACTCAATTCCTTCCTTGTCCAAATATTGGCTACTTCCCTCCTGAGCTCCTGCAATCCCTTGGTGACCTCTCCTCTCAAGTCCAGCTTTATAAATTATCTTCATGTCACCCCAAATCTCCCAAGGATTTTAATCTCCCTAGGAATCAAGGCCAAACTTGAATCAGTTACTCCCAATCTCCTCCTCCTTTGGGGACCACATATCATTGGGTTTGGAACTTGAAGGGATTTTAGAAGGTCACTGGGTTTAAATCCTTTACAGATGAGGAAACTGAGGCACACAGCGTGTCATTTATTTAAACTTAGGTCTTCCCAATACCTAGTCCAAGCCTCTCCCATCAGTCAAAGGAAGGGCTCGGTGAGTGTAAGGAGCCAACAGGAGTAAGTAACGCAGAGCTCTACAAGGAAGACCCACTTTATAGTGGAAGTTTTTTCTGCCACGGTCTCCTTCTCAGTACTGGGAGAGGGGAAACAGGGACCCAGAGGCAGGAGTCTCCGGGCTCTCACCTTGATGGCATTAATGTATTGCTTGGCGTACTTCTGACACTCAGCGACCTTCTCTCCATGTCTTTCGATTTCTTCCAGGAGTTTCTGAGGAACCAAATGCACCGAGTTCAGCTTTTCTAGGAGCAAGGGACCGCAGCTCTCTCCCAACTGAACCCTTCCCCTTCCCACTTTCTAACGCGTATTCTGTGGTAGCCGTGCCTCGGCAGGAGAGCGCTATCTGAGCCCGTGATCACCAAGCCCGGCCCTCCTCGGCCCCCCAGCTCAGAGCCCAGCGCTGACCTTTTCCTGCTGGAGCTGCTCACGGACCACCTGGCTATTGGCCAGGGGCACAGACTGGATCTGCTCCTGCCGCTTTGCGGCGCTGAGGCCAGGGCGTGAGGGGCTCGGCGCCTGTGAGTAGCGCATTGCGCCCCAAGCTGATCCGCCCGCTGCCGCTCTTCGGCCAGCCGCCTGCCGGTTCCCCTGCCATCTGCCCGTGCAGCTCCAGGCTCTGATCCCGCTGCTGGCTTCTCTAGGCAGTCGCCCGAACCTCCCTAGCTGCCCTCAGCTCCTCGCCAGGCCCCACGGGGCGCTGGGCCCTCCACCGCGGGCTTCTGCCCAGAAGGGCCCTCAGGGTTCAGCCCAGGCCGCCGCTCCTAGGGTTCTCATGGGCCTACAAGCTGTGGCGGCAGGCAGGAGGGCCGGGAGGGCCCAGCCGTTCCTGTGGAGTGCTGGGACCCTTCAGGTTTCGAGGTGCTGGATTCAGCCCTGGTGGGATCACCAGGCTGGATGGGGTCTTGGCCTTTGCGGTGCTGGGAGACCGGGTGAGGCGGGAGTGATACTTGGGGCTTGCGCAAGAGGGAGGGGGGGCCATGTGGGAGGGCGTGGGGGGTATCATTTCCAGGTAGATGGAGAAGTAGGCAGTTGCAGAGTGGTCAGTTGGAGGGTGGAGGGGGGTTGGTGGTATGAGCAATTTCGGTTTTGGTGGGAAGTTTGTTACATTGGGTTTCCACTTCTGGACTTTCTCGGGGACAGAGAAGACAAGAGGAATGGTGAGAAGGGGGAAAGAGGGACTAGAGGGAGGCGGAGAGGGAAGGAGATGGAAGGGAGCCAGGGAGGGCTGGGAGAGAGGGACAGAGGGGAAGGAAAGAGAAAAACTCAGAGATGGAGTGCTCACGGCTGGGACAGTCCTGGAGGACCCAGGATTCCACAGGCTGGGGAGGGAGTGATGTAAGGTCAGCTGGGGACCAGAGTCCAGGCTAGGGAGGAGGGGGCAGAAGAGGGGGAGGACGACGAGGGGGAGAGGCAAAGAGGAAAGGGAGAAAGAGGAATAAAGAGAGCAAGGAAGGGAAGGGAAAAAGGGAAGGGGATAAGGGAGAGAGGAAGGGGGAAGGACAAGAGAGACTGAAGGAGAGAGAAAGGAAAGGGAGAAAAGGAGGACAAAGAAAGGGGGAAGGAGAGAAAGGAAGGAGGACAGATGGAGGGGGAAGAGGGAAAAAGAAAGGAGGACAAAGAGAGAGGAAGGGGTAAGGACAAGAGAGACAGAAGGAGGGGGAAGGGAAAGGGAGAAAAGGAGGACAAAGAAAGGGGGAAGGAGAGAAAGGAAGGAGGATAAATGGGGAGAAGTGAGAGAGACACAGATGGCTAGAGAGAGACAGACAGACAGAGACACAGAGTGGAGGACAGGCTGGCCAGGAGGGGGGGCAGGGGCATACCTGCTGCTCGGTGATACGCTGAGCACACTCGCGGGCAGGCTCCTTCTCCAGCGGCACTCGGAGCCGATGGACAATACGGCCCTCACAGGCCTCCAGCTGGAGACGGATGTCCTTTAGCTCAGAGATGTAGCGCTGACACAGGGACTCCTCCTGCTCCCCTATGGAGAGGGAAGCCGCGGTCACATCCCTGAGGCCCCAAGCAGTGGCCCAGCATAGCTGGGTCGGGGCAGCCCCAGCCTAGTTACCTTGCTCCAGGTTCTGCAGCAGCTGCTGATAGTGACGGGTGCAGGTGCTGTAGTCCCGCTCCACCTGCAGCCGGTCCTCTGGTCCAAAGCTACCCGAGTCCTGGCTATCCCGAAGGAAGGCTTGGTAATGCAGCTCCAGGTTGCGTAAGGCCTGCCGTTGTTCTTCTGGTTTCAGTGTGCGGAACTGGGTGAGAGAGGGGCGATAGAGGGGGAGGTGAGGGCAGAAAGTGGGGAGGAGGGGGGGCATGAGGGCAGAAGGGGACCCCGAGGGTAAGGGGAATACAAGGGCAGAAGGGGACCCTGAGGGTGAGGGGGGTGCAAGGGTGGAAGGGGACCCTGGGAGTGGGAGGAGAGGTGGGAACACAAGGAAAAAGCCAGGGAAATAGGGAAATTTTGGGGAAATGGTGGAGGCAGGGGCTACGGCCCCAGAGGTCTGCAGACTCACCGTTACCAAGGACCAGGAGCGAATGAGCTGGATTTCCCGAGTTAGGCACTGCCAAGCCAACAGGCTCTTCATGTCCACGTGCAGTTGGTGCCAAAGGCTCTCCAGGGTCTGGTGCAGCCCCTCCAGCCTGCCAGGGACAGCGTGAGGTGGAAGGGGGGAGAAGAGTGCACAAGGCACGGAGAGAAATTAGGATCTCACAAAACCCCCTTGACAGGGTCCCTTTCACATGCAGGTGAGGGGGTTAGGGACATGATCTGAAAAATTCATGTAAAATTTTTGGCCCTTCCTTTGTGCCAGAGAAGAATTATTATGGCATTAAATGATAAAATAGGTTAGTATTATATAATACTATGCCTATCTTATACATCTGAGTATCTAAACTTTTTCTGAGTCATCTGTGGTCTCTGCAAAACTCCCCCAAAATTCCCCTTTAATTTCTTATGTGGACCGGCAATATATCAAAACCGTGATGGGAAAATCACAATGTGGAAGAAATAACTATATAGATTTACATTATCTAATCTCACCTGGGCCCTCAATATAAGCAAGGCAAATATTCTATTCCTCCTTAATCAAAACATTATTCCCCTTTCCACAATGACTGCTCCAAACATTTTCATTTCTTCTTTAACTTATGACAGCAACCCACTGACCCAACCCTCTCAATGGTGGATTTTGCTTCATTTTTCAGCAAAATTTGAAGCCATTTGCTGAGAGCTCTCTCTCCTTCCTCTTTCTCGTCACCTCACATGACTCAGACATCTTCCCCCACTACACCATCCTTCCCTTCTTTCTTTGTCAAAGCTAACACTTCCATCTATACCTTTGCCCCCTTCTTTTCTTGTAGATGGAGCCTACTATCATCCTCATTCTGACTTATCTTCAAACTCTCCCTATCTACTGATTGCTTCCCTGAGGGCTACAAAAACACTCCCATCTCCAGGCATGCTATCACCCAGGATCTCTCCTTCCCTTTAAAACTAGACTTCTTGGGAAAGCAGGCTGCAATCTCCTCCTCTCACTCTCTTCTAAACCCTCTGGTTTACATCATCTTCAATCATTCCACTGAAACTGCTCTCTTTGAAGTGACTGGTGACATCGCAATCACCAAATCTAACAGCCTTTTCTCAATCCTCCTTCTTGGCCTTTCTACAGCATTTCCAGGACCTTTTCTCTTTGGGGGGGCAGGGAGGGGTTGGGGACACTTGATCTTTCCTAGTTCTCCTTCCTTCTGTCCACCCCCTATTCCTCGGTCTCCTTTGCTGGTTTTCTACTCATAGATCCTTTCTACCCAAGGATCTATTCTGGACTCTATTCTCTTCTCCCTCTATCCTATCCCATGGTAACCCTTATCATATTTATATATATGATTCTCCCAAGTTACAGTCCCACTGATTCATTTGCCTCATGACTATCTTGACCTGGATTTCTTCTAAATATCTCAAATTCACCATTTCTACATATATCTCATTATATTATTATATATCTCATTATATATTATATTATATTTTCCCCCAAACCCTCCAATCCTCTAACTCCCCTATTATAATCAAGAACAGCACATCCTTCTAAGTCTTACCTAGGCTTACAACCTCCACGCCATCCGCCAAGATTCCTGAATCTTGCTCATTCCACTCTGCCAGTCCATTGCCAATGTCAAATCTCATCATTTTTACCCTCACCATATTTCTTGCATGTATCCTCTTCTCTATCACTGCCCTACCTCTGTCCCTCACCATTGCTGGGCTCTTACGATAGTTTTCTATTTGGAACTGCTGCCTAAAATTCGTTTCACTTCATTCTAGCTGCCAAAGTAATTTTTCTGAAATATAAGTTTCCCTGTCCCCAATCCATTCTTCTAATAATGGCTGTCCCTAATTCTCCTAATAGTGGCTCCCATTTACTTCCAGGATCAAAGTGCTCTGATTAACATTTAAAGGTCTTTATAATCTGGTTGCCTTCCTACCTTTCTAGGCTTAGACTTATTTTCCTTCACATATTTTATGATTTAGTGACACTGTCTTTACTGTTCCTCACATGTGACACTACAATTCCTGTCTCTACCTGTTGGAATTGGCTGCCCGCCTTCATCCCTGCCTTCTTTAAAGATTCAGCTCAAAGCCCACCTTCTGATCTCTTCAGGTGTTGTTGCCTTCCCTCTGATATCACGTACCAGCTTGTTTCTCTCTGTCTCTCTCCATGCATATAGAATGCATATTTAAAATAATATACATCATTTACAATCATATCATAAATTATTACACATAATATATTTATAATATGCATATTATATGTGTTGTGTATATATATATGTGTGTGTATATATATTTATTATTATTTATTTATTTGTATATACACATAATATATATATTATAATGTATATATATATATATATATTTTTTTTAAATACATTATGACCATCTCTTTCATTAGAATTGTGAGCTTCCAGAGGGAAGGGACTATGTTTTTGCCTCTCTCTGTTCCCATTACACATTACACAGTTAACGTACACATTAACTGACACTACTATTAATGTTTGGCGAGCTGAATGACTTTCCTCCCTTTTAGTGGATACCCCTCAGAGCTACCACACACACAGCCTTACCTGCTGACTGCTTCTTGGGCTTCTTTATTGGGTGGGGGCACAAGAAAACAAACGGATGGCAAGACGGCTTCACTGCCACTGCTGTGTACCACCTTCCATTTGGATGGCTGGGCATGACCCACTAGCTGACAGGTATCCCCTTTGTGGACAGTCATCTGTAGAATCCAGGCCAGAGGCCGAGAGAGAGACAGCAGGATGCTGACTTGTCAGAGCTCAGCTCAAATGATACCCTCACTGTTCTTCCCTCCCCCCAGTAACCCACAGAGACTCTTCCTTCCCACAATTCATCCTGAGGTCCGGCTCACCTCCATCTGCTTGTAATCACACACAGCTTGCAGAGGCAGACGGCCTCGAATAGGATAGGCTGGATTACGGGGCTTTAGTTGTACGATGGCCTTGGCCCGCTTGGCCAGGCCCAAAAGATGCCCCTTGTACTCCAAGATCTGTTCCTTTTCATCCTGGGTAGGAGAAAGGGATAGAGAATGAGAAAGGAATTCTAGCATCAGTAGTCACAGAACATGAAACCAGATCCTTAAAACATGTTCAGTTCCTAGTAGCTGTTTTAGTAGCAAAAGTTTTAGAGTAATCAGTGAAAAAAAAAAAAGAATTCTAATCAAGGCAAAGGCTTAATCTCAACAGCTAAGTGGTGAATTATACTCTAGCTGCTAGCTAGTACATCCACTAACTCTGAAGAAGTTGCAGAGAGTCTATGGAGTAGATGCATTGTGCCCTTGCTGAGCTACCCCAATGTGGATCCTTAAAATCCTAAAAAGGATTCAGGTAGAATCAGCATGGTAAACAGGATGGGGATAATGATGCAGAGATCCTCTGGCAGGTCTAATTCCCCCATCAGGAATATAAACTCCTAGCAAATAGGAATGAGTCACTTTGTATTTATATTGCCCCTAGCACAGTACCTGGCACACAAAAGGCACATAACAAACATCTGTGGATTGGTTGGTTGGTTGATTAGAGAAGCAATGACCCTCCTCTTACTTTCATCCCAGAAATGGAAGGGGGAATCTATGAGGGGGCCCACGTCTTTGAAAGACCTTTCTCTTAAAGGGAAGTGGCAAAAGTCAAACATAAGAGAGGATGCAGTATTGTTTTGACAGAGAACTTAAGATTCCACATATAACTAACTACCTGTGTGACCACAGCAAGTTCCTTAACTTTTCTGAGTCATTTCCTTCCTTTATAAAATGAAGGGCACTGTAAGAAATGTTAAATATGGGGAGAAGCTTGAAAGAACTTGTATGAACTAATGCAGAGTGAAGTAAGCAGAACCAGGAGAAAAATTTACACCATTAACAAGATGACTGTGATAATGTAAAGAAAGGTAAGCAACACTGACTTCACAGCTGTGACCTATGTGGAAACCAGCCATGACTTCAGAGAATGACCATAAAGGAAGTGTCCGATGGACTGACTACAAAAGCAAAAAGAAGCACACATGTGCAGACAAAGCCAATGGATCATTTTGTTTTATTTAAATCATTTGTTACAAAGGAGAATGGAGGAGAGAGCCCTCAGGGGAAGAACCCTGGAGGGCCCACAGAGAAAAATCATCAATAAAACAACAAAAATGTTTTTATTGAAAGAAAAAATGAGAAGCATGGAGCTACTGTTCAATCACGTCCAACTCTTCATAAACCCACTAGGGGTTTTCTTGCAAAGATATTGAAGATTTGTCATTTTCTTCTTCAGCTCATTTTACTAATAAAGAAACTGAGGCAAACAGATAAGAGGCTTGCCCAAGGTTACACAGCTAATAAGTGTCTGAAGTTAGATTGGAACTCAGATGTTCCTGACTCCAGGTCTGGTGCTCTTTCCACTGTACCCACCCTAGGATGAATGAGATAACCTCAAAGGTCCCTTAAATTTTAGGGTTTCAATGACAGTATTTAACATCTAGATAAGGTTTTAGAGTAATCAGTGAAAAAAAAAGAATTCTAATCAAGGCAAAGGCTTAACCTCAACAGCTAAGTGGTGAATTATATATTAGGCAACTGAGCAGATCAAAGGGAAACAGGTCTGATAGGTAGAACTTTCAGGGGCTGGAACCAGAAAGAACTCCAGGTGACCAAGGAGGGACTGAAGAGGGCTCTAACATTAATGTTTGATGGCTGCTGATCTGCAGATTGCTAGGGAAGCACTCTGTCCACCCAGGGGTTAGGACACCTGCAGAGATTAATTGTAGCAGTATAGGCTAGGCAGGACAGCTGCCTAGGGAGGAGCTAGGGATGGCAGTTCCAGGAATGGCTAAGGCTCCTACCAGGTTATATAATGGAGCCAGACAGAATTGACTTTAGGCAATATGCCAGATGAGCTCAGTCTAGCATTTAAGTCCAGATAGTGCTGAGGATATGGAAAAAAGAAGTAGGACCAGGTGTCTGAAAAGCTTTGGCCGGCATATGCTGTGTAAGCTAAAATGAGATTTAAGACCAGTTAACTCCTAATTTCTATGCTTTTATATTTTGTTTTTAATTTTTTTCCTTATTTTTTTGAAACTTTTTTTAAAAGTCCCTTTGAAATTTCCCCAAACATCTTAGCTAATCCATGAAGGAAAGTATTTGTTTACATCTTGGCCATTTAAGTGAAAGAGATCTGATGGGGAATCGGTGTTTCAAGAATGATTGTGGAAATGGCCCCAGATGGAGCAGAAACTGATTCAGACATAAAAAAACAAGGGGCACAAAAACTGAAGGTGAGTTATTAATTGATGATTCCTTCCCACTTGGGAAAAGAAGCTGTTCTATGGATCAACAGGGTAAAGTGGTCCTCCATTATCCCCATGGACCCTTACTCTCTCTCTTCATGGTCTGTTCCAATCCAGGGACCTCTTCAGATAATCAGGGCTGGTTCAGTTGCTGCTGCTGTTGTACTCAGCCTCTGGGGTATTCTGTTCTCCTTCCTACCTCAAGCAATGGTTAGGAAAACCCTTTTTCCCCTAATTTCAGATGAGATAAAGAGCCATTCCTAGACAAGTCTATAGCCCACTGCTGAGCTGAGGTCAGCCAAGAAAGCTAAGAGAAACAAACTTTAGGGAGAAGAGAAGGTAGAAAGAAAGGAGAGGATGGCTGCTGAGGATGGATAGGATGACTGAATGGAGGAAAGGGAATACTGTTAATCCCTGGAATTTCTTCTGTTTTCTCTTTCAAGGAGAATAACCTTTGAACTAAAAGGGATGGAATGAAAATGGCTAATAGAAAGCTGCTATCTAAGATAAGAAGATAGATAAGAGATTTCCTAGCTGACTTAGATGACTTCAGGTCATTAGGCCCGGACAAATTACATTCCAAGATCCTGAAAGACCTGGAAGATGGGATTATGACCCACTGTCAGGAATGTCTAAAAATCTGTAGAGAAGTTGAGAAAAAGAGCTCTCATCAAGGCAAAGGCTTAATCTCAACAGCTAAGTGGTGAATTATACATTGGGCAACTGAACAGATCAAAGGGAAACAGATTTGATAGGTAGAACTTTCAGAGGCTGGAATCAGAAAGACCTCTTAGATGACCAAGAAGGAACTGAAGAGGGCTCTAACATTAGTGGATGATGGCTGCCGATCTGCAGATTGCTCTGGGATTGGAAAAAAAAATGTAACTGAATTTCAAAAAAGGGAAAAAGATCAACTCTGTAAATTCAAGATCAATGAACTTGTTTTTGATTTCTGGGAAAATTCTAGTCACTTGATATGATTAGTGAACATCTAGAAAAGGAAGCCTAGAAAGACCAAGTTATGCTAAAATAAAGCCAAACAGGGTTGGATTGTTATTTATGATGCTAGAGGGGAAATCGATGCAATAATCATAGGACAGACTGAAATATCAAAATACCTTAAATCAATAACAACAATATTAATAGCATTTAAACAGGAATTTAAGATTGCAAGGCATTTAAAAATATCTCATTTTATTCTTA
This sequence comes from Sarcophilus harrisii, assembly GCF_902635505.1. Lineage (NCBI taxonomy): Eukaryota > Metazoa > Chordata > Mammalia > Dasyuromorphia > Dasyuridae > Sarcophilus > Sarcophilus harrisii. The sequence continues at coordinate 643,762,529 of NC_045426.1, read as the reverse complement.
CAACAACTCTGTGAGATCGGTGCTATTATTATCTGCATTTTTATAGATGAGAAAACTTAGGCTAAAAAAGGGTAAATGACTTGGCCAGGGTCATATAGCTAAGTAGCTATCTGAGGTAGAACTTGTAAAGGCTTCCTGAATGTAAGTTCAGAATTCACATCAGAAGAGAGAGGAAGGAAAAGGTTGGGGAGAGACAGACAAAGAGAGAAAGGGAAAGGGAAAGGGGGGGCGAAGTAAAGAAGGGGAGGGAGGCAAGGAGGGAGGGAGGGAGAGAATGAGAAAGGGAAAGAAGGAGGGAAGAAAGGAGAGAGAGAAAAGGGAGAAAGGGAGAAGAGGAGGGGGAGAAAAAAAAAGACAGACACAGAGACACAGACAGAGACAGAGAGAAAAAGAGGAATAAGAGAGAGCAGGAGAGAGGGCTGAAGAGACAAAGAGAGGAAAGAAGAGGAGAGGAGGCTAAACTCTGAGCAACTGATAAAGGAATAATGGTTTCAGAGAATTGATAATATCTCCCACTCTACTCCTTGCAGAGGCCTGGGGGTGGGAAGAAGACTACAAATTATACCATTTATATGGGCTTTGAAGTTTGCACAATGTTGCCAATAGGTTAGTTCATTTTACTACTCATGCAGGATATTTAAATGGTGTCAGATATGGTCACTGCCCTGGACATCTTTGCTGAATCATGTTTTTTTGTTCCAAACAGAGGCTCAAAGTGGAGAGAGATAGAAGGGGAGCTCTTTTTATAATAAAATATGACATAAAACCAAAAAATGATAATGAACTTTATTTAAAATAAAAACAGGTCCTGCCAGACCAACCTCACTTCCTTTTCTTACAGTGTTACTAGACTGGTTGATTAGTTGAGTACAGTAAACATAATTTGCCTTAGTTTTAGCAAATCATTTGATAAGGTTTCTCCTGTTCTTCTCATGGAAAAGAGAGTTCCCAACATGGACTTCATGACAATATAGTTAGGTGGATAATAACTGATCAAATGGTCAGAGGCATGGGTAGCCAGTAAATTTCACTTAGAAGAAAGTCTCAGAAATTTCTGTTCTATTCTTTTACATTTTAACAACTGTATCAAAGTCTTGCATAAAAAAAAAAAAAAAAAAAATAACATGGCCAATAAATGTATAGATACAACCAGGCTGGCAGGGATGACTGATATAGTTAATGAGAAGGTGAGGATTGTAAAGTATCCAATAGGTAAGAACATTGGTGACTACTAAGAAACAATTGAGGAATGAATCTGTGAAAGAATTATACTGTGAAAGAAAGAAATATACTTATACTTTGATTCAAAAAAAAAAAAATCAACTCCACAAGTATAAGAGGAAAAGGTTGGAGATTTCAGTGTACTGTAAGCTCAATCAGCATCCAGTGTATGATAAGGCAGCCAGCAATGCTGATTCAGTTTTAGGCTACAGTGAGAGAGGGCTATAGTCCTGTCTGAGGTAAAAGGGAAAGTTCCTGGAAACTGAATGGATGTCCATCAGTTGGAGAATGGCTGAATAAATTGTGGTATATGAATATTATGGAATATTACTGTTCTGTAAGAAATGACCAACAGGATGATTTCAGAAAGGCCTGGAGAGACTTACATGAACTGATGCTGAGTGAAATGAGCAGGACCAGGAGATCATTATATACTTCAACAACAATACTATATGATGACCAGTTCTGATGGATCAGGCCATCCTCAGCAACGAGATCAACCAAATCATTTCTAATGGAGCAGTAATGAACTGAACTAGCTATGCCCAGAAAAAGAACTCTGGGAGATGACTAAGAACCATTACATTGAATTCCCAATCCCTATATTTATGCCCACCTGCATTTTTGATTTCCTTCACAAGCTAATTGTACAATATTTCAGAGTCTGATTCTTTTTATACAGCAAAATAACGGTTTGGTCATGTGTACTTATTGTGTATCTAATTTATATTTTAATATATTTAACATCTACTGGTCATCCTGTCATCTAGGGGAGGGGGTGGGGGGTAAGAGGTGAAAAATTGGAACAAGAGGTTTGGCAATTGTTAATGCTGTAAAGTTACCCATACATATAACCTGTAAATAAAAGGCTATTAAATAAAAACAAATAATAAATAAATAAAAGGGAAAGTTCCTGGACTCTCAGGAAGGTCAAGGACCAGAGAGGGGATGCTCCCAGAAAACAGGCTCACCTGGGCATCTTGCAGCAGGTCCTCAAGGCGAGTGACAGTGATAGAACGGTCACAAGTGTACTTCCTTCGCATCATCTCCTGAAGTTTCTGCAGCTGCTCCTCAGCCTCTCTCACGTCAGAGAAGAACTAGAGCCAGAAAGAGATGTCTCAGCTCAAGCAATCAGCATCTCCCCATTTTTTCCTCATCTTTTCATTCCCGGCCCCCAGGATAGTGCTGTCCTTGCCCAGAAAGCTACCCAATAAACATCTGGGCAGGGGAAAGAATGTTGGGTTTGGAGTCGAGAGAAGTTGGGTTTAAATCTTGACTCAAATCTATGGCTCTCAGAATCCACCTGTGTGAACTGGACTCGAGTTTCTTCTGTGAAATGGACCAGGAAAATCTCATCCAACTCTAAGTTAGAGTCATCGTGAGCCCTCACCAGGCCCAGCCTGCCCTGGGCTACTTTTGTAACCACAGCCCCTTCGGGGCAAGGAATGGAAATGGAGTTATGTCAGAAGTCAGGAAACCTGAGATTCAAATCCCTAGCAAAATGAGTCTCTGCTTCCCCACCTGTGGGAGGGGGTGGGACAGATGACTTCCGAGGCACCTTTAGGTCCAAACCATACTGTGACTTAAAGGAGGGCGCCTCTGGGCTCTCCTAGCTGCAGGGAGCTAGTCCTCCCTCCGAGGGACAACTGGGACCTGGTCTAGGGGCAGGAGAGCTGAGTGGTACCTGGAAATAAGCGGTGTTTTCCTTCAGATGCGCCTCAAGGCAGCAGCACAGCTGTAGCATCCAGCTCCACTGGGTCTGCAGGGCAGCCTGGAATGCCTGCAAAGGCGGCCCGAGGTCAGCCGGCACTCAGGGAGCCCCAACCTGATCCGGCTAGGGAGGGCAAGTCGAGGGGGGCAGCCTGTGGTCTGCCTCCCCTCCCCCCCCATTTCATTTTTGCCCCTGCATCCTCCGAGCCTGGAGCGGCGCCAAGTAGATGCTCGATAACGGGACAGAGCAACAGGAGCCAAGAGCGGAGCATCCACCTGCGGCCCTCCCTGCCAGCTGGGCAGCCTCCCTACCTCCACAGTGGACTTCCCAGGGTGATCTTCCCGAAGGAGGCGCTCGGCCGTGTTCTGAATTTCCTTGACTTTCTTCTCCTTCTGCTCCAGCTCTCGCATTAGGGCCTGGGGGGGAGAGCAGCGGCTTCAGACAGGGGCTCCGATGGGGAAGCCCCCCTCCCCCTTCCCCATCAGCCTGGCAACGCCCAGGCAGAGGTGGCGCGGTGAGCCCTGGCCCTCAGCTCACCGAATAGCTGTCCTTTTTGGCCGCCATGTTATTGTTGCGTTCGCTCCAGTCATAGTTGACTTCCTCCTCTTCCTTCTCATTCAGCCACATCAGCTCTTTGGTGGCCGCTGCCACAAACCCGTGCAGGTTTTCCAGGCCCCGAAGCCGGGCCTTTGAGGTGTTCTGCAGAGCCACGCAGTAAAGTCAGAGGGGGAGCCCCCGCAGCCCACCCACCGGCCCCCACATAGCACCCCCATGGCCCTGCTTTCCTCACCAGCAGTTTGGCGTACTGCAGGTCCAGCTTGCCCAGGCAGTCCCTGTAGGCCCCTCTGGTGGCCGGAGAGAGCTGGCTCTGAGGGAGGGAAGGGAGAATGAAGCTTTCTCTGCCCCCAGAAGACGGGCCTAAGGCGGAGGGGGGGGGGGGGGGAGGCAGGAGAGCAGTCCAGAGCGCACGCTCGGCGCCAGCTCACCTCATCGGCCCGGGCTCGCTCAATCTTGGCCCGGAATTCCTCGATGGACTGGTGCAGGCCCCGGTGGCTGCCCAGCTGTGACTCCACGCTGGGGAGGTCCACACCCCATTCGGCCCCATCCAGCCGCCGCTGGTTCTCTTCCACCCAAGCCAGCAGGTCTTGCAAGTAGCGCAGCGTGACATCCTCCAGCTCGGGCCGCCGCTGGGAGCCCACTGGGCTCACCTGAGTCACGGGCACGCCGGCCTTGAGCCGCAGGTTGTACTCAGTGCGGATGGCCACAAGCCGCTCGTGCAGGCGATACACCCTGGGAGAGACATGAGCTGTCAGGGGCAGAAGCAGAACTGCAAGGGCAGCACCCCAGAGGAAGTGGGGGGGGAGAGAAGGCAAGGGGAAAGGTGCCTCTTTTCTAGGGCCAGCAGCTCTCGCTGTGCCACCTGGTAGGGGACCCCATGTGGTAGGGCACATGGGAGGTACTTATTTATTGACCCTAAGCGGGAGGCATCCTGGGAGGAGGGAGGAAAGGCCTCCCACCTCCTTCATCTTGGCCCAGCCCTAACTGTGCCCACAGAGCCGTGTTTGGGCTGTGAGCCAGAGGAGAGCCGGGGGGTGCAATGATGAGAGCCTGGCCCTGGGTCAGCAAGCCCTGGACTTAAACTGGATGAAGCTGTGTGACCCCGATTCCCTTACCTACAAAACCGGGCTCACAAAAGCACCTGTTTCCCAAGGAGGTTGTAAGGGTAAAACGGGATCATGTTTACAAAGCACTCAGCAGAGCGCCCGGCACACGGGGGGTGTTTTGTTTAAAGCTATCCCAAAAAGGGGCGAGGTGGCCGGCGGGAGGGATTTGGCGCAGGGGCCCTTGGCAGAGTGAGTGGAGGGAAGGGTTTCACGAGCCAGTCACAAGGAGTAACAGAAAGCAGCGGGATCCCTGGTGGGACCGGGGAGACAGAAGGAACGTGATCCAGTCAAGGTGGCGGAGCTGCCTGTGGCTGTTCCTGGCACTCCACCAAGACACGCCTTCATCTGCTACAGAGAGGCAGCTGCTCCTCCAAGCAGCCCCGACAGGCAGGAAAACGAGCATGAAGGGCCCGTCACACAGATGGAAGCACAACAAGCCCCACAGGCCAGGACCCGTCTTATCTAACGTCCCCATCTCCCCCAGGACTGTACCAAGAGGACCCGAGTTTAAATTCTATGACAACTACTTGTGTGACTGTGGGCAATCTCATTTAACTGGAGCATCCTCAGCTGTAGTTAAGTGGCCTCTGGGGTCCTTTCCAGGTCTAACTCTGAGATTCCATGATCCTTTCCTCCTATAGGCCTCAGTTTCCTCATCTGTTAAAAAGGAGACTGGACTGGAAGGTCTCTGAAGTCTCTTCCAGCTTCACACTCATGATTAAGACTGCTCAGCACATAGTGGATGTCCAGTGAATGAGACAGACCCAGGCCCGGAATTTGGGCCTCTCTCAACAGCCCTTTGTACCTGGCCCTGCAGCTCTAGGCTGAGGGTAGAAGCACTGGCCATCTCAGTGCCCGGGGGAGCCCAGCCGTTTATGTGTTACAGTCAGGGGAATGGCAGAGCCCTCATACAGCCCGGCCTCCTGCTGTTCAGTCAGCCCTGGCTGGTGGAGAAGGACCTGTTACCTTCGATACATCTGCTCGCCCTGGGGGTGCCTCCCGTCTTTGAGGGTCTGCACGTCGTTGAAGAGCAGCCGGATCATGCCATCGGCCTTGTCCAGGTCCCTTTCTACTTCCCCGGCGTGCTGAGGAGCTTTGCCGGAGGTCAGCAGCCGGATGTCCTGCAATGGGAGGTCAGGATGGACCCTAAGAATGTACAGGGAGATCTTGCTGCTCCCCAGGGAGGTCCCAATGCTCCCCAAACCACAGCACACTAGTTGGTTACATAAGATCCCTAAAGTGGGTCTTAATAGTCACTGCATCTTCCCCAGCCCAGGCTGTTCCATCCTAAGTCAGCGCACACTTCTGGTGGCTCTGGCTTCAGCCCCACAGGATCCATCCATGAGCCAAAGCAACCACCCATGAGCCAAAGCAGCCTGGGGCTCGGAGAAGAAAGGAGATCCCTGGCCCAGCCCCACCCAGGTTCTCCTAGGCGCCTCCCTCACCAGGCTGGCCCTGCCCTCTGCCAGACTGACCCTGCCCCTATCAGGCTGGCTCTGCCCCTATCAGGCTGGCTCTGCCCCTCACCAGGTTGGCCCTGCCCCTCTACCACACTGGCCCTGCCCCTCTGCCAGATTGGCCCTGCCTCTCACCAGGCTGGCCCTGCCCCTGTCAGGCTGGCTCTGCCCCTCACCAGGTTGGCCCTGCCCCTCTACCACACTGGCCCTGCCCCTCACCAGGCTGGCCCTACCCATGCCTGCTGCCCCACCCTGCTGCCCTGGGGCTCACCAATTGCAGCAGGGCATCAGCCTGATTCAGCTGCTCCTCACACAGGCTGGATTCCATCTGGAGCTTGCTCACAATTCTCTGGAGACACTCCTGCCTGTAGGACACACCCACCCCCAACCAGAAGGCTTGACTTGGGAGGCCGGGGAAAGCAGGCTCTTTCTGTCCATCCCCAGACCCCGCCAGCCAAAAACACAAGAGGTCCCTCCGGCCTTCCCTGGCCTGGTTTAAGTCTCCTTTCGAGCCTCCACTGCCCAAACTCTGAGCAGAGCACAAGATTTTCAGTGGCGAGCCGTTTCCTCTCTGGGGCGATGAGTCACCAGTGTGTGGTTCCTATTAGCCCCACCGCGGGCACCTCCCTCCAGCCTGCTCTTGCTCCCCACCTCCTTGGCCTTCCTGGGGACCCCCTCCTCCTACCCACCCCATGGAAACTATGTGGTGTCGGATCTCCCTTCCGCCCTGCTGTCCCCACCCACCTCTCAAACTCTGTTCTCAGTTGCTTCTCTCGCTCCAGGATGGCCACATGCAGCTTCCCCCATTCCTTCTCCACGTCCAGAGGGTGAAAGCCCGGGGGGACCTTCAGCTGCCCAGCCTGCACAGCCCCCTGCATGGGCACAGGGAAGAGGGAATGGTCCAGGAGGCCCAGCCCTTGCTACCTGTCCAGTAAGGTGGGGCCCCACAGGGTGTGTTTGAGGAAGGTGGGGCAAGAAGGGCCACAGGGTCTGAGCTACCTGTGGGCAAACAAGTAACTTGAAAAAGGATGGGCTGGGGCTCCTTCTCCTTGGCTCATTCCAGCTAGTCTGAGGTTTGCTTTCCTCCAGGCCCATGTCTTCTGGAGCAAACTCGCGTCCAGAGAGATAATATATGAAAAGCACTGGGATCCCACCAAACACGAGATACACATGGGTTGTAAAGATCATAATGGTAATTAAAGAGTGATCACACACCAGGGACAGTTAATACTAAATCCTGTCTTTGGTCCCAACATTGCCTTGTATCTTCCTATAGTTAAAATAACAAAAAAGTTCCAGGTCACACCCACAGTGTCCTTAAAGGTTTATAGAATACTTTTCCTTCAAATTCAAGATTCGTTACTGGTTTGGTTGTAAACCAAGGAACCTATGAGCCATAGCAACTAAAGAATATTTTTGAAGTAACAATTGCAATTTGTATCAGTGAATGAAACTGTCTCATTTTTCCTGTAGGCGCTTATGTATCCCTCCCTTAGGAGAAGGCAAGTTCCTTTTCTTTATATTTAACTCCCATAGCTTAATGGTAGATGTTTAGTAAAGACCTGTTGATTGAGTTTAACCATGAAAACGACAGAGCTTTAAATTGTGCCTCAAGCGTTCTCCACAACAATCCTTGAAGACAGTGCTAAATATTGTCCCGTTTGAGAGGTAGCCTAAGTGGGTAGAGCACCAAGTCTGAAGACTAGAAAGATTATAGTTCGAATGCCATCTCTGACACATTAGATGTGATTCTTGGCACTATCTCGAAGAGATATGTAGCACTACAACATTTGCAAAGTGCTTTATTTAATTTATCTCATTTAATCTTCACAAAACTGGGGAGAGGGGGAGTGCTATTACTTCTATTTTACAGATGAGAAAACTAAGGGGTTAAATGACATACCCAGAGTCAAACTAGTGAACATCTGAGATGGGATTTAAACTTAACATCTTCCTGATTAGAAATACTCTATCCACTGTATCCAGCTGCCTTTCAGATCAGTTTATTTTTATATTAGGGATATGGAAGAGGACAGGAAAATACATTGACTATGGGTGCCTCCAGCTTGTCTGGAGTTTCCACTCCTCCAATACTGTGTCCTCTGACTCAAAAGACATGATGTCTCAGAGCCTGGGTATATAGGCAGGAGATATATCAATTTCTCCCCAGGGACCCCAACGTTATTTCATTGCTTTCTGTTTATTAGCTCATATTTATAAAGTGCTCTTCCCTGAAATCAGACTCATCACTAGAATTCCCCAGGAGTTAGTAAGTCAGGCAGAAGGAGTTCCCAATCCTAGGAGTTCCCACCCCTACGAGTTCCCTTCACTGACTCCACAGACTTTTGAATTATTTCAGCAGAGCAGAGGAGACAGACACTTAAAGCGGGGTTACTCAGTGAGTGAGGAAGCCAAGAATCCCACCCAGCTCCCTTGGATCCAAGTCCAGTATTTTTTTGGGGGGGTTCTTCTAAAGACCCTCATGTTTACAGAACAACTCCGCCCCCCACCAGATTCAGAGCTGATAACTTCCACGTCAGGGGGTCTACAGATACCAACAGCTATGGAGGGTTAAAGGGGCCTACCCCCACACACTGATTCCCCAGGACAGTCATGAGGTAGCCTTGAACGTGCATGGCACTGGGCACTGTCTCACTCTTCCTTTGGAAGATGGCAGTGATATGTTTAGAAGAAGTGCACGTGATTAACTTATATCAGATTTCTTGCTGTGTTGAGGAAGGGAGAGAGAGGGTGAGACTGAAAGAGGGAGAGAGAGACAAAGAAAAAAATGAAACACGAGATTTCACAAAGGTGAATGTTGAAAACTATCTTTGCATATAGGTGGAAAAATAAAATACTATTTAAAAAAAGAAAAAAAAAAAGGAAGATGGTGGTGAAAGATGAAACTAAAGAAGTCAGGCTAGCCGACAGAGAAGGAAAAGGAGACTGAAAGTTGGAGAGGGAAGGATGCAGGGCTTGGCAAGCAGAGGAGGCCCTGGGTTTCTTAGGCCCCTCTGAGGAAAGGCAGCCTCTCACCTCCAGTGACTGGTAAATGTTCTTGGATCGGTTCTTGTCGGCTTCCTTGGCGGGAAGTTCGGTCTCCTTAAATTTGAGGAACTGACACCAGAGGATCTGTGAAGAGGTACTGACATGAGGGGGGTCCCGAGGTCCCTGAGAAAAGGCCTGTTAAGTCTCCAAGTAGGGCTAGCCTTTGACTCTAAAAGGGGCTGCCCTAATGGATCTGTAAAGTTCTTTCCCAGCTCTAAGCCTGTGATCCTGCAGCCAATTAAGCTGACACTCCGATCCTTTCCAACAGGGAGGGCCTATATGCCGTCACCAGAGAGTCTGGGCCCCAGGGCAGGGTCCTGGAAGAACACCAGGTTTATGGTGCTGCTGGGAGCGGAGGCAGACCCCTCTCAGGGAGGGTATCGCCCCCCTTCTCACCTGGGATAGCTCTCACTACTGGGAATTTCTTCCTCACACGAAAACTAAGTCTATCTTTCTAACACTTTCATTGACTGCTCTCAAATCCGCCTTCTGGAGTCATGTCAAGCAAGTCTAATCTCTCTTCCACGTGACAGCCCTCCAAACCCTTGGAGATCTCCAAGTCTCCTCTTCTCCAGCTCAAACTTCCTCCAGATAATCTGTGTGCAGCATGATCTCACGGCCCTTCACCATCCTGTTGCCAGGGAGGGAAGGAGGAGGAGCTAGGAATGGTTTTAAGTGTTTGTCCACTGGACTTGAGGAGTCAGATAGTCAACAGAAACCCAAACACCAGAGCCCAGTGTGGGAACCTTGAGGGAGGTTACAGAGCCTGAATCGTCCCAAGAGATTAGGGAGAAAACTAGCAGGCCAAGGATGGAGGCGGCCTGGTCCCACTTCCCAAATTAGAAATCGGCACCTGCAGAGGGTGGGGAAGGGGTCTTACGGTAGCAGTAGCAACAGCTCAGCCTTCACCAACAAGTGTCTGAGTCTTCCTGACCCCAGCCCAGAGGCCCATCCACTGTGGGTGGGGTCAGACAAGGCAGGGGAGAGGAAACTGCTAGGGGAGCACCCTTCTCTGTCCTGTAAAAGCCTATTCCTTCTACTTCCTAGACCCCATACTTCCTTCACGTGCTTGGTTTTTTTCCCCTATTTCAATGTTTTCTTGGTTTCTGTGCCACCTCAATGCAGCCTGGCTTAGAAAAATAGCAGAAGCAGCGGCAGGCCTGGACTTGTCGGAGAGAGCTGCGAGGGGCAGCTCGAGGGAGAAGCCCAGGGACGGGGAGGCTGCCCACCTCTGTCTCCTCATAGCTTGTGGCGAACTTGCGCTCCTCAAAGGCGATGATGTGCTGACGGATCCACTGTAGCAGCAACATGACCAGCTCCCGGTACTCCTGCCAGCGAAGCTGCAGCTCCTGAGCCAGAAGGCAGGTCTTACTTGGGAAGGCCCCAGAACCCACCACCCCGGGGGACGGCTCTCTGCCCATGCTCCTCACTTACATTGGCCTTCACCCCATCCTGCACGTCAGGTACCCGGGGCATGGCGTCATACAGGGATGACACGTAGGTGATGATGGACTTTTCATCTGGCTGGGGGACGTCCACATCTGCCAGGAAAGAGAGGAGGGGAGGTTTGAGAAAGTCAGGGAAGGAGGGGGATCAAGTAGCACTGGGCCAGCCCGCCTCGGAGGGATCACGTACCCTCGGGGTCCAGCAGCCGGGTGACCCCCAGCTCTCGCTCAGCCACGTTGAAGGCCTGGTCCAGGTTCTCCAGATTGCTCTGCTGGTAGACTTTGTTCATGTCAATGAGCATGGGCCTGTAGGAAGAGAGAGGGATACAACCCATGGGAGCCTCAGTCGTCTCACAGGGGTAGGTGATCTGGGACTGCTGAGGGACTCCCCGCTGTAAGACTGCCTAGACTCCCACCCCCCACTGGAGTAAATGAGGGAGAGAAGAGAGGGGATGGGGAGGAGGAATAGAAGAAGGGGGAGAAAGGGAGGAAATGAGAGTGGAGAGGCAGAGAGACAAAAAGAAAGGAAGGAAATCATGGAAAAGGGAGGTGGGGGAGGGGAAGGAGCAAAAGATCACTGAAAAGGGAGGGATAAAGAGGAGAAGAAAAGAAGCTTAGAAGAAGGGGCCCAAGGAAGGGGAGCAGAATCAGGGTGCCTACAGCTCTCGGCAGCGTAGAGTAGAGTGGACGGAATAGATTTCACCGCTCAGGTAACTTTCTCCCCTATCTTGGAGGCCGTTGAGCGGCGGGTCCTGGACTACAGATGGGAGCCCATCTTCGCACAGCATCAGCACCCGTTCTTCCCTACCACCAGCAGCCCGGGGCCCCTTCCTCCAGGGGCCCTTCTTCTGCTTCCCCTTGGTGAGGGCACTCATGTCCCCTCTCTGACAACGGCTGCCTCCCGGGACGGCAGCTCTGGCCCCAGCACCCGATCAGTCCCGAGGCACCACCTGACTAGTCCCCTCGCTCCACTCTGGGCACAGGGAACAGGGAAGCTGGTGAGCTCCTCCTGCTCTGCTCAAGCTTAAGGCAGGGGCTGGGAGGAGGCAGAGAGAAGCCTGCCCAAATCCTGCCCCAACTCGCTCCCTCCCTCCCAAGCGGGAGAAGCTATACGCAGTTGTAGCCCGGAGCAGCCCGCTCCCACCCCACCCCACCCATCCCCACCAGCCTGGCAGCAGGCATGATCTGTCCCTGCCCTCGGGGCTCCCCCACTGCAGGGCCGGGCCTGGCCTGGCCTGCCCAGCCAGGGACAGGCAGCACAAGGTGCCACAACTTGTCTACAATTTTGTCAACTTTGCAATAAATGAGTCTCAGGTAGCCCACCCAGTCACGTGCCCCACGTGGGAAGCAAGAACAGCCGTCGCATGTGTCCTGTCCCCTCTCTAGGGTCTATCCCAGCAGGGGAATGGGCCTGGCCAGCTAGGAGCCTGAGCAGGAAAACTGGGGGACCAGGGACGGCCCCCCTGCCTTACTCCTCAGCTTCTTATAACAATACTGGCTGACATTAATTTAGCACCTCACATGTCCCCTCCCTTAATCCTCACACAGCCTAGAAGGCAGGGGCTATTATTACTCTCATTTTACAGAAGCAGAATCAGGGCCCAAAAGGTCCAGAGTCACGCAACTATTAAGTGTCTCAGGCAGAATTTGAACTCGTCTTACTGATTCCAAAGTCCAACACTCAATCCTTGGCATAGAGAGAGACAAAAGGAAGACCGTAAGAGGTAGACATGGGTGGGGGAAAGGGTATGGGGTCAGCCATTCCTCTGACCCCTCTCCTGGTCAGGTTCTAAGAGAAAAATCAACCCTATGGGTACCTATGAGGGCCTTGGAAAGTCAAAATTTCATTTATGGGGCACAGCCAAGGCTGGAAGATAGACCTCAATAGGAAATGAAGGTCCTGCCCAAGGTTCTGGAAATCCAGAGTGCTCCAAAGCAGGGGACACGGGCTGGGACTCCTTAGGAAAGGGCAATTAGCAGGGTAGGCCAAGTAGGGGTAGCCATATAACAAACTACCCTCAGCAGCAGAAATAGCTAGGTGTTCCAACATGCTCACTCCAAAGGGAATGCAGAGCCTGGGGCTTAGGCTGAGGCCAGAAGCCAGCATCCATGACACAGTGGAAGGGAGAAAGCAGGGAAGGAGGGATCCACAGAGCACTAGCTTCAGAAGTAAGAAACCTATGTTCAGAAGGTGACGGGGGAAGAGTTGGAAGAGAGGAACTTTAAGATCCAAACTCTAACTCCATGATCCTAAAGAAACGTGAGGCTCAAGCACTGGACCTCCCAGTGTCCTCCCAGAGGACATAAATCCTCCCAGGGGCAGGGCCTATCTACAGTTTGACCAGGAGCCACCTCCAGGACAAAAGCCACTACCTGTGCCCTTAAGGGTAATAGTACAAAGATAAGAGTAACGCCCATGGCAGGCACTAAGTATAGTGCTTGGCACATAGTAAGTGCTTAATAAATGTTCATCAATTGACTATTAATTAAAAGTCTGGAAAAAAAACTGACTCTTCTCTCCCACCTCCTCAAATCCTGGAAAAGCTGCCCCACTGCTTGCAGGCTCGACATAAGAACATAAAAACAGGTTTTAGAGTAGAATTTGTCTCTCTACTTTGAGGTCATTCCCTAATGTTATAAACGAGGAATCAGAGGTTCAAAGAGATTAAGTAATTTGCTCAGAGTCACACGGCTTGGAAATATCTGAAGCACAATCAAATCCAGATCTTCTGGATTCTTAGAGCACAAGAAAGACCTGAGTTCTAATATGGCCTTGGACATTTATAACCTCTGTGACTGGTAAGTCACTTAACCCCTGTTTGCGTCATTTTTCTCCTATGTCAAATGGGGATCTTAATAACATTTACCTCTCAGGGTTGTTGTGAGAGTCAAATGAGGTCGTAATATTAGCTATTACTACTTCTCTAAATTGCTCCAATGCCCTTAACCTAGCATTCAAGGCCTTCTGAATTCCAGCCCCAATCAATCTTTCCAATATCTTGTTTGTTTTTCTGCTCCAGTCATGCTGAGTAACTCACTCTCTCCCAAACTCATCCCACAGCCCCTTAGTGTCCATCATCTAGGTATCATTTAACTTTCTGCAGGAATGTGTCTTGTCTGTCCCTCTAAAATATAAGTCATTCAGAACCAAGAGCTGGGTCTCATACTTCCATGCAGTTTTCCATGCAACTCCTGCACCTGGTAAATAGTTCTGCCCTTCTGGGGAACCTAGGAGGACTCAATGGGTGAATGAGACTGCTCAGGGTTTGCTCTGCCCTTACTTGTGCCGGTGAATGATGGCATTGAAGAGGCGCCCATCCCGCCAGCTAGCAGTAAAGTTGTCACAACGCAGGTTCTGGTAGCCTTCCACCATCCGCTGAGACCACAACAGCAACTTCTCCTTGGCAGTCATATCCTCGGACTGGCCACTCACCTGGATGTCCGAGATCTGAAAGGAGGAAGTGTGAAGAAGTCATGAGGCCCAGGAAGAAGCCGATGGGTGTCTCCAGCAGAAAACAAAGGAGAAGTGACCATACCTTAGCCCCCAAAGAAATTAGAAAGCAGATGTTTCCCTAACCCAGGTCCACTTAGGGCTCAGGAACAAAAAGTTACCAGACCGAAGGTCCTCATGTTGGACTGAGCACTTTAGCAGCCCTGGTCACCTGTCTATCCCTGCCTTAATCTCCCATAGGGTCAGCTATTGAAACTCAAATCTTAAAAGTGAATCAGCACAACCACACCCTATAGCAGGACCCCAAGTCCATAGGGCACCCTCTTCTTCCCAAATTGGGCATGCAAAGACAAGCGGGCTAGGCACTAGATCATAAGGCCTAGGCTGCCACTGCCTATTCATGAGTGACCCTAAACCCACAAGTAGAGAGTTGTCAAAATGCATCATTTTAAGGTCAGATGGCTCTTCTAACCTGCCCGAGGCAGAGGACAGAGCCAGGAAAGGGCAATTCCTTTCTTTAGAGGATGCAGATTCCTCCAAAGCTGGATGCTGAGAATACTCTAAGAGCTTCCCTCTCTCCCTGACCCCTGTCCAGGTAGCTCTATCTATCTGAATCTGTCTCCTACTCTAAAGTCTGCCTACTCATCTCTCCATCTGGCTAGTGACCTCCTTTTCGGAATACCTTTCTATACATGTGTGCACATACATGTGCAGGAACCCATCTCTTGTGATTATTTCAGAATAGCCATAATAGTCTAGCTACTCCTTCTGGGTACCCAGAGGCGCCATTCTTCCAGTCTGTCTGTCTCTCATTGACTTGGGCCACCGTGCCAACCAGACTCCACCCCGTACAGGAATCAGATGTGTTTCCTGTGCTTTTGGCAGTGGTTGGCACCGGATAGTAATGAGTCAGCCCAACCTCTGAGCCTTCACTTCTCCAAAACATTTCCCCTCCGGGGGTGGCAGCTGTTTTCCCTCTCTGAGCACATTCCTGGATGGATAGGCACTGCCATTCATAGGAAAGGCCAAAGGGTACTGCCCAAGAACATGGATGTTGAGGGAGGAAGGCTCCCACCCCAGTCCTTGGAGCACAAAGACACAAGGTACTCTGAATAGCATGAAAACAGAGTCACACTTAAGACAGAGAGACCTCTACAGTACGTAGGTCTTCCTGGCTCCACTCCCCACTGGGAAGGGCTAGTCTCCAAATTCCAGTGCAGAACCATGTGTTGTTCCCATTCCCTACAGTCCAGTCAATTCCATGCCTAGAGAGATGAAAGGCTCCTTGAAAGTAAGGATCATTGTACTTCTATCTCAATATTCCCCAGAATCTTAGTTTAGTGCCTGGCATAAGACAGGAGCTTGACAAATATTTGTTGCCTGCCTCCTCAGAAAAGAGAGTACCTCCTTCTTAGTTCTTACATACTCTAGCATCTTCCAGTTGTTCAATGTGCGTATACTACCTTTCCAACTAGAACATAAGCCCCTTGAGAGCAAGAGCAATATTCTTTTTTCTCTTCACCACACACAAAGCACATAGTCCTTGCTCATAAATGATTTACTGATTCTTGAATTGCTTAACAGGAAACCTCTTTCATTCCCTCAGAGCTATCACACCCTACATCAAAGAGCCCCTAAGACTGTATATATTTCTAGACATCATCTGATATGGTTTTTCACTTTCTTAAAATCCTCTAGATCTTCTAGGTCTAGTTGCCAGTGTCTGGTTGCCAGTGCCCCTACAGCCTTTGATACCAAAAGAGCCTTCTTTCATAGACCAGAACCCTAGAGCTGAAAGGGATCTCAGAGGCCATGCATCTATTTCAATCTCCTTATTTCGCAGAAGAAGAAAATGAAGTTGATGCTCATGACTCAATAGCTAGAGATGGGATCTGAATTCACATATGACTCCAAAGTTTGGGTTCTTTTCCACTATATCACACTGCTTGCTCCCCAGGGCAGGTTTTTTGAGACTAGCTACACCATGAGGTTTTCCAGCTCCCCTGAATATGACTGTAGACCAAGGTTTTCCCCACTCCCCTAACCCCACACCCTCTTGCTCCCTCAGCTGCTCAACTATATCACACTGCTTGCTCCCCAAGGTAGGTTTTGTGAGATTACCTATACTATGAGGTTTTCTAGCTCCCCTGAATATGACTGTAGTCCAAGGTCTTTCCCACTCCCCCTGACCCCACACCCTCTTGCTTCCTCAGCTGCCTGGGCAGCTTCACCCTGGACAAAGTCTAGAAGCATGCTCCAGAGAAGGCAGTCTCCTGACCTGGAAGTGCAAGATGATGGTCCATATCAAACCCAGGGTGAGTTTCGGGTTGCCATCAGCAATATCATCATTCCTGATGTTCACCAGTTTCACCTGCAACCAAATTTACAAATGTGTTACCTACAATCCCAGACCCAGTTCTGGACTCTGATCAAGCCAAGTACTCAGAGAGGCTAAGCCTTTGTGGATTCTCAGAACAGAAAGCCCCAGCGGTCAGGGTCAGTCCCTGAATGTTCAAGGAATAGATGCTAAGAGTTGGATTCCTTAGTGAGAAAAGGTCTTTTGGTCAAAGTTAAAGACCAAGGATGGATCAGGATCAGATTGCAAACTGTGGTTTCATCTACAATAACATTTCCATATATGACGACCCTCAGGAGTTCTAGAATCTCAGGGCTGGGCATGAGGCTCCAACAAACATTTTAACCAGGCAAGATCAGGCATTAAGAGGAGGCAAGACCCTGGTGTTCACAACAGAGGAGTTCTGAATCCAGTCTCCAAAATACTTAGGGCAGATATTATGTCTCACCTGTCGATGTTTGAGGTAGTCCAGGGCAATTTGGACATTCTGCAGCTTATGGAAGCGCATTCTCCCCTTCTCACGTGGCTAAGACAAAGGAAAGAAGAAAAGCAAATCAGATCAAAATTTCTCTTGTGGGCAGGAAGGAACCAGGACCGCTTTGATCCTAAGATTTCTTTGTTTCTCTTCCTTTTTTTCCACCCACATACACACACATTTCTACAGGTTCCTCCACTCCTATTCCTTGGGGATACTCAGAATAGGGAAGCTCACACATTGATCCACTCCCCACCAATCTCTTAATCTCTACATGCAGCCTGTTCTGGCAAGGAGCACAGATCTTCTGAACTAGAGTGGGGTGTGCCCACTGGATACTCTTCACAGATGCTGCCCTGTTCTAAGCAAGACTCCAGAATTCCAATGCTAAAGCCAAGAGTTGGTTATACTCAAATGCAATCAGCTGAATTCAACTGCCACAGGGTCCCCACTGCCCACAGAACCTACACAGGTAACTTAAGACTGTGCCCCTTAGGCCCTAAGTTCTCTGCAGACAACAATCTTGCCCTCCTTTCATCTTCCAATTAATGAGATAAGGAAGGGAGGGAGAGAAGGGAGGAAAGAGGGAAGGACAAGGAACACAGAAGGAAACCACCTCATAATACAAGATGGGGAAATGAGAAGGACCCAACTATCATGGAGCCACCTTTACTCCTTTAGAAAACAGGACAGGAGTCCAGGCTTTTTCTCCTCAAAGGAAAAGCACAGAGTTTCCCCGGGAAATCCTGCTGCTTGTGTTGGTCTTAGGCTGAGGGAAGGAAGGGATTTGTAAGGAAACAATAGCAAGGAAACCCTAGTCTGACTGAATAGCCCCTCCTCCAATTCCCCAACAACAACCAGACTCTGCTTCCTCCTCAGCAACAAGGCCCAGGACCCATATTCCCAGGGTCCTTCTCTCCCACCATAGCCCCTGACAGTTAAGGTCTCTAACAAATACCCACAATGGAGTACAATCTCCATTATCCTGTTCTGGAGTATGACCTTGTAGCCCTGTGGGGTAAAAGCTTAGGGGCCAGCCTGGGCCTTATGTACCCATTAAGTCCAGGAGAGTTAGGATGCCAGGACCTCTGATGGAAGTTTGATCTACTTTCCTTTAGTGTCAACCATTGCCCCATGGGAGCCCTGTCTTCTCATAGAAACTATATGGGAATTTCCTGAGGAATAGGGCCTTTCAACTCTCTTTTCTATCTCCATTTTTCAACCTCCTTTTTCCAGGGGAATAGGAATGGACACACTGCAAGTATTCAGTAAGGATACTGAACAGCCTTGAAGAGCTTTAGGAACCTTCCCCTTCCTCTCAACCCCACCTAAGGCATCCAGTCCCAGAATCCTAGACATTCAAAAATCATTCTTGCCTCTACCTGAGCAAGAATCCCCTTTACCACCTCCTTGACAAGCAATCTTTTAGCCTTTGCTTGAAGACCACAGGTGGAAGGCAGTTCACTATCTCTTAGGAAACCCATTCCACTTTTGGATAACTAATAATTATTAAGTGAAATTAGTATCCGTGCCCCTGGAAGGCAAGTGAAAGAGGAAACCCCCATCCAAGGAGCACTGCTGGGCTCTAACATCATCCTACAGCCAAGGCCCCAGTCTCCCAGTATACACATCATCCAGCTGCATGCACACACATCCCATCAAGGCCACACATCCATGCCCGCTGTTAGTTAGCAGTAGTAGCAGAGCTATGATTGGCTGCTTGGGGCATGATGTCATTTACAGACAATCTTCTTCAGCTGCTCTCCCGCAAAGGCCCCGCATCCATCCCCTTGGAGGGTCAGAGCTGACATCATGGCCGCAGCAGCCAATGGCAGAGCCACATGTCCTGGGACATGTCACACGTGGGCCACCCCGCCGAGGGCAAACAGGACAGAATCACTCACCAGGCGCAAGTTCCTGATTACGTCACGTTCCCTCGGCTGCCCGGGCCGAAGCAGGGCGGGCAGTAGGCAAAGGGTAAAGGGCAGAGGTCAGGGGTCAGAGTCCAAAGCCGCAGAGAAGTCAAAGCAGAGTGTACAGTGAGGTTAATATGTTAGGGCCTGGCTAGGTCAGCCCAGGCAGCAGGGCCAGGGTTCCCAGCCCTAAGGGGAAGGGGAGGGGAAAGAAGAGCAGGCAAGTAACTTAAAGGACCTATGAGAACAACTCTCAGGTCAAGGGAGGGCTGCGGGAGTCCAAAGCATGTCAAGGGGCCTGGTCAAAGGTTGTTGGACGGGAAGTCCTGGCAGGGCAGGACAAAGGAGTGGGACACTGAAGGACAGATGGTGGAAGAGCCCTGAGGTCACGGCAGACCAGAACAGCCTCAGTCCTGAAGGCAAGCGGGACATGGACACCTGGCTGGGGTTGTCCCTGGGTAGGTGGGAAGGAAGCAAGATCCCCAAACCTTTCCAGGACAGCCCTGGCTCCCAGCTACTAACAGGAGAAGAAATATCATCCTGGTCCAGGAAGGAAGAACACAGTGGGATAAGGGGAAGCCGGCTGGGAGGCTCAGGAGGGAGGGCTTGGGAGGATGAGCTGGGCCAGAGGGAAGGGTCCCAAAAGGAGAAGCAGTCACCCAAGAGAAAGCAAGCGAGCGAAGCTGGCAGACCCCCAAGGCCCTGAGGTCACCTACCAGGCTATCCCCTGAGAGCACCTCCAGGAGGGAGATGAGGTTGTGGCCATCTCGGAGGTCTTCATACAGGTCACTGATGTGTCGCTGCGCCTAGGGGAAGAGAGCCAGGAGTCAGCCGTGTGGGCCACTTGAGTGGCAGCAGAAGGCCAGCAAGGGCCCATATGTCAAAGTGGCTAAAGAGGCCCAAGGCAACAGAGTTCTCCAGCCAAGGACGGAAAGGGGAAGGCCCTGAGGGTCGAGGCCATTGAATCAGGGCAGACTGGGCTGTGGAGAGCCGGGTGGATCATCCCAGGCAGGATCAGGGGTCCTGCCAATCGGGGGAAGAAAGGGAAAGTATAAAGGGGGGTGCCCACATCCCCCCATCCCCAAGACAGCAAGTCAACTACCTACCTCTGCTCTCCAGTGCTACAAGGAACCAGCCAGGAAGGAGGGAAGGAGGAAGACAGTGGACAGACAGTGGATGGAAACAGTGAGAAAGAAAGGGAAGGAGGAAGAACAACAGGAGGAAGGAAGACAGAGAAGAGAGTAATATTTCAGAGAGATGAAGGAAAATGGACAGACTTGCAAGATGTGGGGAATGGCCACAGAGCTCTAGAAGATGCTAGACCCAGGACTGAGCCAACTTGAGGCCACAGGCTCCTCTCCCTTTCTCCCCATCCCTTGCTTGGCTCCTGGGGCTTCCCGTTCCCTCCTCTTCTTCCTCCCCCACTCAGCCAAGGAACCACCCAGAATCCTGGCCTATCTCCTCCCCTCCATACCTTGATGAGGTGCTTGTTGACCCACTTGGTGAATGTTTTCTTCTGCACCCGGTCCCGCTCATCTGGTCAAAAAGAAAGATCAAGGTTAGACTGAGGCTGGGGAGGAACAGAATTGGGGATAAGCAGAAAATCAGTCTTGAGACAATATGAGTCATTCACACTGACAGAGGGAAGCACAGGAAGTGGGTAATTCGGGGAAGGGATGTGAGGACAGGGAAACCCCGATGGGCCATCTGAACACAAGGAATATCCCTTCCATTCCATTGTCCGCTGGGGCCCAGAATAAAAACTAACATTTTCCTCACTCTTATGGCTAAAAGACACTTGCATATACAATTATCCTTACAGCAGTCCCGAGAGGATCACCTCCCATTTTACAGATAAGGAAACTGAAACTCAACAGGGTAAACTCAAAAAGGCCAAAGTTGTACAGTTATTAAATAGTGGTGGACCCGTTTGTTGGGACGAGAGCCCTTGGCAGTGCCTCAATAATGAAGCGGTATTCTAGCTTCTAAAGATTTATCCACAGGCCTTAATCCCACGACCATAACCAGTAGAAACCCCTGGCTAAAGAATCCCCAGGGACGTCTCCTTGTGAAGGGCCCTCTCCTACTCCCTCTGTCTCTTAGAGCCAGGTAGCAGCCCCTCCCCCTCAAAAGGCCAGATCCAGTGGCTCAGGAAGAGGGGAAGCTTTGGGCCAAACTCGGACCCAGCTCTAAGTGGGTTAGGGATGGCGTGGGTGGGGGAGGGAAGAGAGGAACGATTATCAGATTGTAGAACTCTTCCAAGCTTCCCAAACCCAGGCAGATCAGGCAGGTGATCTCCCAGGAAACGGAACTAGGAGAAGAAGGCAGGGGAGCCAAGGAGAAGCAGGCGCCTCCTGCTCAATTCCCCCATTGTCTTTCCTCCCCAAGATGGGAAGGCTCCCACCCGTCCAGCCTTGGGCTGGCAACCGCACCCCAGAGCCCACGGAGCATGTCCTGGCCCGTCCCCCACCCCCACAGCAAGCCAGGCTTAGGATGGCCCCTCCCAGCTGGGCTTCCCCTTGGTGCCATGCCTGGTGCCCAGCCTGGGGCCCTCCCCTGCTCTGAGCATGGCCTGGGCCCTGTGAGGAGCCTTGCCCCGAGGCTGGAGCGCCCAGGCTGGCTAACCACAGCAAAGGGAATCCCCACATCTGAGGCAGGACAGACACTACCCGCCAGACAAAGGGGCAGGACCCGAAGGTGCAGGTTCCAGCAGAGAGGGGCTAAGCGGGGCCTGCAGCAGTACTGGGAGGATCCCTATTCCACAGAGTGAGGACCTCCCCTTTTCCCCACCCAATTCCCAAAGGAGGAAACCTACCCAAAGCCATTCCCTCCCTCCTTTCCGCCCTTCCCACACCACCACCACAGGCAAACACCCCCGCTTAGAGTAATAGCAGGGGTCAGTGAAGAAAGGCTCCAAAGAGCCCCAAATCCGCTTAGTGAGGAGGGCAGAGCCAGGCCCCAAAGCTTGGCCCTGCTGGGAGGGGTGTGAGAGGGGCCAGGGGCTCAGGAAGGAAGGCCTAGTGCTGTCCCTGGTGAGACCAACAGTGTCCACCTTCACCTGCCTGAGTCATCCAGCCCTGCAGCCAGCCCCCAGGACCCCATCCCCGTAGGCCAGGGACAATGTGGACCAGCTGCCCAGCTAGGAGGTGTAAGCCTCCAGGAGAGCAGGCTCTCAGCACCCCTTTCCCAGGGGGTACAGATATACACAGACACACACACCAGTCAAGGTAGCAAGCCACTGCCACTTCTGAGCCCAGGGCTCTCTGAGGGCACTGTCCCACTCTTCCCCAGAGTCCATTCCTGATGGGCGCCCAAGGCCTTCAGCCAGCCGTGGGCCACCACTGGGCAGCTCCAGCCCCTTGCCTGCTCAGACTCCACAGACTCTCAGGACTCCCAGCAGAAAGTGGCCCTGCTCCCCAGGCGCCCGCAGGTCCCCTTAGTTTCAGAGCCCCCAGAGAGTTTCCGAAGTTCACCCCCAGAGCTGCATAAACATTTCTGACCTCCCAAACCGTTCCCAAAGCCGACCGATCCCCTGGAAACAGGTCTCACCTGGGGCAGCCCCGCTCGGCTCCCTCCCCTCCTTCCACTCCCTCTCTCCTCTACCTGCAGCCAGCTAAGCCAGAAGCCATCCCACAGGGAAGGGAGAGCCAGTCTCCCTACCTTTCTTGCCCTCGGAAGCCCTCAGGACAGCCAGGTAGAGGTTGTCCTCAGAATTGGTTCTCTTCTGTACAAGGTTCTGGGACTCCTGGCTCTTCAGTCTCTGACGCGACATGGTCCCCTCGCCCGGGGGAGCAGGGGAGGCAGGCTATGTATGGGGCTCCTGGCCTCGCCTGTAAGGCTCCCACCCGACTGATCCACAGAGTCCCACTGCCGGAGGGAGGCCGCCGGGCACTGGGCTGGGCTGCAAAGCAGCAGCAGGCACTTCCTCTGCCTCCGACACCACGCTGCGGGCCACTCCCAGGCTGCTCAGAGCTGCCGCTGCGGTTGCTGCCCCAGGACTGCTGGCCCGGCTGCTCCTCCTCCTCTTTCTCCTAGCCTGGCCCGGCCCCGTTCCCTCCCACCCAGAGGTACCGGGCTGCTCCCAGGACTAGGTGTGCCCCAGGCCGGGCTGGGCGGGCCTGGGCGGGGCAGGCCCCGGGAGGCGGGAACTCCTCAGGCCTGCACACTGCAGGGCACCCTCCTGGGCCAGAAACAGGAAACCGCCTATAGTTTCCTAACCACCACCACAGCCTGGGCAAGGCAAGCCAAGCCACAGCACGGGAGGGCAGCGGGCAGAGAGGGCCGGCATTAACCATTTCCTGTCCGAAACCCAGCTGTCCTGGCCAGGGGCCTCTGCAAAGACGGGCCTGGGGCAGCCCGGGGTCGGGACAGGGAAACCACTGCACAAAGTCTTCCTTCCTGAGCCCCAAGCCCTTTCCTACTCCCCAAGAAGCCTCAAGCCCAGGGGTCTTTCCCCTTCATGAGCCCCAGAGTTCACCAGGGAGGGGCAGCCCTGGGGAGCCCAACCAGAGGAGGGCAGAATTAGCGGGGCAGCCTTTGGCTTGGGAACTGGCCCCATTTCTTATGCCCCCTTGGGGCCCCCATCATGTTCAGGCTCCAAAGTCTCTCACCACTTCTACCATCTCTCAATCACCCATATTAAAAATATGATAAAGGCTAAGTACAGGGTGAGTAAATGCTTAGGAACAGCACCACAATGAGTCACCGGGGAGGCTGGCTGGCGGGTGGTCTATAGGTCCTACTCCCTATAGGTCTGAATTCTGTCCCAACAGTTATTTTAGAAGTGAAAGTCCCTACAGAGCAAAACTGTGTGAGGATGGGGAAAGGCCCTAAGGGAAGCAGTGAAGGGAAAGACCCAGCGCTGGAGTAGGGAGTTAGGAAAGACCTGAATGCAAATTCCACCTTCAGCTCTAAGCAAATCACTGAACTCTAAGCCTCAATTGCCTTATCCATAATAGCAACCACCTCATAGAGTTGTTTTGAGGGGAAAAATGGCTTTGCAAGACTTAAATAGCTGGATAAATGTCAGCAGATTTATTCCTTCACAGCTGGTTTAGTAATTACAACAGCATTCTCACTAGTTTTTCTTCACCGGATTAGGCCCATGGATTAGCTGCATTATCTTTTTAAAGATGTCACTTTCTGCCTGAAAGCCATCCCTGCTCATATAGACCTCTACTCAGTGGGAGCCTGCAAATAAAGCCTACAGAATCATGTCCAAACGTGTCAGATTCACTTTCGAGGTCCTGCCTCCATTTGCTACCGTCCTACCTCAGGCCTCTTATCTCTTAACTATTCTTTAGCTGAGATCTCCAACTCCAAGCAGGCCTAGATCCTCATGCCCAACTAGTCCAGGAGCTGTCCAGGGGCAGCAAAATTAGCTCTTCTTCCCAGTCTCCGCCAGAGTAAGGCTTTTTTTTTTTTTTTTTTTTTTTAAATACAGCAGTCGCTTAGTAAAAACTGCCAGGCTGAAGCCTGTATTTGCCAGTAACAGAAAATCAATACAAAACCTTACATTCTACCCTGCCTCCATTTCAGGTCATGGTATTTTACAGAAGGCAAAGTCAATTCTCAACTCCCATCTTTTCCTGCAAGACAAACCTCCCTCCCCATTATTTAAAATGAATTATTTTAGTTCCACTAAAAGTGACTGTCCCTCCCTACTTTAAGAGTCCCTTCTCTGGAGGGATTCTGGATTTAAGAAGGCTCAAGTTCAATCTGCACAGAGAGAGGCAAGTAATAAATAGGTTTGGAGACAAGAACTAGATAGAACCTCAAAGATCATTATTTAGTCCAACTACCTCATTTTACAGATGAGCAAACTGAGACCCAGGAAAGGTGATTCTCCCAAGATACATCAGTGGTAATGCTAACTAAAATCAGCTAAAGCCCCTAAACTGCTCCTTTGCATCTCAGCTCCAGATGATTTTAAAACCTCTAAGAGGCCCCTCTCCCCCATTTCTATCTAATTCAGCTCTAAGAGTGAATTTGTGTCCTTTGCCCTGGTTCTGTCTGGGTTCAGGGACCTTGCCCCTTCCCACCCAGAGGGGCTGCAGGAGCCTGTGCTACATAGCCCTGTGATGAGTCAGAGAGCACCTGGGAGACACCCATTTCCCCTTCTCCACCCCTTCCACATACTCCAGGTAACATCTGGGCGCTAGTTTCTGAGGGTCATGGACCTCTCCTCCTTTTCCTCCCCAGCTGATTTCTGGACCCAGATAGCCAGGAGTTCTGCTCTCTGCCTTAGTCAGCACCTCTTGCAGATGGACGGCCTCATTGAGCTCCAGGCCCCTACCACAGAGAATGTCAGAGGCTAAAGGCCAGAAAAGACAAGGGGGGGGGGGGAAGAGAATGTGGCTTGGGGGAGGCCATTGGTGACTCACAGAGGGCTTCCCTACGCAGGAGCAGTATCAGATTCAGAGGGGCCCAGGAGAAGGGGCAGAGATGAGCCAGCCAGAGATGGCAGAGTGCCAGTGAGTCAGAGCCCAGTGGGGAGGAGAGGGAAGGGAGAAGAGCCATACCCCGAGAGGAGGGGGTCTGTGGGGAAGTACCAGTGAGTCAGTAGGGAAGGAAGCCGCACCTGTGAGTTAAGGGGAGGGACTGGAGGGGCTGTGTTTGCTTTTTGGGTGGGGCTCTTCCAGATAACAGGCCATAATAACAGAGCAAAGGGACAAAGGGATAGAGATGGGAGCCTGGATGAGGTTCCCCCAGCCCCCAACC
Organism: Sarcophilus harrisii; assembly: GCF_902635505.1. Lineage (NCBI taxonomy): Eukaryota > Metazoa > Chordata > Mammalia > Dasyuromorphia > Dasyuridae > Sarcophilus > Sarcophilus harrisii. The sequence continues at coordinate 643,737,068 of NC_045426.1, read as the reverse complement.
TGGGCAGAGACAGTTTCTGCTGACCAGGACTCTAGACTGCAAGGGCTTCAATAGAGCTCTGGCTGGGCTAGGGGAGGGCAAGGGCAAAACAAGCAGGGAAGAGCAAAGGATGCAATCTCCAGGGGGAGAATGGGCACTCGCTGGCTGCAGCTTCAAGGCCTGAAACTCCAGCTTTGGCATCTGGGAATATATTAAACAGAGTCTCTGCTCTACTCCCAACCCCCAAGCCCTGCATGGAGCCAGCCACAGAAAAGAATGCAACCGCCTCAGAACCACAAGTATTTTCCATTCCCTGGCACATCTGGAGTGATGAGATCCAGCTGTGGGGCTCTATGATGCACCCGTGTGTCACCAGACCCAGAAATAGATCCACTTCCATCCCACCCTGCTAAAGCTCCAGAGACTCAAGCATAGGACTCTCCTCCACCACCACCCCCCAAACAACAGGGGAGCCAGAAAGCTACCTCCTAGTTCTGGTCCTAGAGCTAATCCCCCAGTCATGACCTTTTCCAGAACTGGCGGCTCCATATCTTATATATCTGGAGCTGGAAGGAGCCAGAGGTCCTGGATTCCAGACTAACCAACCCACCCACTCATTGGACACCCCCCACCATCATTTTGCATATGAGAAAGCGAGGCCTTAAGAGCACAAAATCACAGGGTTTGAACCCAGGAGCTCTGACTCCACAGCCCAGGGCCACTGTACCACTGAACAGATCCTGATCTCTGGATGTTTGGTCCCAGCTATTACAAGTATCAACCAGAGGAGGGCACCAGAGCCCCACAGGTGACAGGTGATAGATATCCTAAGGAATCTTAGGGAAGAGAAGGAAAGCAGGGAGAGGAGCAGAAGCTGTCAGTAGGGCTAGAAATGAAAGCAGATGAAAGAGAGAGACAGGAGATAAGGGGGGAGACTGTCACGGACAGAGGAAACAAGGCATAAGATGAAACAAGATCGCTTTCCTCTCACAACTCGGAGAGGGGGAGAAGGCCAGGATGGAGATCCCCTGCACTGGCCAGTCACCTGTTAGAGAGCAGGCTAATCCTGCAGAAAGGCAGACAGGACAGACTCTGGACCTTTGGAGCAGAAAGCCTCCTGCTCCGCTTAGGGGCAAGGGAATAGCTTGTGTTTTGGTCGGTAGAGGGAATTCCCCACTCTGAGGCAATCACAGCTTCCTATCTCCCTAGATAAGAGAATTTACAGAAAGCCACCAGAGCATGGCATAGCAGCTAAAGGAACGGCCTTAGAACATCAACGGTGGCTGTTACCTTGGATACACGAAAATAACGTCCACAACAACTAGTCCCATCCCTCCTCGGAAGCAGCGATCAGATAGAGAGAAAGACAAGAAGGGCTCAGATTCTGAGGTAAGACAATTCTGTCACTCCTGATAGTCTAAGGTCAGCCTTTAGCTACTATGCCATGTTCTGATACCTTTCTGCAAATTCTCTTATTCAGGGGGATAGGAAGCTGTGATTTCCTCAGAGTGGGGAATTTCCTCTACCAATCAAAATGCAATCTTTTCATTGGGATTTAGTGAATTTTAGTGCTGGAGAGTTAACAGAGGCAGAGGTTTCACAATTTGCCCATGATCTCACAGAAGTTAGATCTAAATTTTCAAGTTTTCCTGACCCAAGCCGTACTAAATCATGATGCTTTTCTTGTTCAGTCAGTGCTCAAAAACCAAAGGCTCACCTTTGTCTGCCGCAGTGGCTCCATGATATAACACCTTTCACCACTACCCCTCCTCAAATCCATATCCCATCCTTCAAGGCCCTGATCAATTTTTCTCACCTCAATCAGCTTCTCAGGCCAACCCCACCCCAGCAAGGTTTGATCTTTCCCTCCTCAGAACCCCTCCCAGGCACTGCCACGCCCTAGTGCTCAAATTATGGATGTCTTCTACTTTATTGGAGATGTTCCTACCAAGCAAAGATGGCAGCATTCAGCTTAGTAGCATTTCTCACATGCCCCACATCCCATAGGACTGGCCTAGTGTTGGATACTCAGAAATCTTCATCAATCGCTTTTAAATTTTTATTTTTTTATTTTTTGCTGGAGCAATTGGAGTTGAGTGCCTTGCCCAGGGTCATACAGCTAGGAAGTGTTATGAACATTTTTTTTTTAAATCAACAAACTAGGGGTTTCTCTCTCTCTTCCCTATTTCTCCTAACCAAAAAGGAGTGTGCCCCCTCCTCCCAAGTCAGAATATAAATCCATTCTTGCCCTTACATCTCAGGAGAGAATTGAGCCTACCACAGGAAGGGGCCGGGAATGAATTAAAGTGGGTATACTTTTAGTCAATTCTTTGGAGAGTAACCTGAAAACCCTAAGGGCAAAACTCGTTTGAATATCCTTTCCCTTTGAATTTTTTATTAAAATTCTAGATCCCTCCCAATCTGCAATGTGTTTCCAATGACCTAAAGGAAAAAAAGTTCCAACACCCAGTCCAGCACTTTTAAGTTATGTGCTACGTGAGGAAGACAGACTTTGAGATCACAGAGTCCCAGAGCTGGAGAGAAACTCGGAGGCCTTCTGAGCCAATCCTTGAATGAGCAGGAATTCACTCAATGACAATGGAAAGTTGCCATACAGATCCTACTCAGACCTCCAAAGATGTGTGTGTGATGGAGGTTGGGGAGCAAAGGGGGAAATGCCTCCCGATGTTGCCCCATCCTATTTTCAGAGACCTCTCATAGTTAGGAAGATTCTCCTTACGTTGAGCCCAAATTGTTCTTTTCATTACAGAAAAGACATAGAATTTAGAGGAGTTAAGATTCTTACTGATTGTGGAGCCAGAGGGCCTCGTTTTACAGCTTCCTACCTCGCACTCCCAACCCCCATCAACCCCTGTTGTGTCCAGAATTGGGAGAACCTGGAATTAATTACAAGTCAGGAAGAACAGAGCTCAAACCCTCCCCCCAGCACTTTCTAGCTGGGTGGCTCTGGGCAAGTTGTTTAAACTCTTTCAGCCTCAGTTTCCTCAACTAAAAATTTAATAAAGGCATCAGACTCAATGGTTTCTAAGGTCCCTTCCATCTATGATCCTATGATGGATCAAACACTTTGGGTGAAGAGACTTCTAATTCAATAGAAGGCACTTTTCCCAAATCTAAAAAGTGAATTACTTCACCAAAAAGCCAGCCCAGGTGCCAAAGTTTGAGTGAGTTCCCACTCCCTTCCCCTATTCTATATTCTCAGCCTTATTCTAGGACCCATAGAAGACCTAGAGAATTAAGAGTAAGTATTCCCAATGCTATAGAAAGAAACAACCCTGCTTGGAAATGCTTGGAAGCAAGCTGTATGTAATAAAGATTCAGTTTCACAATCTCTTTCTGTTCTATTTTTTACGTAGAAATGTTCTCTCTTCTTTTGGGTGTTTGTTAACTTCAGAACTTTAAAAAATTAAGAATAAATACATTAAATACACACATAGAAGTATAATAAAATAAAATAAACTATTTAAAGGGGAGAAACACCCAAGAGAAAATAGAGGGAAAGCAAAGCCTTATGGCTGTAAGACTCTTTTGGTGTAGAATGAGATCTATATTTTTAGACACCAACAGCGTGCTGTTTATTTGTTTTGCTTGTACTTTTTTGTTACTAAGGAGGGTTGGGGGTCGAGATGGGAGGGAGTTACAGGAAAGTGACTGAGTAAGAAAAGAGCCTCAATAAAACTTTAAAAGACTATTGTCTAGCAGATCCACCCCCTCACAGACTTCCCCAGCCCTCAAGATATCAGGCTCTCGGTGGGGGCTGCTACTAGTCTGTCCCTTCCTGGGCGCTGGGGTACCCAGATTCTCAGCTCTCTAACCATCAAAGAAAGAAACAAAACAAAACAAAACACCTTCTCTTGAAATAACTGAGCCATATCCAGATTAAAGAATATGACTTGACTAAATAATTAAAGGAAGATCTAACAAAACACAAATGAGGCACACCTCACAAAGTATAGAGTTGGAAGTCTGTGATCTAGGATAAGAGAATCACAAACTCAGCACTGAAAAAGACTCAGTTTCAACCAATCTAAACAATTTCTACAGCAAGGGGCTCCACAGCAGACACTAAGGGCTCCCACTCCCCAAAAAGGCTAATGAATTTTTGGACAACTCTAAATTGTAGAATGTTCCTCCTGACACTGAGGCCATTCTTTGCCTCAATTGCTACCTAATACTACTGATCATTCAATGGGTGTGCTTTCAAATTGAGACCTGTTGAAGACTTCAGCTTAAAAAGACCAAGTTTCCACTGCCTCCAGGGCCCTCTCCAGTTGTTCAGATCTATATCTGGCCACTGGACCCAGATGGGTTTAGAGAGATGGGACCTTGCACAGTCCTCTCTCAATTCAATCCATCACTTTCATGTCCCGGAATTACCTCCCTGGTACCATGGGTCTCCTCAAAAATGAAGGATAAAATCACAAAAAGAAGCATCCCTATAACTCCCACTTATTGATGCCGATTCTCCCTAGGCCTAAAGTCAGGAAAACCAGAGTTCAAACTCAGCCTCAGATATTAGTCACTTAACTCTGCCTCAGTTTTCTCATCTGTAAAATGAACTGGAGAAGGAAAAGGCGAACCACTCTAGTACCTTTGCCAAGAAAATCCCAGATGGGCCGTGAAGAGTCAGACATGACTGAAAGTGACTGAACAAGAATATTAAGAACCAAGCAGAACAAATCTATTCCTTCTTCCACATAATAAACTTTAAATGTCTGACTGAAGGTACAATTCTGGGCTCTAATACCGGCTTCTACCCCACCTCACTCAAGCATCTCACAGTCTAAGTTCCTACAACTGATCTTTTTATGCCACAATTTCAAGTAATAATAATAATAGCTAACATTTACTATGTTTACTTTGTGCAGGGCACATTTTAACTCATTTGATCCTCACAGCTATCCTGGACCTTAGCATGACCTCCATTTTGCAGATAAGGAAACAAAGTCAATCAGAAGTTTTGTAACTTCCTTAGAGTAAAACAGCTAATAAGCAAAGGAGATCAGATATTTAGAGTCAGGTTGGCTCAGTAAACTATCTACTGAGTGATAAACTATCTACTGAGTGACCTAGCCAGACCTCTCTCTGCATCCTGGTTACCTTCTTCTGGACACTGAGACCCCTAGCCAGACCTTTCCAATACTAGTCACCTTCTCCTGGTCACTGAGACTCCTAGCCAGACCTTTCCAATACTAGTCACCTTCTTCTGGACACATGTCAATTTAGCAATGTCATTCCTAAAATCTGAATGTCCAGCACCAGACAAAATACTTCAAATGGGTCTGAACAGGAGAGAGAGCAGGGCAATTATCACCTCATTAGAGGCGCCTCTTCTACTGCTGTAACCTAGAGAGGTTATTAATATTAATAATCTATATATATGTATTTTTAAAGCTTTTTATTTTCAAAACCTAGGCACGGATAATTTTTCAATATTGACCATTGCATAGCCTTGTGTTTCGGATTTCCCCCTCCCTTAGATGGCAAGCAATCCAATATGTTATAGATGTTAAATATATATGTATATATATATATATATAGCCTATATATTAAATATAATGTGATATATTAATAAGAGCCCATCTTTGGAGTCTTCTGACCTGGGTTCAAGTACTGTCCTTGTCACAGTTACCATGTAAATGTCATCAAGTCACTTGGAATTCTCAGTGCCCTAATAGTAGTCAATACCCTAAATCTATGAACCCCCATAATTTACAGATGAATTGCTGATTTGGATCACTGAAAGGGGTTTTCACAGATGAAATCACAGGTCCAGACTGTACCCCACCCTATTCCACAGGGAAAAAAAACTGCATTTGGGTTGGGTTTTTTGACTTTTCTTCTCATACTTTTGACTCAAACTGAGTTTGCAGACTGTTAAAATCTCCAGGTTTTTCTCGTACAGGCGGCTTTATAGTTCTCTCTTCCCCATTCTCTACTAAGAGTTGATTTTTTTAAAACACAAGTGGCAGACTTAACATTAATGCTTACTGCATTTTATTTTGTTAGCCCATTGTTCAAGCCCCACAAGTCCTTCTTTAGATCCTTGTTTGTCATCCAGCAGCATGGGCTTGGTGTTCCAGCTTTTTCTAATACCAGACTCAAAGTGACAATACTTGGGCGTCACCTTATCACAAAATGAGGAGGGAAGCAAAGCTCATGACAAACTACCTTTGTCCAAGTCTCACTCCATTCGGAGTTGAGGGCAATAGTCACCCTCTCATCCTCTCCTTGCCTCCCGCCCATCCCAGTCTCTTGGGAACCAGGGACTAAAAATAAGGAAGAGGTGCTCAAAGTCACAGAGGAGATAGGTAACTGGGGAAATGGTTCATTCTTTAGGGGAAAAGTCAGTAAACAAGGAGATCTAAGCAACTCAAAAGTCATTTCTTCATCCAAAGACTATCCTAGGCCCTTCAAAACAAACCCAGTCCCTTGGTCCTGATACATCAAACTGCAGCCAAGCCAAGGGAACCAGGCAAGAAGCCCTTCTGATTGATTTATTTATCCGTGCTTTGGGGCGGGGAGCCGATTCTGCTCCTGCCCTGGGTCCCCCGGCTGAGACAGTGCGGGAGCTGGTCCACAGGGAAGGAAGGGGAGCCTGATAGCTGCTCTGGGAGCGGGCTTTGGGAGGGGGGGGGGGACCACCACCTGCCCTTAGCCCTGGCCATTCCATGTGGGGGGGCTGGTTCGGTCCTCTCGGCCCCAGGCACACATGCTGGTCGCCCTGCACGTTTCCCCAGGATTACACAGGGAACATCAAAGGGCCCGACTCCTGGGCTTGACCAGAAGGGGCTCACACCTGGCACCAGACCCTGAGAATGTGGCCACCATGGGGCGGGGAGAGAAGGCACTGATCTGAGGGACCCGGGCCAGAAACAACAGAGAATTCTCTAAAAGCCCGTCCTTTGTCCCCCAAGCCCCCTCGGGCGCCCCATTAAAGTCGATAGTGTGTACTGTACACAAAAACTATGACCATGGAAACAAGTAAACACGGGAGGGAGAGGGGCCTCCGGCTGTGTCACAGCCGGGAGCCGAGCTGGGGGAGCGGAGGGGGGCGGCGGGGGGAGAGGGGAGAGGGGGAACAGCCGAGGCGGGAGGCGGAGGGCTCTTGGGCAAAGTTTCCACTTTCCACGGTGTGTGTGTTCCGGGAGAATGCGCAGGGACGAGGTGTGTCTGGCCCGCGGCCCCTCCCACCCCCCGCCCCTTTAACTCTTACAGCCCCGACGGCAGCGCGCTGCCCCAAGCTCCCCTGGGTTCCCTGGGGGCCCGAGCAGAAGCAGGAGGGTCCCAGACTCGGCGGGGTTCCCAAGGAGGCGGGCAGGGTCCCGTGGCTGGGCCAGGAGGCTGCCCCAGTCCTCGTCGCTCTCCACCCTCTCCCTGGGCACCCACCTACACAGCAGAGCTGCTGGTACAGGTAGCCTTTCCTGTCCTGCTCCGAGCCACCGTCCAGCCAGCCGGACCGATCCAGCAGGATCTCCCTTTGGAAGGTGTAAGAGGCCGAGACGGCGGCCCCCGGCACCTGGGCTCCCTCCATGGCTTGGAAATGCCCCAGAGACTCCCTCCCTCCGGGGGCTCAGCTATGCCAGGGAGCCGGAGCAGAGGTCGGGAGGGTGGGTAGTGCCTTCCCCTGCTGCGGTGTGGGGAGACAGCCCTGTTCCTGCTCACCACATCCTCCTCCTCCTCCTCCCTCCCTCCTCTCATTTCCCCGCCCTCCCAGTCAGGCAAGCAGGCAAACTGCCCGGACCAGAACAGCCAAGCCCCGCCGTGGCAGCCTTTGACCATTGCTAGCCCTGCCCTCCCCAGCCCAGCCCTTCCCAGCACACCGGGGGAAAAGAAGGGCCCTGGGTTCAGACACTCCTGCCCAGAACACCTACAGATTGCGTCCCTGCCCTCGTCCCAGGGGCAATCTCACCACATCAAAGCTGGGAAGTAAGAGTAGGTCAGCCTGCCTTCACCCTGCCCTAGTGAGAGTGGGTGGGGAGGGGGCTCCCCCGGCCCCCCCACTGAGAGGAGAGCCCTCTTGCCCCCCCCCAGCTCAGGCCCACGGAGGAGGGCCGCATGGAGGGGCCTCCTCTTCCCAGAGTACCCAAGAGCTGGCCCACTAGGATGGGCAAGCTGCCCACACATCCCTGGGGAGACCACACCCACACCAGCCAGGCCACAGGCTTCCCCGAGGATGCCGAGAACAAAGCCCGATTCTGTGGGACTGCAAGCAGCAGCTGGCTCCAGGGCCGCGAAGGCAGCGCTTCATGGGTCCTGGGGCTCCTGCTGGAGAGGGGAGTCCCCGGGGAGGCTTGGGGGAGGGCTGCCCACACAGCCTGGGAAATTCCCGGGACACCAGATGATGCAGAGGGGCAGTGTCTGCACACAGGCTCAAGTGGCTGAGCGCCAGGTCCCAGCAGAACTGACCAGTCCCCAGCCCCGGGCGCCGGCCCCATCCTCTGGGAGCTCTCTCCTGGACCTTGCACAACCCCCTTGGAGCTCGCCCAAGCACGGGCAGGAATAATAAGCCCAGAGGGGCACCCTAAACGCTCCCAGATCAGACCCGGGACTGTCGCCCCACATGGACAGTGCTAGGTGGGGAGCCAGTGGGGCGGCAAGGGACAGCTACAGCTGCTTTTTTCCCATAAAATCCGCTAAAGACAAGGGAATAAAGCAGGGAAGCCACGGGGTAGGCTGAGCAGGAAGGAGGGAGTTAACAGTCCAGTGCCCACACAGATTTCAGGGAAACCACAAGACAGAGAGGGGGAGATGGGCTTAGGAAGAAAGTACAGGGTGTGGCAGAGCAATCAGACAGCAGGGGGAGAGAGAGGCGAGGAAGGGGGGAGAACAGGACCCAGCCCAACCCAATGTAGGCAGAGGGACCACCAAAGAGGAAGGAAGGTTCGGGTGGGGCCGGGGAGAGAGCCAGCCCAAAGAGCTAGTCTGGATGAGCAGGCTTGGAGCTCTTTTTTTTTTTTTTTTTTTTTTTTTTTTAACTAAAGCTAAAAATTCTACAGGAAAAAACAAAAACTAAACTAAAATCACCACATGCAGATGTAGACTCATTAAAAAAAAGGCAGTCCCCAGGCAAGGAGCTGAGTCACCATGCAGGCACAGTGCCCTGTCCCAGAGCTTCCCCAAAGGGTCCGGCGACCACACCCAACAAGCCCCTAGACCTGGATGGAGAACGGGGACCGTGCATGGGAAAAAGCGCACATCTTTGTTTTCACTAAGTTCTCATTGAAATTCACCATTTCCTTTAATTATGAACTTAAAAAAAATCATCCTGAGAAATACATGACTAAGAGTCCAAGATATAAAAAAAGGATTAAGAATCCCATGCCCTAGATTGACAGCCACACATGTCCAGGGAAGCCCAATTCTTCAACTGATCTCAGAAGGAGATGCTCCCCTAGCTCAGCCCCCTACTGTTCTAAGGGTCCTGAGGACCTTGTATTATCTTTCTGAACTGACCACAATTCCCACTGTCCCCTGCAGAAAGCCCCACCAGATGGCAGCATGGAGCCCTCTTGGGGTCGCCAGATTCCTGGGGCAGCAGCCAGAGTCAGAAGGATGGGTGGATGAGCTGAGAGAACAGAGGACCATTAGCATCAGGGGGCCCTCATTCTACCATCTTTACTCATGACTCTCCCAAGCGTTTTTGTCCCATGTTTCCTAGCAACCCTGACCTCCACTGCTCTGTCATGACTACCCCGAGCCCTCCCCTCACCCAAATGAATGCGCACAGCATCTTCTGCCCCAGCCAGGCTCTTATGAAGCCCAGAGAGCTTTGTCCCACAGCAGGCCTTCCTGAGACCAGGTCCTGCCCCAGCATTTTGCTTGAGAAGCAGAAGACAGGCTGAGGGGGACAGGGGCAGACCTCCTCTCCCCAAACGGGAGGATGTCAGAGAGCCAACAGGCAAAGGAAGGCAGCCAGGGCGAGGAGAGAAGGCTGTGGCTGGGGCAGAGAATAGCCTCTGAAGACCCCTGCATTGACTCAAATCGGAAAGGGCCTGTCCTCTCCTCCATCCCTAGATAAAGTCCCCTCACACCACTGGGCCTGACCTTTCTGCCTCGGTCCTGTCCCACTCCCCCATCGCCCCACCTGCCAGCTAAGGACACAGGCCTCATCCTCCAAGCCCCTTTCCTAAAAGCTAAGAGCAATACCAGAGCTGCCCTGGATCCATCACCCTGCTGTGTCTTCTCAAAGGCCACAGAATCTGCCCGTTGGGGGATTAGGGCCCCTTCCTTCCCCAGCCTCTAGGGGCTCTGGTCAAGGGCACTAAGGCTTGCTGTTGGCCTGGGGGCCTCAGGGCAGGAGGGGATCCCGGGGAGCCGTGGCTCTGGGCACACTTAACAAAATAGTAGTTTGGGATGGTCGAGCTCCCCCATCCCCTCCCCCAGAAAGTCAAGGAGAAGGGCAGCTGGGAGTGAAGGCCAATCTCTGTCAGAAAGGAGCCAGAGGTGGGGAAAAATGGCCGGGCTCCAAGTTGAGGACAGCACTGCCCTTTCTCTTAGGACACACCTGTCTGTCCACAGGAACCTGACCCGCTGTGGCGGAGGCTCCCTCCCGTATGATAGACACTCAGATGCCCCATTCCTGGGAAAGCAGGCTCACATTCTCCAGGAGAGCAGAGATAGTGGCCCTCAAGGCCGGGGAGGGCTGGAGCCCTGGGGATGGGGGAGGGTGCTCCCTGCCAGCATGGCTGCCCTAGGGGACCAGGGTGACTTTGTGGAAAGAACAGGCAAAGGCCAGCTCAGCTGTTTGGGTACCACAAGCAGACCCAAGGACCTGAGACCAGGCCAAGAAAGCAGCTGTGCCTGCCAGTGAGGGGGTGAAAGAGGCCTAGGGTAAAGTGAGGGCCGAGCTGAAGGCCGCAGGAGCTGCAAAAGGCCCCCATGGAGAAAAGGCCTCCAAAGCCGGGACACTGGGAGGGGGGGAGGGGGAGCGGTTCTCTGCTCTTTGGTGCTCCTGAATGCCTGGGACAGCACCCAGGCCGGTCCCAGGCCCAGCCCCAACTGGGCACAAAGGCCTGGGCCCTGAATCACTGCCCTGGGGGCAGAGGGCTCTGTTCTGGGGTCTTACCCTGAGCCTTGGGCCCAGCTCTCAGGGACAGCACCTGGCCAGTCTCAGGGAGAGCACCAGGGCCATCTCAGGCCCAGCCCCGACCGGGCGCAGGCCAAGTGGGACAGCACCCGGCCAGCCTCAGGCCCAGCCCCGATTGGCGCAAAGGCCTGGGCCCTGAGTCACTGCCCTGGGGGCAGAGGGCTCTGCTCTGGGGTCTTTCTCTGAGCCTCGGGCCCAGCTCTCAGGACAGGAGCTAGGAAGAAGGAGGAGGGACTCTAGAAGGCCTTCGCACGCCCAGCATCTGTCTGTATTTATTTATCTGCCTCACTCATCTAGTTTCCTTAGTTAAACAGAACTAGTCATCCCACCTTTAGCCTCGGGCTCTAGCCGATCCGCACCTGGGGCAGCCCCAGGGCCCCTTTGGGGTAACCTCAAGCAGGGAGCCTCCACAAGAAGGCAGATTAGCTCCCCAGCCCAGCCCCAGCCCAGCAGAGCCCCGCCCCGGGCCCTGAGGGTCTCCCAGCCCCGAGCCCCGAGGGTCTCCCAGCCTCCACTTCCTGCCCCATCCCCAGGCGCCTGCACTCTCACCTAACAGGGAAGGGAGGGGTTAAGCTTCCCACACATGTGGTTGTGTTTAGTTTAGCTCAAGGCTGAGGAAGGGAGGGGAGGCAGGGCTGGGGAAGGGAAAGTTGGACCCGAGAGGAGGGAGGGGTGCGGGCCGCCCCGCCAATGAAGGTTCTGCCCCCCGGGCCCGGGACCGCCTCCCTGCGCCCGCCCCGCGCTCGCAGCTTCCCTGCCAGCAGCCCGAGCGGCAGCAGATGCGGGCCCTTACCTTGGGTGTCCTGCGCCTGTCGGCACCACCTCCGCCAGTGCCACACGGCCACCAGGGTGACAACGTGCCCCACCACCACCAGGGAGGGAAAGAGGTTCCCGGAGGGGTCCATGGGGCAGCCCCACGAGGAGGGGGCCCCAAATCTGGGCAGGCAGTGCCGGGCTGGCTGCAGCCGATGCCTGGGGCTGGCGCAGAGAGCCTGGGCAGAGGACCGGCCCCCTCCCTGCTCGAGAGGGAGGGAGAGAGGGAGGGAGAGAAGGAGGGAGGGAGGGAGGGAGGGAGCCAGCTGATTGAAGCCAGCAAGCAGGGAGGAAGTTCCTCCCCGACTCGCCAGACCCGGCCCCTTCTGCCCCCGGGAGCAGCCTGCAATGCAGAGGGAGGCTCTGCCCACTGAACCCTCCGGCCCTGTCCCTGCTGCTCGGCTGGGAGCAAAAGGGGAGTACCCGGAGCTTCCCGGGGGGTCGGGGAACAGCGGGCCCGGCTGCACAGCTCCCTTCCTCTCCCTCCCTCCCTCCCTCTCCCAGCCTCGGATCAGACTGGGCTCAGATATCCCTCTGGCAGATACAGGGTGGACTCAAGGTTAGCCTTGGCCTTAACTCCTGCCTGCCCAGAGACACACCCTGTGGGGGAGGGACCGCCCCTGCTCCTGCCTGGCAGCGCCTCCCGCAGCCTCCCCGCCACCCCCTCCCCCCAGAGGCCTGGGCACAGGCAGTCCCAGGGCCTGCACAGCCCACAGGAGCCTGGGGGATTATCTCCGTACGGGGAGAGGGACTGGGCCAAGGTCACACGGCTAATGGGTGAAAATCGGGCCTTGGAACTTAGCTCTGTGCTGTCCCAAGAGACATGGGTATGGGAGGGACTCCCTAAAGGTCACCACGTCCAAACCCCTCGATTACATAGGAGGTGGCTGGGCCCCAGAGAAGGCGTGAAGTCTGGGGAGGGGCCTCGGGTCCCATCACACCACAAAACCAGTGGGAAGAAAGGATGGGGGGGGGCTCAGGCCTTCCTTCCTCTCTGAGCCAAAACCCAGACCACCCCTCGGAGGAAGCATCTCAGAACCCTGGCCCTCACATCCAAGGGAGACGGGAACCAACTAGGGCTGAGAAAAAGGCAGCTGGGAAAAGCAATGTGGGCAATCCAGGCGCAAATCATCCCACCAGTAAACAGACCCCCCAATACCCCGGAGCGTTCCCTCAGTGCCAGCCTGCGGTTTCTGCTGGACAGCAGCCTGGAATCTGCCAACACCCTCAGGGGCAGCTCTGAGGATCCAAGGCCAGCAGCCCCCGCCCGCCCTAACCCGGGAGCTTAATTTCTCTCTCCCACTTTGCCCTTGTAGAGAACCCAGACTCAGGGCAAAACCCAATAGGCCCCATCTGACAGGGCCGAAGCAGGAGGTGGGCCAGGGAGGGCTGGCTACACAGAGGTCCAGTCCAGGATGTCTGACTTCCCTCAGAGCCGCGGCCTGGGCTTTTTATATAACCTGGGTCCTTGGGGCGAAAAGAGCCAAGTCAACTTTAAGAAGGTGCCTTTCCCAGACAGAGCTAGGGCAGGAGTCGGCGGCTCCCTCTGCCTCCCCCAGCACCCCCTTCCTCCCCCAGCCATCACCTCCTCCAAAGGCCCCCCCAGCTCAGCCCCTCCTACCTGGCACAACCTTCATTGGGGATCACTAAACTGGAGGGGACAGCAGCAGGCCAGGGAGGTTCCTACACCCCACACCCCAGCAAGCAGAAGAGAGCCGAGGAGCAGCGACGGGCCGAGCCGCTCAGCAGAGTTCAGAGGGTTCCAGTGAAATGTCAGCACCACCTTCCCTTGAGTCCATGGGGAGGGGGAGGGGGAGGGGGGTATTTGCAAGATATAAATATCAGACGGAGCTAGCAGAGTCTGCCACATCCACGCCACCGTCATGCGTCCCAAGTTAGAACATGACAGGGTCTCTGGGGCAGCGAGGGCACTAAGCCCCTCGGACACTCCCCCGACACACACAGCCAAGGGACAGAGGAGCCCGGCGGGAGGGGGGCGGCCCCTCCCCCTTTGTACCCTTAAATCCAGGGAGTCTAGATTTCCACAGCCATCCCCTCCCTCAAAGCTCTGAGGACACTGTAATCCCCCACCCCTCCCCCACACAACAGGATGCCCGCAGGCACTCTTTCCATTGTACAGACAGAAAAACTGAGGCACTCGAAGGCTTCCCTGAGACCTTGGGCAGGTCCCAGGCTGAGATGGAACTCAATCCCTGACAGGCAGAAAGCAGCCCCCTGCTTCTGGGCAGAAGCACCAACAAAGCTCCCTTTCTTCCCTGAGTGTGTGTGTAAAATTATTTTATAAATACTTCTATTTATCAATTATTTCTCTGGATCAGATTAATAAACAGCCAGGCAAGGCAGAAGGGAGGCGTTCAAGGGGAAATGCTGAGAGACAAACAGGGGAACTGGGACTGGACCCTCCGCCAATACAGCCCAGGACCTTCTCTACAACTGAGCCTTAGAAAGCTGCCTGGAATACTGAGACAAAGTGTCACCCCAAGGGGCTCCTCGAGCAGCCCAGCCGGTTGGGCCGCTCCGTGTTGCTATAAGAAGCTATTTGCTCTCCTCATTCTCTTCACCATCTGCAGTTCTTTGGAAGATTGGGGGGGGGGGGGGGGGGCGGTGTACAGGGAACTCCATCCAGGGGATGGCACATATTTGGCTGCCAAAGCCTAGACATTAAAAAAAAAACTGATCTTTCTAGATAGTCATTTACCTACTAGACTAACCTGTCTCCCAATACTCTATCATATAGATCCCATTATGATCTTCCAACAGGAAACAGATTGAGAAGGTCTAAGGGACTTTACTCATGGTCACTCAATTCTGAAGGGCTGCCAGAAAGAAGCAATTTAAAATGAAAGAGTCATCCTTCAGTACAGTCATCAGAATGAGCCATTATACATGAAAATGGGAAATTACTTCCAAAAGCATGGAATAAATCCACAGAAAACCTTCTCCACAATGCTATTATCTGAAGGCAAATAAATGGATTAAAAAAACATTTATTAAGCACTTACCATGTTATATATTTAACCCTATCCATGCAAAATCCTCAGGCATAGAAATATAAAAAGCAAACAAAAAGTTTGGCCTCCAGGAGACTATCCTCTGATAGTTTAAAAACAGCATATTTAGACAGACATAGAAATATGGATATATAGGTAAAATGGCAAAGGAAAAAAAAAATACCCGAGAGTGGAAGAGGAAGTTTTGCTTTAGGAAATCATAGGTATGGTTAAGTGGTATCATAAGACACTTAACTGATCTGCAGCTTATGATGGGGTGGTGTAGCGAAAAGAGTTGTTCTGTCACTTTTATTTGTCCCCACCCTCATACTGACTCACTGCCTAGATGGGTTTCCCAGAATAAATAATCTTTCCCTGCTCTGGGAAATAAAATTAAAATTCATTCCTCCCCTTCAGGTCTGAGCTCTTAATCAGAGACAGTACTCCACAAACTGACATTTTCAATCTTTCTCTTGGGACAGCTCCCTCCAGTGCCCTCCTCCCAACTATTTTCCCCATAAAAGCATTTGAACAAATAATTCTTGAAGTTAACAGAATCTGACAAGGTTTAAAACTAAGAAAGGCAAACTAGCCCTTCAGCAACAGGTTTCAGGTTCTAAGGAAGTAATCCAAAGGAGGGAACGGACAAACAAAACGACTTCCTTGGAGAGGTAGGGGAATGGGGGAACTGTGTGGAGAAGTCAGGTGCAAAGGCAGCATCAAGGGCACAGGATCCATACTGACATCTCATGTCTTCTTCAGGGGGGTTCTGAGCTTCTTGCCACTAAGATATCCACTAGAATCCGGGAGGGTCAGAATTTTTTCCCCGCTTTAATCTTTGCACTACCAATCTCTAGAATAGTATCTTAGCAATATTTTTTATTTTTAAAAAAATTTTTAAATGCTTTTTTAAAAAAGCAGATCTATGTTTTCAATTCACTAGGGCAGCCCTAAGTCAACAGAGGCCATCATGTTTTCTGAACATCATCCTAGGGTCCTGAGAAGTTATCTTTGATTGGATTTCTTGCTATATGGGAAAGGTGGGGAGGGAGAGAGAAAAATATGGAACACAAGGTTTTGCAAGGGGAATGCTGAAAAATATCTTTGTATGTATTTTGAAAAATAAAAAGCTTTTATAAAAAAATTAAAATAAAATGATCTGGAAAAGAAAAAAATTATCATTTGCCATGGGTTAGCTGCAAATGGAAGTTTTCCTAACTCTGAGGTCAGCTCTCTGCCCACCATGCCACATGCCCACCTGGCACATAATGGGCACTTAAGAATAGTTTGTTGATTTGGAATGGATTGAAGAATGCTTCTTAACCTTTGAGATGGCATCTAAGTGTCTCCAGCAAAAAGTCCTAGTTCGGCTGGAAGGATTCCATGATCATCTCATGCTTTTATTATGTTTTCTCAAAGCCCCTGCCCTTTCTCCCTTAACAAGATGTCAGGGGGCACTTTGACCCACCCTCATTCTGCATGGATTTGGAAGGTTGTGGGCTCCAGACCCTAAAACCTGAAGCAAGTCTGTATTTCACCAGAGGAAGGTGAGACAGACTTCTCCTCCTCCCTTCAGGCTCCATGCAGATATCTCAGCTTATTCTACTCACTTAGGGAAGGGAAGATGAGGAGGAGAGTAGGTCACTCTCCACCCATCCAACAGGGAAAGACGGTCCCATAACCTCTGATTGTCCACGAGTGGCAAAGGCCAGGAGATGTGCTCAGGGCCAGCAATCACTGGGAACTCATTTGAAGCTAGGGCCAAACTTCCTTTCCCAGCCAGGGGCAGCTCCTGCCAAGGAAGCTGCTAACAAGGACTCTCAAGAAGGGCAGTGCCCAGGCTCAGTCTGGTGAGGAAGGCACCTGGAGCAGGAGCAATCAGAGAGACCTAAAAGGGAAGAGTCTGGTGGCCCTTTAAGACCTTCCACAGGGACCTCTCAGAGATCCAGGGCTGATGGGGCCCAGTCCAGGAAAGCCAGGTGGGAGGACTGGGGGGAAGGGGAGGAGGGGTTTAGATTCCAGGGACCAAGAATAAACTATGTACTAGGTACAGAGAGAGGCAGAGGATACAGATTTCCTCTGCCCTCTCACCCCCATCATGTGCTCAGGACAGTCTAGGAAACGCTGCTGACTCAACTGGGAGTCGTGAGAAAGCCTTCAGGAAATTCCTGGCCCTGCCCTGCCAACAGTGTGGATGGCACCTGTACCATGTGTTGGTCCTGGCCCAAAGCCCCCGAATCCCCGGATCAACAGGACCCACCTGGAAGGAGAGAGGACCACCACAGAGGCTTCCCTGCAAGGGGATCCCATCTAAATACATGCACAGGCAGCATCATGGGAAAAGGGAAAGTGCTGTGGGCAAACAGCCTTGCCCCTTCCCCTTGGCATTCTGCTTCCCCTTGGCATTCTGCTATTCAGAGAAGTTCATTAGCACAGGGCCAAGCCAGACTGCCCCACCCTACTTGTTGCACCCCCTTGCCCTCAAATTCTTTCCCTGACAGCCTCACACTTGGGGGGGCTCTGGGATGCAGCCAAGGCACCCCCCGTTTCTGGGGCCTGTTCAACGGCTCCCCGGGCCCCTCACATTCCCAAGATGCCAGCGCCCAACCTCCCAGAAAGGGAGACTGAGGCCCCCAAGGAAAGCCCCGCACATGGAGCCTTCCTGGCTTCTGGGGCCCCCAGGGGGGTGGCCCCCCCGCATCCAGACAGGCACATGGCCTGGGGCCGCGTCCCCAAGCTCCCCACCTACCTTGACCCCTCTGGATGAGTTCTTCCATGCAATACATCTCCATGGCCCTCGAGCCCCAGGCCAGGAGCAAGCGGCGGCAGTGGGAGCTCGGAAGAACGACAGGCAGAGAGGAGGGGAGCAGCAGGAAGAAGGGCGGGAGGGAGGGGAGCCAGCCACAGGCTGGGAGTGAGAGAGCGAGCGAGCGGGAGCTGTGGCGGCTCCTCCTCAAAGCCCTGGCTGTCACCGGCTCAGCCCCTCTTTAGTCACACAGGCCCAGGGACGAGTCAGACTAGCCCCAACAACGTCCGACCCAAAGGCCTCTTCCTCCTCCTCCTCCTCCTGCCTGCCTACCACAAGGGAACGGCACCCAGAGCGCTCCCACACCCATGGGGCGGCCCTAACCCTGCCCCAATCCCCGGGGTGCTGGAAGCTCGGCCCGCAGACTCCCCTCATCTTCAAAGCCCCGTCTGCTACCCTCTTCCATTTTCTAGGAGGGGCGTGGAAAGAGCTCCAGGCTTGGAGTCAGGAAACCCGAGTTCAAAGCCAGCCTCAGCCACAGAAAGGCTGGGCCAGGTCATTTTATCTGTCTGCCTCAGTTTTCTCACTGGAAAATGAGGATAATAATTGCACATTATTGTCCTTATATCCATATATATGATAAAAAATCCCCAGACACAGAAAAGCTGGGCCAGGTCATTTTACCTCTGTCTGCCTCAGTTTTCTCACTGGAAAATGAGGATAATAATGGCACTTTGTTATCCTTATGTCCATATATATGATAAAAAAAATCCATATATGTCATTTAAAAAATCCACAGATAGAAAAGCTGGGCCAAGTCACTTTATTTGTCTGCCTCAGTTTTCTCAACTGGAAAATGAAATTATTATCCTTATATTCATATATATATATATAATAAATAGAAAATCCATACAATAATTT
The DNA here is from genome assembly GCF_902635505.1 of Sarcophilus harrisii. Classification (NCBI taxonomy): domain Eukaryota; kingdom Metazoa; phylum Chordata; class Mammalia; order Dasyuromorphia; family Dasyuridae; genus Sarcophilus; species Sarcophilus harrisii. The sequence continues at coordinate 643,718,488 of NC_045426.1, read as the reverse complement.
TTTAATCCTTATATCTATATAATAAAAAATCCATATAATAAAAAAAAAATCCTTCCCAAGTTTGTTGTGAGGATCAAATGGGATAATATTAGCTAAGCACTCAGCACAGTGCCTGGCACACAGTAGGCACTTTATTAAGTTCTTTATTAAGCCCTTTCCTCAGGACATCAGCTGGAAGACCATCAGTTAACTTCTAAGGAGTGGTTCACCTCAGCTAGTTCCTGGCACTATCCAGCCACTCCCATCTCACAATACCAATAGCCTGACTTCTACAATAACCCCAGAACTTGTATAACCAACCCAACTTCTCCCCCATCCCGCAGCTAGGAACCAGCCTCTGGGAGAAAACTACCTTTCTCTGCTTGAAAACGAAAACCGCCTATTAGTGAAAGGGCAAGGTATCTGAATCCTGGGCAAGTGCAGGGTGGCAGGACCAGCACTCTCCCGGGAGCCTCAGCAAAAGAACCCGGGAAATGAGCTCGGCAAGCAAAGATGCTCCTTGCACAGATCTAGGAGGTATCGTAGTCACTCTGCCCAGACAACTTCTCAGGCTAGGGACTTGGTGAAGGGACCCAAGAGGACACCGGGTCTCTAACCAGAAAAGGGAGCTCCTGATCCTGAACTCTGGAAAGAGCCTGAAAGTCTGAAAGATGTTGGAGGGAGACGCTGGAGCCTTCATGAAGGTGGTCTTGTTTCAGCTAAAGGAACTGACATTTTAACTAAAGCCAAGAAGCAGTCTAGCCTTACAGCTCTAGGGGAAGCGTGCCCAAGAGGGAGGAACAAGCCAAGAACAGAGCACCCTAGACTGTGCTGAAGGCTACATCATATGGGGTTAATTGAAGGTCCCCATTTCTGCCTCATCTCCCACTGTAGGAATCCCAGGAAAGGATGAGGGAGGAGGATGGGGGGACATGCGGGTGGGAGCCAAGACCACAGAACAGAAGGGGGGCTGCAAGGCAAATCCTCCCCGCAAAGAGCAGATGCCTGCAGGGAGCCAGGAGCAGTAGGGTGGGGCCATCAAAGAGAGCCAGGAGGTTGGGGTCCTTGGCTGACTCAGCCTGGAGCTGCAGCCCCATCTGCCTGGTTTCCTGTTGGAAACTCTGAGCTGACAGAATGCTCCAGTGGCAGCCACAGGGCTGAGTCACCAGCAGTGCTTGGGGCGAGGCTGAGGGGCTGGAAGATTGGGGGGGCTCATCATTGAGGCAGTATAGCAAATCTCTTTCGGGGTCCAGGTTTTCAACCCCAATTCCACTTTCCAGGAGCAGGGTTGGTCCAGAGAAGCCTGGAAGGTGTGGGGAAGGAGGGGGGGGGGTATTTGGAGAGTAGAGAAAGGGAGAAGAAAGGAAAGGAATGGGGAAGGGAGCAGTTACAAGACCACATCGACAACCACAAAAGGGGGAAGCAAAGAAATCCCTGGTCTCATGTCACACTCACTCTGGACAGGGGACTACAGGAACCCAGGAGTTCCTATATACAAACTATCCTGTTATCAGGGACAAAGGAAGGGAGAAGAAGAAAAGCAGATGGAAAAAGATGGAAGAGAGAAGTCCAGACAGACATCTTGGCTGAGGGAGATCTAAATCCTTGGGCTACCACAAATTAACAAGAAACAAAAAAATAGTATTTGGAGAGTGCTTAACACAGTGTCTGACATATAGTGGGTACTTGATAGATGCCCATTTCCTTCCCAAGCATAAAAGATGGCACTTGAGAGCCTACTTTCACCTTAGTCTCCAGAAAGATGGATTAGAAGACCTGTCCATCTGATTATAAGGAGCTTCAAGTACTTGAAGGTCTGCAAAGTGCTTTACAAACATCATCTTACAGGATCTTCCTTGAGACAGCAACCCTTTGAGAGGAGTACTATAGGTCACTGTTATCCCCATTTTGTAGATGAATAATCTGAGACTCAGAGAGTTTAAAGTTGTAATTTTGTACTTCATCCTACTAAATCACCCAATTCATTTCTAAGAATGATGCTACACATGCTCAGCCACAGGCTTATCACCATCCTATTCCGTTAGAGATCCACCTTTCTCTTCAGAACAACCCATTGGATTTCTGTAGGAAATCTGCCTTTTGCACTCACTCCCTCAATCAAAGCCCTCTACCATTCTCCATCACTCTTTCTGTTACTCTTTATATATATATATATATATATATATATATATATATATATATATATACACACACACACACACACACACACATTTGTTTTTTACTCTTTCTGTTACTCTTTAGTCAACTCCAACAACAATGAAACTGAATAGGGATCAATGAAAAGTCCTGAAGGGGATTCAAATTGTCAAATGCATAAATAATAGGCAGGAAGAAATATGGAGAGAGAAAATTTTTTCTAAGACACGCAGGACATTTCACGGAACTATAAACTACATGTAAGACTACAGTATCATGCGGTGGACAAAACTTCAGTGCCATCTTAAAAAGTTATTCCTCCTAGGCATCTAGGAGGCAGTGTCCAAAGGGAGGGAGATGACAGTCATATCCTCTGCCCTGTTAGTTCTTAGGATCCTGACAACCTGTGTGATACCCAAGATGGTGAGTGAACTGAAAACTTAGAGCTAGATACAAGGATGGATTGAAAGACCTGGGAATGTCTAAGCTAAAGAAAAGAAAACTTGGGGTGGGGGGCATGATACAAATATCTGAAGGGCTGACATAATGAAGAGGGATTAAACTCAGTCTGCTTTGGGGCAGAATCTGCAGAGGACGGAACTAAATGGATGGGAAATCATAGAAAAATAACTTGGGTTTTTGGAGGAGGGTATAAAAAGGGGAATCCAGACCTGTGATTTCATCGGTAGATGGAAACTTGAGGAAACTCCCTCTGACAGTGAATGCTGGCAATTTAGAAACAGCTGACTTCATGGAGTCGGAAGTTAAGTGACTTGTCCAGCATCATGCCATCAGAAACTGGACACAAGTCCTTCCTGACTAGCTCTCTCTTTCTCTACTGCACCGTACTTCCTCTCTATAAAACTACATCAAGATTTAGGTGTGATAGAAAGAACAGCTTCCTAAAAATGTGTCCACCAGTAGAATGAGCTGCCTTGGGAGGTTGTAAGTAGATCTCTCCCCAGCCAGGCCCATCATGTCCCAAGTCCCCTTCTAACTCCCTATCCCCCTCACTGAAACACCCCAATTTGGAAGAGGTGTAGTGGGGGAAGCAAGGTATGGCCACTGAAGGCAGGAACCTATCTCAGTAAACCAATCAGAGCACAGAATAAGGGAAGAGGCGGGGAGAAGGGTAGCCCTCACTGCTGCCCATGGGCCAGGTCAGTGCAGAAGGGACAAGAGAAAGGTGAGGGGTAATGAGGAGGAAGGAGAAATGGGGGGGGGGAGAGAAGAGGGAGCTGGGGTGGGTAAAGGAGGGATAACAGGATCCTGGTTTTAGAGCCCTTTGTAGTGGGGGAAACCTTCAGAGGAGAAATGATTTTCCCATGCCTGTAGGGGTAGGAAGCAGCAGAGCTGGGAACTGGATTCCACCCCTTCTAACCCCAAATCCAGCACTCTCTCTACTCGACTGTGCCCAACACTACCAGAAAAAAGAAGACAAAGCTTGGAGTGGGAGGAGTGGGCAAGAGGAGAAAGGGGAGCAGAGAAGGGGGCAGCAGGGGAAGAAAAGAGAAGTTACAAAGCACTGATAATTCTTTGAGGTAAGTAATACGGGTATCATTATCCCCATTTTATAGATGAGGAAACTGAGGCCTAATGAGATTAACTCAGTGACTCATGGTGACACAAGCTAGTGAGTGTGGGCGCCAGGATATGAACCAAGGAACCCTGACTCCAAGCCTGGCCCCGCTCCCCTCCTTCCCATAAGCCCCGGGCATCCCTGGACCTCTGTGGAGCAGGAGAGAAGGAGAGCCGGAGCCTCCAGTTCCAAGCACCCTCCTGAGGCTGGTCCCCTGGGGAGCACTGCAGAGGCTGGGGAGGAGCAGGGGCGCAGGCTGAGATTAGCACCGGGTCAGGGGCGGGGCCAGCCTCCAGCAGCTGTCCATGCCAGTCCAGGTCCCTGAGAAGCCTGTCTGCCTCTAGCACCCCCAATGCTCAGGCCCTGGGCCTGGGCCCCTTGCCTCAGGCCCAGGGCTCTGCCCATGAATGAGGAAGAGGAGGAGAGACCAGTGTCCCACCTCCCGCCGACAGGGAACCCCAGGCTCGGCTCCAGATCCAGCCAGGAGAGAGAGGGTGACACCTGCTGGTCTCTTGGAGGTTCCCCCCACCCCAGAAAAGTGGCAGAGATCCCCAGTCCCCATGAGGTCCCTCCCCCACCTCCCAGACAGGGGGCTGCTGACCTGGGGCAGGGGTGGGCTCCGGGCCAGTCCGGGTCTGCGGCCCCTGGAAGGTGGGCACCACCGGGGGCTCAGGCGCCTCCTCATCCTCCTTCCGGCGATAAGCCTGCCGCTCTTCCCGGGCACTGTCAGGCCGCTTGGGCGGGCAGCTCAGGGGTCCCTGCACGGTCTGCACCCGAGAGGGCGGCCGGCGAGCAGGGGCCACCATGGCCACAGGCCGGCGGACGCGCTGCAGGGACGCGGGCACAATCTCAGGGGGGAGGTGAAGGTACTGGCGCAGGTGGGCGATGCCCTCATTGGTGAGGTACCAGTAAAAGTGGCGCCAGGCAAAGGTCTCCCGCACCAGGCCTCGGGCCCGGAGTGAGCCCATGGCCCGGATGACCTGCAGGTTGGTGACACCGCCGGGCACATGGGGGTGCAGGCTCTGGGGCCGAAGGTCCTTCTTGGCCACCATCACACCCTCCCTGAAGAGCAGCTCATAAATGGCCCGGAGCTGGTCCAGGGGCATGAGCATGCCGGCCACCATGGTGAGGACGGGGGAAGGGGGGCCCGGGAGTCAGGGGCCGCGGGGCTGCAGGCGGAGCCGGGGAGAAACGGGAGGCAGCAGCTGGCCGAGTGCGGCTTCCTCTCCGGGGCCAGGCGGGCGGCCGGCAGCGGGCAGGCGGGGCAGGGCAATGAGCAGCAGGGCAGCCGGCGGGAGTGCGGCGGCGGCAAAGGACTGAGGCGCAGGGAGGGACGGCACATGCCCCGCACTGAGCCCGTGGATCAGCCTGGCCCAGCCTGGGCCCCGGGCCCCGCCCCCTCCACACCGCCTGCCAGGCAGCTCAGTCCCAGCCCCCTCTGACTCAGCAGCCAATGGGCCGCTGCCCCTCCCGGCCAGACCGCGCTCCAGGGGGAGGGCGCTTGGGGGTAGGGAGAGAAGGGCGTGGGGGGCTCAGCTCCCCCTCCGCCACTGCTCTGTCAGAAATGAAGCGCTTCCTCCAACTATCTTAAGGGGGGCTTTGAGGCAGGAGCCGGATGGAAATCATTGACAGAAGATGGGAGAGCACTAATAATGGGATTGGGGGCCTCGGGGTGGGGATAGAGGGAGCTAGTCAGTAGCTATGGGATGAAGCTCTGAAGGGTCCCAGGAGAATAAGACAAGGAGCTAAGTGAGGAACCTGGGAGGGGGCCACGGCCGGGCTGGGGATGCAAGGGAGCTTGAAGGAAGAAGAGTAAGTGGAAAAGAGACTTCTCCCTCCTGCCCACGCCCCCATCCTTTAGGAAAGCAAGGGCTATCCCCAGAACCTGAGGGGCCACCCAGAATAGGTGCCCAGGGCCTGGACACCCACCCTCCATGCTGTCCTTGGGGACTCTATAGCGTCCACAGGTGCCCCTCACCCAGCAAGCATTCCTGATTCAAGTCCAAGTCCCCTCCTCTTAACCTTTTCTGTGCCAGGCCATAATAGGAATAGCACTGAACACTTTGTTCCCCAAAGTGCCAAATAATTTCCACCTGGACCCTGGAGCCAGGACTAGCAGGCGCCTCAGGAGGCTGGGCAGAGCCATCGTGTGACCCCCCAGCAAACAGAACTGGGTAGCCTGTCCCAGAAGAAGAATCCTGTCTTCCCAGCTGCCAAGAGGAAATCAAAGTCACCCAGAGGCTCTCTTGCTCGGTCCCGCCCACGCTGCTATACATTCCAAGGGGGAGGGAGAAGAGGGAACTGGCCGAGGATGGGGTGGGGGGTGCTGAGTACACACTTCTGGAGCCTGGGTGCCCCCCCCTTAGGCTGAGGGAGAGGGGGAGGGGAGAATGTGGGGAAAGTGGGTAGGGAAGGAGAGGGTCGAAAGGAGCTGTGAAGAGGATTAGAGAGATGGGCGAGTGGGAGCAAGAAAGGAGGAGACAGGTGTGTGTGGCCAGTGACAGGGTCTGGGGGGAGAAGGCTAAGGGACAGTCTTCCCAGTCTGGGAAGTGGAGGGATGGGTGGGACAAAGTGGAGATGAGTAAGAATGAATGGGGGATACTCAGGGCAGGTAAGCTAGATGTGGGGAACAAGGTGGAGCGGGGCAATCAGTGGAGGAAATAACTTAGGGAGACAGGTGTGGGCAGACGTGCTTCCTCACCCCCAATCAATCAAACAGCTTCCCATTCATTTACACTCAGAATCTCAGAGCCCAGTGATAAATAGGGCAGCTGGGAGAAAGGGGAGTGGGGCAGATCCGGAATGGGAGGGAGGAGTAAGCAGTAGGCGTGGGGGGGCGGGTTTAATGGGGCGGTCACCATGGCAGCAAGGAGCACACAGGCAAACAGAGCACCCCCCACCCCCTGACGTGGAAACTTTGAAGTCAGAGCTGAGTCTGGCCAGTTCCCACAGACCACAGAGGAATAAGAGAGAAGGAGGGAGGGAAGGGAGAGAGGGGCCCTGGCTCCTCGGGGCACGGGGAGGCACAGTCTGGGGGAACACGTTCTAAACGATCTCGGCTATTGGCGTCCTTCCCCCAAGGCCCAATCAGGAAGATAGAGCAGGACGAGGATGCAGAAAAGACCTATTCCTGAGAGAACCAAATTGACCCAGCTTGACTGGTCAATGAGATTCAGAACTCTCCTTTCCCATTTCTGCTCAAAATTCTCAAATCTTCTCCTGTGTCGTGGACCCTTTGGCAGGCTGATAAAAAAAGATGGACCCGTCCTATCAGAATAGTGCTTTTAAATGCATAAAATAAAAGACAAGTCTTTTTTCTGTGTCCTGGACCCTTTGGCAGGCTGGTAAAAATTATGGATCCCTCCTGTCAGAATAGTGCTTTTATATGCATACAATAAATACAATCAGAGTGAAATGCAGTTATCAAAATACAAAAAGTTCTAAGTTCACAGATACCCAAAATCTATCGAGTCTCCTTGGAATCAAGATTACTCTACTCTAATTAAATGGGATATTGAGCCAAAGTTCTCATAAACTTGTACTTCGTGCTTCTCCTTCAGTTCTCTGAGTCCTAAAAGAAACAGGAAACCACAGAACGATAGGGTTGGGAAAGAACTGTTCTAGCCCCCACCCATTAAGGAATCCCTACTATGACATATCCAACAAGTGGTGGAGGACTCTGCTGAGCCACTCGTTCCACTTTTGGACAGCTCTAATTGTAAGGAAGTTTTTCTTTACATCAATCCTAAATTTGTCTCTCTCGAGATTCCCCACCCAGTGTTGCTAATTCTGCCCTCTGGGGCCAAATAGAACACACCTAATCCCTCCCCATGTGACAGTGCTTCAAAATACTTAAAGACAGCTATCAAGTTCCCCCAGAATCATCTCTTCCCCATTCCAGATAGCTCAAGGTCTGTGGATTTCTACAAAGGCAAATTCACCAATTCACCCTTTTGGTTCTCAAGGTTAATAAAAGGAAGGAAGACCACATTTGAGCTCACTCCAGCCTCTCATACCTACAATCTGTGTGAACAAGCTGCATGACAGGTCCCTCAACCACTGTAAATCTCAGTTTCTCTATTAACAAAATGAGGTTAATGAATGCCTTTAGCACCTATTTCATAGGGTTGTTGGGAGTCTCAAATGAGAGAACATGTTTGGCAAAACTTTAAATCTAATCCCTCTTCAATTTAATTTTATTCAGTTTGACAATAATTCATCCACTATATGTGGGATACCAAGACAAAAAAAGCAAAACACTCCCTGCCACCAAATGGTTACATCCCACCTGAAGGAAACATGATTTGACAACTCCTTAAATACATGAAGATAGCTATCAGTCATCCCCAAGTCTTCTCTTTTCCAAACAAAATATTCTCAGTTCCTTCAATCATACTTCAAATGGTCTTTCACTATCCTCATCACCACGACCAATTTATCAACATCCTTCCTAAAATGTAACCTTCAGACCTGAACACCATATTCCAGATGTAGACTGAACAGGACAGAAGATATTAAAACTCTCACATCTAAGTCTGGACACTTCTTCTCTAAGGGCAGCCTAAGATCATTAGCTTTTTTTAGAACAGTCAAGGACTGTATTTCCATTCACAAAATTTAAAAGTTAAAACATTGTAACCCTTTCTGTTTCTTTGTAATTGTAAAACTCCTATTCATTTAAGGCTATATCGTATAAACAGAGCAAAATTACTGTCCTTTAGCTTTACATACCTACTATAAAGTATGAAATTTAGATAAATTTGATTGTCTGCAAAAAAATTATCTTTTTTTTGTCTGTCATATCTCCTGTTGATTCATATTTACTAAAAATAAAGGGAGAAATTTCCATTCTAACTAATCTAAAAACTGATTTTTTTTTTTTGGCTACCAGAAGAAAACTACCCACCTCTGCTTCTCCTCCCCACCTCATCCCCAGCTCATGTCCAGAAAAGATAATCAAACTGTCCTGGGAGAGGGGACCAGATCCTCAGGAAGAAGGAATTACTATACAGTTCCTATTTAAAAAACTCAGAGCTGGTAAGAAGATCACGGGACCAACTAATCCAACTCATAACTGAACCAGTACACCCTTTACAACACACCTGATGAGTGGTCATCTAGCTTATGAAGAAATAAATCCCCAGAGAAATCCATCCATCCATCCAGATTTATGCTCAAAGTCCTTTTGTAAAGAGGAAATCCAGTACCTCCAGAGAGAGGTTTTTAGAGGACTTTAGAGGTTTTTCTTATATCACACCTAAATCTGTCCCTCTACAAATTCTCATCATTTGACATATAGGGCTACAAACACTCAAAGAACAAGTGTTTTTACTACAGGAATATAAGATAATAGGAAAGTAAGAAGGAGGGAACTTTGAGAAACCATCTGACGGCCTCTCCAAAATAGGTCTGACTGCAATATTCAGGCTTAGCTCACTACCATTAAATGGGAAGCCCATTATCTCCATTCCGGTTTTGGATGCCTCTATCTGTTAGAAAGTCCTGCCTTTTATTGCTTGAAATGGGTCTTAGTCCCATTACCAGCTCTGCTTTCTGGGGTTAGAACATCTTAAATCACAGAAACATGGATTTAGAGCTGAAAAGATCCTACGCTTAACGTCTTCATTTTATAGGTGAGGTCCAGGATTAAATGAATTGTTCAAAGCCACCCAGGTGGTTAATTATCAGAGCTAGGATTTGAACCTAGCCCTCTGGCTCCCAATCCAACATCCTTTCCATTGGGCCACACCCTCTCCCTCTTCTGAATGAGGGCACCCAAGATATTTGAAGTCAGAAATTATGTCATTCAGGGCAGAAGAAAGGGCCCAGGATTTAGGAGACCAGAACTCTAGTCTCAGCTCCATTCCTAAGCAGCTGTATGGCCTCAGGCAAAGCACAGTCTCAATAGATTTCATTTTCCTCATCTGTAAAATGAGAAAGTTGGGCTAGTCCAGATTCCTTCCAGTTCTAACAATCAATGAACTGTGCCCAATGTCTTCTCTTATTCAAGTCAAACATTCTTCAACAGTTCCTTCAATTCATATAACAATTCCCAGTCTTTCCATCAGTTTGAATGCCTTCTGCTAGATACACTTAGTTTATCAAGGTTTGATTCTCCAAACTGGACCCAAAATTTCAGATGTGATTTAACCAACACAAAGGAAAAGGGACTGCTCCCTCCCCTCTGCACAGCTAAAATCCAAGTCCCTGACATACATGGGTACCCTCATTGGTACACCTTCTGAACCTATCCTTTGTCTAAAAACATCCTGGATGATGTCCCAAATCTGGAATATGCATATATATACTCCCCGTAGACCATTCCCCAGTCTTCCGCTGTCATGTCATTCTGTCTTTCCCAGAGGAAAATTTCCACATGGTCTTTTACAGCATGGCCCCCCCCTTAGCCCTTCCCTTGCTGTCCATTAGTATAGGATATCTCTGCACAAGACTCCCTCCCCCATCCGCGGTAGGCAATCCATCAATTCCTTTAAAAGCTCCCTGATGTTGACAATAGCTAGCATTTATAGAGCTCTAACGTTTGCAAAGCACTGTACAGATGCAATTTTATTTGATGTCCAACCTCTCTCTTCCAGCCCCGTCCTCCAAACTATCTGCCAACACAAGGACCTGCTGCTGAGACAATGGTACAACACATTACTCCCCCACACTTATCCCATGCAGTTCCTCCACCCAAAGTGTGGGTCCTTGGTACACCTTGGATATGATGCAGTGCTTCCAGTGCACAGCAGAGGGCAGTCACTCCCTAAAGAGACAGAAGGAGGGTGGAAGTACCTGAGCCCCCCATCCTGTTGGTCCCCTTTCCCAAATGGCGGACCCCTCAGCTCGTTCTTAGGATGCAGGGGAGCTCAGGTGAGAAGGGGGGCGATATGGGTGCTTGGCAGGGAGGAGAGTCACGCACTGAGGGTTCCCCCTCCTCCCTCCCCCCAATCCAAAACCAGGTCACTGCAGACAACAGCCACCTCTGCTGACTCAGCGATGGAAGCCGAAGCTGGGAACAAGAATCAGTTCCAGGAACAGCACAAATTACCCCAGTCTTGGACCAGACCTGGCCTCCCTCCCCCCCCACATCCACCCACCCAGAGCAGAATGAATAGGCCTGCCCAACCCTCAGAGAGGGTATGGGGGATTGGCAACCAGGTCTCCAGGGCGACTACTCAGGCTGATGGGGCAGCTCCCCCCATCCCCAGCCAGACAAGAAGCCACTGTGTAGAGTCACCCATGGGGGGCCTTTCCCCAGTCCAACTGGCGCCTCAGGCACTCATTCCCTCTGGGACCCTCGGCGAAGGGAGGTCAAGCAGGAGCTCCTATACACCAGGGTCTCCTGACTGGGGGGGGAGAGGGGGAGAAAAGGGTGGAGGAGAAACGTCCAGAAGGGAGGAGGGAGGGGGGGCAGTATATCTATCTCAGACAGCTGGATTGCCAGGCTTGGCTCGGGTCCCTGCTGCGGAGGAGCAAAGAGACCCCTCTCCATCAAAGCCACAGGGAGCCCTTGAGAGACTAAAGGATGGGAGGAGCTCTCCCCAGCCCTCTCCTTCAGAACCCCTACATACTGGAGTGAGCAGGCAGAGTTTTATGTGTGATGCAGAAGAGAGCGCCTGACTTCAGCTGCGGCCTACAGGAATGCTCAGGGGAGGGAAGGAAAAGAAAAGGGAGTCTTCCTCAGTCCGCCTGCCCATGCATCAGGGGACCACTCCCACATCCTTCTCTCCATCTCTTTCCTACCGGACTTGGCTCAAGTCATCCCCTCCCCCTCTCCGCCTGGGTGGGGACAGTCACCACTCTGCAGTAAGGTCGACTTAGCTCATGTCCCCTGTGGAAAGGGGGGGGGGGGGATGCGCTCTACTCTTTCTCACACAGGCCCCTCAGCAGAGAGTACAACTGGGAAGGGCTCCTGATCAAGGGAGGGGACAGAAGCTGGGGTGCCTTTGCCGCATCTCTCCCAACCTGTCTCCCAGGAAAGTAGGCTGAGACCGAAAATACCGCATCCCGCAGCAAAAGTTAGGGTCTCCTCAGCAGTAAAAGCAGTGTCTCCTCCCCGCCCCCGGCGCTCCCGGGACGCACAAAAACAGGTCCCGGGGACTACCTGCAAGCACACGGTTGGTAAAGAGGCGGAGCAGAGGAGAGGGGGGAGGAGTCTAGGGGTTACCTGGGGTCGCTGCGCAGTGGAGCCGCCCCTGCAAAGTAAGGGCTCCACGTGGGGTCCCCGACCCGCAATTTTCTTTCCAGGCGAGGTCAGCTCACTCAGAACTCGGACAAAGCAAAGCACTATTGGCCAGTCTCCAACCCACCAGCCTCTAAGGTCCCAGAGTCCCCCCCAGTCTTCTCTAGATCCACAGAGCCCCCTCCCAGGCCACCGGTCCTTGACTCCCTCCATATAGTCTCTCTCGGTCTCCCCCAAACTTCCCCCATTCCTCCCTTTCGCACCGCCCTCCAAGGTCTCCCCCAGACCCTCTTCACCCCTTCCATATGACATGTCCCCCCCAGCCCTACACCCCCTCCTCCGGCCCTGGCCCGCACCTTTGAGAGAGCTGATCTCATGCTGGATAGCGCGGGAGGGGTCCATGGCCCCGCTGGGCTGGGGGCGGTAGGGGCTGCGGTGGCGGCGGTCCCCGGAGGAGGAGGTTCGCGATCACATCCCCGCACACCCACACGCAACCAGCCCGCAAGGGCTCAGTCTGAGCGCCGCAGCCTCAGGGGGAGGAGAACAGCAGAGAGGGGCGGGGCACCGGGGCCAGGACCCTAGGCAGAGGGCGGGGCTTCGGAGGATCAATGCGGGAAAAGGGGGGAGGGGGGCAGGTTTGCAGGCAGCCAATCCTAGGCGCATGCTCCAAGACCAGGGCCCTCCCGGGCTTTCACACCCCACCTCCGCATCCCACCGAAGTCCTCGACCTCTTTGACCCTTAATGCTTTAAGCTGAGGGGGCCGGGGCCTTTCCCACCTCAAACTACCACCCTTCTCCCCAGGAGCACTGCACAGCTCTCCCAGATGCTGAGAAGGGAGGGGTGAGACCCAATTTCTCCCAGCTCCCTATGCGTCCCAGGATCCGTCTCTCTCTCGCTCGGGTGCCCCCCAGTTCTTCCCTCGCTCTCCTAGAACTCCTCAGAACCCGCTTTGGGCTAGGTTCCCGAGTCTGACCAGGTTTTATGGGATAAGGAAGCAGAGAACAAAGCCTCACAAAAGCAGGCTCGCAGGGAAATGTTTGCCCTGGCACAGACACCTGCCCCGTGTCCCCAAGAAGTCAGGGTCCTGGAGGGGAGGGCGCGGTCCTTATCGTTTCTCTGCCTTAAAAGCAAGCTGGCAGCGTTCTCCCTCCTCACCTTTCCCCTTAGCTGCTCAGGCTTCTCTCAAGCCCCCCTCAAACTAAGGAGGCCTTAGCAGTTAGTTGCCGAGTCCTCGGATACCTTCCATTTGATAAATACGCATTTTGTGCGCCCTAGATATTTACATCTTGTCTCCCCCTTTAGAAAGGAAGCTTCTCGGGGCAAAGGCTTCGTTTGCCTTTCTTTGCATTCTGAGCCCCTTAACACGGTGCCTGCCGCATTGTAAGCCTAAAAATGCTTACTGATGGACTCTTCTCCCATCCCACACCATGTTTGAAATGTTCCCTCTCCTCCGAGACTCGGGTACTGCAACCCACAAGGCTGTCCCTATGTTTTAAAAATAAAACGTGGTTAAGAACATGTTATGGAGTCAGAAGACCCAGACTCAAATTCTGTTTCTGATGCTTATACTCTGTGTACAAACTTAGCAAGTCATTTAATGTCCCTGGGCTTCCATTTCTAACTGAAAATGAGAAATTTAAACTGTATAATTTCTGAGGTCCTTTCCAAATTTGGATCCTATTATCCTATGAACTCTATAAAAGTGAATACTATTAATTTTGTATATTTATAGAGTACTTTAAAGTGTACAAAAGAATCCATTTTCTCATTTGATCATTATAATAAGGAGAGGCAGGCAGGGCCAGTTGCTATTATACCCATTTTACAGATGAGGAAACCGAGAGGCAAAGAAGTAAAATAACTTTCTAAATTCATATGAATGAAGAGCTCAGACTGAAATACATGTCTTCTGATACTTGGGCCCATTACACTGGGTTTTCTTATGGCATAAAGATAGGACTATAGACGTTCAGTAGGTATTATTCAAAACCTTATTGTATTCCTAGGTCCAATGAAGGAAGATGGAATAGCATTCTGACTTCTCAATTGGCCCACAGAGAAATCCTACTACATTTTTTGGGAAGGAAGGGTGATGGGGTGCAGGATAATGAGATGAGTGACATGGTAGAAGAAGGAATCTTGTTGCATGACTCTGCTGTTTGCTATCTGTGTAAATTCCATCACCATTTTCTTTCTCTAAAACTCTGCTTTCCTGCCTCCATATCATTCCTTATATCTTCCTTGAATGTTCTCCATAGTCCCTCCCAATCAGCTTGCTGAAGTCTGTCTACCCTTTCCTTCTAGGCTCAATTGAAATGCCACTTCCTCCAGGAAGCTTTTCCTGATTTCTTTTATTAGTATCAACCTTCACCCTAGAATCTCCCATAGCACTTTCTTGCACTTCATTGATATCCTGATCACATACTCCATAAGACCGTGATACAACAAAAAGAAAACTAGATTTAGAATTAGGAAATCTGAGTTCTAATCCTGGGTTCAGCACTTAATTAACTAGCTATGTGACCTTCACTTCTAGAGACCTCTAGTTTCCTTATCTGAAAAATAAGAATAAGACAAATCCAACTCTGAATATAAAATTGTTTCATTTGTAAAATCGGGCTGATACAAATGCTTTGTAAAGCCTTGATGAATTATAGAAATGTAAGCTGTTGCTAAACTCTGCATTCCATGAAGACAACTTTCTATCCACACAAGTGCTCATAATAAGGACCTATCTCTTCCAGTTAGTAAAGTCTTTTCTTCCCTTGGGTCTCATGTAACACTTTATTTTGTATTGTTCTGAATCACTTATCATGTAAACGGAGGGTGGTCGTTGACAGTTTACTTGTCTGGGGCATAAGGGTCCTTCAGTGTTATGAAGAAAGGAACTGCTGAAGGTCTACATACAGCTTTTGTTGATTTGCATATGACAGGCTGGAGAGGATATACTTTGCTCTCTCTTCTGCCCCAGCTGCTGAAAAAGAGGGGAAAGGAAATAACTTTGTTCTCTATAGTCACTTACTGCTGAAAGGAGCAGAAGAAGGAAGAATAGGAGGAAAGAAAAAGCTGAAAGTTTATATATTCAGTTCCCTATTGTTACTTGGTGTGGAGAAGTGTAGATAGAGCATCTTTTGCTCTCTATTGTCAACTGTTGATAAGAGGAAAAAGAAAAGAAGAAAGAAGACAGGAAATACTTCTATGTATTGTTACCTGTTTTTGCTGAGAAATGGAGGAAAGCAGAGTTGTGAAGATTTTTGCCAATCTTAGGAGAAGGGTTGTTACCTTTTCCCAAAAGAATATGACATTGCCTTTAGCACCACCTAAGCCTAAAGCTATAAGTGATGGACGCTATTGTTACTATTGAATAGCAACCCTAGATAGAGGAACATCTTAGAAGCAATGCATCATAAAAGTAGCCTAGCAAAGCACTTGGCTAGCTAAGATGTCATGGGTAATAAAGTCTTAGTTCAATAAAAGAATGAATTAGCTTATATTGGTAATGGAAGCACTTGTTCAAAAAGAAGCTATGTTCATCAAGAAATATATATATATACATACACACACATATGTATGTATGTATTTCTGCCCTAAGATAGAAAGAGAATACCAAAGTCTATGTTTTTAGAGTTGTGAATTCTGAACACCATTTATTCCTTGTATTTTTGCCTTCCTCCCTGGGGCTTTTAATCTATATTCATTTCTCATGTACATTGATGTGAAAATGTGATATGAATTTAGGGATGCCATAATATGTAAATATTATCTATTTTTGCATTTTCAGAAAATATTGTGGTTAATATCAATAATCAGTGTCTGGTTTAGTAATGAAAAATACACTGGTGAGGGCTCATGAGCTATTGTGTTAATAAGAATAGTTGCTAACAAAAGTTATCTTAGGATCCTGGGTATATCTAGTATAACAGCCACTTTCTCTTTGAGAAACTTCAATTTACAAGCATGGAGGAAGGTAGAAGGGAAATGAACCACAAAAGGAGAAAAGAATGAGGGGAAGGAAGTAGTGGAAAGGATTAGACTACTACTCACTACATTGGTGAATTGCTTCATTCCAACAACTGTACATGAAATACTGTCTATTTTAGGTATCTGTATTATGTAATAGTTCCCTGTTAGTCTATTAGCACAATTAAAGCAAGACACTTATTTTATCTAAACTATTTATCTTTTGTGCCCTTTAGTACAGAAATTCTTGAATAAAAGTTTATTCAGTTAAATTCGATGAAAGACATATGCAAAATATGGGTAAGGCACAACCTTTCTGGCTACAGTTTTTTCATCTGTGGACCTTCTTCATGCTAAGCACTATTTTGGCCAGTTTTTGTTTTGTTTTGTTTTTTACTTGTGGATCTCCTTCATTCTGAGTATTATTTCTCTTTTAATGTAGCCTAAAATTATATATCTTTTGGTTGCCATATCACACTGTAATAATAATTCCCTGAAGTCCCCTATATCTTATGTATAACTCCTTTGATTCACACCAGAACCAGAAGAATAGTGGTATTAGAAAGGAAGTATTTTGTCCAAGGGGCAGCTGGTTATCACTGAAACCATCACACAGTATCTCAAATCTCATTCTATTTCAATTCTGGGCCCAGTTCATAATCCATCTGCAATGTCCCTTTGAAGTGTATATACCCTTAGGACATATCTGTTTTAAAATCTATTTATCTAGACCTCCTGATCTCCAGTCTTGCTTCTTCAACTATCTGACATCTTTTCTCCCCCAATACTCCATTTTCCTCTACTTCCATGGATTCAATTACCATCTCTATGCTTATGAATCTTAGATCTACTTCTCATCTCTGCTGACCTCCAGTCTCAGATCTCCATCTGCCTTTCAAAAATCTTGAACTAGATGTTCAGTAGATATATTAAAATCATTATGTGCAAAATGGAACTTAACATCTTTCCACTTAAATCCCCTCCTCTACTTCCAAGCTTCCTTATTTCTATGGAAAATATTTCACCACTATCCCCAGGCTCACAGCCTTGTGAGCTTACTCACTATCTCTCATTCCCCATACCAATCTATTGCCAATGTATATTGAAGAGAAAACTCTTTGCAGCATCTATTTAATACATTCCGTTTTTTCTTCCAATACTGCTACCACCCTGGTGCTGATTTTTATAACCTGCTATTAGTCTGCCCACTACAAGTCTCTTCCTATTCCAGTTCATCTTCCATTTACCAAAATAATCAGTTATTTCCTTTAAGTGCAGGTCTAACCATGTCAACACTTTACTCAATAAATGCTGGTGGCTCCTCATTACCTATAGAAATAAACAAAAAATCACCTGGCATTCAAAGCTCTTCCCATTTTCTTTCTTCTTACACTTTATACCTACTATATTCCCAGATTCAGAGACACTTACCTCCTTGCTGATTTCAAAAAAAACCTCAACACAACTAACCTGTATCTCCCAACTCCAGGATAACTGTCCCAGTTATCTGGAATGCTCTCTCTCCTCATCCCTGCTTCTTGTTTTCCCTGACTTTCTTCAAATTCTCCCTTCTACAGGAAGCCTTTCCTAATCCCTTTTAATTCTAGTACCTTCCCTTTGTTGATTACTTCCTACTTGTCTTATATATAACTTGTTATTTGTATGTTATTTCCTCCATTAAACTGTAAGTTCCTTAAGAACTTATGCTTTTCCACCTGCATTTTTGATTTCCTTCACAAGCTAATTGTACAATATTTCAGAGTCTGATTCTTTTTGTACAGCAAAATAACGTTTTGGTCATGTATACTTATTGTGTATCTAATTTATATTTTAATGTACTTAACATCTATTGGTCATCCTGCCATCTGGGGGAGGGGATGGGGGGTAAGAGGTGAAAAATTGGAACAAGAGGTTTGGCAATTGTTAATGCTGTAAAGTTACCCATGCATATATCCTGTAAATAAAAGGCTATTAAATTAAAAAAAAAAGAACTTACGCTTTTTTCATGTCCCCTGCACTTAATATGGTTCCTGGCATATAGCAGGTGCTTAATAAATGCTCATGACTCTCTGACTGTGGACTAACTCAGTGCTCTACCTGTCCTACTTCACATTATGACTTAGACATCAACTGTTCTTCATCTATTTGGGTAGAGTTTTTTCCCTGCATGTTTCATATATACAGGAACTTTAGAAATGCTTATGATATTATTATGTATCCCCATTATGTATCCCCCCCATATTATTATGTATCTCCATATTGTAATATGGAGAATGTATTCTTGAAGGCATAGTTCTTTACATTTTGAAAGGGAAGCAGCGATCACTAAGAATGAGCATAGATTTATCATAGATAAGTCTTGTTAGAGTAACCTGATTTCCTTTTTTAACTGAGTTATTATTAGACTAGTTAGATCAGGGGAGATTGCTATAGGCAAGGTTATAACTGGATTTCTGCAACACTTTGGACAAAGTCTCTTGACATCCTCGGAAACAAGATGAAAGGATTTAGGCTGGATGGTAGTACAGTTAGCTAAATTTGGAATTGGTTGAATGACTAAACCCACAGCCCTGTGATTAAATGATTGATGTCATCCTGGAAAGATGTTTCTAATACCCTGGGCATGGTGTAATCCCAGCTACTGGGGAAGCTGAGACTGGTGTATCTTTTGGGCTCAGGACTTGTGATGGGCAGTGGATTATGGCCACACAAGATTCAGCCTTAATACTGGTGAGCCCTTCAGAGTCAGAGACCATCAGATCACCTAAGGAAGAGTGCACTGGCCCTGGTCAGAAATGGAACAGATGATAGGGTCCATTGGTAGCTCCTATATTTCTAACCTGGACAACATGGGGAGATGTCTTATTAAAAAAAAAAAAAGCAAAGAAGATCTCTACTGGAGAATTTCTCCATCTATGGTTATGACCTGTTCAATATTTTCATCCTTGAGTTGGATGAACACATAAATATGAAGAGAAAAGAAGGCAAATGAAGAGAATAAGCATTTATTAAGCATATACTCTGGGCTAGATGCTGTGCTAAGCACTTTACACATATTATCTCCTTTAATCATCACACCCCTGTGAGATATGTGCTATTATTATCTGCATTTTACAGTTGAAACTAAGACAGACAGAGGTAAAGTGGCTTACCCAGAGTAATATAACTAATAAGTAAACTGAGGCTATATTTACAGTTAAAGAAACTAAGGCAGACAAAAGTTAGGTGACTTACCCAGAATAATACAGCTAATTAGTGGTCCTGTTTGAACTTGAGTCTGTCTCCAGACTCGTAGTCAGGTTAATACTCTATTCACTGTACCACTTAGCTGCCTTCTGTCATAAGATGGCATACTTATTTGTAGATGAAACAATAGATCCCAGAAGGATAGAACTTCAGGCTGAGTATAACACAGAAACAAAGAGGAAGCTATATAAAATCCTTCACTTTGATGCTTCCATAAATTCATTACCCAGTTGATAAGGGATATTCCTTCCAAAAGGATAAATCATAATCCATCTATATTTTCTCATTTTGTGCTCTTCCAGCCCATGTCCTCCATAAGAACTAGCATTTACATAGCACACTAAAATTTTCAAACTGCTTTACAAATGCTATTTTGTTTTACCTTCATAACACTGAAGTAGTAGAGTTATCATACCCATTTTATAGATGAAAAAAATTAGGCTGAAGGAAATTAAGTGCCTCATATGATGCCTCATAGATATGTATGACCCATGGACTATCAAAGGCAAGACCAACAAAGCACAAGAACAAGCTTGAGTTGATTTTACCATGCTAGAGAATGGGACTGGTGATGAATAAGGACTAGCCTGACAAAGAAGGGAGACCTCCTCCTCAAGAGGTTGGCCAATATTTGAGTAAGACTTTGACCATGGCAACTCAGAAAACAAGTCCTTCCATTAGTTAAAGAAATAAACAGCACAAACAAGCCCAATAAGTCAAAAGCATAATATGGCCGACAAACATGCTCATTCAAACTTAGGTTGTTTTTAACAGAAACATATATTTCAGAAGGAAGATCAATAGTTCCATTTTCTAGGTGGACCCATATCACATTTGTAGTTTTGCATTCATCAGTCAATAAGCATTTATTAAACACCTACCATGTACTAAATACCTACTAAGTACTAGAGATACAAAGAGAGAGAGAAAAAGCAAAACCAGGACACTGACAAACTGAGACACACCCACAGGATGGCAGCCAGGATGCTGAGAAGCCCAGAGACTAAGACAAGATATATGAAGACAGAGAGGATGTTTAGAGATGTTGAAGGAAATGGATACATCTGCTGAGGACACAACAGCTTCCTCAAGAGCTGTCCAGTAGAAGATGGATTACACTTGGCCGCTTGGCTCTGGAAGGCAGAGCTGAGATAATGTACAAAAAGTACTACATACATATAAGATATTATTGTTGCCACTGTTATATTTAATATCATTTTTCTTATCTTTTCAACAGAGTTCAGAGAGAACTAGTCCTGGGACAAGTTCCTCTCCTGCTATAATTCTTTTATGTTTAATGACTTGTGGACTATTACGCAGCTAGACAAAATGACTGCTTTTTGTAATGAGTGTCTTATTCATAAGAACTACCATTTACATAGCACACTAAAATTTGCAAAATGCTTTACAAATGCTATTTTGTTTTACCTTCATAACACTGAAGTAGTAGAGTTATCATACCCATTTTATAGATGAAAAAAATTAGGCTGAAGGAAATTAAGTGACTTGTCTAGATCACAAAAGTAATAAATGTCTGAGATAGAATTTGAACTCAGATCTTTCTGATGCCAAGTGCAGCTCTCTAGCCACTAGCAGATGAAAAATATTGGGATGAAGGGCTTATCTGTAATTACTATAATAATGTTAAGTATGAAAAATGATGATGATGAAAATATCAATGATGATCATATCAAGGACTGATAATGATGATGAAGAAGAAAATGATGATGATGATGTGCACATTCACCAAGTACATCATGCTGACTGGCTTTCCCTCAGTTTTCTGGCTCCTCTACCGCTAAATTGGCCTTTTGGGAAGCTTTTGTTTATCATTGTTATTATTACTGAGTAATGGGCATATGCAAGTTATATGAGGCAAATTTCAATTCAGCATAAAATGAAACTTCCTAATAGTTAAAGCTCTCCAAAACTGGAATGTACAAGGGAGAGACAATGCTGAAAGGCAAAAAGAAGATTTGGAACAACTGATGTAAAAAAAAAAAAAAAAAAAGGTAACAATAAAACTTTTTTTTTTTTAACAATATGGGTTACTCAGTGTGTCTACTGGATCTGTATCCCAAGAATATCATAAAAAAAGGAAAGGGATGCACATGTGCAAAAATGTTTGTGGCAGCCCTTTTTGTAATGGCAAGGAACTGGAAACTGAATGGATGCCCATCAGTTGGAAAATGGCTGAATAAATTATGGTATATGAATGTTATGGAATATGATTGTTCTATAAGAAATGATCAGGAGGATGATTTCACAGAGGTCTGGAGAGACTTACATGAACTGATAATTAGTGAAATGAGAAGATCCAGGAGATCATTGAACATGGCAACAACAAGATTATATGATGATCCATTCTGATAGACGTGGCTCTCTTCAACATTGAGATGATTCAGGCCAATTCAATGGTCTTGTGATGAAGAGAACCATCTGCACTCAGAGAGAGGACTGTGGGGACTGAGTGTGAATCACAACATAGTATTTTCACTCTTTTTATTATTGTTTTCCTTCTCATTTTTTTTTCCTTTTTGATCTGATTTTTCTTGTGCAGCATAATTGTGGAAATAAATAGAAGAATTGCATATGTTCAACATATATTGGATTACTTGCTGTCTAGAGGAGGGGTTGGGGGTGAAAGGAGGAAGAAAAAATTGGAAAACAAGGTTTTGCAAAAGTGAAAGTTGAAAAGCATACATATGTTTTAAAAATAAAAAGCTTTAAAAAAGAAAGAAAGAAAAGGGCGGGGGGGGGGAAGAATATGGGCTGCTTCTACAGGACAGTTCTTTTTCTCACTACTCTGCCCTTTTTCCAAAGTTAAGCACAAATCTACCATATTTTAACTTGTACTAAAGTTAGTTATATCCATGTTTTATCTTTCTATTTGATCAGAACCTCCATGAGGACAATATACGGTTCATTTTTCATATGCAGCACAGGATAAGAGACAGCTAGGTGGTCCTGCAGGGGATAGAGTGTCAGGTCTGGAATCAGGAACTCATCTTCCTGAGTTCAAATCTGGCCTTAGAGAAACTTTCTAGCTGGGCAAGTCACTTAACCCTGTTTGCCTCAGTTTCCTTATCTGTAAAAATAGCTGAAGAAGGAAATGGTAAACCACGCCACTATCTTTGCCCCCAAAAAATCTCAAATGGAGTGTCAGAGTTGGCCATGAATGAATAACAAGGATCCAAGGACAGTGGCCCATATATCACAGAGTTTTGAATAGAACTGAACTTTATCACCGAGCACCTACAGGCAAAGGCTGAATGTCATGATGTTGTCCTGAGTTTAGTGGTATCAGATGACCTTTGACATCTCATACCTCTGAGAGTGTTGGAAGCACTGTGCTCTTTCTTTCCAAGTCTTTTGGGGAAAACAGGAGGCATATCCAGGGGCCCTACCCTCAGGCCCTCAAAGTCAGATAGAAAGAATGAACTTGGATGCAAAAAAAGCTTGATATGAACCAGGATATTAAACCCTTGGCACACACAGTCTCCTACTGTTATTGAACTTTTCCAATGGCTTTTTTCCAGTTCTCATCCTCTTTGCCCTTTTTCTAGGACTCTCCCCTTATTTCTGTGTTCTCCCTTTTCCAGGCACTTCAGAAGTGCCCTCCTTTTTTTTTGCTACTCCTCCTTTATGTCATTAATTATTTCATTGATCAGCTTCCCTTTTTCTAATCCTTTAATATACAAGCTCCCCCCAAAACTGAACAGCTATGTGTGAACAATAGTGCTGGTCCTGGAGTCAAGAAGATCTGAGTCCAAATCTAACCTCAGATACTTACTAGTTGGGTGACCCTGGGCAAGTCATTTAACCCTGCTTGTCTCAGTTTTCTCATCTGTAAAATAGGCTGAAGAAGGAAATGGCAAACCATTCTGTCTGCTTCTCTTCTCTCTCTACTTCAGACATTTTATGGCATTTCTACAGCTCCAGCTATCACCCCTATCCAGATGATTCCCTGATCTTTCCTTTAACAAATAACTCTTTTCTGGAGCTTCAGACCCACATTTCCAACTCCCCATGAGGCATTTCTACCTCGGCATCCCACCCACTATCACCCCAAACTCAACATGTTCCAAACCAAATTAATTATCTTTCCCCAAAACCAATATTTTCTTTTAACTTTATGTAAATACCAATGGAAGTCCCATTCAGCCATCTCATGTTTGTTACCTTGGGTTTCAATTTAGTCTTCTCTCTCACTTCTCAAACTTAATTCATCCATTACTATGTTTATCTTACTCTACTTCTATGGCATTTCTTTCATCTGTGTCTTTCTCTCTATTTCTGGTGCCACCACTGTAGAACAAGTCCATAGTACCATGTCCCTTGACTATTGCAATAGCTTCCTTATAGATCTTTTTCCCTCAAATCTATTTTTTAAAAATTTAATAGCCTTTTATTTACAGGTTATATGTATGGGTAACTTTACAGCATTAACAAATGCCAAACCTCTTGTTCCAATTTTTCACCTCTTACCCCCCCATCCCCTCCCCCAGATGGCAGGATGACCAGTAGATGTTAAATATATTAAAATATAAATTAGATACACAATAAGTATACATGATCAAACCGTTATTTTGCTGTACAAAAAGAATTATACTCTGAAATATTGTACAATTAGCTTGTGAAGGAAATCAAAAATGCAGGTGGGCATAAATATAGGGATTGGGAATTCAATGTAATGGTTTTTAGTCATCACCCAGAGTTCTTTCTCTGGGCGTAGCTGGTTCAGTTCATTACTGCTCCATTGGAAATGCAAATCTATTCTTTTCTAACCCCCATCAGATTAATTTACTTTATATAGGACTTGATCACATCTCTCCTACACTCAAAAATCTCCTTCTAAAGATACAACTGTCTTTTTTTTTTTTTTTTTCAGGAAAGAGTTTATTTACATTCTTGCAAGAATGGGTACCTAAACTAATAGGCACGTTTTTGAAACCACAAAGACAGTGTTTTTTCCCTAACCTGAAGCACAAGTCCCTTCCCTGATTGAATGTTTCAGAAGTTACAGAATATGAATCTTCACCCTTCATTACATAGTCAGTCCCAGGTACAAATGTCTTTATCCAGTATTCAAGTCCTATAATCTTACACCCTTCTGCCTTTTAAAGGATTATGGGACCTAGAGCTCGAAGAAACCTTACCTTACAAATGAGGAAACTGAGAAGTTAAGTGATTTGTCTATGGTCATAATTAAGATAATAGAGGTAAAAATATAGATGGTGCCAGTAAAGTGAATGCAGAACCAAGAATACCCCAAGCAACTTAGCTCTGGGCAAGTCATTTAATCTCTCAGTACACTAGATTAAAGGTATTGATGCTGTTCTAGTGGCAGCGCAGAGAGTTGTGGGAATCCCTTCTTTGGTCGGAGGC